>NC_080072.1:69317865-69944033 GCF_949987535.1 Balaenoptera acutorostrata
AAAAAAATGGTTCTGATGAACCTAGGGGTGGGACAGGAATAAAGACGCAGATGTAGAGAATGGACTTGAAGACAAGGGGTGGGGGAAGGGTAAGCTGGGACAAAATGAGAGAGTAGCATTGACATATATACACTACCAAATGTAAAATAGATAGCTAGTGGGAAGCAGCTGCATAGCACAGGGAGATCAGCTTGGTGCTTTTTGACCATCTAGAGGTGTGGGATAGGGAGGGTGGGAGGGAAATGCAAGAGGGAGGTGATATGGAGATATATGCATACATATAGCTGATTCACTTTGTTATACAGCAGAAACTAACACATTATTGTAAAGCTATTATACTCAATAAAGATGTTAAAAAAAAAAGAATTTTCATACATTTTCTGTGATCCTCCTCAACTGAATTCATCCAACAAAAGTTGCAACCTCCTTAAAACCAATTACCACTTAAAAAAAAATTGAACATGGAACTCTCTTCTTGAATATCTCTTAATACCTCTCAGCACAGTGTTATTTTGGGGGAACTGTTTGGGAAATCCTGTGCTAAATACAAGATCCTTCAGAACATGAAATGAGAAAGAAGACTGGAACCAAATTGTGAATCATTGGCTGTCATGCTAGAATTTGAAACTTATGATTTTGCCACTGACAGAGGCATAACATTATAAGATCTGTTTCAGATAATTCTGGCAGGTGTATGTAGGATGGATTAGAAGGCTGTATAGTCTGGGCAGAATTAAGATTTGGAACCAGTTCTGAATGCCTACAAAAACTATGTTTTTACCAATAGATCACATTGTCTTATGAGACTTAGAAAATTGTTTTATAGTTAAAAAGTCATATCTACATTTAGCTTATTAGTATTTAAACTATCATCTAATTATGTAGGAAACACCAACCTTTTAGCCTTATCATATGAGAATAATTATATTAACTCCCAAAATAAAATGCCTCTTACATCCCTATCTTGACTATAATTATAGAAATATGAAACTGCAGTCATCTAGTTCCGTCCCTTCATTTTACAAATGGGAGTCCAAGCCTAAGATAAAGGAAGTGATTTATTCAAGGTTATACACTGAGGTAGTAATCAGGTGATAGAAAAATCTTGATTCCCCCAACTGCAGCACTTGGCTTCTTCTGTTAGAGGTTCTCCTTACTATGTTTGGGCAATTGAATGAGCCCATTACAAACTCCAGATGCCTAAATCCCACTACCTATTACCACCATAGTTTCTCACTCACTGGGACTTTATCCACAAATCCTTACCTGATCTCCCACCCTGATAAACTGTTCTTTTTTTTTTCTTGCTACAATTTATTTAATTAATTTTTTATTGGAGTATAGTTGATTTACAATGTTGTGTTAGTCTCTGCTGTACAGCAAAGTGAGTCAGTTATATATTCACATATATCCACTCTTTAATTTCAATTTCCATATAGGTCATTACAGAGTATTGAATGGAGTTCCCTGTGCTATTCAGTAGGTTTTTATTAGTTATCTTTTCTATATATAGTAGTGTGTATATGTGAATCCCCATCTCCCAATTTATCCCTCGCCCTCTTCGCCCCTGGTAATCACAAGTTTGTTTTCTACATCTGTGACTCAACTTCTGTTTTGTAAATAGGTTTGTTAAGCAATACCATATGATATTTATCTTTCTCTGTATGACTTACTTCACTCGGTATGACAATCTCTAGGTCCATTCATGTTGCTGCAAATGGTATTATTTCATTCTTTTGTTATGGCTGTGTAATATTCCATTGTATATATGTACAATATCTTCTTTATCCATACCTCCATCGATGGACATTTAGGTTGCTTTCATGTCCTGGCTATTGTAAATAGTGCTGCAAAATAGTGCACTATTGTAAATAGTGCTCCAAAAAGCAAACAACCCAATCAAAAAATGGGCAGAAGACCTAAATAGACATTTCTCCAAAGAATACATACAGATGCCAAGAGGCACATAAAAGAAGCTCAGCATCACTAGTTATTAGAGAAATGCAAATCAAAACTACAATGAAGTATCACTTCACACCGGTCAGAATGGCCATCATTAAAAAAATCTACAAACAATAAATGCTGAAGAGGGTGTGGAGACAAGGAACCTTCCTACCCTGTTGGTGGGAATGTAAACTGGTACAGCCACTGTGGAGAACAGTATGGAGTTTAGTTAAAAAACTAAAAATAGAGCTACCATATGATCCAGCAATCCCACTCCTGGGCATATATCCAGAGAAAACCATAATTCAAAAGGATACATGCACCCACGACCACTTTTAAAATGGAGGAAAAAAATGGGGGAAGAGGGTAAGGAGGGAGGTTGTCAAGTAATTGGTTACTATAGCTGTATTAGAAAAATCTGTTCAGAATCAACAATATGTAGAGAGATAATGAAATATTTGGAATTAGAAAGCTTGGGTTGAAATAAAAACATCTTTTATATACAAGCTTTATAATCTTGAACTAGTTGTTTGAAATGTTTGCCCCTAGGTGTGTTAATCAATAAAATGTACATAATAAAGCTTTTTGAAAAAGTTGTGTACAGGTTTAACTTTTAAAAAAAATATTAATATGGTGTCTATAATATAGTAGAAACTCAAAGTTCTAAGGTAGAGCTTATTTTGGTTATATTTTCCTTAGGTTTGATAGCTGTACTTGCTACCTGACAGGATAGAAGATGATCATATAAATCTAATTAAGAAACATGACACATAAAATCAGTGGTAGCAACAATAACAACCAATACTTATTGAACACATTGTATGAACTATATATGTTAAACATCTTACAATTTTTAATCTTTGGAACAATCCTCTGAAGTAAGCATTATTGCTTTCCTTTTGTAGGAGAAAACTGAGGCACAGAGAGGAGTTTAATTGCCCAAGATCACTCTAGCTAACAACTTTATAATAGATGCTAATAAGCACATTATGATGATCTTACTAAGGTAAGGCTTTTTATATTTAACTAGCCCACACTAAAAATAGAACCTCATATACATAACAATTGTTTGTCATTTGATTGGTTTCAAAGATTCAGAGAATGTTAGAGTTGGAGGAGATAGTAACAATATTATCATTCAGTGGTTCCCAAACTCCAAAAACTAGGGCTGTTCCATGACAATAGAAGTAAAATGAGGAAAATATGTTTCTTCCCCAAAACTAAATATATTCTGTTTAAAGAGCTATCTGTTATTAATAACAAGTATATATTAAATTAATTAATAGATTCTCTTTTATCAAATAAGGTAGATTTATATGGCAAAAATAAAATTAAACCAAATTACCGACATCACCCCTTCTCCTTTTTTAAGTTTTACTAAACCGCAAAATCCAGAAGTTTGATATCACTGTGATGGCCAAGTTTATGTGTTAACTTGGCTAGGCTATAATCCCCAGTTATTCAATCAAACACTAATCTAGGTGCTGCTACAGAAGATATTTTTAGATGTGATTAATGTCAGTAATCAGTTGACTTAAACTGAAAGACATTATCCTAGATAATCAAGCTCTGCCCAATTCAATCAGCTGAAAGGTCTTGAGAACAGAACTGAAGTTTCCCTGAAGAAAAGGAAATTCTGCTTGTGGACTGCAGCTTCAGTTTCTGCCCAGGAATTCCAGCCTGCCCTTCTCAGTGACCTGTGTTTCAGATTTTGGCCCTGCCTAGTCAACCTCCACAATCATCTAAGATAATTTCTTGCAACAAGTCTCATCTACAGTAAGTTCCCTATATACGAACCTTCAAGTTGTGAACTTTCAAAGACACAAACGTGTGTTCGCATGTCCAATCACGTTAGCTAGTTCTCGTGTCTGGTGTACATTGTCACGTGTGTGCATCCTCTACAACTGGTTGTGTTTTGGGTACTTTACTGTACAGTACTGTACAGAATATAGTAGTACAGTATCTATTTCAAGCTACATCTTCAAGAGGACAACTTCATTGAACTCCTTGCTGTGCAACATGAGGAGCTTCCTAATGAAGACCTGATGGAATTGGAGGCCAAGAGAAAGGACAAAGAGAGACAGAAGAAATAACTAAAGAACTGAAGAGATTCACAACACAGGAAGTGGCAAGGTGATTTTCTTTATTTGAGGAGGCACTCTTAGTTTTTGAGGCACAGGACCCGAACGTAGAATGGTACACAAAAGTTGCAGCAGCCATTCAGAATGCAAGCCAGTGGTATTGTGTCATCTCTGATGAGAAAAAAAAGGCTACTGCCCAGACATCACTGGATCATTTTTTCAAGAGAGTAGATAGAATTGAATCCAGCAAGGAACCAGAACCTGTGCCATCAACATCAGGCGTGAGTGAAATTGCAGCTTGCCCTCCATCTCCTACTGCTGACGATCCTTCAGCTCTACCATCTCCCACCCCCTCTCCCTTGTCCAGTCAGTAACTCTTCTTGCCTGTTCACTGGATACCAACCCCTGTATTCCAGCTCTTGTACTGCACTACTGTACTTTTCAAGGTACTGTAAGATTTAAAATGTTTTCTTTAGTTTTTGAGTTTGGTTGTTTTTTATGTATTATTTATGTGAAAAGTATTATAAACCAATTACAGTACAGTACTATATAGCCGATTGTGTTAGTTGGGTACCTAGGCTAACTTTGTTGGTCTTATGAACAAATTAGACCTACAAACGCAGTGCTCTTGGAAGGGAACTCATTCATAGGGAGGGGACTTACTCTAGTCATATAGATAACACAAAACCCTGAGAATATGGGGTACTTATTCTAAAGTACAGTGCTGTGGATGGAAAGAGCTTTATGACCAGTAGAGTTTATATGTCCCCTACTGGATGTTAACGGCTTTAATTGCTATAAGCACTTTCCGGCATGATTCTCACCATCTGATAACAATCAGGAACAGTTGCAATAAATCTGTCTGTGGGTAAGAAGAACAAATATGTATTAAACTAAGCACCACAACTGAACCATTAACATAAAGATTTAGGTTTGTAGACAACCAATACAGTAACAAGTAAAGATTATATTTAAAAATTTAGTGAGATGAGGAGTGATGAAGAAAGAAGAGAGAAATTGATTATTCTGCCAATGATGGAAATAAACACCCAATCTCAGAGATCCATAAAGGAAGAGGAAATAAATTTATAAGTGTGAAGAAGATAATGAACATAAGCAGCTATAGGAAACAATCCTAAATTCTTAAAGGTTTAACACAATAGAGATTAATTTTTTTTCTCATCTCACAGTCCAAGTAGTTGTTATGCAGGTGGCCTTCCAAGTGGTGACTGAGGGGAGCAGGCTGTTTTTGTCAAGTGCTTCTGGCATGCCCTAGGGCCTTTCCTAAGCCCTCTGTCTCAACTGTCCAATGAATAATCAAGGAGAAATCATATTCAGAGAATATCATAGAATATTACATAATATAATCTTGGAAGTGGTATCCATCTCTCCAATCCATATCCTATTGCTACAGCTAATTATGTGATCAGATGTAGAATTTGTCTTTATCACATCAAGAAACTAAAACTACTTTGTTAGTATGAGAAAATTGACTTGAAATAAGGTACGGAAATATGATGAAGAGCAGAATGAATCATGTGTATGGAGGCAAAATTAGAAGAAAGCATATTTTAAATTGGCTAAATATGAAATTTAAAAGCAGGTGAAAAGATAGATGGTAAGAAGATGGATGATAGAAAGAAGCATGGAAGGTAACATTGATAGTGAACATATAAGCTGAATATATGGTGTTGTGTCAGAATTATGAGAGTTCTGTAATTGCCTATAAACACTGACTTCTGAAAAATCTAAAGCTAAAGCTCAGAAGTAATAATTTTGGTTATAAATTTATAGAGAATCACAAATGTGATAATGAAGCTTATGCTACATTTTAAAAGCATGTTTATTTTAAGCTTTTTTTTTTTAATCACAAACTCCTGTGAAAAACTAGCAAAAACTATGGAACATCTACTTAGCAAACTGAAAATGCACACTTATTCACAAAAATCTCCACTCAGTTTCTGTGAAACCCCAAGTGTTCCAAATTCCCAGAATATGATTTTCCATGTTAGAATATGGAAACAAAAACAAAACAAACTAAAAACTTTACTTGAGGTGCATGTCAATGTCAAAAAGGCACTAAACGCTATATGCTGGGAGAATTTGAAATTGCATCAAAGTATTTTCAATCACAATTTAGATTAGGGAATAGCTCCCAGGACAAAATTATCATATTTTTAGAGAATCTGGTATTCTTGGAACTGAGGAAACAATCTCTCTCTTTTTCAAATTAGTATTAATTCTTCTACTGATTAAAAATAATATTTTACAGACACCTCACCAGAGAAGACCTGCAGATGTCAAATAAGCATATGAAAAGATGCTCTACACAATATATCATCAGGGAAATACAAATTAAAACATTGAGATACCACTGCACACTTATGAGAATGTCCAAAATCCAGAACACTGGCAACACCAACTGCAGTGAGGATGAGCAAAACAAAAACAAAAAAACCTCTCATTCATTGAAAGAAAGTTTGATTGTTTCTTTCAAAACTAAATATAATGCATAGCACAGGGAGATCAGCTTGGTGCTTTGTGATCACCTAGAGGGGTGGGAAAGGGAGGATGGGAGGGAGACACAAGAGGGAGGAGATATGGGGATATATGTATATGTATAGCTGATTCACTTTGTGATAAATCAGAAAATAACACACCATTGTAAAGCAATTATACTCCAATAAAGATGTTAAAATAAACACAACAAATAAAAACAACAAAAAAAACAAAACAACAACAACAAAAACTAAACTATATGATCCATCAACTGTGCTCCTTGGTATTTACCCAAAAAAGTAAATTTATATCCACATAAAACTTATGTCCACACAAAAACCTGCACATGGATGTTTATAGCAGTTTTGTTCATAATTGCCACAACTTGGAAGCAACCAAGATGTCCTTCAGTAGGTAAATGGCTAAATAAATTATGGTACATTCAGACAATGGAATATTGTTCACCACTAAAAAGATATGTGCTATCAAGCCATGAAAAGACATGGAGGAATCATAAATGCATATTATTAATTGAAAGCAGCCAATATGAAAAGGCTACATACTATATGATTCTAACTATATGAAATTCAGGAAAATGCAAAACTAGGAGACAGTAAAAAGATCAGTGGTTGTCAGTGCTTGGTTGGTGGGAGGAGAGGGATGAATAGGCGGAGAACAGAGGATTTTTAGCGCAGTTGAAATACTCTGTATGTTACCATAATGGTGGATACATGTCATTATATATTTAACCGCTTAGAATGTACAAACACCAAGAGTGAATTCTAATGTAAAATATGGACTTTGAGCAATTATGATGTGTCAGTGTAGGTTCATCCATTTTAACAAATGTACCACTCTAGTGGGAGATGTTGATAATGGGGAGGCTATGCTTGTGTGGGGCAGAGGGCCTATGGGAAATCTCTGTACATTCCTCTCAATTTTTCTGTGAATCTAAAGCCTCTTTAAAAAAGCCTTTTAAAAATTATGTTTAAAAAATACCCAGAAGCTATCTTCCTCATAATAGCCTCAAAAAATTCTACCCAGGACAGTATAAATCTACTAACCTTAAAGATGAACCACCTCCTCTCCCCAAATTTCCTTACATACAACTTTCTTTGTTGTTTTTTTACCCCACAGATATCTCTTTTATTGGTCTTGATAATAAGAACATATGATTGCAGGTGAATTTGGAGCAGCATAAGAATAAGTGATTAAGTCTTATGTTCTGCAGCTAAAGTGTGCCTGGTTCACTTGCATCCTCAAAGAACATTCTAGTTTTATAGCAGGTGGAGTGATATAAGCTAAGACAGAATTTTTCAGTTCTTTGTACTCAAGGATACCATTAGAAAGAGAAATGTCACTTGGGATTGTTGGCAAATGAGATGATGCATTAAAATCATTTATAGCACTGCACCTGGCCTGTACTAATTGTTCAAAAAATGTAAGCTGCTCTTCAAATATTATTAGCTATCAACATTCTACATAAGAAAAAATATAAGACTTACTACTATTTTTCATTAATGAGTATACATAATTATGTTAGTTTTCTATTTTTATTTTGTATTGGCTGCCAGCTTTCCTTGGCTTCTGGCTGCAACACTCCAATATCTGTCTCCATCTTCACATCACCTTGTCCTCTGTGTGTTTTATACCTCTCTGCTTACCTCTTATAAGAACACTTTTGATGACCTTGAGAGCCCATCCAGATAATCCAAGATCATTTCTCCATTACAAGACCCTTAACTTAAACACATCTATAAAGACCCTTTTTCCAAATAAGGTAATATTTACAGGTTCCAGGTGTTGTATATTGTTTATTTCAGATTTTTCTTGTTTCTTGAGGTAGGCCTGTATCACTATAAACATCCCTTCCCTCTTGGAACACCTTTTGCTGCCTCCCATAGATTTTTTTTTTCCATTTTCTTAAGGTATTTTATTTTTTTCAATTTATTCATTGACCCATTGGTTGTTCAGTAACATGTAGTTTAACCCCCACATATTTGTGACATTTCCAATTTTTTCTCTTGTAATTGATTTCTAGTTTCATATTCTTGCGGTAAAAATAATTCTTGATATGATTTCAATCTTCTTAAATTTATTGAGCTTGTTTTCTGGCCTAACATAGGCTCTATCCTAGAGAATGTTCCATGTGCAGTTCAGAAGAATGTGTATTCTGCTCTTGAATGGACTGTTCTATATATATTAATTTTATCTGATCTAATCTTCATTTAAGGCTGATGTTTTCTTATTGATTTTCTGTCTGGATAATTTATCCATTGATGTATGTGGGGTATTAAAATCCCTTACTATTATTGTATTGCTGTCAACGTCTCCCTTTAGGCCTGTTAACATTTGCTTTATGTGTTATGTGCTCCTATGTTGAGTGCATAAATATTTACAAATGTTATATCTTCATGCTGATTGATCTCTTTATCATTATTAATTCCCACTTTGTCTTTTATTACAGTCTTTGTTTTGAAGTCTATTTTGTCTAAGTATAGCCACCCCAGCTTTCTTTTTATTTCCATTTGCATGAAACATCTTTTTTCATCCCTTTACTTTCAGTCTGTGTGTGTCCTTATATTGAAGTGAGTCTCTTATAGGCAGCTATAGATGGGTCGCATTTTGTTTTATCCATTCAGCAACTTTGTCTTTTGATTGGAGCTTTTAGTCTATTTTCATTTAAAATAATTATTAATAGCTATGTACTTATTGCCATTTTGTTAATTGTTTTCTGGCTGTTTTGTAGTTACTCTCTGTTTCTTCTTCTCTTGCTTTCCTTCCTTGTGGTTTGATGACTTTCTATAGTGATATACTTCAGATCCTTTATCATTATCTTTTGTGTATCTACTATAGTTTTTTGCTTTGTTGTTACCAAGAGGCTCACCTGTAACAGTCTATTCTAAGTTAATAGAAAATTAAGCTTGAACATGTTCTAAAACTGTACATTTTTGCTCCACCCCCCATTTTAATGCTTCTAATGTCACATTTTCCATCTTTTTATTTTCTGCAACTCTTAACTAATTATTGCAGATATAGTTACTTTTACTACTTTGTCTTTTAACCTTCATACTAGCTTTTTAAAAAAATTTTTTTATTTATTTGGTTTTATTTATTTATGGCTGTGTTGGGTCTTTGTTTCTGTGCGAGGGCTTTCTCTAGTTGCGGCAAGTGGGGGCCACTCTTCATCGCGGTGCACGGGTCTCTCACTATTGCAGCCTCTCTTGTTGCGGAGCACAGGCTCCAGATGCGCAGGCTCAGTAATTGTGGCTCACGGGCCTAGTTGCTCCGCGGCACGTGGGATCTTCCCAGTCCAGGGCTCAAACTCGTGTCCCCTGCATTGGCAGGCAGATTCTCAACCACTGCACCACCAGGGAAGCCCCCATACTAGCTTTGTAAGTGATTAATCTACTACCTTTACTATATATTTACCTTTACCATCGACATTTTTACTTTCATTTATTTTCTTGTTACTAATTTATGCCCTTTCTTTTTACCATAGAGAAGTCCCTTTAACATTTCTTATAAGGACAGTTTAGTGGTGATGGACTCTTAGTTTTTGTTTGCCTGGAAAGCTCTTTATGTCTCCTTCAATTCTGAATTATAACTTTGTCAAGAAGAGTATACTTGGTTGGAAGTTGTTTTTGTTGTTTTGTTTTGTTTTGCTTATTTTTTGCACTTTGAATATATCATGTCACTGCTTCTTGGCTGGCAAAGTTTCTGCTGATAAGTCTTCTGAGAGTCTTATGGGGGTTCCCTTGTATGTAACACATTGTTTTTCTCTTGATGCTTTTAAGATTCTCTCTTTAGCTTTAACTTGACATTTTAATTATAATGTGTCTTGGTGTGGGTCTTTTGGGTTCATCTTATTTAGAAATCTCTGGGCTTCCTGGATCTGGATGTCTCTTTCTTTCTCCAGGTTAGGGATGTTTTCCTTTTCTCTTTCTCTTCTCCTCTGGGACCACTTATAAGGTGAATGTCATTTTGTTCAATGTTGTCCCACAGGTCCCTTAAGCTATCTTCACTTTTTAAAATACTTTCTTTTTGCTTCTCTGTTTGGATTGTACCACTACCTTGTCTTACAGATCACTGATGGTTTTTTCTGCATCATGTAGTTTGCTGTTGAACCCCTCTTGCATATTTTTTAGTTCAGCTGTTGTGTTCTTCATTGTATGCTACAAGATGACCATTACTTTGAACTCTTTATCAGATAATTACTTATTTCTGTTTTATTAAGGTTTTTTCTGGGGTTTTATCTTTTTTGTTTGGAACATGTTCCTCTGTCTCCACATTTTGCTTGGCTCTTTGTGTTTGGCTCTATGCATTAGGCAAAACAACTATCTCTCCTACTTTTGAAGGAGTGACTTTGTGTAAGAGATGAACCTTACTGCTTAACCTTACCCAAGCTGTTGGTTATCTCTTGAACTTTTGTGATTGTCTAAGAAGCCTGATTCTTTCTTGAGAGGTCTCAGTTTTGAAGGTTCCAAGAAATACTCTCTGATTGCTTCACACCTGCTATTTTTAATTCTTGTTTTATTAAATTGTTAAATCAAATTTGCATGGATCTTTTATAATGCAACTTGGCAATATTTAAAAATACAATAAAAGTTTTATAATTTTTGTTATAGTAAATGTTCTCAAGGAAAAAAAAATATCCAAAGCAAGGAAAAAGCTTGAGCACTATATAATGGCAGTTGCATAAATGACTAAGAGTCCATTATACGTCATCAACTGTGTTCAGGATTTGTTCTCATGTAATTAGTATAAGAGGTAGCTGAGGAGGCAAGCTATATTATATACGTTTTGCAGATGAAGAAATTGAGGCTCCAAAGGTTAAGTAATTTTTGTGATGGTAGTCTAGTGTATTTATACTATGATTGCCACTATTAAATCCTGGCATATTAGATCATTATAGGGTTAAAAACAAACCAGGAATGAAAGAAAGAGACAGAGAAAAGAGAAAGAGAAGAAATACAAAATAGAGGAAAGGAAGGAAGGAAAGTGGGAAGGAAGGAAGGGAGGAAAAGAAGAAAGTATAGAAGAAGGAAAGGGAAACAAGGAAATACTTTGGGAAAAAATAACCACTTCCAAGAATTACACAATCTGTATAATGCATAGATACAATAGAGGGAAAAAAATGATAATTTTTTTTGGATTTGTACTATTGGGGGTATTATTACCCCCTTTACAGTGTTCTGAAATGTTATTGTCTCTTTATAATAATAATTAAAAGAAGGGAAAAGACCCTCCATATCCCCTTTATTTCCAAGTTAGCTAACACAGATAGCTTTTTTTAAAAAGTCCTTTCTTTTACAAAAAAAGCTTCCTTTTAACCCTCCTTTGTACTTTGCCCCATCTCTACTGTGATTCTTCCAGATGGTCTCAAGGGCAGCTGGAGCAAGAGTGGTTTCTAGACAGTACAATGAGTTCAACTGAGCCTGGCATATTCAGGGCTTTTTTTTTTTCCTTTTTTCTTAACACCTGGATGCCAATTTTGTACTCACTTCCCTGATATGCCTTACATAATAGCTGGTCTAAGGGAAAGAAAAACTACTGCTGTCACTCGTTTGTGTGTTCTGGCAATGTGCAGTGGTTTGTGGTCCTCATAATCAGAAGGCATGCTGAGCTGCCACATAAGTGGGGGAGATCAAGGAGGTTAGGAGGTCTGATGCTTACAGTTGTAACACATGGTTTGGCTTCAAAAGCAAGGATAATGATGCTTTAAAATTAGGGCTGTGTGTGCCACACACAACAGAGAATGAACCAATTATGGGGTGCTTCAGTTCATTATAACTGAACAAAGTGTGGTTTATAACCTAAATTACTTTGATAATTATACCTCTTTTCTTTACCTCACTAGCTCCCCCATTTTGGCTCCACTAAAATTCCATCCTAGCTCCATAATGATACAAATCCCAGCATATTCTAGTTACTGATTCTTTGCCAACCACCCCCTTCCCCGAGACTTGCCTCCAGGAACACCTTGAGAACAGAGACTTTTTTATTACATATTTTTAGCTCTCAGAAACTAAAGCAGTCTGATGCATAATGCAGTCTCTCTCTCTCTTGCTTTAAAGTAATTTAAATGTGATTTCCTGGAGTGTTTTTAATTTTACTGGGGTCAATAGGGGAAGATAGCCAAAATAAGGTTATAAACAGACGTAGCTGAATGCAAGTAATCAATGTATCTTAAAACTAGTTACCCCAGGGCTTCCCTGGTGGCGCAGTGGTTGAGGGTCTGCCTGCCGGTACAGGGGACGCGGGTTCGAGCCCTGGTCTGGGGGGATCCCACGTGCCGCGGAGCGGCTGGGCCCGTGGGCCACAATTACTGAGCCTGCGCGTCTGGAGCCTGTGCTCCGCAGCAGGAGAGGCCGCGATGGTGGGAGGCCCGCGCACCGCGATGAAGGGTGGCCCCCGCTTGCCGCAGCTGGAGGAAGCCCTCGCACAGAGCCGGGGACCCAGCGCAGACAAAAAAATAGATAGATAAATAATAATTAAAGGTGCTAATAATTTAAAAAAACAAAACAAAACAAAAAACTAGTTACCCCATAGAAATGAGACCACACAAAATTGAAAAGATTACAGATTTTTCCCCCAATTTCTACAGATTGTAAAAGCCCTTTTAAAATTACTTATTTTCTAATATTTTCTTTAATTTGTTAAAATAACTTCACAATATTAACCTCTACTCCCCACCAAACAATGGCCAATTATAGAAGAAGAAACAAAAGCACTCTTCAGGGGAAAAAGAATTCCTAGTTTCCACAACTGAATTCTTTCTTCCTACTAGGGTTTATTAAATTTTGTAAAGATCAACACATGTTAATTTCTTTGTATTTCAATTTTATATCTTTTTCCTTTCCCAAACACTATCTTAGCAAATATATAAAATGCAAATATGTGTATTATGCAAATATATATTATGCATATAGATAATATATGTGTGTATATATGTATATATATATGTGTGTATATATATGTAGATATCTGAAGTATGTTAATTTTTTTTAGATTGCTGGTATATCAGGTATGTTTCCTCTGTCCCATATGTTTGCCAAGTTAGTCCATACATAGTGGTCTGCCAAGGAAAAATCTTTTCCCCAGCATAATGTTTTATCTAAAGGACTAAATATTCATGGATAAAGTAATTCAGTAGATACCACTCAAAATTGTTAACTCTCAAAAATCAGTTCTAAGTAGGGAAAATGTAGTGGCTTCATGTTATGTAGTTTTCTTATAAGAATATTTTCAATCACCTGTCTCTCATTTCTACATTCAAGAACATACTGAGTGGTATACACTGAGAAATACATTAGATATTAGAGCTATAGAGATAAAAGACACATACTTCCTCTCAAGGAAGTCACTGCCCAGTAAGAAAGATAGACTAAGGAACACAAGATCACACGCTAAGTGCTGTAATGCAAGTCAAGTATTTAACATGTTGTTAGAGAACACATCTGGAAAGTCTTCCAAGACTAAGGGACAAGTGAGTTAAATCTTGAAAAGATTTACTTAGGCATAAATGAGGGATGGTTTATTCTAAAGAGAGGCAGCAGAATGGGCAGGTAGAAAGGCCTATGAGAACAGAGCACATTTGAAGAAAATCTAGTGAGGATTCTACAGAGATAAGCAGGAACAAGATCAAGAAGGACTTTGCTTTAAAACTTGCTTTTCATCCTGTAGGCAAAAGACTTATCAAGGGCTATGTAATGAAGTGACATGATAGTATATATTTTATAGTGATTATAATAAAATAAAGCAAGAAATAATGAGACATAATGACAACCTGGTCTAAGGTAGCAGAAACCCTAAAACTGTCTGGAATACAGTTGTGGAATACATAATTATTCTGTGAGTGAATGGTTGAAAGATAAGGATAGAGAAGGGGAAGTATTAAAAAGAAATACAGAAATTAGAAATAGATTTGATATACTTTAAGGAGCCTATGGATATGGGGGCTGATTTCCAAGTTTCTTATATGCATTACTATGTTTATAGAAGTGCACTTAATTTAACTTAATTTAGCAAGCTAGTGGAAGGAACAGAAATGAAGATATAGATTATTTTAGTATCACACTTGTTGAATTTGAGATGTCTTTGTTACATATAGGGAGCTGACTTTATAGGTCTCAAAAGAAAGGACTGAATTGAAATGCTGACTTAGGAGACATCTGCATTTAGGAGGCAGATATTTGCAATCCTGGGTGTGGATAATGTTGTCCAAGGTGAGATGTTAATATAACCAAAGAAAAGGGCTGAGTATAAAACCCTTAGTTAAAACACTAGTAAAATGGATGGAGAATGATATATCTTTAAGAATTCCCCATTTCTCATTAGAAAAAGCAACCACAGAACTACAAGTAAAATGAAGAGAGAATAGTGTTGAGAAAACAAGAGGAGAAGAGAATCCCAGAAGGAAGGAAATTATGTAAAATGTCACATGCCTAAGAAAGTTCCATTCAGATTAATTCAACAAATCCCTATCATGAAGTACTGACAAAGTGTAGGAATCCTTTACTCATAGGACTACTGGGAAGAAAGCAGGAATCAGTGTGTGTACAGAGAAACGGGAATGAGAGTGTTGTTAAAAGGGCAGAGAATTTAGTTTTCCATTTTCTGTTTGAGGTAGGAGATAAAATCCCTGTGTTGAGATGGAGGGAGAGAGAAGTTAGGTAGGGGCTTGGGTAGAGTTAGAAATTGTAGAGTGTTTTTATCTCCATTAGGAGACGGATCCAAAAAGATATTGCTGTGATCTGTGTCAGAGTATCCTGCCTATGTTTTCCTCTAGGAGTTTTATAGTATCTGGTCATACATTTAGGTCTTTAATCCATTTTGAGTTTATTTTTGTATATGGTGTTAGAGGATGTTCTAATTTCATTCCTTTACATGTGGTTATCCAGTTTTTTCACCACCACTTATTGTCATTTCACCATTGTATATTCTTGCCTCCTTTGTCATAGATTAATTGACCATAGGTGTGTGGGTTTATTTCTGAGCTTCCTATCCTATTCCATTGATCTATATTTCTGTTTTTGTGCCAGTACCATACTGTTTTGATGACTGTAGCTTTGTAGTATAGCCTGAAGTCAAGGAGCCTGATTTCTTCAGCTCTGTTTTCCTTTCTCAATATTGCTTTGGCTATTTGGGGTCTTTTCTGTTTCCATACAAATTTTAAGATTTTTTTGTTCTAATTCTGTGAAAAATGCCATTGGTAATTTGACAGGAATTGCATTGAATCTGTAGATTGCCTTGAGTAGTATAGTTATTTTGACACTGTTGATTCTTCCAATCCAAGAACATGTTGTATCTTTCCATCTGTTTGTGTCATCTTCAATTTCTTTCATCAGCACCTTATAGTTTTCAGGGTAAAGGTCTTGTGTCTCCTTAGGTAGGTTTATTCCTAAATATTTTATTCTTTTTGATGTAATGGTAAATGGGATTGTTTCCTTAATTTCTCTTTCTGATCTTTCGTAAAGTTAAAAGCTTTTGCATGGCAAAGGAAACCATAAACAAAATGAAAAGGCAACCTACAGAATGGGGAAAATGTTTGCAAATGATGTAGCCAACAAGGGATTAATCTCCAAAATATACAAACAGTTCATACAGCTCAATATCAAAAAGTAACAAACAACCCAATCAAAAAATAGGCAGAAGATCTAAATAGACATTTCTCCAAAGAAGACATACAGATGGCCAAAAGGCACATGAAAAGATGCACAACATTGCTAATTATTAGAGAAATGCAAATCAAAACTACAATGATGTTTCACCTCACACCAGTCAGAATGGCCATCATCAAAATGTCTACAAATAATAAATGCTGTGGAGGGTATGGAGAAAAGGGAACCCTCCTACAATGTTGGTGGGAATGTAAATTGATACAGCCACTATGGAGAATAGTATGGAGGTTCCTTAAAAAACTAAAAATAGAGCTACTATATGATCCAGCAGTCCCATTCCTGGGCATATATCTGGAAAAGATGAAAACTCTAATTCAGAAAGTTACATGCACCCCAATGTTCATAGTAGCACTATTTACAATAGCCAACACATGGAAGCAACCTAAATGTCCATCAATACAGGAATGGATAAAGAAGATATGGTATATATATATATATATATATATATATATATATATATATATATAAAATGGAATACTACTCAGCCATAAAAAAGAATGAAGTAATTCCATTTGTGGCAACATGGATGGACCTAGACATTATCATATTAAGTGAAGTAAGTCAGATAGACAAAAATGAATATCATATGATATCACTTATATGTGGAATCTAAAATAATGATACAAATGAATCTTTTACAAAACAGAAGAAGACTTACGGACATAGGAAACAAACATATGGTTACCAAAGGGGAAAGGTGGAGAGAAGGAATAAATTAGGTATACACACTATTATATATAAAATATATAACCAATGAAGACCTACTGTATAGCACAGGGAACTGTACACAGTATTTTGTAATAACCTATATGGGAAAAAAATCTGAATCTGAAAAAATTTATATATATATATATGTACTGAATCACTTTGCTGTACACCTGAAACTAACACAATATTGCAAAGCAACTATACTTCAATAAAATATAAATAAATACGTAAATAAATAAATTGAGTATAGTCAAGCAAAAAAAAGAAAAGAAAAGAAATTGTAGAGTGAGGTGACCAGGCACCCATAAAGGATGATTGGGTTAGTCCTAGAGATTCAGACTCTATTGGAGACAAAATAGAGCGGAGCGATACAAGGTGACTACTCAAAAGAATCACAATACTTGAATGACAAGTGGCTCTTTTCTGTAAATACGGATTTACAAAATGATCTGTGAATATTTGGGTCTGTCCCAGAAATATTGTACAAACTTGCTTTTCTAGGCTGAAATCCATTGATCACAATTCAAATAGGTAGCTCAGGGAGATAAGGACCTTTTTTCATATGAACATATCATATACTTTTGCTTGGAAAACAACATTCCTTGGAATTATCGAGATAATACTAAGTAATGTCGTCATTTGGTTACTTCTCCCTTTTCCAAGAGATCATGGTGCAACTTGTTCATAATTCTCACAGTAACCCTCTACATGACCTACTATATTCCTGTGAAATTAAATATTTACTAAATGATTGAATATTTGCCATTACAAATTGGCTGTGAAGTAAAACAATCAGCATTGTCTAGGAGCCAAAAAAATAAAAACTCGTTTAAGTAAAAATTAGTTCATATTATCTTAGCTGCTTCCATAAATTGGCACTGCTTACTGAGACCTGAGTATGAATGAAAATTTAGAGACTGATGAATGTAAGTGTGTGTAAAAAATTGTCAATAAATATGCATATAAGTCTTTATAATCTGGAAGACTTCCATGAAAAAAAAGTCTAGTTATTTATTCGCCATTTTCTCCCAATCCAGAAACTGGAACGATCAAATTTTGCCATCCAAGTTCAAAGTTTTATGGAACATTCTAACTAGCTCCATATGCACTCTGATGACTTGAATAAGAGTGATATTGGGTATAATTAGAAAGGTTTTAGAACTACTGTAAGCGTGTCAAGATAAATATGTCTTTCTATTTGCATTGCAAAATAGGGTGGAAAAATCCAAATTATGGTTAAACAAAATCTCTTGCTCCAGTAGTAGAATGAGGTTTGTAGACCTTAAAGTCTCAATGACTTGTGTATTCTTCATACTAATCTGTCTTTCCCAATCAATTAGAACCCCTATAAACACTTAAATGCTGGAGATTTGTGATATTTAATTGTCATGAGGCAATCAGGTAATGGCTTTAGAGCAAGTTATACATTATTAGCTCAATTTGGAAATAACACATATAACAAAAAGAAGCATAAAAAGCTATAGATGAAACTTTAATGTATTTGATAACTGATGAACTATTTTCAAAGAGAGATTCTCGTGCAATCTCCTTTTATTATAGACTGGAAAGGAGAATGCTTGAAGTAAACAATGAAGGGAGAAAAGCTTACCTTCGCTTTTTGTTTCTCTCACTTTTATATTTTTCCATATATGCTGTAGAACTATGTAGGACATTACATTTAAAAGGAAATTCAAGATTCTGTGGAAGTTTCTTTAAGTGATTTTTTATTATATAAGGTGAAATCTAGATGTGTCATTTTTTTGTTTGTATCTCTCTATCTGTACACACACACACACACACATACACACACACACACAAACATATACAGAGAAAGAATATATATGTCTGTTTAAAATATTTAATTCCTTATAGTCTGTAGTGCATCTGGCATCACCAGAGAAGGTAAGACTAAATTCCAGATTATTCCTTTATAAAATATAAATTATGAGCAGAAAGAAGTACATTTAATTTAGTAAAGTCTATCCTGTCTTCATTAAAATTAAAGACTATTCACTCTAGAGTCTGGTTTTAAACACAGGATATAGGTTATATGTGAGTTAATAATACTAAACAATTAGGTGAAAACATTTTTAGTTTATTATTAACAAACAGACACACAATCACATTTTTATCTTATAAAGGGACGGTCTGTGTGATGTAATAGAATCTCAGTCTGATACAGGGCAGATCCAAAGATGGGCTTACAAGATTTGGGTAGGGAATGCACAAGTGCCTGGGGTCTAGCCACAGTGAGAGCCTCTACCTTCCCTAGACTTGAAGTGGCAAGTGAGGGAACAATAGCTGGGCTTGTGGTCTTAACCCTGGGAAAGGGATACACAATAAGTAGTGCGACATTTAATAGAGGAATGTATCCACTGCTAATTTGAAGCTCAAAAGACACGTAGTCAAGGGGAAAATATCCCATGTTCATTCTTCTTCCTTCCTCTAATCTCCTGTCTTTATCTTACATTGGTATAGTCCAACCAGAGACTGGATAGCAAGTTAGCAGTAATATAATTCATTAAGATGAGCTTTTAGGCCATAGAGCATAA
The DNA here is from genome assembly GCF_949987535.1 of Balaenoptera acutorostrata. NCBI lineage: Eukaryota > Metazoa > Chordata > Mammalia > Artiodactyla > Balaenopteridae > Balaenoptera > Balaenoptera acutorostrata. The sequence continues at coordinate 69,337,333 of NC_080072.1, forward strand.
TTAAATATGGCTAGTTGATCTCAAGAGGCAAATGAGACTATCCAGCCCTGGAATGGACTGAGATAATTTCTATTTTTTTATTAGTTTTTCCTCCCTTTCCAAACCAATGCTTAGCCATCTTCAGTGCTCAATATATATTTGTTGAATATATGACTGTCCAGAAACATATTTTTTCCATTAAATAAGCCATAATTGTTTTGTATACATGGAAGAAACCTCCAGTTATTAAATGGGCTATCTTCAAACTAATGTCAATTTCTAGGTGTTTATAATCCATTTTTTTCAGTGTTACCTTAAAACAACCTTCTGTGCTATTATTCATTTCATTGCATTAGGGATAGCATCATAATACCTTTATTCTTTTTTACTGTTTTTTTTTAAGTTCTCTATTTGTCTATTTTATGAAGGCTAACATTTTTTTAGTACCCTTCTCCTTTGCTTTGGAAAGGTTCAGATTTTCTTGATTTGGCAGAAAATTAATTGCCACCTGGATTTCTTATAATTGGATTTACAACTTTATTCTTTATTATCTTAAATCTATTCATTTTATGGATGCTTACTCTTTTATACACATAGTTTACATTCTATAATGTTACTCAAATTTAGGACTCTCTCATAAATGTATGAACATAATTTAATAAATAAATAAATGCTTAGTAGGTGATATAGGTACAATCCTTGAAGTATTTCTATTAGGTATTTGTCTATAGTTGATTGAAACAAAAGAGATTGAATGCCCAATAATGTGTTATGAGGGTTATCTGCTGTTTTTATGAAAACAATGATATGAAAGCAAGAGACTAACAGATACTATAAGTGGTTAATTTGCACCTTTCTTAACACACCAAAGAAATACTAAAGCAATATGAGAAATGATTCTTAATGAAAATTCCAGATAACGTTTCCATACTTAGCAGTCTGAAGTCTGGAATCAATTTAATTTTCTGGATGAATTAAAAATGAATTGAATATTTGCCAAGTCCTATGGAATAGAATAATTTAATGGAATGTTTGTGCTCTAACGGAGGATTGTTCTGTGTGTCTCTAGTGGTCTCTGGAAGGGCTTCAATGAGTTTGGGAAATCTATTGAAATTTTGCACAAACATGTTTTGAATAATTTATGAACATATTTACATATCCTTAAAGGGTTTCATGTTACAATTAATGTTAGATATTTCTTTCACAGGTACCTTAGTGAGACGATCTAACCCAAACTGTATATTTCGAATAAGAAGAAACTGAGGTTTCTATATTAGCAAAATTGCAATATCTAACATCTGGCACAGACAGGACAGGAAATTGATTCTCCTATTTCCCTTCTGAATGCTCTTTATGAACTTTGTAACTCTGGTCTAGGTTCATTAAAAAACAAATGAAACAGTATGAGCATCCATTCAATTAATTAATTCACTCACTCATTGATTTAGTAAAAAAAGTCTCAGTGTTTACTAGTACACAACTCTGAGTTAAATAACCATAAAATCTAGTGAATAAAGCAAGCAGTCTTTGATCTCAGTCTACAATCTTGTAAGACAGTACATAATAAACAAGTAAATAAAAGAGTATACATAATTTTAAAGTTTTGATAAATTCAATAGAAAAATTCACAAATACTAATATTTGAGATAAACAAGGAAATACATTTTGAGACATTTATACAGAGACATTTAAGCTCAAACATGAAGTATGACAAGGAACAGCCAGGTTAAAAGTGAGAGAAGAGTTTTCTAAACATAAGTAAAAATGTAAGAAGAATCTATGAGAGGCTAAAGTTTTTCTAGGTGTTTTTAAGGAAATGGATTGAAGCTAGGCTTGCTCTAGTACAGTGAGTTTGCTAGAAAAGGGGGCGAGTGAAATAACTTACATCTGAAAACATAGGCAAATGCACAATTATGGGGGGCTTTAGAGGGCATTGAACAAGTGCTTGATATTTTCTGGAACACTACCACATTCTTTACAAACACAGAACATGTATTTCTCACAGCAAACTTTTTGAGGTAGATGTTAACTACTTTGGTTTTAGAGGTTAATAAACAGAAGCTTGTCCAAGATCACACATTTAGTAACTGTCAGAGTTAGGATTCAAAACCCGGTCTTTGAGTCAAATGATGCCTCTGTTCTTGGGCCCTACCATGTGCTAAAGTACAGTGGCCTTATTTATTTATTTTTGCCTAGTAAATCAAACTTAGATGATACAAGAGAAGCCATTTATTTTTCTTTCCATTTAATGCATGAATATCCTGTGCCCTACATAGTCAAGGAGTGGGTTTCTAAAATATGTATCAGAGGATAATTATACACACATATATTGGGAAAAGAAGTATTATGATGTGATTGGGGATCAATAATTTTTTTTTCTATATCTCACTTTTTCATTGCTTTTGTCTTTTCTCTGCCTATGGAAATGTGCTGGCCTTTTGAATATTCACTAATAACATCATCTTGGGTAAAATTTACCATATCTCAGTGACCTGAAAAAGTTCAGTTGTTCCCCTTACAGTATGTATTTTGAGCAGCAGTTAATTTTTTAGATAGAGTTAGCCAAATATGTATTAAAATACTTCAAAGTCATGATAAGAACATAAATTTGTATTTGCAGTTACTTTAATGGCAGAACATTTCTTGTTAGATTCATTCTTTTTGTCCTCATTGGTGAAATCTGATAGAAATAAAATAGAAGATATAGAAAATATTAAAATATTTTAGCATCAGGATCAGCCAAACAAAGCCAAACAAAGGACCACACTTTATAGTTGAGAAAGCTAACCATGTGTTTTTAATGGTTAATGGAACTTTTAATTCAGTGCAAAAGGTAAATGGATAAAATGTAGAATTGTATCAAAGATTTGACTATTTTTCCCTATGTAATATAGAACAATTATTTAAAAGATAGTTGTATCTATTTTTCCATGTCATGAGATTCTCCTGCTAGATGGTCTGTGGAACTTGAAATTATAATGAAGAGCGTGACATCTCCGACAGAAATGCCTAAATTACACAGAATAATAGAGAAACAAACACAAGATTTGCAGGAGAAAGATTTCAGTTTTGACCACAATTCTGCTTCTAAATTTTTGTGTGATTTTGGGCATACTCTCTGTCTGTGGGCTATAATTTGTCCATCTATGAAATGAGTGAGTTTGTCTCATATATATACTGTATTGATATTCTTGTAACTCATAAGTTTTCATATTTGCAATTGTGATCTTCAGAAGATTCTTCACTTGTTTTTGGGGGTTAAATTTGTGGGCACTTTCAAGGTAGAAAACCTTTACACAGAGTCACTGTAGAATAGTATTAATTACGGACATCAATTTGGGGACCATATACACCCAGATTCTAATCCTATCATGTCATTAAATGTATCTGAGAAAGCTCACCAGCTATGACCTTCCTTATTCTTCTTTTAGGGAGGTCACTGCTGCAGAGCTTTTCCAGATACTTGCAACATGTTTTTAATTAAGCCCAGCAAGGGCTTCTGGACTCTCATCGTCTATGTAGGTACTTATCACTGTATTGTAAATATGGATTGAAGAGATGTGACAGCCTAGAAAATCTGTATAGACTTAGATCCACCTATATTCCCAGTAAACTCTCCTAGACTAACACCATGAAGTCTGCTTTACTTGAGACATTCAGATACAACTTGCAATAATCTCCAACAAGATAGCCAGGTGAGCCTGAGATGCCTGTATTAGACTCTTTCCTTTCACTTCAATTACCATATTCTGGTTGGATAACAATATCTTCTGAAGAGTTTATATATAACCCACCACTCAATTCTGAAATCACTTAGAATATCTTGTCTCATAGCAAACGCATTATGGATTAACACTCTCAACTCTGCTCTACTCTAGACATTTGGATAGGATCTGGAGGGCTGAATTGGAAAAAAAAATCTTCAAAGAATGACAGTTGGGTGGATATGAAATGCCTGCCTTCTTCTCAGAAGTGGGTAATGTTGTGACAGGTGTGTTGATGCAGCTATTTTGAATAATATGGAGAAAATTATGCCTATAAGGAGGGAGGATTGGATGATTACTGCTAAATGTATTGATGCCCTGTGGAAGGAAAATGATGAATCAAATGTTGTTAATGGCTAAGTAAAAACTAGAGAACTTCAGTTGTATCTTAAAAAGAATACCTCATTACCTATAGTGAAAGGATGGATACAATTGAATGAAAGACTAAAGACCTAATTGTTAAGAGTCACAGAGCTGCAAAGACATTTGAATACTCAGTCAAGGTGGGTCTATTATACAATGATGATGACCATAGTGGGGAAAATCTACGATCCTGAAAACTCAGAAAAGGACATATGAATGGAAACCTTTAAGGATGTTGACTTTCCAACCACCTACACTCACCTAGACCTTTTGTTCTTCCTGTGGAAGGGGCAGGTAAATTCTTGTCTTAGGATACGTTGCAGAAGCCTCTCCCTTATAAGGCAATACATGCCACACCCAGGGCCATTCCCCCATCACCTTTCCTAGATGCCAGGCCAAAAATAAGGGTTAAACCCCAGTGTAATTCAGCTGTGGTTGTATTGGTTTTGATAATTGAGGAAAGGGGCTCTATCTATGTAAATAATTTCAAAAAGGAATTTACGTGAACCAGGGGGTGTACTTCTAGGACTGGATTTTAAGGGTCCTAAACAATGGGGCCAGATTGTAAGCCTAGATAATAAATAATTTATTGTATAAGGGATACTTTCTTGCTATATGAGATTTAACACACTGGCAGTGATCTGAGATGATGGAGTAAATCCCCTGCTGGGGTGGCTCTTAGAAGCCTGGAAAAAAATCATACCCAACACTCAGTGTAGTAGAAATATCTAAGTTGAGCCGATACATGATAGAGGAAGAAATTAAGAGGTTAAGGGAAGTGGGCATTTTGGAAGATAAACATGATGTAAAGCTAGAATATCCACTGGTGGCTTATTTTCTGCTAGAAGGCTTGGGATACATACCATTGACCAAGGCTATCAGGAATACAATGGGGAAAGTGACACTGATATCACTAAGAAATTCTGTGATGACTCTCCTCTGCAAACCAAGGATGACTGTAAGAGAGTCCCTTAGTCTCTCATTAACATACACGGAGATAATGGATTTCTAAAGTAATAGAAGCCAGGTAGTCACACTATAACCACCAGAAACCGGAATCTGCAATTACTATAACAACTAACAACATCAAAAGAGTAGCCAAGAGGGTTTGACCTTTAGGGAGCTGAGATGGTTAATAGAGTTTGGCATCTATAAATGTAAAATAGATAAATAGCACTTTTGTTGGTTGTCTAACAATCTATTACAAAATAAACCCAAAACAAAACAAAACAAACAAAAACAAACAAACAAAAACTTCAGGAATGGAGGAATAGATACTCATTCAAAAAAGAAAGTTGTGATCCCTTCAGTTCCAAGACCTGAACTGATTTTCGGATCCGGAATCCACTGATTAAAAACATAGCTGGGTTCCTAGGAGGAAGAGCTCTGTAGTACGAAGGAAGGTGAATACTTACTGTGATGAATTTTTAATTTAGTCAAATGCTTTTTCTGCATCTATTGAAATGATCAAATGATTTTTAGCCTTCATTTTGTTAATGTGTTATATCACATTAATTGATTGGCAGATATTGAACCATCCTTGCATCCCTGAAATAAATCCCACCTGATTATGGTGTATGATCTTTTTTATATTGTTGAATTAAGTTTGCTAATATTTTGTTGAGGATATTTTATCTATATTCATTAAAGAAATTGGCCTTTAATTTCCTTTTTCTTTTTTTCTTTTTTGGTAATGTCTTTGGTTTTGGTGTTAGGGTTATGGTGGCATCGTAGAATGAATTTGGGAGTGTTCCCTACTCTTCAATTTTTTGGAATATTTTGAGAAGTATAGGTGTTAACTCTTCTTTATAAGTTTGGTAAAATTCCCTTGTGAAGCTATCTGGTCCTGGACTTTTGTGTGCTTGGAGCTTTTTCTTTTTTTTTAATACAAGTTCAATTTCAGTACTAGTGATCAGTCTGTTCATACTGTCTATTTCATTCTGATTCAGTCTTGGAAGATTATATGTTTCTGGCAATTTGTCCATTTCATTTAGGTTGTCCAATTTGCTAGCATATCACTGTTCACAGGTTTCTCTTATAATTTTTTTGAATCTCTGTGATATTGGTTGTCATTTCTTCTCTTTTATTTCTTATTTTAGTTGGGTCCTCTCTCTTTTTTTCTCTTGATGAGCCTGGCTAAAGGCTTATCAATTTTATTTGTCTTTTCAAAGATGAGCTCTTGATTTCATTGATCTTTTCTATTTTTTTGTCTTTTCTAATTCCTTTTTGTCTTTTTCTAATTCCTTTTCATGTTAGTAAGGTTGCTTATTTGAGATTTTTCTTGTTTCTTAAGGTAGGCCTATATTGCTATAAACTTTCCTCTTAGAACTGCTTTTCCCATAGATTTTGGAAAGTTGTGTATTTATTTTCATTTGTATTGATATATTTTTTGATTTCCTCTTAGATTTCTTCATTGACCCATTAATTTTTTTTTAGTAGTGTGTTGTTTAGTCTGCACATTTGTGTTTTTCACATTTTCTTCCTATAATTATTTCTAGTTTCAAACCATAGTCACTGGAAATAAATGCTTGATATAATTTCTGTCTTCTTAAATTTGTTTAGACACGTTTTGTAGACAAGTGCATGATCTATCCTGGAGAACATTCCATGTACACTTGAGAAGTTTGTGTATTCTGCTGTTTTGGATGGAATGTCCTACAGATGTCTATTAATTCCAACAGGTCTAATGTGTCACTTAAGGCCAGTATTTTCTTATTGATTTTCTGTCTAGATGATCTATCCACTGATGTTAAGTGGGGTCTTAAAGTTCTGTACTATTATTGTATTGTTGTCAATGTCTCTCTTTATGTCTATTAATATTTCTTTTATATATTTAGGTCCTCCTATATTAAGTATGGCAGGGGTCCCCAATGCCCGGGACACAGACCGGTACCAGTCCATGGCCTGTTAGGAACTGGGCTGCACAGCAGGAGCTGAGTGGCAGGCAAAGAGCAAATCTTCATTGGCTGCTCCCTATCACTCTCCACTGCTCGCATTTCCACCTGAACCATTCCCTCCCCCCCGCCAGGAGTGGAAAAATTGTCTTCCACAAAACCAGTCCCTTGTGCCAAAAAGGTTGGGGAATGTTGAGGTATGGGAGAGATATATATACATACACACATACATATATATATCCTCTTTTTGTATTTTTCCCTTTATCATTATATAATGGTCTTCTTTATCTTTTGTTATACACTTTGTTTTAAAGTCTATTCTATGTGATATGAGTATTGCTACCCCTACTTTCTTGTCATTTCCATTTGCATGAAATATATTTTTCCATCCCCTCACTTTCAGTCTGTGTGTGTCATTAGCTCTGAAGTGAGTTTCTGGTAAGCAGCATTTAAATTAGTCTTTTTTTTTAAATCCAATCAGTACACTGTGTCTTTTGATCTGAGCATTTAGTCCATTGAGATTTAAAGTGATAATTGATAGGTATGTACTTATTGCCATTTCATTTCTTATTTTCTGGTTGTTTTCCATTTCTGTGTTCTTTTCTTCTTTTAGTTTGTGTCTTGTGGTTTGGTGATTGCCTTTAGTGGTATTCTTCTGTTACTTCCTCTCTAAATTTTGTGTATCTATTGTAGGTTTTTGATTTGTGGTTACTATGGGGTTCATATATGTTGAGCTACAACTATATCTGCTTGTTTTAAACTGGCAGTCATTTTAGCTCCAATGCATTCTAAAAGATATTTTTTACTCCTTTTCCCCACATTTAGTATTTCTTATGTCATGTTTTACATCTTAATGTTTATTCTAATTATAGTTGATTTTACAATTTTTTGTCTTTCAATCTTCATACTACCTTATTTAAGTGGTTGATCCACAGTCTTTACTGTATATTTTCCTTTACTAGCAGGATTTTTTCCTTTCCTATAAATTCTTCTTGTTGTAGCATTTCCTTTTAGACTTTGGGAAGATCTTATAACATTTATTTTAGGGTAGGATTAGTATTGATGAACTCTTTTAGTTTTTGCTTGTCTGAGAAGTTCTTTATCTCTCCTTCAACTCAAAATTATAATCTTGCTGGGTAGAGTATCCTAGATTGCACTTTTTTTCCTTTCAGCATGTTAAATATATCATGTCACTCCCTTTTGGCCTGCAAAGTTTCTGCAGAAAAATCAGCTGATAGCCTTATGGAGTTTCCCTTTTATGTGACTCTTTGTTTTTCTCTTGATGACTTTAGAAGTCTATCTTTATCTTTAACTTTCACCATCCTAATTATGATATATCTTGATGAGGGTCTGTTTAGGTTCATCTTGTTTGGGACCCTCTGTCTTCCTGTATCTGGATATCTGTTTCCTTCTTCATGTTCAGGAAGTTTTTAGCCATAATTTCATCAAATTGATTTTTTAAGGCCTTTCTCTCTCTCTTCTCCTTCTGGAATGTTGGTATGCTTGGTGTTGTCCAAGAGGACCCTTAAACTGATCTAATTTTTTAAATTTGTTTTTCTTTTTGCTCTTCTGGTTGGATGTTTTCCATTATTCTATCTTACAGATCACTTATGCATTCTTCTGTATCACCTACTTTGTTGTTATTTCCTTCTAATGTGTTTTTAAATTATTTATTTATTTTAACATCTTTATTGGAGTATAATTGCTTTACAATGGTGTGTTAGTTTCTGCTGTATAACAAAGTGAATCAGCTCTACATAAACATATATCCCCATATCTCCTCCCTCTTGTGTCTAATGCATTTTTAATTTCAATTATTTTATTCTTCATTTCAGACTGGTTCCTCTTTCTGTTTTCTAGTTCCTTATTTAATATATAATATATAAATTCTCACTGTGTTCACTTTTCCCTAATTCAGTTAGTATTCTTGCCACTAATGCTTTGAATTCTTTATCTGGTAAATTATTTCTATTTCATTAGTTGTTTTTTCAGAGGTTTTTCTCTTGCTTTTGAAATTGAGACAAATTCCCCTGTCTTTTAAAATTGTTTCTTTTTATCTTTCTCTGAAATAAGGTGAAACAGTTAACAATTCTGGTATTAAAGAGGTGTCCTTGTATGGGAGCATCCCTATACAATCTCCATGTGCCCAGTGACTTTGGTGGGAGAGTTAGATCTGAAGTGAGCAGGAGTCACATCTTCCCCCAAGGTGTGTTGACAATTAATAGGAGGTGGACCTGGAGGTGGAAGGGCTAGGACCAGATCCAGATGTGAGCTCGGGCTTCTCCTCTTCTCAGTGGCCAACACCACCTTATGAGGATAGGGTCAGTTGCTGAAGCAGAAGCCCTGATGATCAGGTCCTTTCTGGCTCCATTCTCTCTAAGTGTGTGCTCTCCCCCAACCCAGCACTGGCACCCACATCCCAGAGGGGAGATATTCTGGAGCAAGAGGAGCTTGAGCAGGTGCCTGGTGTGGGTCAGGGCATGGGTTGTGGTGGTCCAGGCCCCAGTCAGAGTTCCAGACTGCTCCTGATGTGCTGCCTGCATAAGTGTCAGCAGTGGCTGCCCTCACCCCATTCAGATCCTGTTCAAGGTCTGAGTCAGCTCTGTCCCCCAAAATTGTGCACTCTCATCGGCAACTACAGACCACGTCCTAGTGTGGAGCTATGCCACAGAGCAAAAGGGCCCAGAGTGGGTGCTCAGTTCAGACTCGAAACCGGCCAGAGTCTTGGACAGTTTCAATCTTCTTCCTCTGCCTTGTTTCGTGAGTAAGCAAGTGTGTGCACACTCTTCATGAGCGGAGTCTAGGTTTCTTACAGCCTTCCTGTTAATCTCCCTGGTTTTCAGCCCATCTAAGGGGACTGTCTTCCCAGTGTCAGACTCCAGGGTGGAGGTGCCCAACACATGGCTCAAACTGCTCACTTCCCTGTGAGGATCTCCAAGCCTCTGTAATCCCCCTCCTCTTTTGTGACGCCTCCCAGGGGCACAGGTCCCCACCTGATCACTTCTCTTCCCTTCCTATGTGATTCCACCTGGATCTTTCTCACAGTTTTGGTTGTACAAGAGTCTTTCTGCCAGTCTCCATTTTATTTTCAGTGAGAATTTCTCCACATGCAGATGTATCTTTGATGTGTTCATTGGGGGAAGTGAGCTTCATGGCCTTCTGTTCCACGGTCTGGATGTCCTCTCAAAGAATAATTTGTAAGCCACATTTTAAGGAAGGTAATGTTATTCACATCAGGATATGGAAAAATAATGAATAGAGAGAAACAGGTGAATAATGTATAATGTGTATATGTAAGTGAAGTTTATGGTGAGAGCAAATTTAAAAACAAAGTATTTATAAACCAAATTCAACTTCATTTAATTGTTAAATGCAATATATGAATAAGAAATTCAATTGGCTAAAACCTCACATCTTGAACACTCATGTCTGGGTTAAATCACTGGACCTTTAGGTGTCTTACACAGTATCACTAATGTGGCTCAGTGAAATAATAAAAACACAGAGAGCAGCACAATTTGTGTCACATGGATGGAAAATGCATTAAGACAAATGCATTTTCTGAGCATTACCAATTCAACACCTCTCACCCCTCATGGTCTGCATTCTGTATTTGCTAAGAAATGAAAGTTACAACTTGAAATACAAAGCTGGCTTTCAGTTGTGGACTTTTACAACTCCTGTAATCTGTTATGAACTAGCTCAGATTTTAGAGCCTACCTCTTCTGGTCCAGACACTGAATGTGCTTGAATAGTTTTATTTGCTATATTGTTGGGTTTATATAGAAAATGCTAAAAGCAGACAGTGACACAACTCTGCATTAGCAAAGCTATCATGCAAATGAAGCTATGACTTCTTAACTAAAAGGATAAAGGGAACCTAAAAGGTCTGATTCTGAGGATGCAGCCTGCCTTCACAGAGTCTAACTAGTAGAACTTCAAGAGGGTTGGACAAAAGTATGGGAGAATTTTCTTCTGGTGTACATTCATTGGATAAATTAGACACACTCACTTGTCCAATCCTATGCCAAGTGGTTGCCATAATGCATTATGTTATTAGTAGCCATCCTGGACTCATGTTTCTGTCAACAACTGAAGAGAACTGAAATTACTGGGAGAAAAATGTATTGCAGTATCATAATTGCACAATATTTTGCATTGGCACAGTAGTCCTCTATGGCTTTGTGGATAATCAATTCACATTCAAATTTGGTGAGTTTCTGCTAAAACTTATGGCCACAGATGGTATTTATGATCATAACTGCAGACAATACCTCTTAAAAATCTTGCCACACTCTGTCTCAGTAACCTTGTTTATCAGACCACTTGGACTGCTTTTTTGGTCATTAAGAACTTTAAGTTTCCTTGAAATCTTTGGGTAATCTTGGTTTTCTTATTTTAAGAGAACATAGAACCAGGAATTACAGTGTTGTCAGTACCATAGCTAACATTTCAAAAACTAAAAGATTATTTTAATTATGAAATACAGGTGTGGTGATTTCTGGAAATACTTAATATTTCAATATATTTTAGTTATAAATAACTATGAAAATATGAGGATTATTTTTCATAAGTGTAGGTACAATTAGTCATTGGCTCTTAGCTGTTCCTTGGCAATGTAAGTATTTATAATGTAAAACTAGTCTCATGTTATTTAAATACAAGTCTCAGTGGAGTATTTGCTTTTACATTAATTTCTACCTAACTTTAAATGTTAGATGTAGTTTGTCTAACTTAACATAATATCATCAATATTTGTACTTTTTCAGTTCATGGTTACATGTTTCTTGAGTTATGATAATACAGTTAACATTCTCCCCAGCAAAAAATTTAAAAAGTAAAAGCGGTATACAAAGATTTTAAGTGGGTGTTCAAAAATAAATCTATATTTTTTACGTTCTAGAACACACAGAAAAAATACAGAAATATTGGAAGTAAAAGGATAGGCAAATGCATGCAAATAATTATCAAAAGGAACTTATGTGGTTACATCATAAAATTAATTTTAAGGCAAATTACATTATTAGGTATAGAAAAGTTATTTTATAATTAAAAAAACTGAAACTCAACAAATGGTATAATAATTTAAATGTTTATGTAATATCATAGCATATAAATATATAAAGCAAAAAATAGGAAACTATAGGTATAGAACTCCTATAGTTTAAAATCTCCCATAGGAGATTTTAAAACACTTTTCTCATTGGAGGAGATGTTTGCAACTAATAGATAAGTAAGTTCTAGACTTCAAACCCATAGAATAGAGATTATAATCAACAATACTGTATTAAAAACTTCAAAGTTGCTAAGAGACTAGATCTTAATTGTTCTCACCACAAAAAATAGGTAATTATGTGACATGATAGAAATGCTAGCTAATGCTACCTTGGTAAGCATATTGCAATATATGAATGTATCATATCAATACGTTGTACACCTTAAACTTACAAAATGTGATATATAAATTATATCTCAATTTAAAAAAGAAAAAAGAAAAAGCAGATAAAAATCTGTAAGGAAATAGATTAGATGATATCAACAGCAAAATTAACAATCATCAGTTCATGGACAGTTATAAAATATCTAACTACAAAACTCAAAACTACACATTCTCTTAAAGCATGCATAGTACATTTAAATAATTGACTATATCCTGGGAAATGAAGCAAATTTCAATAAATTTGAAGTGATTGATATGCATATATATAACCTATTGACTCAAATTATATTGGTAAGTTCTGCCTAGATTCCACAGTAAGATAATTGATAAAAAGCTGAAATATGGGAAGAAGGAAATGGAAAAGCTAGTAAAACTGAGACAGGTTGAAAAATAAAATAAAGGACCATTAAAAATCACTGGTGCTGAATGACCAAGTTGTATAATAAGAATTTGTCCCATAATGTTATTTGTCATATATATTTCTCAAAGATCTTCAGCAATGCATACTAGTTTTTAAATAGTTTTCATAAATTATGCTATAAGTATATATAGGAAAATTTAAAAAGGAGATAAATTTTACACCCAGTGTTCATACCCACAACTGCTAAATCATAGCCCAGGAAGTCAAAGGCTTTATAACAGTGTAAGCTCTCAGAAATTTTCAGAGGCCTTATAAAGTCCCTTGTTTTCTGCAATCTGTAACTCTGTATGTGTGAAGAGTGAGGAGAAGTTCATTTACTTAAGATATACAGCATCTAAGAACTACCAGAGGACATCTCAGTGACACCACATTGATAGCTATTCTTTCTTTCAGCTTCATAATGTAAACACTGGTCTTGTGTAAATAGCACATTTGAAAGAGAGATGAGGGTCCATCATAGATGGTAGACAGACTAAAGGGTTAATTTTTTCATTCTCTCCTTTTTATGTATTATAAATTACATCTCACTAAGCTGTGAATTCCACACAGGCAAGGAATGTGTTGGCCACCTTAGGGATGTGTCATTTTAATACAAACATTCTATTTTTACATTGCATTTGGATGAATCCATAGAAATTAAAAAAACTCCAATTGAAACATTTATGTTGCTGTCATGACTAAATAATATGCATGAAATTCAATGTGATATGGTTATGTTACACATATTTTTTATATATTTTGAATTCGGGATACATAATTCTTAGTTCTGGAACCATATTTCCAGAAAATCTGTTGGGTATTTTTCAGCCACTGGAGTTTTGTAACAATCATTCCTACTGGGTCTCAGGAATCCTGCCAAAATTCTGACTCAGACTGTCCTAAAGGTATTAGTCATCTTTAAATATTTTTGTAGTATTACTTTTGTGGGACTATATTGTGTTTAAATGGTTCTTTTGAAGGGGAGGTTTTGTAATATTAATAATTTGTCAGTAATTCTATGACTACTCAGTGCAGTCGAAACCTGGAGATTGCTATTGGTTTAAGCAGTTAAGCTATGTAGCTAGGCTTTCTTTAAATCAGTTCATTTTAAGTGTGAAGCATATGATCTCTAATTCTAAAACAGCCAGTACAGTCATAGAACTTTAATCAAATTGGATGAGACCAGGGAAAGCTGTTCATTAAGGCATAAGTCAATTCTAGTGGTTTTGGGATATTGATTGTTTTATGAGTTCTGCTTTCATAAGCTAGATGTTAAATAGTGAAGCTGGACTAGATATATGAATTTGTATTCTTCTCACCTGGGCTTTTGCCTTCACATTTTAATTTTTCTTCCTTTCCAACTTTAATCTCCTATTTTTTTCTTTTGCCTTGGCTGTATGTTCCATATTAAGATGTGATTTCCTTGACATATTTGAGTTGACTCCAATCCTCCCATCTCATCATTCCATCACAGAGCTTCTAAAGTATCATTCCAGAGATCCACTCAGTGAGCTCATTATGGATTATTTTGGGAATAAAAACCACCTGATTATTTCTTTTAGGAAGCTGTGAGAGAAATAGATATGTGCTACCACAATGTGACAACTTCCCAGTGTGATATATCAGAGTTCGTGTAGGCATAGTTAATTGAGAGAAGAATTTTCATGTTTTCCCCTGAACTACCTGCCCCCGCCCACCACCAAATTTTCTTAAAAGAAGGGGAAGAAACAGGCTAAGGGCTAGCTTATGTGAGTATATCCTGGGTTGACACCAGGTGATTCTGTCCTCACAGCAGTAAGGATTATTATTGATAACTTGCTCTCCCTTTCACAATTCTCCAAAGCCAGAAAGGAGGAGCTTCCTTTGCTTCAAATCCTCTTTCCCCTAACTCAGTTTTTCCTTTCCCTGATTCTAAACTATCTGGCTAAGGTTTAATGGAAAATAAGTACCTTAAAATAGATACTAAAAGATTGCACAATTTAAAGACTCCAGAATCAATAAGATTTAATTTCTCAAATCAATAGCTTGGGTATTATCTTATTCCAAATTTTATTTTTGAATGCCAACAGCTAAGTATTGTTTCTCTTTTCATTACTTAGGTAACAAGCTTTATTTTTTATTGTTTTAAAATTTTTATTGGAGTATAGCTGCTTTACAATATTGTGTTAGTTTCTAATGTACAGCAAAGTTAATCAGCTATATGTATACATATATCCCCTCTTTTTTGTATTTCCTTCCCATTTAGGTCACCAAAGAGCATTGAGTAGAGTTCCCTGAGGTATACAGTAGGTTCTCATTAACTATCTATTTTATACATAGTATCAATAGTGTATATATGTCAATCCCATCTCCCAATTCATCCCATCCCCCTTTTACCTTTGGTATCCATGTTTGTTTTCTATGTCTGTGTCTCTAATTCTGCTTTGTGAATAAGATCATCTATACCAATTTTTTCAGATTCCACATATATGCGTTAATATACGATATTTGTTTTCGTCTTTCTGACTTACTTCACGCTGTATGACAGTCTCTAGGTCCACCCACATCTCTAAAAATAACTCAATTTCGTTCCTTTTAATGGCTGAGTAATATTCCACTGTATATATGTACCACTTCTTTTTTATCCATTCCTCTATTGATGGACATTTAGGTGGCTTCCATGTCCTGGCTATTGTAAGGAGTGCTGCAATGAACACTGAGGTGCATGTGTCTTTTGAGTTATGGTTTTCTCTGAGTATATGCCCAGTAGTGGGATTGTTGGGTCATATGGTAGCTCTATTTTTAGTTTTTCAAGGAACTTCCATACTGTTCTCCATAGTGGCTGTACCACTTTATGTTCCCACCAACAATGTATGAGGGTTCCCTTTTCTCCACACTCTCTCCAGCATTTATTGTTCGTAGATATTTGATGATGGCCACTCTGACCGGTGTGAGGTGGTACCTCATTGTAGTTTTGATTTGCATTTCTCTAATAATTAGTGATGTTGAGAAACTTTTCGTGTGTTTGTTGGCCATCTGTATGTCTTCTTTGGAGAAATGTCTATTTAGACCTTCCTCCATTTTTTGATTGAGTTGTTCGTGTCTTGGATATTGAGCTGCATGGGCTGTTTGTATATTTTGGAGATTAATCCTTTGTCACTTGCTTCATTTGCGAATATTTTCTCCCATTCTGAGGGATGTCTTTTCATCTTGTTTAAGGTTTCCTTTATTGTGAAAAAGATTTTAAGTTTAATTGGGTCCTATTTGTTTATTTTTTATTGTTATTCTCATTACTCCAGGAGGTGGGCCAAGAAAGATCTTTCTGTGATTTATTTCAAAGAGTGTTCTGTCTATATTTTCCTCTAAGAGTTTCATAGTGTCTGGCCTTACATTTAGGTCGTTGATCCACTTTTATTTCGTTTTTGTGTATGGTGTTAGGGAGTGTTCTAATTTCATTCTTTTACATGTAGCTGTCCAGTTTTCCCAGCACCACTTATTGAAGAGGCTGTCTTTTCTCCACTGTATATCCTTGCCTCCTTTGTTGTAGATTAGGTGACTATAGGTGTGTGGGTTTATCTCTGGACTTTCTATCCTATTCCATTGGTCTATATTTCTGGTTTTGTGCCAGTACCATACTGTCTTGATTATTGTAGCTTTGTAGTATAGTCTGAAGTCAGGGAGCCTGATTCCTCCAGCTCCATTTTTTTCCTCAAGATTGCTTTTCCTATTTGAGGTCTTTTGTGTTTCCATACAAATTGTAAAAATTTTTCTTCTATTTCTGTGAAAAATGCTATTGGTAATTTGATAGAGATTGCATTGAATCTGTAGATTGCTTTGAGTAGGACAGTCATTTTCACAATATTGATTCTTCCAATCAAGGAACATGTTATATCTCTCCATCTGTTTGTGTCGTCTTTAATTTCTTTCATCAGTATCTTGTAGTTTTCTGCATACAGGTCTTTTGCCTCCTTAGGTAGATTTATTCCTAGGTATTTTATTCTTTTTGTTGCAATGGTAAATGTGATTGTTTCCTTAATTTATTTCATTGTTATTGTGTAGGAATGCAAGACTTTTCTTTGCATTAATTTTGTATCCTGCAAATTTACTAAATTCATTGATAAGCTCTAGCAGTTTTCTGATGGCACCTTTAGGATTTTCTATGTATAGTATCATGTCGTCTGCAAACAGTAACAAATTTGCCAATTTGGATTCCTTTTATTCCTTTTTCTTCTCCAATATTCATGGCTAGGACTTCCAAAACTATGTTGAATAATAGTGGTGAGAGTGGGCACTCTTGTCTTGTTCCTGATTTTAGAGGAAATGCTTTCAATTTTTCACCATTGAGAATAACTTTTGATGTGGGTTTGCCATATATGGCCTTTATTATGTTGAGGTAGGTTCCCTCTGCCCACTTTCTGGAGAGTTTTTATAATAAATGGATGTTGAATTTTGTCAAAAGCTTTTTCTGCATCTATTGAGATGATCATATGGTTTTTATTCTTCAGTTTGTTAATATGTTGTATCACATTGATTGATTTGCATATACTGTAGAATCCTTGCATTCCTGGGATAAATCCCACTTGATCATGGTGTATGATCCTTTTAATATATTGTTGGATTCAGCTTGCTAGTATATTGTTGAGGATTTTTGCATCAATATTCATCAGTGATATTGGCCTGTAATTTTTTTTTATTATATCTTTGGCTGGTTTGGGTATCAGAGTGATGGTGGCCTCATAGAATGAGTTTGGGGGTTTTCCTCCCTCTGCAAGTTTTTGGAAGAGTTTGAGAAGGATAGGTTTTAGCTCTTCTCTAAATGTTTGGTAGAATTCACCTGTGAAGCCATCTGGTCCTGGACATTTGTTTGCTGGAAAACTTTTAATCAGTTTCAGTTTCACTACTTGTGATTGGTCTGTTCATATTTTCTATTCCTCCTTGTTCAGTCTTGGTAGTTTGTACTTTTCTAAGAATTTGTCCATTTCTTCCAGGTTGTCCATTTTATTGGCATATAGTTGCTTGTACTAGTCTCTTATGATCCTTTTTATTTCTGCGGTGTCCATTGCAACTTCTCCTTTTTCGTTTCTAATTTTATTGATTTGAGTCCTCTTCCTTTTTTCTTGATGTGTCTGGCTAAAGGTTTATCAATTTTGTTTATCTTCTCAAAGAACCAGCTTTTAGTTTCATTGATCTTTGCTATAGTTTTTTCGTTTCTATTTCATTTATTCCTGCTCTGATCTTTATGATTTCTTTCCTTCTACTAACTTTGGGTTTTGTTTTTTCTTCTTTCTCTAGTTCCTTTAAGTGTAAGGTTAGATTGTTTATTTGAGATTTTTCTTGTTTCTTTAGGTGAGATTGTACTGCTATCAACTTCCCTCTTAGAACTGCTTTTGCTGTATCCTGTAGGTATTGGGTCATTGTGTTTTCATTGCTATTTGTTTCTAGGTATTCTTTGGTTTCCTCCTTGATTTCTTCAGTGATCTCTTGGTTATTTAGTAACATATTGTTTAGCCTCTACGTGTTTGTGTTTTTTACAGTTTCTTTTCCTGTAATTGGTTTCTAATCTCATAGTGTTGTGGTCAGAAAAGATGCTTGATACAACGTCAGTTTTCTTAAATTTACTGAGGCTTCATTTGTGACCCAAGATGTGATCTATCCTGGAAAATGTTCCATGTGCACTTGGGAATAAAGTGTATTCTAATGTCTTTGGATGGAATGTCCTATAGATATCAATTAAGTCTATCTGGTTTAATGTTTCTTTTAAGGCTTGTGTTTCCTTATTAATTTTCTGTCTAGATGATCTATCCATTCGTGTAAGAGGAGTGTTAAACCCCGTCACTACCATTGTTTTATTGTTGATTTCCCCTTTTATGACTGTTAGCATTTGCCTTATACATTGAGGTGCTCCTATGTTGGGTGCATATATATTTATAATTGTTATATCTTCTTTTTGGATTGATCCCTGATCATTATGTAGTGTTCCTTGCCTCTTGTGACAGTCTTTATTTTAAAGTATATTTTGTCTGATATGAGTATTGCTACTCCAGCTTTCTTTTGATTTCCATTAGCATGGAATATCTTTTTTCATCCCCTCACTTTTAGTCTGTTTGTGTCCCTAAGTCTGAAGTGGGTCTCTTGTAGACAACATATGTATGGGTCTTGTTTTTGTATCCATTCACCAGTCTGTGTCTTTTGGTTGGAGCATTTAACCCGTTTACATTTAAGGTAATTATCAATATGTATGTTCCTATTACCATTTTCTTAATTGTTTGGGGTTTGTTTTTGTAGATCTTTTCCTTCTCTTGTGTTTCCTGCATAGAGAAGTTCCTTTAGCATTTGTTGTAGAGCTGGTTTGGGGGTGCTGAATTCTCTTAACTTTTGCTTGTCTGTAATGCTTTTGATTTCTTGGTCAAATCTGAATGAGATCCTTGCTGGGTAGAGTAATCTTGGTTTTAGGTTCTTTCCCTTCATCACTTTAAATATATCATGCCACTCTCTTCTGGCTTGCAGAGTTTCTGCTGAAAGATCACCTGATCATCATATGGGGATTTCCTTGTATGTTATTTGTTG
Source organism: Balaenoptera acutorostrata (assembly GCF_949987535.1). Classification (NCBI taxonomy): domain Eukaryota; kingdom Metazoa; phylum Chordata; class Mammalia; order Artiodactyla; family Balaenopteridae; genus Balaenoptera; species Balaenoptera acutorostrata. The sequence goes on from NC_080072.1 coordinate 69,356,719, forward strand.
CTTTTAATACTTTTGCTTTGTATTTAATTTTTGTTAGTTTGTTAATATGTGTCTCAGCATGTTTCTCTTTGGGTTTATTCTGTATGGGACTCTCTGCACCTCTTGGACTTGATTGACTATTTCCTTTCCCATGTTAGGGAAGTTTTCAACTATAATCTCTTCAAATATTTTCTCAGACCCTCTCTCTTTCTCTTCTCCTTCTGAGACCCCTATAATTTGAAAGTTTGGACATTTAATGTTGTCCCAGATGTCTCTGAGACTGTCCACATTTCTTTTCATTCTTTTTTCTTTTTTCTGCTCTGCAGAAGTTATTTCCATCATTCTATCTTCCAGCGCACTTATCTGTTCTTCTGCCTCAAGTTATTCTGCTGTTGACTCCTTCTAGTGTGTTTTTAATTTCAGTTATTGTTTAGTTCATCACTGTTTGTTTGTTCTTTAGTTCTTCTAAGTCCTAGTTAAACATTTCTTTTATTTTCTCCATTCTATTTATGAAATTTTGGATCATTTTTACTATCATTACTCTGAATTCTTTTTCAGGTAAAGTGCCTATTTCCTCTTCATTTATTTGGTCTTGTGGTTTTTATCTTACTTCTTCATCTGCAACATATTTCTCTGTCTTCTCATTTTGCATAACTTACTGTGTTTGAGGCCTCCTTTCTGCAGGCTACAGGGTCGTAGTTCCTCTTGCTTCTGGTGTCTGCCTCCCTGTAACAAATTTTAATCCACACTCTAGGGAGAGGTATTCTAGATCAAATTAACAAAGGTCAAGTACTCAGAAGGATAAGAACCATTATATATATATATATATATATATATGCCTATTTAAAGATTTCACTAAACTGGAAAAAAAGCAGTCTGTGAACCTTGTCTATTTCACAGTCCACCAGAATATTCACAGTATAGTCCATGCAAAATGTGCACATCTTTTGAAACACACTGAATTTGTCTGATAGAAAATACATCATTGGAAAGTATCGTGATACTTTCTCTTTTTTTTCCTTTAAAGCATACCTATGGATGGGAAACTTTAAAATGGATACAAAAAGAAGCTGTACTTGACTGAGCAGTCATACTCAGTGACTATTTATATAGTCCATGAGTATATGACTTTATGACTTAAACAAACATCTCAAATCTTTCCCTGCAGTAACAGTGGCATGGATTCAAACATTTCAAGGCTCTTCCTGCTGCTCTCATTGTACTCTTTTCAATAAAGTTCATTTGCTATAGAAAGTTATTTAATGTATGTAACTTAGCAAGACATTTATAAAGAGTTGCCAAATAGAAAAATATTTGATGTTTTCTGATTTAGGGCTCCATAAAAGAGTTCTGGAACTTATTCATATTTCTCCTTAATGGTCAATGTATTCTAAATTACTTTAAACCCATTTGTCTATATTTGAATGTTTCTTATAGTCTACGTTTAATGTCAGAGAAATGTTTAATTATTTAACTATATAAAAGGACATGCATTGCAGCACTATTTACAACAGCCAGGACATGGAACCAACCTAAACATCCATCCACAGATGAGTGGATAAAGAAGATGTGGCACATATATACAATGGAATATTACTCAGCCATAAAAAGAAATGAAACTGAGTTTTTTGTAGTGAGGTGGATGAACCTAGAGTCTGTCATACAGAGTGAAGTCAGTCAGAAAGAGAAAAACAAATACCGTATGCTAACACATATATATGGAATCTAAAAAAAAAAAAAAAAAACGTGGTACTGATGAACGTAGTGGCAGGGCAGGTATAAAGATGTAGACATAGAGAATGCACTTGAGGACACGGGGTGGGGAGGGGGAAGCTGAGACGAACTGAGAGTAGCATCAACATATATACACTACCGAATGTAAAATAGTTACCTCGTGGGAAGCAGCAGCATAGCACAAGGAGATTAGCTCTTTGCTTTGTGATGACCTAGAGAGGTGGGATAGGGAGGGTGGGAGAGAGGGGATATGGGGATATATGTATGCATACAGCTGATTCACTTTGTTGTACAACAGAAACTAACAGCATTGTGAAGCAATTATACTCCAATAAAGATTTATTATGAAAAATAAAAAGATGTGCAAAATGCATGACTATATACAATATATATTTAAGAATATATAGACATATATTGTATAAATCATCCACAATGAGGAAGGCGGAATGTGATGAAGCAAAAGTAGTGAAAACAGAAGAAAAAGGTTAAAGTGTCTTGTATTATTTTTGTCACTTGTATCTGAATATTTTGGGAATTATTAATATGTCGTATATTATAGGATACTTAAGAAATCTATGCAGGGGGCAGAAGGAAAACAAAGGAGTGAAGGAAAGAACAAGGAAAAAAAAACAACTGCAAATTTGAAAAGAATAAAATAACAACAAAGAGAAAAAGAAAAAATAAAAAGATGGCCCTCTTTTTTCATAGAAATTGAATCTATGCCTTGAGCTTAATTAGCTACTTGCCTTAAGCAATTCAGCAAATGTGCACTTATACTCTGAATTAAACAGAAGGTGTTCTAAGGGAAAGGTACTCTAGATGCTGAACTTGAGATGTTGAGCAACATGTTTATAAAGTGCACATATATAAAATATTTTTCTTGCTTAAGTGTTCTGTGATTTTTAAAAATTTCTTTAAAAATGTATTTAATGTCATAATCCATGAAATGAAAAAGAATTATTAAGAAAAATATTTTTTAAAGCTATATACTAAACAAAATGGCCAAAAAAGACATCCCTCAATCTATCTCTTCTGCCAAGAAAAATGATTAAATTTGATATCCTTCCATGAACAAAAGTACCTTTGTGGGACCTGTGAAATGCAGCACCATATGCCAAGGAACACAGGATGAATCTCACTTACTTGTGTGTTGAATAATGTGCAGACAGACCTTGGTTCCAGTTGCAGAACTTGAAGTTGCCGGAACCATCTCCAGCCCCACTTGGCCACAGTCTGGGGGGCTGTGCTGAACACTGCCTTAGATAATTGCCCAAGTACAAGAGAGCCTTTGTGGAAATCCAGCATCCAGTGATGTTCCAGCACCACTTTGGAGCAAAAAGATCCAAGATTAGACACGTTTGAGAAGACAAGAGGAACAGTTTGACTTCAACTGCATCACCCCTCTTTCAAGGTGGCATGAGGCCGGAGGCCAAAGGACTGAGAATATGTGTGTGTGTGTGTGTGTGTGTGTGTGTGTGTGTGTGTGCATTAGTCTTCCCCAGCTATATAGGATGCTGCCAAAGAGGACCATTTCTCTCTACCCCATTCAGAGTACTGATTTGTGAGCTACATGAAGGTGGTGGGGGTTGAGGGGTAGGGGGTGTAACTGGCTGGAAGAATACTAGCCAGAGTTCAGGAACATAACAAAGGAATGCAGACCCTACTAATTACATCACAGATTCTATTAGGACACCCACACAAAAGCCACTGGGGTACCTCACCTACTGATTCCCCCAACTGACTCCTGGGTACAAGTTCTCCAGGTGCCTCACCTGCCCATACTTCCACTTCATGGCTGGTTTCCTGTACAAGCTCCAGAAAAGCATGAGCTTTGACAGATAGTTAGTGAGCATGTGCAGAAAGTCACCAGAATCCATGGGCCAAGGGTAGTCAAAAACTTAAGCTATAGTACTACCCTTGGGAAAGTATAAGGGAGGTTGTCAGCAACCAAGTCTGTAAACACAACATATCAGAAACTATTGGATCCTTCAAAGGCAGTTCTAAGAGGAAGTGTATAGCAATGAAAGCCAACATTAAACAAAAAGAAAGATCTCAAGTAAAACACCTTAAGGAACTAGAAGAAAAGGAAAAAAAAAAAAAACAAAGATTGGAGTAGAAATAAATGAAACAGAGACAAAAAACATAGAAAAGATTAATGAAAGTACAAGTTATTTTTTCAAAAGGGTAATAAAATTGCCAAACTTTATATAGGCTAGCTAAGAAAAAAAGGTGAAGACAAATAAAATCAGAAGTGAAAGAGGAGACATTACAACTGTTACCAAAGAAATCAAGGATAAGAGACTACTATGAACAATTGCACCCCAACAAATTGGATAATCAAGAAATGGATAAATTGCTAGAAATATACTACTTACCAAGACTGAATCATGAAGAAATGGAAAATCTGAAAAGACCAATAATGAGTAAGGAGACTGAATCAGTAATCAAAAACCTCCCAAAAGAGGAAAAGCCCAGGATCAGATGGTTTCACTAGTGAAACATTTAAAGAAGAATTAACATCAATGTTTCTCAAACTTTTCCAAAAAATTGAAAGGCAGGGAGTACTCCCAACTTCATTTTAAAAGGTCAGCATTACCCTTGTACCAAAATGGCCCACAAACACTACAAGAAAAGAAAACTACAGGCCAATATCTCTGATGAACACAGATAGAAAACTTCTCAACAAAACATTAGCAAACTAAATACAACAGCTCATTTAAAGGATCATGCACGATCATCAAGTGATATTTATCCCTGTAATGCAAGAATGATTCAACATATGCAAATAAATAAATGTGATGCATCAAATTAACCAAATGATGAAAATCATATGGTCATTTCAATAGATGCATAAAAATCATTTGACAAAATACCACATAATTTCATGATAAAAGTCTCAACAAATTTTGTATAGAAGAAATGTACCTCAACATAATAAAGGGCATATATATGACAAGCCCTCAGTTAACACCATACTCAATAATGAAAGACTGAAGTCTTTTTTTCTAAGATCAAGAACAAGACAAAGGGGCCCCATCTCACCACTCTTATTCAACACAGTACTGGAAATCCAAGTCAGAGCAATTAGGCAACAAAAAGAAATAAAGGTATCCAAAATGGAAAGGAAGAGGTAAAACAGTATTTGTTTGCATATGATGTAATTTTATATATTGGGAATCATAAAGACTCTACTAAAAAACTGTTAGAAATAATCAACAAAGTTGCAGAATGCAAAATTATTATACATCAATTACTTATGCTTCTGTACACTGAGTGACATATCTGAAAAAGAAATAACAAAAACAATTCTATTTACAATAGCATCAAAAACAATAAAATACTTAAAATAAATTTAATCCATGAAGTGAAAAACGTACCCTAAAAAATATGACATTGAAGAAAGAAATTGAAGAAGACACAAAAGAAAGCTATCTTATGTACATGTATACAAAAATTGTTAAAATGATCATTTACCCAAAGGCATCTATAAATTGAATGAAATCCCTAACAAAATGCCAATGGCATTTTTCAAAGAAATAGTGTCTATGCTAAGTGTCTATGCTAAATTCATATTGAACCACAAAGAGCCCAAATACTCAATGAAATTCTGAGAAAGAAGAACAAAGCTGAGGTACTGTATTTTGGAAGCCTCAGGCCAAACAACCAGTAAAACAGGAACAAAAATCCCACTCATAAAAAAAAAAAAAAGAGACAGCAGAAAAATATATCACAGATGATGGAGCAAGGTAAAAACCTACAAGACCAAATAAATGAAGAGAAAATAAGCAATATACCTGAAAAAGAATTCAGAATAATGATAGTAAAGATGATCCAGAATCTCAGAAATAGAACGGAGGCATGGTTTGAGAAAATACAAGAAATGTTTAACAAAGATCGAGAAGAACTAAAGAACAAACAAATAGAGATGAGCAACACAATAACTGAAATGAAAATACACTAGAAGGAATCAATAACAGAATAACTGAGGCAGAAGAGTGAGTAATTGAGCTGGAAGACAAAATGGTGGAAATAATTGCTGAGGAGCAGAATAAAGAAAAAAGAATGAAAAGAATTGAAAACAATCTCAGAGCCCACTGGACAACACTAAACACACAAAGCGTCAAATAATAGGGGTTCCAGAAGAAGAAGAGAAAAAGAAAGGGTCTGAGAAAATATTTGAAGAGATTATAGTTGAAAACTTCCCTAACATGGGAAAGGAAATAGTCAATCAAGTCCAGGAAGTACAGAGAGTCCCATACAAGATAAACCCTAAGAAAAGCACACTAAGACACATATAAATCAAACTAAAAAAAATTAAATTCAAAGAAAAAATATTAAAAGCAGCAAGGGAAAAACGAAAAAATAACATACAAAGGAATCCCCATAAGGTTATCAGCTGATTTTTCAGCAGAAAATCTGCAGGCCAGAAGAGAGTGGCAGGATATACCTAAAGTGATGGAAGAGAAAAAACTGCAACCAAGATTACTCTACCCAGCTAAGACCTCATTCAGATTTGATGGAGAATTCAAAAGCTTTTCAGACAAGCAAAAGCTAAGAGAATTCAGCACCAACAAACCAGCTTTACAACAAATGCTAAAGAAATTTCTCTAGGCAGGAAACAAGAGAAGAAAACGACTCACAAAAACAAACCCAAAACAATTAGGAAAATGGTAACAGGAACATACATATTGATAATAACCTTGAGTGTAAATGGATTAAATTCCCCAACCAAAAGTCACAGACTGAGTGGATATAAAAACAAGACCCATCTATATGCTGTCTACAAGAGACCCACTTAAGACCTAGGGACACATACAGACTGAAAGTGAACTGATGGAAAAAGATATTCCATGTAAATGGAAATCAAAGGAAAGCTGAATTAGCAATACTTGTATCAGATGAAATAGACTTTAAAATAAAGGCTGTTACAAGAGATAAGGAGGGACACTACATAATGATCAAAGGATCAATCCAAGAAGATATAACAATTATAAATGTTTATGTACCCAGCATAGGAGCACCACAATACATAAGGCAAATGCTAACAACCATAAAAGGAGAAATCAATGGTAACACAATTATAGTAGGGGAATTTAACACCCCACTTACACCAATGGACAGATCAGCCAAACAGAAAATAAATAAGGAAACACAAGCTTTAAATGACACAATAGACCAGATAGATTTAATTGATATTTATAGGACATTCCATCCAAAACAACAGATTACACTTTCTTCTCAACTGCATACGGAACATTCTCCAGGATAGATCACATCTTGGGTCACAGATCAAGCCTCAGTTTAAGAAAACTGAAATTATATCAAGCATCTTTTCTAACCACAATGCTATGAGATTGGAAATCAATTACAGGGGGAAAAAAACTAAAAACACAAATACATGGAGGCTAAACAGTGCTCTACTAAATAACCAAGAGATCACTGAAGAAATCAAAGAAGAAATAAAGAAATACGTTAAAACAAATGACAATGAAAATACAACGACCCAAAACCTATGGGATGCAGCAAAAGCAGTTCTAAGTGGGAGGTTTATGGCAATTTAATCTCATCTCAATAAACAAGAAAAATCTCAAATAAACAATCTAACTCTACACTTAAAACAAATAGAGAAAGAAGAACAAAGAAAACCCAAAGTCAGTAGAAGGAAAGAAATCATAAAGATCAGAGCAGAAATAAATGAAATAGAAATGAAGAAAACAGTTGAAAAGATCAATAAAACTAAAAGCTGATTCTTTGAGAAGATAAACAAAATTGATAAACCCTTAGCCAGACTCATTAAGAAAAAAAGGGAGAGGATGCAAATCAATAAAATTAAAAATGAAAAAGGAGAAATCACTAATGATACTGCAGAAACACAAAGGGTTATAAGAGACTACTGCAGACAACTATATGCCAATAAAATGGAAAACCACAAAGAAATGGGCAAATTCTTGGAAAGGTACAATTTTCCAAGACTGAACCAGGAAGAATTAAAAAAATATCAACAGTCTTATCACAGGTAATGAAATTGAAACCATAATTAAAAATCTCCCAACAAACAAATGTCCAGGACCAGCTGGCTTCACAGGAGAATTCTATCAAACATTTAGAGAAGAGCTAACACTGATCTTTCTCAAACTCTTCCAAAAAATTGCAGAGGGAGAAACACTCCCAAATTCATTCTATGAATCCACCATCACCCTGATACCAAAGCCAGAATAAGATATCATAAAAAAAGGAAACTATAGACCAATATCACTGATGAACATAGATGCAAAAATCCTGAACAAAATACTAGCAAACAGAATCCAACAGCACATTAAATGGATCATACACCACGATCAAGTGGGATTTATCCCAGGGATGCAAGGATTCTTCACAATACGAAAATCAATCAATATGATACACCACATTAACAAGTTAAGTAATAGAAACCATATGATCACCTCAGTAGATGCAGAAAAAGCTTTTGACAAAATTCAACACCCATTTATGACAAAAACTCTCCAGAAAATGGGCATACAGGGACCCTGCCTCAACATAGTAAAGACCATATATGACAGACACACAGCAAGTATCATACTCAATGGCAAAAAACTGAAAGCATTTCCACTAAGATCAGGAACAAGACAAGGATGTCCACTCTCACCACTCTTATTCAACATAGTTTTGGAAGTCCTAGCCACAGCAGAGAAGAAAAAGAAAAGGAATACAAATTGGAAGAGAAGAAGTAAAACTGTCACTGTTTGCTGATGACATGATACTATACATAGAAAATCCTAAAGATGCCACCAGGAAACTACTAGAACTAATCAATGAAATTGGTAAATTTGCAGGATACAAAATTAATGCACAGAAATCTCTGGTATTCCTATACACCAACAATGAAAACTCAGGAAGAAATTGAGGAAACACTCCCATTTACCATTGCAACAAAAAGAATAAAATACCTAGGAATAAGCCTGCCTAAAGAGGCAAAAGACTTGTACTCAGAAAACTATAAAACACTGATGAAAGAAATCAAAGATGACATAACAGATGGAGAAATATACCATTTTCTTGGATTGGAAGAATCAATATTGTGAAAATGGCTATATTACCCAAAGAAATCTACAGATTCAGTGCAATTCCTATCAAACTACCAATGGCATTCTTCACAGAATTAGAGCAAAAAAAAATTACAATTCGTATGGAAACACAAAAAAACCCGAATATCCAAAGCAATCTTGAGAAAGAAAAACGGAATTAGAGGAATCAGGCTCCCCGACTTCAAACTATTCTACAAAGCTCCAGTAATCAAGACAGTATGCTACTGGCACTGAAACAGAAATATAGATCAATGGTACAGGATAGAATGCCCAAAGATAAACCCACACACATAGGGGCACCTAATTTAAAACAAAGGAGGCAAGAACATACAATGGAGAAAAGACAGCCTCTTCAATAAGTGGTGCTCTGAAAATCAGACAGCTACATGTAAAAGAATGAAATTAGAACACTACCTAACACCATACACAAAAATAAACTCAAAATGTGTTAAAGACTTAAATGTAAGACCAGACGCTGTAAAATTCTTAGAGGAAAACATAAGCAAAACACTCTTTGACATAAACCACAGCAAGATCTTTTTTTGGCCTACCTCCTAGAGTAACGGAAATAAAAACAAAAATAAACAAATGGGACCTAATTAAACTTAAAAGCTTTTGCACAGCCAAGAAACCTTAAACCAGATGAAAAGTCATCCCTCACAATGGGAGAAAATATGTGCAAATGAAACAACTGAAAAATAATTAATCTCCAAAATATACAAACAGCTCATGCAGCTCAATATCAAAAAAGCAAACAATCCAGTTAAAAAATGGGCAGAAGAACTAAATAGACATTTCACTAAGGAAGACATACAGATGGCCAAGAGGAACATGAAAAGATGCTCAACATCACTAATTATTAGAGAAATACAATCACAACTACAATGAGGTATCACCTCACACAGGTCAGAATGGCCATTATCAAAAAATCTAGAAACAATAAATGCTGGAAAGGGTGTGGTGAAAAGGGAACCCTCCTGCACTGTTGGTGGGAATGTAAATGGATACAACCACTCTGGAAAACAGTATAGAGTTTCCTTAAAAAACTAAAACTAGAACTATTATATGACCCAGCAATCCCGCTACTGGGCATATACCCTGAGAAAACCATAATTCAAAAAGAGACATGTACCACAATGTTCATTGCAGCGCTATTTACAATAGCCAGCACATGGAACCAACCTAAATGTCCATCCACAGATGAATGGATAAAGAAGATGTGGCACATATATACAATGGAATATTACTCAGCCATAAAAAGAAATGAAATTGAGTTATTTGTCGTGAGGTGGATGTATCTAGAGTCTGTCATACAGAGTGAAGTAGTCAGAAGGAGAAAAACAAATACTGTATTCTAACACATATATATGGAATCTTAAAAAAAAATGGTACTGATGAACCTAGTGGTAGGGCAGGAATAAAGACATAGACATAGAGAACGGACTTGAGGACATGGCGGGGGGAGGGGGAAGCTGGGGCGAAGTGAGAGTAGCATCAACATAAATACACTACTGAACATAAAGTAGTTCGCTAGTTGGAAGCAGCAGCATAGCACAGGGAGATCAGCTCGGTGCTTTGCAATGACATAGAGACATGGGATAGGGAGGGTGGAAGGGAGGCTCAGGAGGGAGGTGTTCTGGGGACATGTGTATGCATATGGCTGATTCACTTTGTTGTGCAACAGAGACTAACACCGTATTGTGAAGCAATTATACTCCAATAAAGATCAATTTTTTAAAAAGCCACAAAATCAAAACAGTATTGCATTGGCATTAAAAATAGACACATAGACCAATGGAACAGAATCTAGAACACAGAAATAAACCCTCAAACGTATCATCCTAATGTTTGACAAGGGAGCCAAGCATACTCACTGGGAAAATAATAGTGTCTTCAATAAATGGTGTTAAGAAAACTGGATATCCATTTGCAAAAAAATGAAATTGGATCCCTTCCTAACACCATTGACAAAAATTAACTTAAAATAAATTAAATGCTTAAACATAAGACTTGAAACTTTAAAAGACCCAGAAGAAAACCTAGGGAAAAATCTCCTTGACATAAGCTTGGCTATATTTTTTTAAATGACACCAAAACCACAAGGAAGAAAAGCAAAATCAAGTGGGACATCAAACTGAAAATCTTCTGCACAGCAAAGGAAACCATCAAAAAATTGAAAAGGAAATATATGGAATGGAAGAAAATATTTGCAAACCATTTACCTGTTAAGGGGTCAATATCCAACATATATAAGGGACTCATGCAGCTCAACAGCTAAAAAACAAACAATCTAATTAAATACTGAATAGAAGCAATGAATACATATTTTCCAAAGAAGACAAACAAATGACCAACAGGTACATAAAAAGATGTTCAATGTCACTAATCACCAGGGAAATGCAAATCAAAACGATAATGTGGTATTACCTCACACCTGTTAGATGACTATTATAAAAAATCAAGAGATAATAAGTTTGGGTAAGGATGTTGAGCAAAGTGTACCCTTCTGTCCTGTTGGTGGGAAACAGTATAGAGGTTCCTCAAAAAATTTAAAAAATAGAACTACCATATGATCCAGCAATTCCACTGGGTATGTATCTAAAGAAAGTGAAATCAGGTTCTTGAAGGATCTGCACTCCCATTATTCACGATAACCAAGATATGGAAACATCCTAAGTGTCATCTATGGATAAATGGATATACATGCTATATGTATACAATGGGATAATATTCAGCCATAAGAAAAGAGGAAATACTAACATTTGTGAAAACATGGATGGATCTTGAGAATACTGAAATATTTCAGGCAGATAAAAAACAAATGCTGTATGATTTCCCTTTTCTGTGGAATCTAAAAAAGCTGAATTCACAGAAACTTGGAGTAGAATGGTGGTTGCCAGGGACTGGGATATGGGGAAATGGGTAGATGTTGGCCAAAGGGTACAAATTTCCCATCATAAGATGAAAAAGTTCTGGGGATGCAATGCACAACATGGTGATGATAGTTAACAACACTATATTATATACTCGAAAGTTGTTAAGAGAGTAGATCTTAAATGTTTTTACCACACACAGATAAAGGTAATTATATGAGATGATGGAGGTGTAACTAATCTTACTGTGGTAATCATTTTGCAATATATAAGTGTTTCACATCAAAAGATCATACACCTTAACTTACACAATGTTACATGTCAGTTACATCTCAATAAAGCTGAAAAAAAGCAATATACTTAATATATCAAACAGTTGAAGGGAAGGGAATCACTTTTCACATGTATAAGATAAAATAATACAAAAGACATCCTTGATCTAAATTTGACCAAGTTCATTAAAAAAGGTTTTGTCAAAGAATATATTTTTATTTTTATTTTTATTACTTTTTAAAATTTGGCCATGCTGCACAGCATGTGGGATCTTAGTTCCCCGAGCAGGGATCGAACCTGCACCTCCTGCACTGGAAGCACAGAGTCTTAACCACTGGACCGCCAGGGACATCCAAGGAACGCTTTTTTAAAGCATGACAGAAAATTTAAATTATAATTTCCTCTTTAGTTCACTAAAAAGAAACTATTCTTCACTAATATTTAAAACATCAGTCCAGTATTGGAAAGGCAGTTTTGACATCACTTTACATTAAGAAAAGCTACTTTTTTTGTTGTTAAATAATTTAAACAGTGAGCTGAGGTGAGCTCTTGGTTTTGCTTGTAATTAGGACAGGAAGTCATGGTCAGTGACCTGAAAAGCAAATTATGATTTAAGGACGGTTAACTTACTTTTAACTCCAATAAAATGGAAGAAAATATTCCTGAAATAGGAAGAATGCTTTCTGGTGTGACAGTAAGGCTTTAGATGAGATGGAGGTTTATCTTCTACACTGTTCTATCAGTTTGTATCCACAGACAAATTTAGTGAAAGCAGAGTTCATTATCCCCTCTGAGTATAATAATTCAGGTATGAGCAGTGCTGCTGGCCCTAGGCAGAACACACGAGTTAAATTTTGTCTTCCTTGTTCCTCACCACCTTGTTCAGCACTCCCATCAATCATCCATCGGTGCATTCACATTTCTTGTCTCTCTCCACCCTCCCCACCCTGCCCTTCTCTCTTCCTTAGTCCATCCTCTATGTTCTGCTAAAAAATGAAATTGTTGTAAGACTATCACACATTTGTTTCATCTGGATAATTCAGGGTTACCTGAAGTTTTAAGACCGACTTTACCATTTCATTCATTCCTAAAAGCCTTGGAAATTGATACTTCTTTCCCTTACACCTTATCTTGATAACCATTTTTCTGTTTCAAAGGGTTTCTGTGATTGGTTGCAGATGTGACTCAAAAAATATTATAATCAGGGCTTCCCTGGTGGCGCAGTGGTTGAGCGTCAGCTTGCCAATGCAGGGGACTCGGGTTCGAGCCCTGGTCTGGGAAGACCCCACATGCCGCGGAGCAACTAAGCCCGTGAGCCACAACTACTGAGCCTGCGCGTCTGGAGCCTGTGCTCCGCAACAAGAGAGGCCACGACAGTGAGAGGCCCGCGCACCGCAATGAAGAGTGGCCCCCGCTTGCCGCAACTGGAGAAAGCCCTCGCACAGAAACGAAGACCCAACACAGCCAAAAATAAAATAAATAAATAAATTAATTAAAAAAAAAATATTATAATCATTCCAGAATTTTTTCAAAAGTTGTATTATTTACACTTTTATCTCTTCTATATAATGGAGTATATTATAAATACAATTCCAGGTGTTATAGTAGACAATTCATAAATATATAATCAAATGTAAGTAATTTATATTTTAAGAAATGTCCCCTATCTTAATGAGTCACTGATCTACTTCATATAAAAGAATAAGTTCTTATCGAAAAATATGGAGTGCATTGGTCTTCCATTAATGGCAACTCATCTACTGAAAACATCTATAAAAACTGAGATTGTGTGTGTGTCTCTGTGTGTGTGTGTGTGTGTGTGTGTGTGTGTGTGTGTGTATTTGTCTGAAGACACTGGAAAGCTAACAAGGCAGTGAAAAATTATAGGGCTCAGATATAAGAGAATGATGTGTAGAAATGTTGCTCAGCATTTGAGACTACATTGCACCTAAGGTATCTGTGCATTGCGGAAAAACATCTGTGAACCCGAGAATGGGAGGAATATTAACTGTCTCGGATGTCTAACAGGACAAAAAGTCGAGTTGAAGGCTTTTATAGAGAAAGTGCCATAGGGATTCCCAAGCACTTTGGGAAGGGACCTTGAATGAATACATTTTAGGATTAAAGAAGAGATACATATAGAACTACTTTCAAGGACTGAAGCAAGGCTTTGCATTACCTTATTCCCTAAGATCAGATTTATGTGATCCAAATGATGAGTTTTTCTAACCATATGCCAAAAGCAAGTATAACTCTTCTCTTAAGGAAGATAACATTATATTTAACCTCCAGGCTTTTTTCCCCCTACATTGTAATAATACAGTGTTCAACACTCAAACAAAATCATCAGGCACCTAAGGATAAGAGATGAGATCAAAATCCAAGAAAATAACAGAAAACACAAACAAATTATCAGGATCTTGAGGTAAAGGATTATCACACAGAAACTTAAAAATAACTATGCTGAATATGTTAACAAAAATAAAAGGAAGTATTAAAAGCTTTGTTATAGAATGGGGAACAAAAAAATTAAAATTCTAGAACAGAAAAGTATAATAATAAAAAGAATTCAAGGGGCTTAATAGTTGTTAGACATAGATGAAGAAGGCATTGGAAGATAGATCATAAAAAATATTGGAAATGAAGCACACAGAGACAAAATGTAAAAAAGAATACATTAAAGGACATAAGAGGCAAGGGGATATTTAGCTTTAAAAGTCTGCCATACATCTAATTGAAGTTTTAAAATATGACCTGGAATACGAAAGAAAGAGAAAGAGTGGGAGAGAGAGACAGAGAAGGAGGAGAAGGGAGGAGAGGAGAAGAGAGGAGAAAAGAAGATGGAAGGAAAGGGAAGAGAAGGGAAGAAAATGGAAGAAAAGGGAAGAGAACAAACCATAAGCAATATTTGAAGAGATAAGGGCTAAGAATTTTTTCAGGAGGATGAATGATATCAAGCTACAGATTCAAGAAGTTCTATGAATCTGAAATGTGTTAAACAGAGTGCATTGGCACCTGGGAGATAAGAAGAGGAGTGGATGATTTATTACACAAATTACTTATAAACTCTGTAAGTGAAATTATTATTCATATAATAAGGAAGACTCAAAAAGGGGTCTGGGCAAAAATAAAAACAGTAATAAACTTCAGTAGAGTACTTACTATGTTATCTAATCTAACTAAACAGTAGTACAGATACATACTATTGTTTCTTCTAATTTACAAATATAAAATTAAGATTGAGAAATATTGGTGCAAAGTCTCATAGAGAATAATAGGTGCTACTGGAATTGCACTTCATTTTTTTTGATATAAGAACCCCAACTCTTGTCTATTCTGTTCCACAGTCCTGTTGACATAGAAATTTCTTTTCAGCCCACACAAAATATGATGTTTTAGGTCTATCATTTCACAAATACTATTATATATTTACATAAGCACTGTAGTTCCTTTCTTATATTCACTCACATATTCATTAACTCAACATTTATTTATTTAGTACTTTCAATGAGCTCTACATTTTCATAGGCATTTGACTTATATCAGTGTCAACAACTGTAAAGGGCCTAGGATTTTCCCTACTTGTAAGCTAACAATTTAGCCTGCCATGATTTCAAGAACATTGACAATAAAAAACAAGACTACTAGATCAAAGACAAAGGGATTTATTACACACAGCACAGCAGGGAATATGAACTTTGTGTTAATGCTAGCTTCCCTTGCCCCTTAATCCATTCAAAGTGATGGAGAGTGGCTCCAGAGGATTCTATGTACACAATGAGTTTGTATCACTCCCGAGGAAGCCCAAGCTTTAGTAAACCTCAATCTTTTATAAGGGGATGCAAGCAAACATGCCCAACTTTTGTCCTGGAGAGAGATATTATATTTATTATACTGGGAAGCAAAAACTTTCCCTGTTTTTAAGGGAGATACTATAAATGATTTATTCCAACAGTGTTTGCTCTACAAAAAATCCTTCAAAGGATAAACCAGATCAAAATGCTGTAGTGTCTCTACTTAAAAGAATTGTAGGAATGAAAAGACTCAAGGAGAAGTGTCTTAATAATCAATGAACAGGCACACAAAAATTCCTTCTGTTGAAGTTTACATTATAAGATAGAAACAGTAAATACAGTAAATAAAATAGGGTTTTAGTAGATTAAAGGTGATCAATGCTATGTGAGTAAAAGAGGAGTATATAAAGGAGAGCAGATTGGGGAGTGCAATACATATTTGAGTAGAGCAGAGTAAGCCTAGATGAGAAGGTACAAGGGTCAAAGAATTAAAGCCTTGAAGGAAAAAATTTCCCTCAATATTGCATTTTTCACTTGATTTCATCTTAATTTGATTGTTCTTGGGAACAATGAGTACATTTAAAATAAAACATATTCCTAAATTTGCTTACTGCAGATCAAGGCCTCACATGAGAATGGTAAGAAGAATGTACAGGAGGAAAACTTTCCTTAACCAATAGTTTTTTATATGGTGTTTATTAGAGATAGGTGTATATACATATATTTGGGGTTCTGTTAATGGTTATATTCAAGTCCCAAAAATGTTACTCTGGTAAAGCAATTCTGAATTCCCAAAGTACACTGGCATATTGTCTTGTAAATGATAAACCGATTTTCTCAAGAGAGGCAGACAAACAAAACCTTATCTCAAATCCTCAGAGGTTCAAGTCGACTTTTCAAGTCAATGGCCATGAGGTGAAAGTGTTTCCAGTCTTGGTAATGTACATTTTCCGTGCTTTTGATATTGTTTCTGGTCATTATTCATGGTTCTCTCTCAACTCACAGTTAATTCATCAAAACTGACTTGCGTCCTCTGGCAAAAAACGGGGACATTTGGGCCTACTTATGGCTGCAGGATAGGTTATATTCTGTATATTTTGAGGGAACAGGAAAGTTATGATTTGGATATTGTAAAATCCTGCAACCCCTTGAGGAAATTATACTTCACATAAGGCATGGTGATAAATAGGTACAACAAAATATTTTTACACAGATCCACCAAAACAAGTTCAGAGATATAATAACATTATAGAAAATATGTACCACCACATAACTGGATATTATATATACAGCTTATATAAATATCTGAATTAGGTTTTAGGACTTAGTGAAAATTAATGTACTACATATAACTTATTAAAATAAATTCCCTGCTGACTCAGCACTTGGAAGATTACTTGTTTGACAGAGAGTGTAAGAAATATAGTACTGGGTATAGAAATGATAACTTTTCATCACTTATTTTAAGATATAAAGTTATATTTATGGCCAGAACTTTTATAAACTCTGCAGATTTTGCAGCTGCTAACCCTAAAATGATTTTCTAAGGTACAATATTTTTGAAGTGTAAATTAGGTTTTCAATGTTGTCAAAAGTTGTATTAGTACCTTCTTACACACATGGACAAATTAATTTGCATTCTCAGAAAAATGCGTCCACTACTTATCACATATAAACATGAAAACACAGTTTCTATCTTCACATGATGACAAGAAGGATATAATAGTGGGTATTATTACTTAAGTAAAGCCGTATAAAATAAATGCACCCTTCAGCTTGTTTAATTTAACTATTTTACTTCTTCTCAGCAGTTTCATCACATTCTACCACACTAGAATTTGGGCATTTAGGAGCTAGTTTTGGAAAATTGAATTAACTTACATTTAAAAAAAGTAAAGTTTTCAAATTTTTGAATTATTTATTTTTGTAATATTATATCACATCTCAACAAACTGCAATCCACTGAAATAGTTATACGTGTGTATATATATATAAATACATACATATATATATATGTACTACATGAATGTATTTTAAAGTTTGCCTGACTACTGAATTGGGGTCCTGAAATTTTCTGGCACCATAATCTGAGTAAAATATAAGAAAAGGGAAGCATACCAAGAACTGTACAATACCTAGTCTAAGAATGCAATCCTTGAGAGAAGGAGAACTCATTAAGATAAACCTCATGATCGTTCTTGCTTTCTTTCTGCAGAATATTTCCAAATGGCTATAGAAAGCTGGAGTCCAAGCAGAGTCTGGTAGTCCTGCTGAGTTGAAGAATCAGAGATCAGAGTTTGTAGATACTAAAGAGACTGGAATTCCTGGAGCATAGAACTGGAAAGTGAGGGTTCCCTCTCTGACTCCTTTGTTGGTCTAGGTTTGCATACACAAAATAAGACTATACAAAGCTTACCAGAAAGTAGTTACTAAGGGGTTAAAAATGCAACAGAGCTATTATAGGGCAAATTTGGAACAGTGGAGATCTGCCTTAAGATGGAGAGAATTCCTTAACACCAGGAACAGCTGAGAGAAAGCTTTACCTTTAGGAATAGGATGTTATCAGGAATATGGGCTACTCTAGACCCACCCTAAGAAATCTTGAAGTGAAGAAAAGCCTCAGGTGATCTAAGAAAAGAACAAGTTTGGAGTTTGAATCCTGACTAGTTAGAGTGACTCAGATTTGACATGTGTTTATCCAGACAAATGGTAAAACGAATATTATACAATATAAAGGTGATAAAAGAAATTTTCATATATTGAGGTATGGAGAAGTTGTTCTGGCTTATATATGAGTTACAAATCGAATTTTATGCTAAATAAAACAACATATATTGCACATATGTTTTAATTATTAAGGAAAAGAGTACATTAACCAGAAATAATGTCCATGTTAAAAATTAAATGCCTCCCTTCCTAGGATGCCAATCCTGGTACTCATTTGATGATAAAACTCCCTTCCCAGGTGCAGAGGCCATACTGACTTGTTGTGTGTGTTCTGATCTCTCTCTCTTTTTTTTTTTTTGAAACTTTAAAGGAATGTATCCCTGACTTGTTTGACGTTCTTTGTTCTGAGAAGGTATAAAACTGTGCTGAAAACCATGCTTCTCCAGAGAAGTTCCCCATAGTTACCTAAAAGGCAGTCTTCCAGGCTACCATCTTCAGTTTGGCTCAAATAAAACTTATTTCTATTCATATTATAGAATATTGATTACTTTTGTTGACAAAGGTAATCAACAGTGTATTGAACTAATAGAACAAAAATCAGAACTCTAAGGAGGAAGAGAGTGGATAGAGTGTCCCTCTAAATCATAATTAATGTCTGGTACACATAAAATTTATTAGATATGGAAAGAATGAGAAAATGCAATCCATAATCAAGAGAAGCTCACTAATAGGAAGAAAAACAACACCATAAAAAGTAGAATATAAGGATGTGCGTTCACTCCCTCTTGAGAGATCACTGGAATCACAACTAACTGATGAACAATCATCAACAGGAAGACACTGGAACTCACCAAAAAAGATACCCCACATACAAAGACAAAGGAGAAGACGCAATGAGATGGTAGGAGGGGTGCAATCACAATAAAATCAAATCCCATAACTGCTGGGTGGGTGACTCACAAACTGGAGAACACTTATACCACAGAAGTCCACCCACTGGAGTGAAGGTTCTGAGCCCCACGTCAGGCTTCCCAATCTGGGGGTCTGGTGATGGGAGGAGGAATTCCCAGAGAATCAGACTTTGAAGGCTAATGGGATTTGATTGCAGAACTTCAACAGGACTGGGGTAAACAGAGGCTCCACTCTTGGAGGGCACACAAAGTAGTGTATGCATCAGGACCCAGGGGAAAAGAGCAGTGACCCCATAGAAGACTGAACCAGACCTACCTGCTAGTGTTGGAGGGTCTCCTGCAGAGGCAGGGGGTGGCTGTGGCTCACCATGGGGACAAGGACAGTGGCAGCAGGAGGAGTTCTGGGAAGAACTCCTTGGTGTACTGGAGGCTACAATACTGGGTCACCTCAGGCCAAACAATCAACTGGGGGGGGGGGGAAACTCACCCCCACCCAGCAGCAAACAAGTGGATTAAAGTTTTACTGAGCTCTGCCCACCACCAGTCCCTCCAATTAGGAAGCTTGCACAGCCTCTTAGATAGCCTCATCCACCAGAGGGCAGACAGCAGAACCAAGAAAAACTACAATCCTGCAGCCTGTGGAATGAAAACCACATAAACAAAAAGATAGACAAAATGAAAAGGCAGAGGACTATGTACCAGATGAAGGAACAAGATAAAACCCTAGAAAAACAACTAAATGAAGTGGAGATAGGCAACTTTCTAGAGAAAGAATTCAGAAGAATGACAGTGAAGATGATCCAGGGCCATGGAAAAGAATGGAGGCAAAGATCAAGAAGATGCAAGAAATGTTTAACAAAGACCTAGAAGAATTAAAGAACAAACACTTAGAAGAATTAAAGGACAAACAAACAGAGATTAACAATACAATAACTAAAATGAAAAATACATTAAAAGGAATCAATAGCAGAATAACTGAGGCAGAGAACGGATAAGTGACCTGGAAGAGAGAATGGTGGAATTCACTGCCATGGAACAGAATAAAGAAAAAAGAAAGAAAAGAAATGAAGACAGCCTTAGAGACCTCTGGGACAACATTAAAAGCACTATCATTCCCATTATAGGAGTCCCAAAAGGAGAAGAGAGAGAGAAAGGGCCCAAGAAAATATTTGAAGAGATTATAGTCGAAAACTTCCCTAACAAGGGAAAGGAACTAATCACCCAAGTCCAGGAAGCACAGGAGTCCCAGACAGGATAAACCTAAACAGAAACATGCAGAGACACATAGTAATCAAATTGACAAAAATTAAAGACAAAGAAAAATTATTAACAGCAACAAGGGAAAAATGACAAATAACATACAAGGGAACTCCTATAAGGTTAACAGCTGATTTATCAGCAGACACTCTACAAGCCAGAAGGGAGTGGCACGATATATTTAAAGTGATGAAGGGAAAGAACCTACAACCAAGATTACTCTACATGGCAAGGATCTCATTCAGATTCGATGGAGAAATCAAAAGCGTTACAGACAAGCAAAATCCAAGAGAATTCAGCACCACCAAACCAGCTTTACAACAAATGCTAACTTGTCTAAGTGGGAAATACAAGAGAAGAAAAAGATCTACAAAACAAACCCAAAACAATTAAGAAAATGATAATAGCAAAAACATATCAATAATTACCTTAAATGTGAATAGATTAAATGCTCTAACCAAAAGACACTGGCTTGCTGAATGGATACAAAACCAAGACCCATATATATGCTGTCTACAAGAGACCCACTTCAGACCTAGGGACACACATATAGACTGATAGTGAGGGGATGCAAAAAGATATTCCATGCAAATGGAAATCAGAAGAAAGCTGGTGTAGCAATACTCAGATCAGGTAAAATAGACTTTAAAATAAAGAGTGTCACAAGAGACAAAGAAGGACACTACATAATGATCAAGGGATCAATCCAAAAAGAAGATATAACGATTATATATGCACCCAACAAAGAAGCAGCTCAATATATAAGGCAAATGCTAACAGCTATAAAAGAGGAAATCAACATTAACACAATAGTGGAGGATTTAACACCTCACTTCCACCAATGGACAGATCATCCAGACAGAAAATTAATAAGGAAACACAAACTTTAAATGCCACAATAGACCAGATATATTAATTAATATTTTTAGGAGATTTCATCTGAAAACAGCAGATTACACTTTCTTCTCAAGTGCACACGGAACTTTCTCCAGGAGAGGTCACATCTTGGGTCACAAATCAAGCCTCAGTAAATTTAAGAAAATTGAAATCATATCAAGCATCTTTTCTGACTACAACAGAATGAGATAAGGAATAAATTACAGGGAAAAAAAATAAAAAACACAAACACATGGGGGCTAAACAATACATTACTAAATAACCAAGATATCACTGAAGAAATCAAAGAGGAAATCAAAAAATACCTAGAGACAAAGGACAACAAAAACACAATAATCCAAAACCATGGGATGCAGCAAAAGCAGTTCTAAGAGGGAGGATTATAGCAATAAAATCCTACCTCAAGAAACAAGAAAAATCTCAAAAAAACAATCTAACCTTACACCTAAAGGAACTAGAGAAAGAAGAACAAACAAAACCCAAACATAGTAGAAGGAAAGAAATCATAAAGATCAGAGCAGAAATGAAATAGAAACAAACAAAACAATAGCAAAGATCAATAAAACTAAAAGCTGGTTCTCTGAGAAGATAAAAAAAATTGATAAATCTTTAGACAGACTCATCAAGAAAAAGAGGGAGAGGACTCAAAACAATAAGATTAGAAATGAATAAAGAGAAGTTACAATGGACACCGCAGAAATACAAAGCATCATAAGAGACTACTACAAGTAACTCTATGCCAATAAAATGGACAACCTGGAAGAAATGGGCAAATTCTTAGAAAGTTATAACCTTCCAAGACTGAACCAGGAAGAAATAGAAAACATGAACAGACCAATCACAAGTAATGAAATTGAAACTGTGATTAAAAACCTTCCAACAAACAAAAGTCTAGGACCAGATGGTTTTGCAGGTGAATTCTATCAAACATTTAGTGAATAGCTAACACCCATCCTTCTCAAACTCTTCCAAATATTTGCAGAGGAAAGAACACTCCCAAACTTATCCTATGAGGCCACCCTGATACCATAACCAGACAAAGATACGACCAAAAAAGAAAATTACAGACCAATATCACTGACGAATATAGATGCAAAAATCCTCAACAGAATACTAGCAAACAGAATCCAACAGCACGTTAAAAGGATCATACACCAAGATCAATTGGGTTTTATCCCAAGGATGAAAGGATTCTTCAATATATGCAAATCAATCAGTGTGACACATCATATTAACAAATTGAAGAATAAAATCCATATGATCATCTCAATAGATGCAGAAAAAGCTTTTGACAAAATTCAACACTCATTTATGATAAAAACTCTCCAGAAAGTAGGCATAGAGGGAACCTACCTCAACATAATAAAGGCCATATATGACAAACCCACAGCAAACATCATTCTCAATGGTGAAAAACTGAAAGCATTTCCTCTAAGATCAGGAACAAGACAAAGATATCCACTCTTGCCACTATTATTCAACATAGTTTTGGAAGCACTAGCCATGGCAATCAGAGAAGAAAATGAAATAAAAGGAATACAAACTGGAAAAGAAGAAGTAAACATGTCACTGTTTGCAGATGACATGATACTATCCATAGATAATCCTAAAGATGCCACCAGAAAACTACTAGACTAATCAATGAATTTGATAAAGTTGCAGGATACAAATTTAATGCACAGAAATCTCTTGCATTCCTTCACAGTAACAATGAAAGATCAGAAAGAGAAATTAAGGAAACAGTGCCATTCAGCATTGCAACAAAAAGAATAAAATACCTAGGAATAAACTTGCCTAAGAGGTAAAAGATCTGTACTCAAAAAACTATAAGACACTGATGAAAGAAATTAAAGATGGTACAACAGATGGAGAGATATACCATGTTCTTGGATTGGAAGAATCAACATTGTGAAAATGACTCTACTACCCAAAGCAATCTGCAGATTCAATGCAATCCCTATCAAACAACCAATGACATTTTTCACAGGACTATAATAGAAAATTTCACAATTTGTATGGAAACACAAAAGATCCCGAATATCCAAAGCAATCTTGAGGGAAAAAAACAGAGCTGGAGGAATCAGACTCCCTGACTTCAGATTATACTACAAAGCTACAGTAATCAAGACAATATGGTACTGTCACAAAAAACATAAATATAGATCAATGGAACAGGAGAGAACGCCCAGAGATAAACCTATACACCTATGGTCACCTAATCTATGACAAAGGAGGCAAGGATATACAATGGAGAAAAGACAGCCTCTTCAATAAGTGGTGCTGGGAAAACTGGACAGTTACATGTAAAAGAATGAAATTAGAACACTCCCTAACACCATACACAAAACTAAACTCAAAATGGATTTAAGTCCTAAATGTAAGACTGGTCTCTATAAAACTCTTAGAGGAAAACATAGGAAGAGCCCTCTTTGACATAATTCACAGCAAGATCTTTTTTGACCCACCTCCTAGAGTAATGGAAATAAAACCAAAAATAAACCAATGGGATTTAATGAAATGTAAAAGCTTTTGCACAGCAAAGGAAACTAGAAACAAGATGAAAGGACAACCCTCAGAATGGGAGAAAATATTTGCAAATGAATAAATGGACAAAGGATTAATCTCCAAAATATATAAATAGCTCCTGCAGCTCAATATTAAAAAAACAGACAACCCAATCCAAAAATGGGCAGAAGACCTAAATAGACATTTTTCCAAAGAAGACATACAGGTGGCCAAGAGGCACATGAAAAGCTACTCAACATCAATAATTATTAGAGAAATGCAAATCAAAACTACAATGAGGTATTACGTCACACAGGTTAGAATGGGCATCATCAGAAAATCTACAAACAACAAATGCTGGAAATATTGTGGAGGAAAGGAAACCCTCTTGCACTGTTTGTGAGAATGTAAATTGATCCAGCCACTATGGAGAGCAGCATGGAGATTTCTTAAAAATCTAAAAATAAAAGTATCATATGACCCAGCAATCCCACTACTGGGCATATACCCAGAAAAAACCATAATCCAAAAAGACACACACACCCCTAATGTTCATTGCAGCACTATTTACAATAGCCAGGTCATGGAAGCAACCTAAATGCCCATTGACAGACGAATGGATAAAGAAGAAGTGGTACATATATACAATGGAATATTACTCAGCCATAAAAAAGTAACGAAATTGGGTCATTTGTAGAGACGTGGATGGACCTAGAGACTGTCATACAGAGTGAAGAAAGTCAGAAAGAGAAAAACAAATATCGTATATTAACGCATTTACATGGAATCTAGAAAAATGGTGCAGATGAACCAGTTTGCAAGGCAGAAATAGAAACACAGATGTAGAGAGCAAACCTATGGACACCAAGGGGGGAAAGGTGGTGGTGGGATGAATTGGGAGATTGGGATTGACACATATACACTAATATGTATAAAATAGATAACTAATAAGAAACTGCTGTTTAAAATAAAATTCAAAAAGGAAAAAGAAAAAGTATAAATATTTTGAATCGTATATCAAAAAAGAAAATATATTTAAATAAGCATATGAAAATATGTTCAACGTCATTAATTATATAGGCAATACAAAATAAAACCACAATTAATTACTACTTTACACTAAAATAAAAATACAATAATGCCAAGTATTGACGAAGATGTAGTGCAATTGGAAACCCTATACATTGCTCTGGGTAATGTAAGATGCTATAATGATGTGGAAAAGTTTTTTAGTTTCTTATAAAGTTAAACATACACTTATTATATTATTCAGCAATTCCACTCACTGGTAGATTACCCTAAAGAGATCAGAACTGATACCGACAAAAAGGACTATGACCAGGAGTAGCAATCAGTGTTCAGAGAACAGATCCCCAGTACTTGGAGGATAGGTCCTTTTTTCTCACCCCGGCTCCCTTAAGCTGTGTGCAAGCTGCTCCAGGAACAGGTGCACAGCTACCTGCTCTGTGGTGGGGGTGGTGGATGGGGTATGTGTAGCTGCTACTGTGCTAAAAGCTGAAATTGATTCCAATTAGCCACAATTTACCTCCAAGTTTTCCCCAGGAACTTTTAAGCCTTCAATAGATTCCAGAGTTCCAAAATGGATACATCTGTCCCTGTAATTATGTCTAGTTGGAGGAACAGAGTCCTGGTGCTTCCTACTCTGCCATCTTCTCAGACTCGTGTTCCCTATATTGATTGCTTCTTGTATGTTAAAACATCCATGTGTTTCTGGAATAAACTTAACATGGGCGTGATGTATTATCCTTTTTAATTTATATTTTTTTGAATTTGATTTGCTAATACTTTGTTTAGAAGTTTAATCTTTTTATGAGGAAATAAATTTATTTTTCTTTTTTGTAATGGCTTCAAGTTTTTGTTATAAGAGCCTCATGAAATGAGTTTTGAAGTATTCTCTCTTTTCCCCATTTTCTAGAATACCTTTTTAAAACTGATATTCTTCTTTTAAAGTTTGTAAGAATTTACTGATGAAGCTATCTCGGCCTGGAGATATCTTTTGCAGCAAGTATTTAATTAGAGATTCAATTGCTATAATAGATATTTAGATTTTTTAATTCTTCTTGTATCATTTTTGGGAGGCTGTGGTTTTCTAGTCTTTCAACAGTTTCATCCAAATTTAAATATTTGTTATTTTAAAGTTTATAATACTCTCTTGTTATCCCTTCAATAGTTTTAGAATCTCTAGTGAAGTCACCATTTTTCCTCCTATTATTGTCTTCTATACCTTTGTTTTCTGTGAACAACCTGGCTAGTGGTTACAAATTTAATTAGTCTTTTCAAACAAATAACTTTTGGACTTGTTGATGTTCTCTATTACACATTTGTTTTCTGTGTCACTGATTTCTTTTCTTATCTTGATTAATTCCCTTTTGTCATAAAGTTTATGTGTTCAGTGGGATCTTCCTCCAGCTTCTGAGGTCATTGATTTTCAGTCTTTATTCCTTTCTTTTGTATGGCTACAGATTTCTCTTTAAACATGATTCCAGTTGAAATCCACACATTTTCATATGCTTTATTTTCATTAGCACTGGGATCAAAGTATATTTTAATTTCCATCAGAGTTGTTCTTTGACCCATATAGTATCTAGATGTATATTGCCCAATTTCCAAATATTTGAGGATTTCATTGTTATTATTTATTATAGAATTCTAAGTTTCACTCTATTTGGATATCATAATCTGTATGATTTAATCAATCACAGATTGTTGAGGCTTATTATATGACCCAACTTATTATCAATTTGATAATATCTCGAAGACCATTTCAAAACAATGTTTATCCTACAACTGTATGGCAGAGCTTTCTATAATTAAATTTGTTAATTATATTTAAATCACCTATATGATTTTAAAAAATTGTTTTGTCTGCTTGAGCTATCCATAATTGAAATAGATATGCTAAAATCACCCACTCAGTGAATTTTTCTAATACTCTTTTCTTGTTGTTAATTTTTGTTTTGTAGTTTGTTTATTATTATATATTAATTATAATTTTATAGTTATTTTTTGTTTAAAAACTGTGTTATATAGGTACATATAATTTAGAAGTTTTTCCATCTGCCCATTGCATTAACACTGTGATCATTATAAAATACACCCTCCCTTTATTTCTTGTAATATTTATTAACTTAAAATATACTTTGATTTGTGTTAATATTGTCATAAGGCATTTTTTGGGGTTAACATTAGTGTGGCATATTTTTTTTTCATCCTTTTGCTTTCAATCTTTGTTTGTTCTTATATTTAATGTATGCCTTTTATATACAGTATATAGTTTAGGTTTTTGTAATCCAACCTGACCACCTTACTCTGTTAAAAGAATAGACTCAAATTAAATAATATTAAAGTGAAATTATTGATATATCAGGTTTTATTTCCTCTCCTTGCTCTTTGTTTTTATCTGCATCTTCTGCATTGTTTCTTCTTTTCCTTCCTTTTTCTCTTCCTCACCAGCCTTCTTTTGTATTAAAGTACTTTTATTTGTTCCACACTCTTGCAAGTTATGCATTATTTAATATTCTTTTAGTCATTACCCTAATGTGCCAGTTAGTTAGCTCTTGTCTCTTAGTTCCAAAGTTATCCAACTATACTCTGTTCTCTGATATGAGAGTTGGGATGCTGCAGATGGCATGTCTTCTTTGTCAAATAACTTTCTGTCAGGTTTGGCCCTGGAGAGTGATTGCAAGGTAGAAGTAGGGGAGGACAGCCCTTCCCCTATTTTTTTGTTTGCTGTTGCTGTTGGCATTTCTCCAGAAATGGTAGCAGCCATTAGCTCTAGTCTCTAGATTCTTTAAACATTGCCAGATGCAGCTTCAACATGATGCTCGCTCATACCAGTACCAGATAGACAAAGCCCCCATCTCAGTATTCAGAGTTCCAGTTATATGAGACCTCCACTCATCTCCAAATGCATTTATCATAACACATAACTCATAGGTTTCTTTAAAAATTAAATGATTTAAAGCATATAAGACACTAGATTGATACTTTAGCTTCATAAGTACTGTACAATATAATCAAATATTATTGATATATATATCAATATTTATCAATATCTAATATATATACCCCTTGGACTTGAAAGAGATATTCTATAAAAATGAATTTAATTACATTTTAAAATAAAGTCTAATCATATCTCATCATTAGTCATGAGAGAAACAGACCCTATCATTTTTGGAATCCTCAACGTGTTGTGTTTATTATAAGATTTGTAAAATTATACATGAAAAGAACAATACATATCTTTATAGGTTCATGCATTCATAAGTAGGATAAATTAGGGTTTAATTTAAAATTATTAATTAGAGAGTAAAAAAAGTGGGCATGTTTAAATGTTACATATGGTTTTGAAATGAATATTTTAAACAATACCTGTTTCCATGCAGAGATAACTTATGTTGAATCTTGATTTCAAAGGCTGATTTGTATTCAAAGAACATGTTATTCATAGCAAGAATTTTAAATTATACTCCGGAAAAAATCTTGCTTTAGTTACAAAACAAATTATACTAGTTGCTGAGAGAATGACAGAGCATTTCAAGGAACATAATCTATAGAATTAGATAAATTATTTAAGGTTAGTTCCCAATTAGGCTTAATAACATCAATAATTGACAATTCCCCAAACTCACAGCAAAAGTGCTTTATTCTTTTCAAAGGATTTTCTTTTTATTTCCTTATTAGATGCTCATATCAACTCTCTGAGGTAACTTGGGAAAATATTACCCTCATTTATTGGATGAGAAAACTGAATCTTGGAGATGTCTGCAGACAGTTTGCTAATCATATGAGTACAGTCATTACAGGATTACAATGAAATTAATGTTGTATTGTGGTCTCAGTGCCTATGTCATAGTCTGTGAGACATCATAACATTTTACTGTATGCACCCTTTTTTCTGGGTCCATATAGCCTAAAATAATTTATGAAATCAAGTTTACAAATGTACCATAACTAACTATAAACAAAAGAAACAAAGAAATAAGAAGAAAACGAAACAACAAAAACATAACTGTCATGACTGTGCACTGAGGGAATTGCCATAAGGAGAAGATCTGTCAGTTGTTAAGAGAAACAAAAAGTGTGCTCTGAATTGAAACAACAAGCATTTCTCTGGCCAACAGGTTAAAAATAAATAAATAAAAGAGAGAAAGAAAAAAAAAAAAAAAAAAGGAAAGCAAGAAAGCAATAACACAAGAAGAAAGAAAGTAAGAAAGCAAGAAAGAAAGCAAGACATCAAGAGAGACAGATACTTCCAGAAAGGAAAAAATGATGGCATTATCCAGTGAATAAAATCACTGCCCAATTTCCCCTTTGAAATCAGATACAGAGCATATAAAACAGGCATCATGCAGCCAGGCAACTAGGCACTGCCAATATTAAAATGTGTAGAAAACTGTCCCTTAGAAACAGCTGGAAAGTGCCTGGAGGGATGAGCACTGAGGAAGTCTTAATGGAGAAATACTGCTCATCTTTCAGCATCAGCATCATCCTCTTCTTCATCATGGCTAATATTTCGATGTTCTAGGTTTAATGCCAAGTGCTTTAAAACATTGTCTTCTTCGTTCTTCAATGCAGTTCCATGAAGTAATTTGAATTTTTGTTTTTCATACTATAGATGAGAAAGGTGAGGATTAGAGAGGTTGAGTGATTTGCCTAAGGTAGTATTGCTAAAAGGACTACAATGAGTCCTCTCTCTCAGATAAAAATGTCATACATCTAAGCTTCAAAACAAACTGTCTCTCATAATCTAGATCTCAAACACTCAGGAGTTCAAAAATATGATGGCGTCTTCACTTAACAGCAACTAAATCAAGTTATCCCAGAAAGGCAGATCATCTTTATATGATATCTCATATGGATCACATTGGAATTGCCCTCAGGACAATGACTTCCCAGTGTGAGATGACGATTATGGATTTTACCCTAAATTTATCAAATTCAAAAATTGGGTCATATTTATTGATTTTTGTTATAGACTGTTTATGCCCCTCCTCCCCCAAGATTCATATGTTGAAATCCTAATCTCCAATGTGGTAGCAGTAGGAGGTGGGGCCTTTCTGTAGGGGGACTATGGCATAAAGGTGAAACCCTCATGAATGAGATTAATACATTTTTTTAAAATGTACTGGTTTTATTTGATGTTGAAGGCACACACACAGACCACGTTTTACAAAGCATTCCAATTCATGGTCTCTGCTTCTGGCTTGACAAAAGATTCTGTTCATTTCCTGTGCCTCTACTTCCTGGCTTACGTTCTTGTCTTCTGTTAGACTTGAATGTGACTCAATTTAGGAGTAATATATCGTGAAACCCATCTGGGCCTTGGATTTACTAGGGCTTCTTTGCTCTTTTCAACCGCAAAAGTGGAACCAGATCCTCAAACTCTGAGATTAGTGCATTTTTAAAGGAGATCCCGGAGAACTTTCTTAACCTTTATGCCATGTGAGGATACTGGGAGAAGATGACTGTTTATGAACCAGAAAGTGATATATCACCAGACATTAAATCTACCAGCATCTTGATCTTGGACTTCCCAGCCTCCAGAACCATGAGAAATAAATATTGGTTGTTTATATGCCACACAGTCTATGCTATTTTGTTACAGCAGCCAGAATGGACTAAGGCTAAATGGACTTTTCTACTATATTAAGTGAGGAATTTAGAACACATTTTACTTGTCTACCTACTCCTGAATCTTAATTTAAAAACTTCAAAATTATGAACATTCATTATGACCAAATTATTCTCACATTCTATATCTTATAATTCTTGACATTTTTATTAGATCTGTAACTGTATTAATAGCAATTATCCAGGATTAATCCTGTGTTTTGTTATTATTACTACCAATGCTATATATATTTTTCCTGTTATAAGATTTTATATTTCTCAGTTAACTAGAAGTAAAATTCAAGCATATGTTTTCAGTATTTCAATATTTTAATATTTCAAATATATATTTATTTGTAAAGAAAATTTTATAGCTAATATATGCTTGAGCTCTATAATTATCTGAGCAGTTTCCCTAAGCTTTTTCAATAGATAGATACCTAGATATCTTTTCATCTTTGGATTTGTCAACATAGCTGTTGTTATTTTTACATCTAAGTCTATTTACTCATTGATTGTGTGACCTTATTTCAGAGAAGCCATGTATTTTCATATCCTAGTTTGAATGCTAAATCACTTTATAATGTCATTTTAATGTAACTTTTGAACTATATAAGGTTTTGAATCCACATAAGGTGTTAGTGATAGAAAGGTGAATAAGCCTTAAATCCTGCTCTCAAGGAATAAGCAGTAATCAAAGACAGGGCACACAGTCCAGACAGGTAAATTGCCCTTTATTTATTTATTTTCTTCTTTTTAATTTTTCTCTATAGCTCCTCTCCACCCCCACACCAAGACTCTATTTTTTTAAAATATGTTTTCACGGGGACTGTGATGGTGAATGTGTTAAGTTGGTTGGGCCACTGGGTGCCCAGATATTTGGTCAAATATTATTCTGGCTGTGTCTATGAGCATGTTCTTGAATGAGAATAACATTTAAATTGGTAGACTGAATAAAGCAGATTGCCTCTCTAACATGGGTGGGCCTCATCAATCAGTTGAAGTCCAACATAAAATAAAAGGCAGACCCCCAGTAAGAGAAAATTCCACTTACTTTCCATGCTTTCAAGCTGGGACATAGGCTTTTTACTGCTTTTAGATTCAAACTGAAATTCCTGCTCTTGATGGCCATGAACCTGCTGGCCTTAAACTACACAAAGAAGGAGGCAAAGAAGGATGGAGTTAAGAGGGACTCAGGTGACTGGCATCAGCAAATGCAAATACCTTTGGGGCGAAAACTTGTGAAATCTGCAGGCTGTGCAAGGCAGACGTGCTGGCCGTTAGATTCTCCAGTGGCAAAATTTGCTGGGTTGGCTTCAGAGTAGGTCACTGTGGACCACGATCACTCCCACTGTGTGGTTGCTATTGATAGCACTACTTTTTTCCCTTATTCCTAGTCATCTCTATAGGTCTCAGCTTTGCTGCTCTGGGTGGGGTGAAACCAAAGCAGGACCTTCTTTTGGGTCCCCAGAAGGCTGGGGAATCTTGTTGCTCACCCCACTTTTCTTTTCCTGGAGAGGAGAACTCTTTCTAGCTGGGAGGTTCCCTTTTGGCATGGCAAAGTCAGCTTGGGGGATGGGATGATTACAAGCAAAATGAAGCTGTCTTCCTTCTCTCCTTGTATGGTTATTCTTAGGATTTTGTTGCACTGTGTTACTAAAGTTTCTTAAGTGGAATCTGGAGCTATCCCAGAGCTGTTTTTGTTTATGGATACATGTCTAATTGTTGATTTTTGTGGTGAGGTGAAGGCAGGGGTCTCCTATGTCATCATTTTGGTGACATAACTCCGTAAATCTCATACACACATAAACACACACACACACACACTCTCTCTCTCTCTATTAGTTCTGTTTCAATGAAAAACAATGACTAATACAGGTGCCATGTTTTTATTTAGTTTTGTTTTTATTTTTCTTTTTTACATTAGATAAAAGGAGAAAATTCCCAGCCCTTGAGATTGTGGCTTGTCATTAGCAGCACTCACTATCGACTTAGGTATGTGAGATCAAATACAATTCCTGGTCATATAAACCTGAAGTTTATATGGTACCTATGATAATTATATTTTATAAAAGGATAAGTTGACATTCAGAATATGACTTGATAGCTGATGTAGCTCTACCTAGAGATACAAAATGGGCTGATCATGAGGGGTGCACATGTTGTTATTCCTATGACAGTTATATTTCTCATAGTGAATTAATCATTTGTCATTCTGAATTCATAAGTATCTTAAGAGGTTGCTTAATGTGTGTCTACCTCTGAGATATTAATGTCCTCTTAGTGTGCTGATAAAAACAATGTGCTGAGCCAGCAAAACAAAGGACCATATCTGAAGCTTAGTAAATTCATCAAGATAGTGAATTTAACCCCCAGAGGCCTCTTGGCAGAATTACTATGTGCATTCCACAGGCAGATGATGCAGAGGAATCAACATTCCTTTTTCTCTAAACATGGGAATGAAGCATTTATTTTTCTTTTGAAATTTATATAAAAGATATAGAATGCAAAGGAAAAGAGGAAATCAAAGAAAACATGTGTTTCAATAGTATGAGTAATTTCATTTATAATTTGTTTAATTAAAAAAATAATTTATTTAATAAATAAATAAATAACCCATGAAGACTGATCTGTGTAATTATGCAGTATATAATAAACTAATTAGCACTAGCATATAAGATCCCCAAGGGCAGTAATTGTGAAAAATACAACTTAGTATCCCTGGAGCCAAGCACAATATCTACCACATGGTAGATGCTTAATAAAAATTATTAAAGAGATGAATATTTTAATGATAATGAACTATTATATTATAAGTAGATCACTGGTAAACAAATTGCTTAGCTGATAAACCATTTTTCTTTTTGAACTATCTTGGACATTGTCCCCCAATATTATTCTGCCCATTGCCCCTAGTAATAAAATATCTGGATTTCAGCTGAGTACATGGTCTTCAAGAATAAAGATCTCATTTCATAGTTTCCTTTCAAGCAGGTGTCTCCAGCTAACAATGTACTAAACAATGGCTTAAAATAGAAGTGTTTTGTAACTGATACAGGAAATTGTTTATTACTACTTTTTTTTTCTCTTTGTCCCTTCTCTATTTGTATCTTGAAATACAGATATGATGATGGTAACTCTAGCCCCCAGATGGTAACTTTAGCCCATGAGGAGGAGACTACATCTTGGGATTCAGAGAAATGAAATTCAAGGAGACTGAGTCTCTGAGTACTTAATGCTATGGGGTTGCCAGATAAGAACCAAACTTCTTAACTCCTAACTTTACTGTTTGAAAGAAATAAATTTTTTAGAGTCATTCTTAGGAACACCTAAATATATAAAACAAATATTAACAGACCTAAAGGGGTAAATAGACAGCAACACAATAATAGTTTGGAATTTTAATATCTTACTTACTTCAATGGATAGATTATACAGATAGAAATCGATAAGAAAACGGTGGTCTTAAATGACACATTGGACCAGATGGATTTAATAAGTATATATAGACTATTCCATCCAAAGGCAGCTCAATACATATTCTTCTCATGTGCACATGGGACATTCTCCAGGATAGATCATATGTTAGGCCACAAAAGAAGTCTTAGTACATTTAAGAAGATTGAAATCAGATTAAGCAACTTTTCTGATGACAATTCATGAAACTAGAAATCAATTTTTAAAAGAAAGCTGGAAAATTCAAATATACATGGGGATTAAACAACATGCTATTGAACAAACAAAGGGTTAATGAAGCAATCAGAGAAGAAAGAAAAAATACCTTGAGACAAATGAAAATGGAAATACAATATATCAAATTTTATGAGATGCAGGAAAGCAGTTTTATTAAGAAGGAAGTTCATAGCAATAAATGCCTACCTCAAGAAACAAAAAAAATCTCAAATAAACAACCTAACATTACACCTCAAGGAATTATAAAAAGAAAAACAAATGAAGGCCAAAGTTAGTAGAAGGAAGGAAATAACAAAGATCAGAGTTGAAATAAATGGAATAGAGACTAAAAGACAGTAAAAAATATCAGTGAAACTAAGAGCTGGCTCTTTGAAAAAATAAAATTGACAAATGTCTAGCTAGACACACCAAGAAAAAATAAGAGACCTCGAATAAATAAGATTAGAAGTGAAAGAAGAGACCTTACAACTGATACCACAGAAATATAAAGCAACATAGAAGACTTATAAACAATTATACACCAATAAATTGGACATTCTAGGAGAAGTGGACAAATTCCTAGAAACATACAATCTTCCAAGACTGCATAATGAAGAAATAGAAAATCTGAATAAGCCAATTACTAGGATGGAATCAATTATCAAAAACCTTCCAACAAAAAAGTCCAGGACAGATGGCTTCCCAGGTGAATTCTACTAAACATTCAAGGAAGAATTAATACCAATCCTTCTCAAACTCTTCCAGAAAATAGGAGACTACTCCCCAACTCCTTGTACAAGGCCAGTATTACCCTGATAGCAAAACCAGACAAGGATACCACAAGAAAAGAAAATTACAAGCCAGTATTCCTGATGAACATAGATGCAAAATTCCTCAACAAAATATTTGCAAACTGAATTTAACAATACATTAAAAGGGTAATACATCATGATCAAGTGAGATTTATTCCAGGGATGTAAGGATGGTTCAACATCTGTAAATCAATCAATGCGACACACCACATTAACAAAATTCGGGATAAAAATCACACTATTATCTCAATAAAGGCAGAAAAAGCATTTGACAAAATCCTACAGCCATTTATGATAAAACCCTCAACAAAGTGGCCATAGAGAGAATATACCTCAAAATAATAATGGCCATATATGACAAGGCCACAACTAACATCATAATCAGTGGTGAAAAGCTGAAAGCTTTTCCTTTAGTATCAGGAACAAGACAGGTATATCAACTCTCACCACTTTTATTCAACATAATGTTGGAAGTACTAGCAAGAACAGTTAACTAAGAAAAATAAGAAAAAGGCATTTAAACTGGAAAGAAAGAAGTAAAATTGTCACCATTTGCAGATAACATGGTACTGTAAATAGAAAACCCTAATGACGTATTGAATACAATACTGAATAGAAGTGGTGAGAGTGGGCATCCTAAACTTTCTGCTCTAAGGAGGAAATCACTCACTGTTTCTTCATTTAATATGGTATTAGTTATAGATTTTTTATAGAGAATTTTTTCTATTAAAAAAGAACAGTTTTCTTCTGTTCCTAATTTTGAGTTTTTTTTTATTATAGATATGTTTTCTCTTAACTTAGTGATAATACCAGTAACTTCAGAAAAATACATTTGTTTAGATATAATGTGTATATTATATAATATATGCATATTATGTATATATTCACACAGATAAGCAAGTGTGCATATATATATACATATATATGTGTACACATAGATATTTAAGTTGCTGCATTGCTATGTAAATTAATCAATCAGGCAGCTAGAAGAAGCTGACTTGTAGCAACAGTGAGCCACATAAGTTCATTTGAGGAAAAGCACTGTAGTCTCCAAGCAGAGACCTGAATCTGGAAGTGAATAATAGTCTTCAATGTGAACATCAAAGCAAAGTTTCCTCATCACATAGCCTCCTCTCCCAGTCACAACCACAATTGTACAATGGTAATCGTCTAATAATAGATGGAAAATAAAAAGCGCTTAGATCCCCATTTTAAATCTTAAAAGGCATATATTGAAATTAAAGCAGCATAACTCTAGACAAATTTACATCATCAATCTGTCAGTAATATGAATACATTCCATGTTTTAAGCATTAATAAAAATATGACACTGAAGAAATGTGTCTCATTATTTATGTAGTATATTTTATCCAAGTTCAGAACTCTTAAGAGCCACAAACTGAAGTAGACAACAAATGATGAACATGAGTATCGGTTGCTGGAGAGAGCGCTGATTAGATCTCTAAGTAACACTACATGTTCTAAAATTACTTGCAGAATACATCATTAAAACACACTGTCCGGTCAAATTTTCTTAACTAGAACAAGCAAATGTTTTTGGTTTATTTCAAAACCAGTTTATTTCATCACATCCATTTCCTTATTTACAAAACTGTCTTTGAAGAGTTGGATTGATGCTCATGAAAAAAAAAAATCATTTGTAAAGACCTCCATGGAAAGCTATTCTGAAGTGCCTTTTGATAAACCATCATAGTATTAAGTAATCTTCATGCCTGGAAAATTTATATTGCTATTTTATATAGTCCCATATTCTACAGTTTTAGTCTGAATCTTTCTCTTCTATCCTTTAAGATAATAGAACACATTTTATTATTGAGTTCCACATAGACTCTGTATATTCCAAAATAATTGATAACATAGTTGCCCATCTTTCTTCCAAAACATACTTACTTCCATTTTGTTTTTTGGATCATTGAAGAAGAAAGGATCCAAGGTTCATTTGCAAGCAGTAAATAGGAAGAGAGTAGGTGATCTCAGCAACAACTTTGGCCTTTATCTTATATTATCTTTATAATTCTCTATATCCTAGTTGGGCCTTACTCTCAGGCCAGCTACTTTTATCTGCTTGAGAACAATAATTGCTAAGCTTTGAGGCCATTCTAGTGCCTCTGCCACTGCCAATTCCCTTCCACCTCCACCACTAATATATAAGGCTCTTGGAGCAATGTGCTATGTGAAGAGAAATAGCTCATATCAACAGACATGACACAAGGGCAAAACCTTAAGGAAACATACGTGGCTCTGCTAAAATGTGTGTGTGTGTGTGTATGTGTATACATTTCTAATGAGGATATTCTCATGATATTTCCTCTTCACTGCTTTGCATTTGGGGGCACTCCTTTGTGAACAAATATCTCCACTCTCACACTTATTTTAAAATACTTTCTAATCCAATCAAAAATTTCAACTGCTATGATTTTTTCAAACTTTTGCTTTGGATGCTTTGCCACTAGCACTTTTGCCCTTTTTGAATCTTCCACAAATCAGGAAGTTTCCAGCAGATAAAGAAGACCTACAAACCTGCAAAACTCATTCATTTTCATTTAACAAACACTTATTGAGAAAGTTGCTAGGTTCTGGGGATACAATGCTGCGAAATCAGATATAAACCACCACTCTACTTTCTCTTATTGAAGTCTGGCTCTATGATCCTGACATGATTTCATCATGCAGTCACTGGATTTGCATTTTGACTTGAATTCTTGTGTTTGAACATTGGATTTTCCAATACAAAGTGACCTTGTCTGTCCCCATGGCATTTGATACTCTGAGTAGTCTCTGGAAATAAGTCCACACTCAAGCTCTTTCCCCCATGGCCAGCATTCTACTTTAATCAGATTTGATTCTTTCCAACACATTCAATAACTCTTTTAAAATAGTCCTCCTATTACAGACAGTTCCCAACTTAGAATGGTTCGACTTACAATTTTTTGACTTTATGATATTGCAAAAGCGATACACATTCAGTAGAAATAATACTTTGCATTTTGAGTTTTGATCTTTTCCCTGGCGAGTGATAAGCGGTAGGATACTCTCTCAGTTGCTGGGCAGCAGCGGTGAGCCACAGCTCCTACTTAGCCGCATAATCATGAGGGTAGACAACCAATATGCTTACACCCATTCTGTACCCATACTCCACTCTGTTTTTCACTTTCAAGACAGTATTCAATAAAGCACGTGAGCTATTCAACAATTTATTATAAAATAGGCTTTGTGTCAGATGATTTTGCCCAACTGTAGTCTAATGTAAGTGTTCTGAGCACCTTTGAAGTATACTAAGCTGGGCTATGATCTTCGGTTGGTTCGGTATATTAAATGCATTTTTGACTTATGCTATTTTCAATTTATGATAGGTTTATAGGGACATAACCCATTCGTAAGTGGAGGAAGATCTGTAAATACACGCATCGTACTTACGCTAACAAACAAAGGGCCGATTTGACGAGCCTGGATAATTTTCCGCTATCCGTATTGTAACAATTTCTTCTGACTTTCCTCCTCTTATCCCACTAATTATCCCATCTCCTTTCACTTACCTCCCTTCTTTGCTTAATTCTAGATCTTAATATTTAGTGACGAAATTATATTACTACCTTTATATTATTAATCTGAAAATATCTTGGCTCTTTGACCTTCATAATTTCAAAGCCACAACATTTCTGTAATTTGCTTTTATTGCTTGACTTTGTCTTTGTTATTGTCTATTTCATGTTTTATATTCTCCCAGAGACCATGGCAATGGGTGTAGCTTTATAAAACTAAAAATTAAATGAATAAATTATAAATGGATATATCATTTCCTGTATTTGTGCCCAGAGACTGAGGAAATGACTACATTTTCAAAACCAGAACATAAATAAGTAAGCATTTCAAAATCTGGGTACAGTGTGTCATTATGCAAACTATATTCTTTACTTCATTTCACATTTAAACAATGTTACTTTCCACATCCGACAAAGACAATAGGAGCGTTACATAAAAACCAGAGATAAAAATGTCCAGTGCTTCCATTACTCACTCTCATTATTATCTCTTCTAGGAAATGGATTCTTGATGCCATTTTTGCTGATTATGAAGAAGGCATCAGAATTTTAATATTTGATATCCAACATAAAGAATGGTGGGAAAGCTTCTTGATAGGACTGTAACATTAATGTATAAACTCTCACTTAAATGCTTGTAGCAAAGATTAATACATGGGATTAAGTAACCAAACAGCGTCTCCTAGAGGACAAAGCACTGTGGTCAGCTTCTCTCCCCTAAGCATTGGCAACTGCATGCTCTACTGGAGGGGCAAAGATGATAATGAGATGTGGCACAACATAAATACATCCTTATAAAAATGATAGCAAGGAGAATTGAAAACAACCGAGAAGTCTTCCAAATTTTTGTTATCAATTTATGGTAACCTATGGGCCATCCCCAGAGCTCTTCCTGCCCCTGCAAAATAGTTACAGCTCTCTTTTCATTCTCCATGTATTGTTGGTCGCAACAATGAGAGTTGTAATTCTTATATCCCTCATCCTTCCCATTTTTATTGGAATTATATGTTCATAGGTGACATCCTTCTGAAGTGGTGCTGAATATCAAGGCAAAAAAAATTGATAAACATTGTATAGCACCAACCTTAATCATGCAGTTAAGAGCAAAAGAATGTTTAAAAATATGTTTCTTTGTCTGTTATTTCTCATAATCCTATGCTTTGGGTGGAAAAAAAAAAAAAAAACTCCCTGAGGTTTTTTGCTGCATCTATCTTATAAATGATTCTCTTTGATCAAAATCTAGTGCAAGCTCTCCTTTTTTTAGAGTCATGGAGGCAGTGATTTCATATCACAGTATTTCAACTCTTGACAGCTCAGTGGGAGTGAGGAAAAGGAGGCGGGGTTTTATCTAAAGGAGAGGAAAAAATGGGGGAGAGGAATTCAAAGTCAGGCCAAAGATGACAGGCAAAGCATGGGAGCAGCTGTACAAACTGTTACTTGATCTCTTCCAGATATTGGTGTGCTGAGGTGAATGACAACTTCTAATTAAAATGGTAGCTGATTATCATGTAAGAAGTGACACAATTTGTCTAAGACCTGGAATAGAAGATGAATCACTTTTATTTGTAGAAAATTCTAATTTAAAGATATGCATTTTTAGATGAACATCTGTGGTGTGTTTTTGATGGGAGACATGATAATTAAATGCTTTCTTATTTTGTTGCTGAAATGTTCACATTGTATTTTTGTCATGTAGCAATTTTTATATTACCATAAACAAGAATAAGGCAAGTCCTCAAAACTCACATGCAAAATTTAGAAGTTTATTCAATTTAGAATTCTTGAGTGTTATAATTAGATGCCTAGATCATGACTGCATTGTTCATATCGCACCACGAAATCCATTGGAGTACTAATTTTCAAAGCCAAATGATCTCTTTAGTAGACATATCTATTAAAGCTGATTCATAGGGCTCTTTCAGGGCAAGTATACATGACTGTCCTCAGAATACTTGCTGCTACTCGTGTTTTTTAACTTTTTGAGAACTTGAAAATAGTTAAGCTTGGTCTTACTCTCTTTAGTGCACATCTTTCATAGTTAGGAGAAGCATTTTCCAATCATACATGTAGAGAACATGATTTTACTGTTCCAAAGGAAAGAAGTACCTCTATGATTCCAAATAGTTGTCTATGGTTTGGCGGAACTTGTCTGGTTAAATTAAAGAATGCCATATTTTAAAGGACACCTATTTCAATAAGATAAAGAACAAAGTCAAATAAGCAGACATGAATATAGTAATATAAAAGAATATATAGTATATATAATATTCTATATAATATTAAATATGAATACATAATATATGTTGCATACATTTTGTAACACATGCACACATATACATAGATATATATACATATATATCTATATATGTACACATATATATACATATATATCTATATATGTACACACATATATAGATATATTGTACACATATATACACATAGTATATTATACTAGTATACATATGTAAATAATTTATATAATACCATGGATATCTTGAATATATTACTTATATTAGTACCCTTGACGCTTGAATAACACAGGGGTTGAGGTTCTATTTCTCCACACAGTAGAAAATCTACATGTAACTTTACAGTTGGCCCTCCATATTCTTTTTTTTGTTTTTATTTTTTATTTTTTTCACATCTTTATTGGAGTATAAATGCTTTACAATGTTGTGTTAGTTTCTGCTGTACAACAAAGTGAATCAGCTATATGTATACATATATCCCCATATCACGTCCCTCTTGAGCCTCCCTCCCACCCTCCCTATCCCATCCCTCTAGGTCTTGATTGCAAATCTGCAGATTCAACCAACTGTGAATCGTGTAGTACTATAGTAGGTATTTATTGAAAAAAAAATCATGTGTAAGTGGACCCACGCTGTTCAAACCTGTGTTGTTCAAGAGTCAACGGTATATATGTATATATGTATATAATATCACAACAATGAGAGTTGTAATTCTTATATCCCTCATCCTTCCCATTTGTATTGGAATTATATGTTCATAGGTTCATGTATAAATGTTATGTATATACTCCCATACACACGGTATAAATACATATACACACACCCACACACAGATGTCAAACTATGGCTGTGGGAACCAAATAAGCGTCCCATTTGTTTTTTCCATGGGCTTCCTCTAAATTTAGTTCTTCACATATTTGCTGCTTTGAACTTGCTATTGATGCTCTAAGTGCATACAGCAATATGAGGCATGGCCAAAATTCAGTTGGCTTCATTTACCATAAGTAATGACTGCTGATGGATGAGAAATGGAAACCATATGTGCTCCCTGCATCTAGCTGAGTGGTCTGCTGAGAGCCAAAATTCTGAATATATTGGTTTCATCAGATTTGGTTTCTCTATTGTATTGTGTGTGTGTATGGGATCAGCACGCATAAGGAAAGAAAGAAAGAATACTATATGCAAAACAGCATTCTATAGTTCTATGTTTATTATCACTGGTAATCTATAGAGTTATCCTTTGAAGCAAGTACTGGCCCATCCATTTTAGAGACTAGAGAATGAAGGCAAAACCAGCTTACACATGATTGGAAAATTAGTAAGGGGTACAGCCTGAACTCAAACCCTGCTCTGGCTCCAAAGTGTTCTTTGCATTATGCAAGTTGTTTGTTTTCTTAGTTTCCAAGTCAAGACTTGTGGAATTGTTTGTCACTGCCCCCTGAAGGGTCCAGAGGGAGACTGGTTGACAGTGATTCATGAGCTCGAGTTTTTAGGAAGGTTCCCAACCCCCACCCCATACTGTTGCTCCCTTTGTGTTTGCTTAACATACTAGTTAGTTTAGTCATACAGAGAAAACATGGATTTAATGGGTGTAGCAGTTAAAGAAGGATCATGATGCTAGACATATATTTTTGATCTCTACTCCCCTTGGTGATGAATGATTTTGTATCATGTAAATAAAGCAAACAAGCTTCAATTTAATCTGTAGCAAGATATATCTATATCTATCTATATACATAGATTTTATATACATATATATTTTATATATATAAAAATTATATATAATTTTATATATATTTTATATAATTTATTTATATAATTTATATATATGAATATATAAAAATATATATATAGATTTTATATACATATATATTTTATATATAAATTATATTATATATAATAATAAAATAATAATAAAATATATTTATATACATATATTTTATATAATAATAAAATATAAAATAATTATATATATATAATTTATACATATATAAATTTTTTAAAGAACAATGAGAGAGGGAATTTCTCAAAAAACAGTACTAATTATCAATGGTTATAGAGGTTCCAGAATAATTATCTTTGGATGGGGTTCAAAAGTGACTTATGCTGTTAACTTGAAGTCACACTCATGGTGAAGGAGTTCTAGTAACCCTCCCCGTGTGTACAGAGCACATGGTCTTAGACATAGACCTAATTACTCATAATGACTCAATAAAAGAATGGCAGGGTGAATATAAAAACATTATGGGCCCGGGAAGCTGATGGTAAAAGCAAAGCTGGATATAAGATCTACAAGTCAGTGATCCTCTAAACCTCCTCTAAAACCCTCTGTGCACTTCTGAGAGTTAAAAGAAGTTCAAACTCTCCATATGATCATATAGAAATATGTCTTAGAAATTTCTATTCCTTTCCAAATATGTTTACAAACGCCAAGTATCTTACAATCTTAAGTTCTTGTAGCTGTAGAGCTCTTGATCTAACTTCCATCTCACATCACATTGCTATGCTTTTTTTCATGGTTCCACGTTAACTTAAATGAGAAACCTAACTTCTTTTAAAATTATTTCTCAAGTGGTGTGACTGTGAGTGTGTTTGAATATATGTGTGTTGGAGAAGGAATGGGGGTGATGGAGAGAGAAAAAGAGGGACTTTTTCGGAAGTGGTTTAGTTGGTGTAATAACAAGAAAACACTAGAAATTTCACGTTGACTACTTTTCGTAGATTTTTAGCTCCCTGCTCAAGTAACAAGCTATCTGAAGGACTTATGTATGCTTATTTACGACAATTACTCAGTGGTCACCTTTAAAGTTCCAGATCATCAGGGAATATATGTTGAGAAAAGTGGCTGGGGAAAACTTTTTTCTCAGATATCCTTAAAACACTAGAGACAACTG
Source organism: Balaenoptera acutorostrata (assembly GCF_949987535.1). Classification (NCBI taxonomy): domain Eukaryota; kingdom Metazoa; phylum Chordata; class Mammalia; order Artiodactyla; family Balaenopteridae; genus Balaenoptera; species Balaenoptera acutorostrata. The sequence continues at coordinate 69,400,520 of NC_080072.1, forward strand.
AGATATAATGATGAATTGGAAAATGCTACTTCAATTATCTACCGTTTAGATTGGAAAGTCTCACTGCAATAGCTGCCAGATACAGGAGAGCAAGGATCATGTCTACATTACACATTATGTATGATCTGTGCTTAACGGAATCTGGAACATAGTGGGACCTCACATATATGTATTGAATGAAAACAAAACTGCTTTCAGTTTAGCATTTTGTTTTGTTTTATATTATGCTTCCCTGCCACCTTTAGGCTTCTGCTTCTGTTCTAATGTTGGTATTTTCACTTCCTAAGAAGTTTTTCCTCTACTATAAATTATACATACACTTTAGCTTTACTATTCAAGGATGGGAACATTAAATGTGTCAGGACTGTGTGGAGGGAGTCAGTAAAGTTTATCCACACAGGGAAGATGTTGGAGCAACAAATCAAGTAGAGAACTAAGGCAAGTGGTGTAGGAAACACTGACCATAAAAAAGGGGTAGAGATGAGAACGAACCATATTTACCTTTACTTGTAGGAATTGTACTAGGTATTTGACAGAAATTATCTCATTTAATCTTCAATACAATACTATGTTATATTCATTATCATTTCTATTTTAGACAGAAACTTCTAAGATCAGAGAAATTGTTTAATTTTTACAACATCACCAAATGATAGTTAGGGGAAATATAATTCAAACCCATATCATTTTTTTAACATCGTTATTGGAGTATAATTGCTTTACAATGGTGTGTTAGTTTCTGCTTTATAACAAAGTGAATCAGTTATACATATACATATGTTCCCATATCTCTTCCCTCTTGTGTCTCCCTCCCTCCCACCCTCCATATCATTTTATTTTCAAATACTTTTGTACATTTCCATGATATACTTCTTCCTAAGTAAAAAATAAATAAATAAAAGCTTTGATATATTTAAAACCTCTTCTTCAACATTTATGCTTGCTCTGATAGCAGAAATGCATTTTGTGGCTCCTTGGATTGGTAATGGGAAAGGATATACCAAGGTATAGTTTTTCCTTATGAATTAAATAATAACGAAGAGGTTGGACCCCTTACTCCAGCCATATATAATAATTAGCTCAGAATGAATCAAAAACTTAAGTGTAAGAGCTGAAACTATAAAACTCTCAGAAGAAAACATGGGGATAAATCTTCATGATGATAGATTTGGCAATGGTTTCTTAGATGTGACAACAGAATTACAAGCAATGAAGAGAAAAAATAGCTAAATAACACTTTAATAAAATTAAAAAGTTTTGTGTTTTAAAGTTCCCTATCCAAAAAGCTAAAAGAAAACCCACAGGATAGGAGAAAATAGTTGCAAATTACATATGTAAAAAGGACTTGATCTAGAGTATATAAAGACCTCTTACAACTTAAAAATAAAAAGACGAATAACCCAATAACAGCAACAAAATGATCTGAATAGACATTTCCCTAAAGAAGATATACAAATGACCAAGAAGCACGTGAAAAATGCTCAATATCATTAGTCATCAAGGAAATGCAAATCAAAACCTCAGGGAGATACCACTAAGCTGGTAAGAGAGGTATTGAATTACCCACAATTCCTTGGGGATATGTTGCCCACAACTCTCAGCTCAGGACATCAAACAAGAATCAATTGTGCTACTTCCTTCTCATCTCCCTGCCCTCTTTCTTTTTTTTTTTTTTTAAATTAATTAATTTATTTATTTTTGGCTGTGTTGGGTCTTCGTTTCTGTGCGAGGGCTTTCTCTAGTTGCTGCAAGCGGGGGCCACTCTTCATGGCGGTGCGCGGGCCTCTCACTATCGTGGCCTCTCTTGTTGCGGAGCACAGGCTCCAGACGCGCAGGCTCAGTAGTTGTGGCTCACGGGCCTAGTTTCTCCGCGGCATGTGGGATCCCCCCAGACCAGGGCTTGAACCCGTGTCCCCTGCATTGGCAAGCAGATTCTCAACCACTGTGCCACCAGGGAAGCCCTCCCTGCCCTCTTTCTATCAATAGTTATCTTTACTGCTCCTCAGACTAATGCCCTGGCTGTCAGCACTTACTCTTAGTCTGCCTCTCACAGTGAAGCAAAGTCAATCCAGAACACTGCCAACCACAACCCTGCTGGAACCAGCCTCTACTTCCACCATGGCTGAAACTCCCATAAACTACAGTTTTGAATCAGACCTAGAATAAATGTCATAAACAAATAATTTATGGTGAAAAAAATGAAAATTTCAAACAACTAATAAGTTATTATACTGTGCAATTCTTTAAACCTGATTTGTTTTTGTAGAATTGGCAAACTTAATCTGGTAAAATCAATTACATTGGCCTGTTAGTTCTCTCCTTATTAATTTCCCCCTGAATTAGCATTTCCATTCAGCAAGCTTTTTTTGAGTGCCTATTGAATTCTAGTAACAATTACAAATAAGAATAAGAGATAGTTCCTATTCTGGAAGAACACTTAGTTTAAAGGCTATGAGAGTAGAGCAAAACTATAACTACAGAGAAAGAGACAAAACTTGAATTAAAGGACAGGAGATTGCCTAGGATATCAGTCTCTATTGGGAAAAAAAGTATCTGGAGTGTTAAAAGATCCTTGAGAATATAAGAACAAAAATATTTCACTTACTAGTACATCCAACCAGAGTCACTATTAAAGGTAGTTGGACAGAATGCTTTGATATAAGTCACTGAGACTGTGAAGGTGTCAGCTCCAGGAGGAGTATTAGTTAGGCTGAACTGCCTCTGAATTGGGTTAATTGTGGGATTTTTGTTTTATCAGAGCACACATATTAGGGTCCAGAGCTAAGTCATTATAAATGATGGAGGAGAGGCTGTATGCCACACAAGCATTCTTCTATGATGTTCTCACTCTGTACCATGTGGGTCCTCGCCTGTAAATAAACATTACTCAAATATTAATTTAATGTTTAGTTTCATATTACCTTTTCTTCTCAAAACAACCATAGCCCCACTTATGTATGGTATAAACTAATAAAATTGCTTCATACTTGACTGACAATATAGAAGCAAAGGGAACAAGATTCTACTATATTCCTGGATAAGTCTGAAGACCAGCCTGGATCTGAATCTCATTTTCTAAGCTTGTCCTCCTAGTCTAATATGGAAGTATATCTGCTCCTCTAAAATCCATGTGTCTCTGCTTGTGCTCTAAATCTCATCCCCTCTCCTTCTTTAAATTCACATCCTTCATTTACCTGTATTGTAACTCTCATTCTCTATCCCTCTTTTTTCTCCCACTGTCTCCATTCTTCTATTCTGGATTTTTCTCCTAGAATAAAAATATAAATTCCCTACCATGTACCGTAAAACACTATGTGACTTGGTTCCTGACCTCCCTTCCAAAATCATTTTAAATTTGTCTACTGAATTACAGCCACTCTTTGATTCTTGGACGATAGTTCTGTCTCCTCCATGGACATTTACACTTGCTGAACCCTCTGTTTGCAGGAATCATCCTTCATAACTATTATACAGTTTGGATTTTTTAAAACATATTTAGGCATAAACACCTGTGGTTTCTATTCTCATGGTGGGTGGTTGGTTACCCCTACAGCTATTTAAACTCCATTTAATCAAAATCTAACACTACAGTACTTGAGTCATCTTTTTCTCTTCTCATCAATAGGTGTTTTTCTAACAATATAGAAATTGATGTTATTGGTAGAATTAATGGTGTTCAGGAAATGTGGATTAGCTAGACTATTTTAGAGATTATATCATTTAAATGAAAAGGGTATGTGCATCTAATAAGGCCTCCACACTACACCTTTCAGAAAGACACTTGACACTTGATTCTAAAATGGCCATGTTCAACCACAATTTAAGAAAAATTTGTGTCTGATGATTAGCTATAAAGGATTCAGCTATAACTGAATCTTCACAAAGGTTTGAAAATTGTGTCTGTTTTCATGTTTTTTCATTCAAGATGCTACTAGAGCAGCTAAAAAGACAGAGAACTGAGGCACTGTAGATCAAGCAGAGCTATTGTAGGAATTTGTTGTTGCTCTTCCTGTTTACTAGTGTATTTGGCTTGATAAATGGTTGCAGTGGAAACCTCCACACATCTTACTATCTACAAAAAGTGAGGTACTATTCCAATGTCAGTGCCAGAAGTTTACTATTCCTAGAAGCTCTTGTTCAGGCAAGTAATTTTACTGTTCATTACAGGAGATTCTCAAAGAACCATCAATTCTTCAGTAGAAAACATCACCAGATAGTTTATGCCTTAAGATTCACTGAATCCCTAAACCCAAAATCCTTGTTTTGCTTTTTCCACGAATACTAAACCAACATATCATAATAAATACCAAATCCTAATCGAGTTCTTACATTGAAAAACCCACCTTAAACTAAACTTCAAATTCTCAATAAAATCCAAATTTGCCATTCTGCATTAGAGATACTACCAAAGTTATGTTGAAGTAGTGTTCTCCCTTACTGAGGTGAGAAATAAATTAAGCTACCTCCTATCAATGCTTTATGTTGGAGATATTAAAATGCGTGCAATGGAATACAGTCAAAGACTAGTTTTTGTTTTTTGTTTGTTTGTTTGTTTTTTGTTTGTTTGTTTTTTATCACACACACACACTGTATTTTATTTTTACAAGAGATAAATAGACTGACACCAAGCATTGTACATGGATGACCACAACAAAAGCACCAATGATTGCAATTACTAAACATGAAACACACTCATACTATGTAGTTTTTGTTTTAATGGGGTAGAACATTTGAAAAGGAATAGCTCTTTGTCTATATCTATATTTTGGCAGTACCAGTATTTGCCAAAAATAACTAAATATTTATAACTGCGTTAACCTGGGCCAGATTTTAACAAGGTTTATATTCAAATGTCATACTTCAAAATGGCCTTTTCTGACCCAGGATTCAAAGTTGCCTACCCATTTAGTTACCATTTTTATATCACATGTTTGTTTTTGCTTCACATCTTTTATTACAATCAGATAGCATATATTTTGTGTTTATGGGTTAATTTTTTGTTTATGGGTTCATTATTTGCTTTCTCATTTTTTCAATCGTTCCATACTTACATGGCTTACTCAGTGTCAGGTATATTCTAGGCAATGAAGATACAGCATGTTTATACCCACTTCAGAAAAGCCAGAATTTTACTTATTTTCTTTTTGTTCACATCTTGGTTGCCAAACCACTGGCATATATTAGCCTCTTGTCAAAAAATTTTTTGAATGTATGACTAAAATGAGTACATGCATACATTAATTACCACTTCAATGAATGCAGAAATTTACCCTGTAAATGTGCATCAGTTTTTTTCTGTACCCAGACCATATCACTAGGCCTTCTTACTTCAGTTTGTTCCAGCATATTCTCTTCTTTTTTTTCTTTTTAAAATTTTTTAAAACTTAATTTTTATTTGAGTGTAGTTTATTTAAAATGTTGTGTTAGTTTCAGGTGTACAGCCAAGTGAATCAGTTATACATATACATATATTCACTCTTTTTTTAGATTATTTCCCCACATAGGTTATTACAGAGTATTGAGTAGAGCTCCCTGTGCTATACAGTAGGTCCTTACTAGTTATCTATTTTATATATAGCTGTGTGTATATGTCAATCCCAATCTCCCACTTTATCTCTCCCAACCGAGTCCCTTCTGATGGTAATTCGCATTTCTGTGCTTGAGGGTTTTCTCCAAAGTAGGCCAGAAATCAGAAAAACTTATACCTGTGAAAAGCCTACAACCAATAACTGAGAGGAGTGAGGGTATAATTATCCTGTATTGATGGCCCTGCTTGTGCTATAACTCTGATGGGTAAGTTCTCTAATGATTTCCCCACAGGATTAAGCTCCAGTCATACAGTGCTAGTTACCTTTACAATGCACTGTGTATTATTGGCTTCTTTCCCTTGCTTACCTCACTTCATTACTCTGCTACCAAAATCTCCTTCATATACCAAATAAATCACTAGGACCAGTATCCTACTATCATGACCTGCTCCTGAAGTATCCAAACTAAACCACCCAATTCCCCCAAATACTGATCCAACTTTGGAAAGATGCATGCACTCGGTGCTAAGTTAGCACCTAGAAGAAGCATTTGGTAGATTCTAAGGTGCCAAATGACAGATGAGCTCAGTCTTGAAAGAGGCCCTCAGTTTATTTCCCAAGCTTTCCTCTCACACATAATCTCCTTCTTTCAAACACTCGAAATATTTTCCAAATGGAATCTTCGCCCTCATTTCCTTCTGCACAAATCCTGATTCACTTTATTCATCCTCAATATTCATTTAACGGTTTCCTTTGTTTTACCAGGGAGGAAAACAACCCACAGCCCATTCCTATTTAATCTCCAGTGTCAGATACCAGATTCATCTACAAACTGCAGAGACCTTTTCAAAGAACTTCTGTTATGAAATATGTTCATTCAATAATTAATATTTCTACACAATTAAAAAAATATGTTTTAGGTTTGTATGTTTAATACATGATCTTGGATTATAAACTTTAATTCTTTATTTGTTGAATCACAACCTTAATTGGTATAGGTCACTTACATTTTATAGTATTAATATTACAAAAAATAGTGAAATGAGAATCATAATTAAATAATTATAACCATTATCCATCATGATCAAAGTGTAATAATTACCTTCCTACTCATAGCATTATAGAAAGCAAATCACCTCTCTTTTGGCAATTAATCCTCAAAATATGAGATATTAATGCACATAAACATCTAAAACAATATGCTTATATAGTTTATGACTAGTGCCTTGATGTTAAATAAATTCTGGTCTACCTTTCATTAAGCAAAATGAAAACACTAACATTCAAAATTTGAAAACATATGTCTTAATAATTAATTCACATTGCCACAGAGTTTGCAATTTGACTTAGAATTTCTTAAAACAATTAGCTTATTAATAAAATTAATATTTTTTCTTATAAAGCATTAATTACATAACTTTTCAGAGACACACTTACTTATTGTGGCCCTTCAGCTATACAACATAAACATCAAAGGAAGTGTCTATATTACCTACATGCATTTCTAAAAATAATTGCATGTACATATAATATGGGCAAAGTTGATCAGTAAATCAAAACTAATATCTGAGTAATTCAAGGCTACATTATTGATTAACTCATTCCCAATTATGTGGATATTTTATGTCAAAGGGATTTTATGTGCTTGATAATTCTGAACTCCACTTGGTTACTACATAGGAATAAAGAGTTTACAAATTTTTTAAATAAGATTTACAATCAAAAAAGATGGGGAAGTTGCCTATTTTTTTCATATTTTGAAAAAGGTTGGATTTCAAGCTATTATCATGCCATTAAAAGAATGATGTATAGCTAGTTGGATGGAATATTTTCCATTTACTTGGATGAGAGGAAGTAAGAATATAAATTTCCTATTTAGATAAATATTGTATTCCTGGGATACAGAAGAAATGGGAAGAAGTAAAATAAATCTATAAATTCTAATAGTATGACTCTGGTGATTCTAAAACATGGCCTTCAAATTATTTGACAGTCCTCACATCAAGAGCTGGTGTCTATGGTCTGTCTCTTTAAATCAGGTGATTTATGGCTGTTAACCAATAGAATAGTGATGTCAGATGACTTTGAAGGTCACAAAAGGCAACGAAGTTTCCACTTGTCCCCCTTGAAATGACTGTTCTCTGGGCCTACTCTTAGGAAGCTCTCTCTATGAACATAGCCATCATACTACAAGAAGCCAAACCACGTGAAGAGACCACGTGAAAGCACTCCAGTCGAAAGCTTCTGCTGAAGTTCCAGGTGACAGTCAACATCAATCTCCAGCCATGTGAGTGAAGATGCTTCCATATAATTTCAGCCCTCCCCCTCAGTCACCAAGTTATCCTCAGCCATGGAAGTCATCCCAGCTAAGGATGCAGATATCATGGAGTAGATATAAGCCATCTCTGGTGTGATCTTCCTGAATTCCTGGCCCACAGAATCGAAGAGCATAATAAAATCATTGTTTTGTGTGATTAAGTTTTGGAGTGGTTTGTTACAGTAAATGATAATAGGAACTAAATTCAATGTTTATAAGAATGAGAATAAAACCAGCCTGATGGTACAGGTGCATAATAATATCAGCTATCTAACACTTTTATATCAATATTTCCTTTAATAATCAAAGGGGGAAAAGGATTGTAGTTTATTTCAATTTCATATGTAGGGAACTTGAAGAAGTAACAGTGTAATTGGTTTCTTAAAAATCCCATGTTTTCTAAATGTCAAAGCCAAGAAGCAAAGCCAAGTCTTTTATTCCAAATCAACTGCCACAGCTGTATCTTCAGAATATGCCCCATTGAGATATTAATAGTTGGCAACCTACCAATGATGCTGGACAAAGGATTCTCAGTGATGATAGTTATATTACTCTGATTCTACTATCTTTAAGTAAACATAATCTTAAACAAGGTAATATAGTTTGTATACTTTTTGTATGCATGTATATCTCCAATTTTAATGTTTGCATAGGCATGGCTGAATAATATTCCATTGCATTATACCACATCTTTAGCCATTCATCCATTGATGGGCACTTAGTTTCTTCCCATACCTTGGCTATTGTGAATAATGCTGCAATAAACATTTGACTGCAGATATGACTTCCAAGCCCTATTCTAGTTGCCTTTGGATATAGACCCAGAAGTGGGATTGATGGATTATATAGTAGTTCAATTTTTATTTTTTTAAGGAACCTTCATACTGTTTTCCATAGTGGCTGCACCAATTTAAATTCCCACCAACAGTGCTTGTTCTGTTTCCCTTTCTTCACATCCTTGCCAACACTTGTTATCTCTTTTCTTTTTAATGATAGTCATTCTGACAGGTGTGAGGTTCTCATGGTTTTGACTCACATTTCCCTGATAATTAGTGATATCAAACACTTTTCATTTACCTGCTTGTCATTTGTATATCTTGTCTGGAAAAATGTCTATTCTGTTCCTCTGCCCATTTTTAAACTAGGTTATTTGGAATTTTTGCTACTGAGTTGTATGAGTTCTTTATATATATTAGATATTAACTCCTTATTGGAGATGTGGTTTGTGAATATTTTCTCTCATCCCATAGGCTGCCTTTCCATTTTGTTGATAGCTTCCTTTATTGTGAAGAAGCATTTTAGTTTAATGTAGTTCCACTTCTTTATTTTTGTTTTTGTTGCTTGTGCCTTTGGTGTTAAATCTGAAAAATTATTCATTGCTAAGACTGATGTCAAGGAGCTTATCCTTATGTTTTCTTCTAGGACTTTTATGGTTTCAGGTTTTACCTTGAAGTCTTTGATCCATTTTGACTTGACATTTGTGTATGGGGTAAGATAGGGGTCCAGTTTCATTCTTTTGTATGTGTCTGTCCAGTTTTCCCAGCACCATTTATTGAAGAGAACATTCTTTACCCATTGTATATTTTTGGCTCCTTTGTCATAAATTAATTGACCATATATGCATGGATTAATTTCTGAGGTCTCTCTTCTGTCTCATTCATCTTTTTGTCTTTTTTTTTATGCCAATACCATATTGTTTTGATTACTAAAGTTTTGTAATATAGTTTGAAATCAGGAAGTATGATGTACTCAGTTTGTTATTCTTTCTCATGACTGCTTGGAAGAATTAATATTTTTAAAACATCCATGCTACGCAAAGCAACTTGCAGATTCAATGTGATCCCTATCAAAATCCCAAGGGCACTTTTCACAGAAATAGAAAAAAAAATTCTAAAATTTGTATGGAACAACAAAAGTCCCAACGAGGCAAAATGTTATATTATTTAAAATCTCTCTTTTCAATAAAAAATGCATTTTTGTTTGTAACTCTTTTTCTCCTCATTTAAAAGATAACTGCAGAATACAATAATTGTAAAGCTGTGTTAATGGAATTATGATGCATAAGGAAAGTAATTTATATGGCAGTAATAGTACAAAAAAGGAGGAGAAAGCAGAGCTATATTGGAATTTTTGTATATTATTAAAATTAATTTGATATTAATTGTATTAAATGTTAATTGTAATCCCCAGGGAAACAATTAAGAAAATGTATCAAATATATAGTAAAAAACAAAAATAATTAAAATAGTATGCTAGAAAACCTCTTTTTAATTTAAAGTAAGACACCAAAGGCCAAGTAAAGGAACAAAAATAAAGAAAAAAATGAATAGCATAATGGCAGACATAAATTCTACTGGATCAGTAATTACATTAAAAAGTAAATGGAGTAAATACTTTGTGTCATTCAAGGTCCTCCAGAGAAACAGAATCAATATTAATTAAGATGTATATTTTAAGGAACTGGCTCCCAAGATTGTAGGCGTTGGCAAGTCCAAAATTTGTAGAGCAGCTAGCAGGCAGGAAACTCAGGCAAGAGCTGATGCTGCAGTCTTAAGGTCCAGAATTTCTTCTTCTTCAGGAAACTTCTGTTTTTGCACTTAAGGGCTTCAACATATTGAATGAGCCTCATCTATATTATTGAGGGTAATCTCCATTATTTAAATCAACTGATTGTAGATGTTAACTGTATCTACAAAATAACTTCACAGCACCTAGATTGGTGCTTGACTAAATACCTGAGTCCTATGGCCTAGCCAAGTTGATACATGAAGTTAACCATCACAGTCTTACTCTTGTTAACTTGGCACCCATACACATCTCCTTAAATCATAAATAATCTCCAAATAAAGACAATATTTTCATTTAACATGACACAACTATCCTGTGTACAACTAAAAAAGCATTACCCCCACATAAAGTTTCTAATCCAGTAAGGATGAAGTGCTGACATTTCATTATAGAAGCAGTCCAATGTAATTAACCTGTTATGAGGTAGCTGACTGGGTGACCAGGAAATGGTGCCATATTGGAGACTCAGTGGAGGCCTCTATGGGCAGATTGGGCAATCCCAGGGGCTGTAGCCAGGTCAGCACTGGTGAGTGGTTCACTGGTTCATGTTGCTAAGCTCATATATCACCTCCATTTATGTCACCATGGGCACTTTTTTCTGAGCCTATTGGGACAATGACAGAAATGTCTAGGGGAAAAGGCTGACTGGTTTGCACAAAATAGGACATCCTCTCCACTTGATTATTAAAATATGTTTCTGCTGAGGTAACACTTTTCTGAATATTCACATGAGACACAAACATCTTCATATTTTTTGCCCATTCAGAGAGGTCCATCTACATACATCTTCCCCAGACTTCCATATCACCAATTTTCTAATCATATTCCTTCCAAGTCCCCGACCATTGAGCAAAATCATAGATCATAGCCTATAAATCAATATACATTCATGCATCTGGCCACTTCTTTCAAGCAAAATGAACAACTAGTTACATTGCTCAAGACTCTACCAACTGGGAGGAATTCCCTCCACCACTGTCCTTCAGGGATGTTCCAGAAAGGGACTGTAGTGCTACAGTTGTCCATTTATGGGTGGTGCTTATGTGTCATAAAGAACCATCTGCAAGATCTGTAATCCAGGCCAAAAGTTTCTCTTCCTTAGTAACCTGATCATAGGGAACCCCCATAGGTACAGGCTGGAATAGAGAAAATAATGTAGCAGTAGTGAGGACCATGGACATTTAGGCCACTTCTGTATGTAGCTTATTTGTGCCTTCAGGGCCTGCTTGAGTTTGATCTTGCATATACCACTTCCATTTGATCAAGTATTGCTTCTCAACACACCCAATGTATGATTTGATGGGTCATACGACACCCAGTTCATAATAGGTGTCCCAGATTGCATGGTAATTTGGTGGCCCATGGTTGAAGATGCAGTCTCTACTAAGGCCCAATAGCAAGGCAAAAGGTGTTTCTTAAAGAGACTAGTTATTCACAGAGGATGCCAGGGCTTGGCTCAAAATTCTTAAGAGTTTGTGTTGTAATTTATCTATAGGGGACTGCCAAAGGCCACAAACAATCTGCATCTGATGCCAACACTTCAAACATCATTGGATCTACTGGATCGTTATAGACCAAGTGACAGAGCACCTGGCATGGCGGCCTAGATCTGTTTCAGAGAATTTTCCTGCTGACCTGACTCAAAACCGGCATCTTTTCAGTTCACTAGGTAAGTGGGCCAGAGTAACATACTCAAGTAAGGAATATTCTACCTCTAAAATGCAAATTGGCTAACTAGGCATTGTGCTTCTCTTTTGGTTGCAGGAGGGGCCAGGTGCAACCATGTATCCTCTAATGTCTTTTAATATCCTTAAATATCTCAACTTGTTTCACACCACTGGACCCCATGACACAAAGTCTTACCAATAAATTAGAGTAGTTGCTACTTGTTGCTCACTAGGTCCAATCAGCATAATGTTATCAATGTAATGCACCAGTGCAATATCTTATGAAAGGAAAAGGCAGTCAAGATCCCTGCAAAATTATGACATAGGGTTGCAGCATTGATATAGCCCTGAGGTAGGACCATTAAGGTAAACTTCTGTCCTTGCCAGCTGAAAGCACACTGCTTATGATAGCCTTTACTAATAGATATCAAGAAAAATCAATTTCTAGATCACTAGCTACCCATGAGGTAGCAGGAGATGTGTTAATTTGTTCAAGCAGTAAAATTACATCAGGAACAGGAGCTGCAACTAGAGTCACCATCTGGTTAAGTTTATGCTAATCTATCATCTTTCTTCAAGATCTATCTGCTTTCAGCACAGGTCAAATAGGTGAGTTGAATGGGGATGTGGTGGCAATCACCACCCATGGATCCTTGATGGTGACAATAATCTCTGCAATCCTTCCAGGAATGTGATATTTTATTTGACTTTTTATTTTCCTAGTTAGAGACAGTTCTAGTGGCTTCCACTTTCCCTTTCCCACCATAATGACCCTCAATCCACAAGTCAAGGAACAAGTGTTTGCATTTTGCCAGTTGCTGAGTGTGCTTATTTCAATTAATGCATGCTGGAACTGGGAATATAACAACAGGATGGCTTTGGGTAGTCACTTGGACCTACTGTGAGTTGGACTTGAACTTATAGTTCATAAGCCCCAACTCTGATTGATAGACTACAATGATGTTTTGGGTCTCCTCAAACAGGGGTAAACGGGCAGCTTCTACCAGCAAAAAAGATTGAATAGAAATTAGGAGTTCAATATTTCCTGCTAATCAGAATCTGCCCATATGACCCCATTCCAATTTTCAATATCTCATTTCTTACAAATCAATTACCTCATTTAATAGCATACATGCTGTAAGATGGGAATTCAACTTGCATTGTAATTCAGACATTCATGGAATAACCGCCTGAGTTTGTTTTTCAGAAATCTCAGCTCCATGGCTATGAGAAATGAAGGTTTCTTTCAGGTTAGACATAGAAATTTTCAGGTCATTTTTGTGGAGCTAGAGCTGGTAATTTGAAGCCCTGAGTTCATCCTTTTTTTTATTTTTTCACTTACTTTTTCTGGCACCACTAGGATCAGCCAGTCAACCTCATTTTACTAGCTAATTTGACAAAAATATTCTAAGTTATCAAATACAGGGTTACCCAGAAACTTACCTTTTATAAGTATTTGATTAGGAGTATCCAATGGTGAGATTTTCATACTTGTGCCACATTGTCCACGATATATCAATGCCCTCTTTTACCATTGGAAATAGACTGATTAGTTTCTTTAAATATAATTATATTAGAGAACCAATTCCAGAAACCCCAGAACCAATTCAAAAAACATCCTTATGATTCTGTTCCTCTAGAATTACTCTCAGTACCAAGGTCTGTATTACACTATAATCCAAAGGAAGAGATTGGATAAAGCAACAAATAAACATACATAAAACCATAATGCTACTATATATGCTATGATGAAACACATGCTTTAGATTCAAAGACACAAATAAGTTAAATATGAAAGATGTATCATGTAAACAGCAAGAAAAATGAGCTGTAGTTGATCCACAGATATCAGACAAAATAGACTTTGAGAAAAAATTTGTTACTTAGACAACGACAATCAGTGGCTTTAATAAGGATTAAAGGGTAAATCTATAATGAAGACACAACAGTGAAAAATATACATTCGCCAAACAACATAGTCCCATAATATGAGAAACAAAGTGTCAGAATTGAGGAGATAAATAAAAAATTAAACATTAATAATTGTAATACCGCACTTTCAATAATAAAAACAACCAAACAGCAGATTAACAAGGAAGGGGGAGACATGAACAATGTTATAATCATATAGATTATATTAAGACAAAAAACACTCAATAAAATTGGAAGGATTAAAATTATACCAAGTATGTTCTCTGAAGATAGTATAATTTATTTAGATATCAATAAAGGAAGGAGATTTAGGAAATCCAAAAGTATATGGAAATTATACAACATACTTATAAAGAACCAAGAAGTAAAAGAAGAAATCAAAATGACAGTTAGAAAATTATTTGAGATTAATAAAAACAAAACCAACACATACCAAAACTCATGAATGCAGTGAAAGTAGTGTTCAGAATGAAATTGATAGCTTTACATGACTATGTTAAAAAAGAAGATCTTATATCAATATCCTAAACTTCTCCATTAAGAACTAGATAAAAGAGTAAATTAAACCAAGTAGAAGAAAGAGAATAACAAATATTAGAGAACAAATATCTAACAAAGAGAATAGAAAGCAATTGAAAAATTAAATAAAACCAAAATTTGATTCATCGGAAAAATGAACAAAATTGGCAAAACTTTAGCTAGACCAACTAAGCACAAAAGAGAGGACTCAAATTTCTCAAATCAGAAACATGAGATGATATCACTACCAACCTTATTGGAATAAAATCATTGTCATCATCACCATCATCTTTTACATATTCTTCCAGAAAGTAGAGATAGGGAGGACATTTCCCAAATAATTATAGAAGTATGCATTCTCCGATGCCAAAACAAAGATATCACAAGAAAAGAAAATTATGTATAAATATCTCTTATGAATATAGATGTGAAAATTCCCAACTAAATACTAGAAAATCAAATCCAATAACATGTAAAAGGAATAATATGTTGTGACCAATCCAATCCAATAACATGTAAAAGGAATAATAATAAGTGGGAGTTATCCCTAGAAGGGAAGATTGAAATATCAGTTAATGCATTATACTATATCAATAGAATAAAAGACAAAAACGTGATCATCTAAATAGATATAAAAAAGGCATTTGACAAAATTCAATACCCTTTTATGATAAAAATATGCACCAAACTGGAAATAGATGGGAGCTTTCACAACCTAATAAAGAGCTTCTACATAAAAACCAACAGCCATCATCACACTTAGTGATGGAAGACTGAATACTTTCTCCCTCATGTAAGGAACAAGACAAAGATGTCTTTGTACTACAGTTTCTAGACAGGATGATTAGGTATTAAAAAGAAATAAAACTCATGAGAATTGGAAAAAAATGAAACTATCTCCATATGTACATGATATAACCCTTTATATAGAAAATCCTAAGGAATCCACACACACACACAAAAAAAACTATTAGACTGATAAACGTGCAATGAACTTGCAGGATGAAAGATCAGTATATACACTTAAATATATTGCTATACAATATTAATGAGTAGTCTTTTCCTGAGGTCTGGAGGAGGGGTGTGCAAACTACAGGCCCTATGGACTAAATCTAATCAGCTCCTTGTATTTGTGAATAAAGTTTTATTGGAACAGAGTCATGCCCATTAATCTATCAATACATATCGTCTATGGCTTTTTTTCCTGCCACAGTAACAGAGTTGAGTAATTGTGACAGAGATTTTATGGCCTCCAAAGCCTAAAATCTATGACTATATAAACTTCTACAGTAATTGCTTGCTAAACCTTGCTGGGTCTAGAGTCCAGTCTATTTTTCCCTCAACAGATGACTGATTTGAAACAGTCAGCTCTCATTACTTGTCATGTGACATTAGGTTATTGTACAAAAATATTAAATTCTCATCCAAGTTTGGGACTTAATGACTGTTTTTTTTAAAGCAAATCTAAGTTATTACTGCAACAGTTCTCATAAAGCACTTATTAATTCCATTTTAATTCATTTAATTCATTGAATGGCTTGTATATGGCATCAAATATATTATTATTATTGATGTTAAAGAATTTACATTTCAATGGAAGAGACAGAAGAGTAAAACAGTAATATGTGTCATAGTAAATATATTCATAAGGAGGGTATGGGATTGCAGGGGAAGAATATATAAATTGATTCCAGAGCATGGGTCAGGAGTAAAGGAGACCTCTTAGAGATATAAGAATGAACTAAAACTTGAAAGAAGAATAGAAATTATAAAAAAATAAATGTTTATGCCAGATTGCAAGTGAGGCTGTACTGAAGGCAGAGAATGATTGTGATAGAGAGACAAATTAGGAGACTATAGCCAGAGTTCAACTTCTAAGGGATAATGGAGATAATGGGAGTGTTGGGTTAGGTGAAAAAAAATATAAAGAGATAAAATGGATAAGACCTGGTGATGATTATAAATTGGACAAGGAGTGGGGAGGAGATCATGATAACTCAAGTTCTGGTTTTGACAGTCTGGTAAGTGGAAGATGATTAAGTTCACATAGATTGCATAGATGTGTAGTGAAAAACAAGCTTGCAGGAACAGGGGAGATGTTGGTCAAAGGGTGCAAACTTGCAGTTAGAAGACAAATTTTCGAATGCTAATGCACAGAATTGTGATTATAGTTAACAATATTGTATTTTTTAAAAAAGACAAAAACGAGTGTGTAGAAAAAGAGCTCAGTTTCTCACCCTTATTACAGGAATGCAGAAAAAGTTGAGTACACTTCTAAGTGGAATTGATGTTTTATGCTTTGATTCACTCATTTGTTCAAAACATACAATGTACCATACACTACCAGATCTTGGAGCAGATAAATAGAATGGAAACAGGAAGACTGTTTTGGCAAAGAGAAACCAAGCAAGTAATTACAATAAATTGTGATAAATCTTTCATTGTTATGTAAAAAATCAACAACACTGTCCTTATTGGTAACATCCAGAGTGCATAGTGTCCTCCTCCTACTCAGAACTTTTATTTGTCAAGTTTTGCAGAATCTTTGATTCCCAGACAGAGCAGAAAACCATCAATTTCTTGTCACTTAACAAGAGGAGAATTCAAAGTGTCTGACAATAGTTATTGTTTTAACAGAGAAGTTTCCATAGCTTCCAAGCCCACCCAAAACTATGCCTGGAAACCAAGAGCTCTGGAGAAATCACAGAAAAATTGTTTATCTTAAGATGCTTTGAGGCATAAACCAAATATGTTCTTTCTCAAACTGCCAGTAAGACGGCGCTGAAAACCTTGATTTCAAAATTTAGTAAACACTTTAACAAGAACTCATGGATTCTTTGTGCTTGCTTGTAGTAACCATTATTGTTGGACGCACTATTTCTATAAATACTCTCTCATGTTACAACTTCAATATCTATCAAGGGCTGTAAATAACGACTTTAAGTGGGCAATGACAATGGCCTCTCCAGTTTACTGAGGATAAAACATGAAGTATCATTTACTGCATTAAAATATATATGGGCTTATAGACAAAGGCCAACGGGTGTGTTAGAAGGAAACAGGTGTTATAGAACTTTCATTCTCTACCTTTTAAATGCAGACTATTTAAAAGACTTCTGTGAACTGAAATTGGTAAGATATCTGATACAAATGGGTCTCAAGAGCGATCTTGAGCTATCATTTCCAAAGAATGACAAGCTTTTACAATTGCTCTTTTCTTTTTTAATAGATCTTTATTGGAGTATAACTACTTCACAATACTGTGTTAGCCTCTGTCGCACAACAAAGTGAATCAGCCGCATGCACACATACATCCCCATATCCCCTCCCTCTTGAGCTTCCCTCCCACCCTCCCTATCCCACCCCTCTAGGTGGTCGCAAAGAACCGAGCTGATCTCCCTGTGCTGTGCGGCTGCTTCCCATTAGCTAACTATTTCACATTTGGTAGTGTATATATGTCGATGCTACTCTCATTTCGCCCCAGCTTCTCCCTCCCCACCGTGTCCTCAAATCTATTCTTTATGTCTACATCTTTATTCCTGCCCTGCCACTAGGTTCATCGGTACCATTTTTTTTTTTTTTTTTTAGTTTCCATATATATGTGTTAGCATACCAAGATCTTTTTTGACCCACCTCCTAGAGTAACGAAAATAAAAACAAAAATAAACAAATGGGACCTAATTAAACTTTAAAGCTTTTGCACAACAAAGGAAACCATAAACAAGATGAAAAGACAATTCTCAGAATGGGAGAAAATATTTGCAAATGAAACAACAGACAAAGGATTAATCTCCCCAAATATACAAACAGCTCATGGAGCTCAATATCATAAAAACAAACAATCCAATTAAAAAATGGGCAGAAGACCTAAATAGACATTTCACCAAAGAAGACATACAGATAACCAAGAGGCACATGAAAAGATGCTCAACGTCACTAATTATTAGAGAAATGCAAATCAAAGCTACAATGAGGTATCACCTCACACCGGTCAGAATGGTTATTTTCAACAAATCTAGAAACAATAAGTGCTGGAAAGGGTGTGGTGAAACGGGAACCCTCTTGCACTGTTGGTGGGAATGTGAATTGATACAGCCACTATGGAGAACAGTATGGAGGTTCCTTAAAAAACTAAAAATAGACCTACCATATGACCCAGCAATCCCACTACTGGGCATATACCCTGAGAAAACCATAAATCAAAAGGAGACACGTACCACAATGTTCATTGCAACATTATTTACAATAGCCAGGACATGGAAGCAACCTAAGTGTCCATCGACAGATGAATGGATAAAGAAGATGTGGCACATATATATAATGGAATATTACTCAGTCATAAAAATAAATGAAATTGAGTTATTTGTAGTGAGGTGGATGGACTTAGAGTCTGTCATACAGAGTGAAGTAAGTCAGAAAGAGAAATACAATTGCTTTTGATGAAGACAATACCCTCCCCTTAATATGAATATTTTTTTGAAAAAGTGTTTTCTATACCATTTTGACATTTCTCTGAAATAGGGAAGGGGGGACAGCAGCCGGCTGATGATTAAAATTTTAGACTGACGCCTCCTCTGGCAGTTAGTTATAGACTTCCTATCAAGCCTTTGATGTTGGGATAGAAAGAAATTAGAAAACCAGTAAACCTAAGGTAAACCTAAGGTTAACCCAAGACAACATGAATTGCAGGCTGTCTTAGTTAATGTGCACATCCTCATACACCTTGGAAGTCTAGTTAATACCCCTGGGTCAGGAAGAGAACTATCCTTGGCTCTATAGAGACCATTTATCTTCATTCCAACTTATTAATGTTGGAATAATTATCAGACGAAAATCTTCTACAGTGAATGGCCTCAAGAACTGTGTAGAAGGCATAGATATACTCTAGAGGGTGCCAACTGAGAAAGTAAAATTACCTTTGTAACATAAATCTTAAATATAATGAAAAAAACTATCAAAGAAATACTAAACACAGAACACATCTTGACATGAGCACACTGTCATGCAGCATGTATAATAAGATTATGTTCATATATAACATATGTTAAGCTATTTCCACAGTTACCAGCATAATTCAAATGAAAAATGTATAATACCTCATTAGCCATAGTCAAAAGAAATTCAGAATCCCTAAGAGACTCTACGATATTATTATACATTTTTATTAAAAGTCTTGCTTTAAATTTCAGAATGTATGGGTTTCTAAAATATAGAGAACGTATCTTTAATAAAAACATTGGATATAATTAATGTCTTGTTGACTTAAAGGGGATATACCTTGAGATTATGGGGTGAATTGGTAGAAGGAGGAAAAGTTTCTCCATAACCCGAACGCCATGCCGTCTGACTATGTACCTATTTAAAACTACCTGTAGGGCAGCCCAGCCTAGTTAAGCTCCCAAAAATTTAGGTAGTGAGGTCTGGGAAAACAGATCATATCATGACTTTATTACATAATTTTGTCTTTTTAAAGAACCTACTTGGTAGAATAGCATTCCCATGGACAGAAGTCCTTTTTCTTTCCCTGGTGAGCAGCAGTAGAAGAGGGAGAGGCTAACTGGAGAAATGTGGATCCCATCACCACTTGTAAGGAGAATGGAAATCTTGAGGCTTCTTATTTTTAGGAAATGTTTGCAGAGCTGATCATATCAGCAAAGTCCCTTAATTTCCTGGCACTATGCAAATATAATATCCCTTATTTAATTAGAGTCGTCTATAGAAAACACAGAGCCAAGTTAAAAATAGGAGAAAATAGAAATTAGGAGAGAGTCTTAACATTCCCAGTGAAATGTAAATAATGCTAATAATGTTACTAATAACAACACCAGGTTATTTTGTAGATTTTCTCTATACCTCTATGTCTGATGACTATTGTTAATGAATAGAATAAATATGACTATAATTCATATATATGTGATAAATAAGAGTTCAACCTCTGTATTAATATATTGCTGTTCTATATATATTATATGAAACATTGTTATTGAAGTAATTATTAATCATTTCTTCAATCAAAAATTTTAAGGCCTTACTATAATTCATGGCATATTCATGTGGCATTGAGTTAAAGTCATTATTTAAATGCTTTTAGTTAAACACAAAAACCTGTATGCAAAAGTTAATATCAGCTTTATTTATAATTGTGCACACCTGAAAACAAGCCAAATGTCAATCAACTGCTGCATGGATAAACAAACTATGGTGTAACCATGCAATGGAAAACTACTCAGTAATAAAAATGAATAAGCTACTGAAACATGAAACAGTATGGACGAATGTTAAAAAGGTTTTGCTAAATGAAACATACCAGACATAATAGGCTACATATTGCATGATCCCATTTATTTGACATTCTGGAAAATGTAAAACTATGGGTACAAATATCTATCAATACGTACTAGGTACTAGGAGTTAGAGGTGAAGATTGACTACAAAGAGGAACAGAGAAAATTGGGGGCTCTGTTACAGAACTACATAAATTTGTCAAAATTCATAGAACTATACATCTAAAAATGACTAAATGTTGTTATATATAGAATATATCTAAGTAAAACTGGATTTACAAAAAGTGGTCTTTTAGAAGTTAAGGCACATATCTGTTTTACTTGCTTTAAATATGCAACAAACAAGTTGAAGTTTCATGAATGCACTTGGCAATGATAATGATAATGACGTTAATGATGCTGATGCTGATATTAATGATGATTAACATCCTTAAAGGCACATTGGGAATAAAAAGGGGGAGGGGAGTCTCAATGACAAGTAGACCAAAGTTTATTTTTTCTTACCTGAATACATTGTCTTATAATTTCAGGGGCTTTGATTTAGCTAAAATTCAGCAGTGATATAGGCTTGAGTATAATACATCTTTCCTTTGTATAGTTTCACAGAATTTACATTGGGACACTGGAGGAGGATAGATATGAATGGTTCCTTTCTCGTTGACTGCTCTGATGCATTGACACTTTTACCATGCCCACTTTCATTTTTGCTTCTAGCAATATCTACTTTCAACTGGTTCAAAATAAGTAGTGGGAAATCAAAATGTCTTAATCAGCTATAAAGAAAAACAGATGAAGAAATTGATCAGTGTATAGTCATGGGTTTGAAAAAAGCGTCCCAGATTTTTTTTTTTAACATTCAATTTTTTGTATACTTGGGCATTTAGATGTTCTTCTGGGAAATTTACAGGAGCATTCCTCCCTCAAATAGTTTGTCATCCTCCTGACTCAAATTGTGATGAGCTGGCATTTTAAAAAAATTAGTGGTAATATTTACAACATAAATATTATTTATAAACATCTAATCCTTTTCTAAGTGTGGTTTCAGAGCTAGATGTTTGTAAATGTTATTGTATTTACAGCATTTCTTTTTCCATTTGAAAGCTCCACTATTTTATTTATTAGGCTCATTAGATTATATTTACATACACTTTGGACTTCTAGCATTTAAATGCTGTAATACTATCTCTGTTTATGTGATGGCAAAGTAATTACATTTAAATAATTATCTGTGGTACCCTGACCATAAAATACACTTAATATTATTGTTTATCAAACTGAAATTATAAAAATGTAAAGTTCAGAGAAAGAGGATGAAGTCTCACAAAATAGAACAAGAGAGCAGATAGTTTTTGAAGGAAGTTACACCATCAGGAGAAAGCATTTAGATTTGAGAAGGGAGTAGGACAGTTAAATCTATGGGCTAAGGAAGATGGTTCTTTCCCACTTCTAGAATGAAAATTGTCTAAGATAGATATCTTAAAACCATATCTTAAAAATGCAAAAAAATAAACAAGGATTTACTGTACAGCACAGGAAACTAGACTCAATATCTCGTAACAAACTATAATGGAAAAGAATCAAAAAAAGAATATAGATATATACATATGTATATGAATAACCAAATTACTTTGCTGTACACCTGAAACTAACACAGTATGGTAAGTCAACTATACTTCAGTTTTAAAAATGAAAAAAACAAGGCCTAGAGGAGTCAAGAAGTATGTCAAAGGTCTCAGAATGTACAGGTTTTTCACTAAAGAAGGGTGCCTTTTACATCTATTCATGAATAATGTGCCTTCAAATGTTGTTCTTAATGAATTGACTAGAAACAATACAAAAGAAACTAAAACATCAAGAAGATAGATCTGCATCCAAATGCACAAACACTTACCTGCCCACTTTTACAAACATGAACAGAACACCTGCTATGTGCAAGATGCCCCATTCACCCTGTATTCTTAATTAGGTTAAAATCAATACCTTTTATAGCACAATACCATTTAAAATAAAATTTCTGGTGTTCACCAGAGATCCATTGAATAAGAAGGTCCCAGAGACTGAGTCAGTATATTTGAACATTTTACCAATCTCTCTACCAGTTCACCAAAATATAAAAATAAACACATAGACACTCACACATTTGACAATAGTTAACAAGCTGATGGTTGATCATCACTGACCTACACAGATTTATAGGTGAATACTAATTTTGAAAAATTTGAGATATATGTGGTAAAAATGATTTTAAAAAAGTGCTCTAAGCAAGTGCTTCAGGCCATTTACCACGTACTTTTCATTAACTGACTAGTAATATGATTTATAGGTCACCTTCCTTTAGCCTTTCATTCCTTTTATTTAGCCACAATAGGCTCAGTCTTTTAAACCTTGCTTTTTTGATCTACACATCTGCTTATTTGATAGTAAGGTCAGACCACCTACTTTTCATAAAAGCCATCAAAAACCTTAGCAAATTGACTTAAGACAGATAAAAATCAGTGATCTGGGGATAAAAAACATTATTCTTTTATATAAAATACCAAAGTCATAAGCCGTCAGCCTTTTTCCCTTCTGTTATTTAAAAGGACATGCTGATATATTCCAGCTGAAAACTTTTAAAAACTCTTCCTTTTAGTCTTATGCTCTGAGAACGATCTGCAAATTCCATACCACATTTATGTTGGCCTTGTAAATGCCAAAATATTTCTTAGAGATACAATCATTTGGCACTGAAGTTCTGCAGATAATTCCTTGGAAGAAACTTAAACAAGAGATTTATCTGAACACATTTAAAATTACCTTTTTAGGAATTTTGTTCCACTCGGGGGGCAGAGTTCCACTTTGAGGGTTTTTTCTCTTTTTTAATGATGTGAGAATTTGAAAAAAGGAAAATAAATAGAAATTGATAGAATCTAAACTCTCATTCTAGAACATATATCTGTACAGATAACCAAGTACTAGAGAATGATACTATGTGGGCTGTTATCCCAAACAAAAAGCACTAAATCATTTAACTCATCTGAGCCTTATATCAGGCAGATAGGCCATATAATTCTGATATTATAACAAATATAACAAATAACATAAAATTTCAGTGGCTTAAAAATAACAGGCATTCATGTTTCATACACACTAGCTGTCCAGTGAAGGTCTGCAAGCAAGCTCTGCCTTCGTAGTCACTCAAGGATCCAGAGTGATGGAGCTCCCAGACTGATGACTGGAGCACAAAGTGGGGAATGTATACTGTGCAATGGCTCTTAAAACTCCTAGAAACATAGGACACACATCTCTTCTGCTCACATTTAATTGGCCAAAGTACACTGCATGGTCATATCTAACTCTAAAGGGAGTGAAGAAGGGCCATCCTGCCATATGCTTGAAGAAGGTGAACAGGAAATATGTACTGAGCCATAAGACCATCACAGGCCCAGGACTAAACCTTTCAAGAATTTGGAGAATGGCATCACATGATTACAGGATCTGATCGTGGCACAGAGACCTGTTAAGTGACACAACCGCCTAGGGAAGTGCTGAATCACTGCAGAGAAGCACATGCAACTACCTAAGTCATCTGTGAAAGGGAGGCTAGGCAGAGAGATGACCCTACATGCAAAGCCGATAGATTAAGTATGAAGGGGCAGTTGGAGAAAGCTTCAAGACCGAGAATGAAAGGTGGGATTTGGAGCATTTTCTCTGCAAATTCATGGTCAAATACAGAGAATGTTTAGGGTGTTTTGGAGGATGAATAAATATATAAGGCCTCAGTACATTGAAACAAAGCAGACAATGACTAAATATGAATTCTCTATCCTTCTATCTTTTCTATGTAAGAATTCTTACTGATAAAAATACATATGGCCAAATATGAGCAAGTCACAATTAGAAATGAGCCTCAAAAAAAGTGGGTGTGAGAAGATTTTTATTTTCTTCCTTTTGTAATGGAGCAGGACCCTATGAGGTCTCCCCGACAGGCCTTTCCCCATATCCTCTGCTTTAGCTCCTCTCTGCAGTACCTAGATAACAGTATTTGATACACATTTCCTGAGTTGTTTTATAGATGTGAAAACCCGCCACCAAATGGAACATGTTAACTACTTGATGACAGTTAAGCACATCGCCCCAGGCCTCCTGGAGCCTAAGGACTGATAATGTTAACCCCTGTGACACCGCCCTGTTCCCTCACCATCAGCCAATCAGAGAAATGTGCAAGAGCTGATCACGTACCCTGTGACCCCCCCCCCCCCAACCTGGCTTTTTAAAGTGCTTTGCCGAAACCCTTCCGGGAGCTTGGGGCTTTTTAGGGCATGAGCCACCCATCTCCTTGCATGGCCCTGCAATAAACCTTTCTCTGCTCCAAACCCCAACATTTCAATTCGGTTCATTTGGCCTCGTCGGACACACGAACTTGTGCTAACTTGCGCTAACACCTAGTCAGCAGGAAAGTGTATTTGATGCCCTATGACGTCAAAGTTGATACTTAGGCAAATTGAATTAATTTAAATATCACAATTTTCACATTTTAGAGATGTTGGGGGGGGGAAGCATTTTCCTTTCTCTTCTGTATTTAAAAACTAATTATTAAACTACAGACATTTTCTGACTCCACTCCAGGTTAAGGAAGCTGATTGACGGAACTCAAGGATTCTAGAGTACCAGAGGTTAAGCATGAAGGTCAGGAGCCTGTTTCAGACTGGAGGTTCACAGTCTGACTCAGGCTCTACTTACCAGGGCTCAGAGAAAATGAGAGATGCCCTAATGGGTTTACTGGCTCCTACTGAGATCAAAGGCAGTGGGTAACTTGGACAGATTTTCTTCTCTGTCTTTCCCAGTCCTCTTGCTCTTCAGGTGATTCATCTGAACTCATAATCAAGGATTCTTGGGGCCTGAGTGAACTTTGTCATAGCTCTGAAGGGGAGAAAAAATCCTCTACTTAAAGGGAAAATAGTTATTCTCAAAACGACATTCAATATTCATATTCTATTAGCAACCTTGCCCAGGTTCTATATATTCTGTAATCTAGTAATGTATCTATTTGACATGTATAAAAGACATCTATGCTGTATCACGCTCTTTCCTCTGAGAAACATTTATAAAACTGCAAAAATGCCTTCCCCCATCATGTCTAAGAGAATGCTAGAAGTTGCAGGTAGAAGTAAATTATTGTATTATCTAGTCATTCTCTTGGTGAAAAAAAAAAATTCAGCCCCCTTTTTAAAAATCTCAACTCCCTCTAGTACAGCACTGGCTTCATTTGAATGAGATTGGGATTTTTCCACTGCTACTTATTGCTATATTCCAAAGTCTTCCCTTTGCTCAGGGTTTTCTTCTCTGAATTGAAGTCAGCACTTCAAGACCTACAGAAAGTAAATGCATCTGCTCTCCAAGGTTTTCTCACTTTGCAGGCAGAAGTTATATGGGTTATTTAATTCCCATTTCTATGCCTACAAAAATACACTACCATCTTCTACTTGCTCCACAGTGGGAATATATCTGATGTATCTTTTGCTTTTTGCAGTAAACAGGAAGGCTTCAAGCCAAGTCTTTCATTCTGGAAACTGCTTATCTTTTATTGGAGGAGAATTCTTTTTGTTAATGCTATTCTAAAACTCCCACTCCTTGAATACTGGCCTAACTGCTGACCAGGTTGAGTAATAATATAAAGTGGTCACCATAGTGGCTAGTGGCTTAATGAAAAAGAATCAGTGGGTTGCATTTCAGATCAGCAAATCAGGTCAGAAAAAAAATAACCTTTCCTTTCTGTAGGCTTCAGTCATTTTACTTTGGGTCCTGTCTGAAACCTTTGCATCAGTCTAAAAGATTATACTGTCAAGCATGGAAGAATCTATCCATAGCTTTCCCCTATAAGACTCACTTATAGACTCATAGAATCCCAGTGAAGCAAGAGGGCTCAACAATTTATTATGTCTACTATTATTGCTTCCAACAAAATATGTATTGAAACCTAGATGGTTAACTTTTTTCCTTAAGATATTATGATGTGGTTTGTTTCAGATGGCTAGCTCTTTTTGCTTGGTGCTAATGAATCAAGTGTTACAAGTTTAAATCTCATGTGAGTCAGTTAAGTTTTCTTGACCCTAGAGTTCCAGACAGTGTGCATTAAATAGGAATGTAAATAAACCACCACTTGTGGACAAATAACCAAAAGTACATGCTTTTCTCATGGAAGGTTAATAACTTTATTTATATGCACAAATGGAATCATTAAAACATGTTGAAATTGTTTATAAATAGATGGTCTCAACCCTTCTGACAGCCTGTACATAGTTCAACACTCTTAAAGCAAGGCATTTTATTTTCTATAATCTTAGAGCTGGAACTCATTTTAAGAGGTCTTTGGATCTGGCTCCCTGCTTTCCAACAGGTGAATTTGGATTCTATTTCTTGTTTAGCTCATGTTCCTTTTGAAGATGGAGAACAACTAGTAGACATTTTCTTAGTAATTCCCTTTAATATTTCCAAAGACAATAATATGCAATTTTTAGAATTCCAACCACATATTGTTTAGTGTGCAATTTTTAGAATTCCAACCACATATTGTTTAGTGTGTTTTGTTTATCTTTATTTTTTGCCCTGATTTTATAGAAATTCATTAAAATAGACATTAAATTTTTCTCCCTGAACTTGGACTATAATGACCCCATGGAGGTGCATGAAGCCAACTCTGGAGAAAGTGACTCTTCAAAACATGCTCATTATTGAAGTAATATTCTTACAAAGAATGATGCTCCAGGGCATTCAATCGCTTATATCCCATTATATGCTTTTTTGAGGATTAAGAATAGCGTCCTTAATAATCTCAACATTTCTTAATGGACCTCGAATCATTTGATAACACAATTGTCATGTATCTGCTGCAAAGACTTCTCCACCAAGAATCATCATTGCGCCAGTATAATGGGAAGAATTTGCCAAATTGGAAACAGTAGAATGTGGCGGCACACATCCCTTTGAAAACTGAGATTGTACCTGGCACAGCTGTACTCAATTTAAAGGCTCTCATAGCTTAAAACAATTTGCCTTAGCATTTTATTTCTTGAGTCTTAGCTGAGCATTATTTACAGAATAATCAACTCAAACTGAAAAAAAAAAAGTCCTAATCTGCAACATGGATAATTTTGAGAAGTGGCATTACAACAATATTAAAAAGAAACCTAAACAGCCTGAAAATAAAACATCAGTAGGAAACATTTTAAATGAGATGACATAAAAAGTAAAGAATGGTCCATCTGAGTGCTAGAAACCACTGAGCAAATCTTACTTAAAAGCAAGAAGTGACCGTTGTTATAGGCCAAAACCATGTGAAGATGAACTTTCGGCAGGGAAATAGGAGAGAGATAAAAACAATGGAAGAAACATCGTTCACACAAGAGCAAAGCCCAAAATCCTGTGGTTCTTTCTTTTACTTCCAGAGTTAGAGAGCATCCACTTCAGAGTTGTTCCAGTAAGGGTGACAAATTCTCCTGCAGCTACTTTGAAAGATAGATTTGCTAAATTCGCCTTGGTTCACGGGCAGAAATGGATCATATATACCTCACAAGATAATGTGGGCTTCATTGAAATGCATTTGTTTTCAGCCAGCTAGTGGAGCAACATGTGTCTATCTATTCCTCTGTTTGCATAACGGATGCAAATTCAGCCAGAGCCATACATTTTATGACTTTTGTTGAGAGTTTGGTGATAAATTTTCAGATGTTTTAAAAAACATTCTAAGACTGTTCCCATTACTGACATCAGTGATTCCTTAACACTTCTTCTAATGATATCTAATTAAAATTAGGTCATCTGACAAGTTAGAAAATACTAACTAAATAAAATTGAATCTGTGAAATCATCTTCTTTGCAGATAAATCATGGACCAAGATGTCCACTAGGTAAATGGGAGCAGTTAGGGAGAGACACTATCTTTGCCTTCTTTTTTTCTTTTTTAACTTTTTCAGTAAATCTTTTTGTGCTTCCTTTATAGAAGAAGTAGCATTTCTTCATGTTCTCAACACTTTCATGGATTTGAATTGTTCAAGTCATTTACCTAAAAAATACATTTATTTTAATAAAATTTGCAAAACTAGTATAATGAGTTCCCCTTTGTCAAATTTTTATTTACTCTTAGGTTGAATTAAATGTTATCTTTTTAAATAAAACTTTCACTGGCAATTAATGACTCCAGATAGAGTCCTTTGGACTCTCAATAATTTCATAATCATTTTAAACCATAGCAGTGATCATATTGCATCATAATTATTTACAGAGTCCATGAGCTATTTGAGGACAAGATAGAATTATTTAGTTATCAGTATAATCCTGGCTTCTACCACAATGCATACATGGGCACTCAATAAATGCATGTTGTCGTGGACTGAATAAATGAATGAAAATTTTACCTCAGTATTGCTGAGCTAGCCCACCAATTATTTCTAGATCCTGAATATGAAACTTCTAACATTAACCACTGTCATATAAACAAGATAGATATATTTGCTTTGCTCTCTAGCCTTTTATTTTGAACTATATGCCTTGACCTATTGTCTTAAAGATGCACATCAGAAACAAGGAGTATAGATATTTATTCCTGTTTACATGTGCATATGTGTGTATGTGCACATGTATATGCATGTGTATGTATATATACACACACATATATGAACATTAGGTATAGTGAGGCTGTGCAAATCAATGCTGATACTACATTTACAGCAGATTACTCCAAATATATGCCATTTATGACTTTTAAGAGAGAAGCTGTAGGTTAAGCCTATCTATGTAAGTATCTTCATCTGTAAAATGGGAATAATAATATTACTTACCTCACAGGGTTATTGGAAGTTTAAATGACATCCTATACATAAGATACTTAGAACAGCAGTGTTTAATGTATAGTAAGCATTGAGCTATTATTATCATCATTATTACTGTTTATTAATTAAGAGAAGAAAACATTGTCATCATAAAAATTTTGCAACTATCTCTGTGAAATATCTCACTCATAGATGTAATATTTCACTAATGTAAGCAAATTTTATTTTAAAATTTTGAAATTTACAGAATAATGGAAAGAATTATTCAGTGAACTTCCATATAATCTTCACCTTTGTTCACCACACAGCACACACATAAACACACGTCACACCATCCCTGCCACAGAAATATACCTTTTCTGAGAAGCTGTAAATGTCATGACACAGTATTAAATACTTTTTCATGCTTCTCCAAAACACAAGAAGTTATCATAAAAACCAATATGCAGTTCATTCTCTCAAGAAATTTAACTTTGCTACAATCCTATTTTCTATTTAAAGGACCTATTGAAGTTCATATCCAAATTTCCACAACTATCCCAAAATTACCTTTAAGCTGTCTCTCCCTTTTTCCAATCAACTTGTTTCATTTACTTGTCATTTGTCTTCAATTTTTTTCTTTCTTTTTTTTTAAATTTAGTGACATTCACTAGCCTGTTTTCTGTTGTTGTCATCATTGTTTAGGTTTTTTTTTTGACACTAACATTTTAAGGCATCTACAGCATTTGATTGACAAAATGTTCTTCACTTTTACTTGTCTGATTAAATTCAAGTTAAATATATACTTTAGCAAGAATACTACATAGGTGATATTTTGTCCTCAGTGCAACACATTGGGAGGCACATCATAGCAAATTGTGCACTTATTAGTGAGGTTAAATTTAGTCATTTTGTTATGATGACTGCCAGTTGATCCATTGTGAAGGCAAGAAAGTAAATTTTATTCTGTTTTAATATCAAGTAATATTTGATTTGATTTGGATAAGCATAAATTGATGATCATTGCCAAAGTGAATTATTACAATGAATGTTGTGAAACAGTGATTTTCTAATTTTACCATTGCTTCTACATTTATAAGTTGATAATTTTCTATGAAAGAATTTCCATTTTCTCCTTTTCTGCTTGCTTGCTTATTTATTTGTTAATTTTTAATGTCCTTTCTTCTACAGTGAGATATGAGGGCCCCATCAATATATTTATACACTATCTGAACAAAAAAAAAAATTGGAGGAGATTACTACACTAATAGTAGTATCAAGACCAAATCATCTAAGCAAATTAGCAGTCTCTTTTTTTTTTTTTTTTTTTTTTTTTTTTTTTTTTTTTTTATTTATTTATTTATTTATTTATCTATTTTTGGCTGTGTTGGGTCTTCGGTTCGTGCGAGGGCTTTCTCCAGTTGCGGCAAGTGGGGGCCACTCTTCATCGCGGTGCGGGGACCGCTCTTCATCGCGGTGCGCGGGCCTTTCTCTATCGCGGCCCCTCCCGTCGCGGGGCACAGGCTCCAGACGCGCAGGCTCAGCAATTGTGGCTCACGGGCCCAGCTGCTCCGTGGCATGTGGGATCTTCCCAGACCAGGGCTCGAACCCGTGTCCCCTGCATTAGCAGGCAGATTCTCAACCACTGCGCCACCAGGGAAGCCCAGCAGTCTCTTAATAGTACTTTTTGTTTTAAGATTATATCTCATTGAGGATATACATAGGACTTTATTATTTTTTCCTTTGTATTTTTAGTTTGATTACTTAGTATTATTTACTTATATTTGTATACAAATTTAGTGGGGTTGTCTCCTTCTTCATATATATATATATATATATATATATATATATATATATATATACAACTATTTTTCAACTAGGTAAAATATTAACCTCATTAAAAAACTCAAAACTGTATAAAATGACATACTCCAAGAAATCTCATGCTTTACCTCTTTTACTCCTTACCAAACATCCACAATCTTGTTTCATTAAGTTCTATGTTATGTGCATAAAATTCTCTGAAGGTATATATACATATTCTAGTCCTTAAGTAATATCTTGGCTAATGTGAAATTCTTGGCTTGCCTCCTACTTCTCTACTTTTTAAAAAATCATTGTTCCAATATTGCTTTGCTTTGTACCTCTCTTTGTACCTTGCAGCTGAAAAGTCCAGTACCAATCTAATTTTCTTTTCTTTGTAAGTGACAGGATAATTTCCCTGGAAGCTCTGAAGATTTTCTTAATCTTAAAATCTAGTAATTTTAATAGGGTATATTTTGTAGTCTAATGTCCTTCATTAATTTTCCTGGTTACATATTATATACTTTCAAAATGTAGTTTTAGGTAACTGTATTCTAGAGAATTTTCATTGATTATAATTCTAACCATTGGTTTTGTTTAGATTCCAGGGACTCCAGTTATACATATGTTGGAAATCTTTTGCCTATTTTCTATATTTATCTTTCCTTCTCTTTTTTAACTTCATGTCACTTCTAGGGCAGATTTTCATATCTTTTCTTGATGTTATTTATTATATTTTTAATCAAATCTATTTTCTCTTGGGCATTGTTTAATGTAAATTATTTCTAGGATTAAAAAATCTTTTATTTCATTTTTATTACTGAAATCAAACAGCTCTCTTTTTGTATACTCCAGTTTTTTTTTCCCAATACTATTATGAGATTTTGAATTTCTGGTTTAGTATTTGATTTTGTTTGCCTGTTTGTTTTTTTGTTTTTACCTCTAAGTTTTCCTTTAAGCATTTAATTCAGAGTTTACAGTGGGGTGTACAATTTTCTTCTGTTTCAGGATTTTTGCATGGTAACAGGGAGAATTTTAATTAACTGAAATGCTTTCTTTCTCATTTTCTGTTTTGTTTTCCTCCAGTAAATTTCCATGTATTTCATTTTATCTTTTGTGTTAGTTTTTCAATATTTTATTTTTCTTTTTAAAATTTATTTTATTGGAGTATAGTTGATTTACAATGTTGTGTTTATTTCTGCTGTACAGCATAGTGATTCAGTTATACATATATATACATTATTTTTCTTATTCTTTCCCATTATGGTTTATCACAGTATACTGAATTTAGTTCCATGTTATACAGTAGGACCTCGTTGTTTATCTTTTGCTTTGAGCTCTACATTTTAGATAGCACTAGAATTCACAAATACACATAAATAACATTACTATAAAACACATGGGTGTCTCAGGAATTCAGGATCTTGTGCTCAGTTCTGGCACAACATATCTCATAAGCCAAAATATCTACTCTCATACTCAACAGCATCTAGACTTCAGGAAAACATTTTTACCAAACCCTTACTCTGTATCTTTGAAAGGAAAGGCAAATAGTTTGAAAGCATATGATAACATTACTGCTGATATGAAGAAAGTCTGCTGAATGAAGGGAGGATTTGAGCAATGGAAGTTTTTAGATAAAAGGAAAAAAATAAAGCAACTTGATAAAGATTTTCAGAGAGCAATAATGAAGTAGATTCTTACATATTTATGTGATAGTTGTGTTAAATTGTACTGAGGGCAAGAAAATGATTTTTAAGCTAGACATATCTTTTGAATTACATATGTTTCATTACACATTAAAGTCAGGTTTCTGTCTTCCTGTCTAGTTTCTTCTTCAGCAATTCTTGTCAACAGAACACCAGACATATATTGAAACTATTAATTTCAATCATGTTTACCATTTGATGAGATGTAATATATAAAAATCATAGCATTACTTTAAAAATTACAATATTAAGGCATACATTTCAAGGTACAGAATAGAATATGTTTTATTTAATAAGTTGTTAGCTTGATTTATAACTTTTAAATATTTTAACACAGGTTGTGTTGCCTCCATTTATATTATTGCACCAGGACCTATAAATATCAGTCATGGGTTTACCCCTAGTAACAGTTGCAGTAGGCTGTTACTTAACATTAATTCATTTCATGCCTAATTGATATCATTTAAGATACACAGCACATCGTCCACTTTTTTTGTGTAATGCATCAAGTCCACTTAAGGCCAATAGTTCTTCTGAAAGTCTGAAAGCCGCACATAACAACAGTAGTATGATGCCATGCCCAAGACCAAAGGAACGGGCTGCTTGTCATGACTTTGTTACAGATACAGAGCAGTGTTTATAGCAGCATTCATCGTTGTGCCAAATATATGAGTTGAATTTGACTCATTTTCTCATTAGGTAGGACACTGATAGAAAATAGCTCAGATATTATAGGGGGTGACCAAGAAAGAGGTTAACTAGCTTGCTCCTAACCCAAGACTCATCATTTCTCACATGGACTATAAAGTCATCTCTGTAAATTTCCTCCCTGTCTTTAGTATTGTTCTCCACAAATCTAACCTTAATGTGATAGAGTCCTTAGAGTAAGTTAGGGGGAACACATTAGAAACTGTGTCAGAGAAGCTGTCTCTGAGGAAGTGACATCATTTTGTTGAGCTTGGCATGATCAGAAGATTCCTAGCAGAAGGAACAGCAATAACATGTGCTAGCAGTTAGGAAAGGGCTTGACCATATTCAGAGACCATGAAAATGACCATGTTGAACAAGGTGGAAGAGTGGAACAGAGTATTTTCAAATGATAGATAGAGACCACATCACTAGTGTCTCTTTCTAGGTCATGATACACGATGCATGATCTACACCATTCTGATTTCCTATGTAAAACCTTTCAAATCCTCCCCATCACATAAATAATAAAATCCAATCACTTTAGCATTGTTTACAAAGTCCTCCATAATCATGCTTCTGTCTTCCTATCTAGTTTCTTCTTCAGTAATTCCCTGTCTTTTCTGTAACATTCCTCAAACATAGATCTGGTTGTGATTCTTTGGATACAACATGCTTTTCTTATACATACCTATATTCCATGGCTTCTGTATTCTCTTCTTCAATGGGAAATATTACTCTGCTTATATCTTTGAAAGCTAAATTATACATATATAAATAAATGCACACATGGACTTAGTGAATGAATGTCATTTCATTTGATTCTCAAAAACAATTCAATAATTGAGGAAATAGAAACCTATAGGCAAAAGTAATTTGCCTACAGGTGGATCCCACAACTAAGGTGTAGTTGAGCTAAGACTTAAATTCAAGGTCTTTAAGGAAAAATCCACTCCTCTTTCTACTACATGAAATAATTTCCCTCCTATTTCTCATGATAAATGAATAAAATCCTTGCTAAGCATATTATGCTCTATAAATTAATCAGATTGACTAACTGAAGAACTAGGGATCACATTTCTTAATTCTGGAAAAAAACTCCAAACTTGCAGCTTCAATTTTCGGCAGGTTCAAAAGCATTAATTTGCTCAGACCACTGTGATTTTTGAGATCCAATTGAGTTCTAATGCTTAATTTGCAATGCTAATTTAACTTTTTCAAAATCTGATAGTTATAGATTCTAAAATAGGTCAAAAATTACAAGAAATTCATACTGTGAGCTAATAACCCTAGAGCAAAGTTCCCATTAGAACATAGAGATTGCAGTTAGGAATTTTTCTCAAAGGGTATAAAACTTCTGGTTTTATATCACTTTCAACAGACTAAGTAGCAACTAGGCAGATAATTAGAGCTTATTCTTTGCATTTAAATTGAGTCCCCAAAGTTTAGGTGTTGTATTATTTTATAAGCCAAAAGTTATAATGATGTCTTATACTTTAAAGGAGTTTCAAAGTTTAGAAAGTACTTTCTTTTGTATTATTTTATCTTCATGACAATCCTGTGTACTTGGCGGGGGGGATATTATTATCACCCACCATTTTACACGTGCTAAAACAAACTCAGAAGGGCTACATATCACTCAGTGCCACTCAGCAGATGGCCATACTTGGCCCCATTTTGGAATCTGAAATCTATTTAAGTTTGTAGCCTGTTGTGTATAGAGAGGGAATATTTTCAATGACAAACTCTGATAGTACAGAATTTGAGAGTAGTTGCATTATTCAATGAAAAGAGAAAAGAAACATTTATTGCTCTGTAATTCCAGTTTTCAAACTTCTTTCAACCGTGAGATAGTCATAAGACTATAATAAGACAAGATAACAAAGGCTTCTTTAGAATATAGAAGTTGAATATATCTAATGTGAAAATAACTCAAAAAAAATTGTATAACTTATTTTGGCAATATAAAAATAGAGTGAAACTTTATCTCAATCAAAATTCTTTTTCTTTTCTTTTTTTTTTTTTTGAGAAATAATAATCAGTGGTGAAGACCTCTACTTAATTCTCTAGCTTGCCAATTTTGGTATCTTCTCACAGACTACAGGTATTTCCTTAAAACAAAAGAAAATGTTTATTTCTTACTCTGTTCAAGAAATATGTTCAATACTATAGGTATAAAAACATGAATAGGATACCATCTGACTCCCCATAAGAACTTGAAAACTATCACAGGACCCATGTATACACAAATGATGCAATATCTTTTCTATAAGTGGCAATGTACCTAGAAAAAAGCAAAATTTCTCTAGATTTCAGGTTTTTAATGAGAACAGATCATACACAGTTGAAGTAGAGCTCTGAGACCCTTGGAAAAGCAGACATCTCCCTGTACAACTGAAGACAGATTGTCCTCAGGAAGAAGAGATGACCCTTAAGCATGAACTTGTATCCTCAACTGGATGATTCCATGAAGTTGGCCTAAGGAGAAAGAAAACAACAAAGATTTCAAGTAGATGGAGCCTACTTCTGTCAACTGAGTGGGGTGGGGGTCGGGTGAATTAAAGAGTAGATCCTTTGGAGGAAAACAAAAGAACAACTGTAAATACAGCCTAAGAAACCCCAGTCAAGGGAATAAAAAGACAATAAAGTGTACTTGGCACTTCAATGTCAGTAACTCAGGTAGAAAAAGGAGGTGAAAAGAGCTCCCAAAAGTCTTCAGAACTTGAGGTTGTGATGTATGAAGACAAAGACTATGTACTTCACTGCTATTGCCAGGGGGTGAGGGCAGGGAGTGTTGCAGGTGGGGATGTTGGTGACCACTTCAGAAGAAAATCTTCTAAAAGTATTTTATGTGCCAGAACTGGTTGGAAGCTAAAGGAAAGAAGAGTTTTTATTGTGCTTGTCATCGAATGAGATCATACAAGGGCTCAGGGATCCTCAAACCCTGGTAGCGGTCTGTGGCCTGTCAGGAACCAGGCCGCACAGCAGGAGGTGAGTAGCAGATGAGTGAGTGAAGCTTTATCTGCCGCTCCCCATCGCTCCCCATCATTTGCATTACCATCTGAACGATGCCCACCCCCCACACCTCATCAGAGGAAAATTGTCTTCTACAAAACTGGCCCTTGGTGCCAAAAAGGTTGGGGACCACTGTAAGGGCTAACAGAAGGTAAAAGCAAATAAGAGATCTGTGCAAAACTGTGTTCCCTCTCTCACCTATTGATCAGGTGAGTAAAGTGAATGAGGCAATTGACTATGCATTTCAATTTGTGTGTGAGATGCAGCTAGTGAATTGGGATAAGAAAGCCTTATTGTCTTCAGGCCCCTGACATCCTCAAGTGTCCCTGAACTATAGGATCTTGTGATCAGTGACATACAGTGGGATCTAGATTCTCTACTAAGTAGGAGAAGAGGCTCAGATCTAGACTGAAATGGCAGATCTTCCAATAGCTCTACTTTCTTAGAAAGTGCTTAAAGGAAAGACGTGCCAGGCTTTCATTGACCATCAATGTTTGCCCTATTAGCAGACAAGGCCTCTCTGGAAAAATGTCACTCATCTTATGCTTCATCTTTTATGGAGCATTTACTATGTAAAAGTCAGTATACTTAACACTATATATATCTTCCCATTTAAACTCTAGTTATGATACCAACTCTGTAAGGTATTATATGATCTCTATTTTGAGGTCCAAGCATTTAAAAGCAAGTTGATATAGCTAATTAGTAGTCACAGTAAAATTCAAGGTCTATTCTTTCTGGTCCCAAAGTTTATACTCTTGGCTACTACTCTAGGCTGACTTCATGAAGTCCACATAAATACACTGCATGTTTCCCTTGTGCTGAATCACAGGCAAATCATTTAACATTTGTATATTTCTTATACACGTCCCCTACCAACCTTCAGTAACCTAGATCCCAGAGAGTGAAAGGGAGGAAGGTAGATAAGCAGAGACCAGAGCACCAAGCTGAGAGAAAAAGAGAGAAGGTGGCAGGGGACAGTGGGGAGATGGATTCACAGATAAAGTTGCTATGATGTCAGTGCTATAGTGGTGGTCAACTGGGCAGATTGTCTAACCCAGTACTCTCAAGGAAAGACTGGGATTCTTTCCACCATTATTTCAGATTTTTTCTGTCTTTATTTGGTGTCTTCTCTGAATTATATCCTGAGCCCCCAGAGGCATTTTGCTATGATGGAAAAGAAAAAAAAGAGAAAGAAGAGGTGGGGGGAAAGAGGAAGAGAAGGAAGAAAACAGGGATAATTTATCTTCTAAATTAATTAATATCATGACAAATATACAGGTTAATGGTTTTGATACAATCACTAGGAATACCATACCATTTATTATACATCTGTAATCCAATCTTTACTGTTAGATTTAAACCAAGGAAGCAGCAAATTCTGATAGAAATCATCCCAACTGACTCTCCCTATATCCAATAAGAAAAAGAAGCTTAAAGCAAATACGAGTATTTATTTCTCTGCTTTGCCTCACTTGCTTAAGCTTTTACAGAAAGATTTTAAATGTTCCACTTCATGGATATGATTGAAATAACAGGAAGCCTACAAAGGTATATTGAACTGAGACTAATACCGTTTCCAATGTCTTGGAAAGATATAGAACAAAAGTAGAACTTGCAAGTTCCCTTTGTGGTAGATAATTTTTCCTTGCTGAGTTTATCTGAAACAAAAAATCTATATCGTTCTTTGGACTGTTCCATTCACTGAATTTTGGCAACCGCTTAGAAAACCAGATTTTATAGCCACATAGTACAAAGAAGAGTAAAATTTGATAATTACTTAGCAAATTTGACCAATATGGGTATGTTTATACAAAGCTAAACTCTGTGCTGGGAAGGAAAGGTCTCAAACCACAAAAAGCAGCAGAGTTAAGTCATTGCAGTGAATAGAGAACTGATTTTATAGTCACAGATTCTAGATCAATTCCCCTTTATGACTGGTTATGTAACATAGAGTGAGTTGCTCGATTGTCCTAAGTTTCAGCCTTCTCAAATGTACAGTGGAAATAAAACTAACATGTACAGATACCATGAATATTAAAATTACATGTACATGTCTAAAATAGCTGTTATTCAATCAACGGTAGCTTGTTTTAACATTGCTATTATTACGATGTCAAGCATTCATATGTAGATTTGTCAATTAATCAAATGCACCCTTCAAAAACTGAACTGAGAATTATGTGAAGATATTGCATTATGTAGAATATCATAGGATTTTTCTATTTTTATGTAGTTAAGCTAAATATATAATAATGACAGACTTGTTAAACTCTGGGGAGTCAATTTAAAATGAGTTTCAGATATATATCTATTCAAATTTATGAAGGGCTATATAAGAATCTGTTCATAGTGGTTATTACATGAGAGAAAAATAAAGATAGTGTCAAGTTGGGCACTTTTACTTTTCATCTTAGAACTTTAGTGTCATTTGAAATTTTCACGTTGAACACTGCATAAATGTACCTGCATGTGTGTTTGTGTGTGTGTGTACAGTGTATATAACGTAACAAACATTAGCACTGTTAATTCCTGGGTGAGTGGTACTACAAATGTTTACATATATTTTTTACCTGTATTTTCTGTAAAGCCTGATATTTAGGAGTAGAAATTGTGGAATTAGACACATCTGGATTTGAACTGTTTTGCTCCCGTCTTAGCTCCATGATCTTGGGCTCACTGTAAACTTTTCTGATTCTCAGTTTTTTGTCTCCAAAATGGTTAGTAATAATTTCCATCTAATGGAAAGATAGTGCAAATCAAATGAGGTGATATTAAGAGACACCAAGCACTATTTGTTGCTGGTGCATAATTAATGTTGAATAAAGAGTGGACATTATTATTTCCATAATGGTCATGTATTAGTTTTATGAGATGAACAAAAAATATAAACACTTTATTTTGAAAGATAAATTATTACACAATGTTTAAGAAAGCCAATAGAAACTGTCACCATTCCTTTCATTTATATGTACTCAGAATGATACTCTACCAATTGGCTCACCCACCTTGCAGGAAAGAATTATTTTTCTGAAACTTGACAGCACCTTATCTGAGGTGCTCTCATTCGATCTTGGGTTTTAGTTATTTTTGTACATT
The DNA here is from genome assembly GCF_949987535.1 of Balaenoptera acutorostrata. Classification (NCBI taxonomy): domain Eukaryota; kingdom Metazoa; phylum Chordata; class Mammalia; order Artiodactyla; family Balaenopteridae; genus Balaenoptera; species Balaenoptera acutorostrata. The sequence continues at coordinate 69,440,437 of NC_080072.1, forward strand.
TATTTTACTTTCCCCCTGCACCGCCCCCCATCCAGTTCCTGGGAAGCTACTAGAGGATATGGTGAAGGACAAGTTATCGATTTCTTTTGATCCATGAAGAGACTGAGCTTCGGAGAACTATATTTATGCACTCAGGATTGTCTAGCCATTATGTGTCAAAATCTGGACTAAATTGCAGGTTTCCTGAAGCTAAATTAATTAGGTCTTAACTACTTCAGAATGTCTCTATAAAACAAGTTCTCCTTCTTGTTCTGATGTCTCATAATGGACTTTATAACTCCCTTTTGGCTCTTACCTTGCATTTCAGATACCTTGGTAGAAGTCTTATAGAATTTCATTACTTTTATTTAGAGTGGTTATTTAACCAATTTTCTGGGTCCTCTAGTAAAGTATTTATATTCAGGTTATAATTAGAGTAAGGCAGCCAGCAGAGTAGACAAGAGAGGTAATAAAAGGGATAACATTGTTTTACCAATTGGCAGTTGGTCATTCATTCATTATAAGAACCACAAGACTGTTAGAAAATTTGAGGATGAGAGCCCTTAGAGATAATTTAATCCAAATTTTTACTTTTGAGTCAACAGAAATTCAAAATGGTAAATGACATGAAAAATTCACATAATAATGACATGAAAAAGTCACATAATAATTAGAAAAGTTTCAGCAAGAATGAATCCATTGAGCTAGAATATGGGCCTATAGGTTTTGGTGTTTTTTTTTTGTTTTTAATTATAAGCATAGGTCATAGAAGATACAGTTAACAATAGGGAACCAATCATGAAAATATAGGCCTGGTCAATATTTTAAACTATTATCCCTGCATGCTTGTTTCAGATTGAAAATACAAAAGCTAAATAATTGAAACACACTTAAAAGACATTATTAAGACTTAGGATAAAATACCTGTCCTTATAAAAGGATAACATAGCAGAGTGAAAAAACTACTGATCTGACTCTGCACTTACAAACTCTGAATTCAACCAGTCAATTAAAATTTCCTTAGCCTCAGTTTCCTTTTCTTTAATATGCAGCTGATAATGAAAATGACATTGAGAATTATGTGAGACAGTTTATCATTATAAAATAGTAAACAGATGGAGTCATATCAATTCATACCCATATGTATTAAGGAGATAATATGAAATATTAAGAAGTGGATGCCATTTCATACCAGGAACCCAGGAAGTCTCACTGAATAGGTGACTTTTGAATTGAGATCTGAAGGAAATACAGGAAAAAATTTGAGGCTGCAGGTTACACAGCTAGACTTAGAAGAGGCTTTATTTGGCTGTAATACCTACTAGACTAAACTACCTAGATATTGTAAAGAATCAGATTCATTCCATGTATTTTCTTAAACATCCAAATGGCAATTCTTTATTTAAATTTTAGTTTCAAAGTTATTTCTTTCTGGATAGGCAATGAAAAATAGTAAGCTGTTGCTATATCAAAATACCTATACTATCTGAATTGTGTAGGACCATAATTTAATTATGAACATATTAAATATTAAGATCCTCCCATGATCAAAAAAAAAACAGAGTTAAACTTAATAGGTGTCAATGAAATGAAGAAAGAATATTCACTCTTTCTTCAAAAATTCTAGTACCTTAGTATTATTCTTTTTAGAAAAAAAAATTATTGATAATGATTCTAAGTAGAAGACAGTCTTCATGCCTCACCCACATATACCCCCTGAGATTTATTTTTCTTGCTTCAAAAGTTCCAATGATCCTCTATTGCCTCTAAAATAAAGTTGAACTTACTTTCAATGGCATAAACACCTAACCAAAATAAACCAAACATTATCACCAACTATGTAAGTTTCCCCAAACTACTTTCCAATAATCATACATATTATCTAAGGAAAAATCTTGGAAATACACATCTCAGACCTTTTACAAATGTAATTACCTTTCTTCCCATTACAACCATAAGTTTTTATTTTTCACATGTAATTGAATCTGAAGTTTGTGAAACTTCAGTTTTACTCACTCTTTCATGAAGCTAGGTAAATATTTCCTAGAGAAGTCTCTCCGTGTCTGAACTTACACTTTATGTTTAGCTATATGTGGCTATATAAACATGTTTAAATTAAATTATAAATTCATTCCTATAGTAACACTCGTAACATTTTATTTCCTCAGTGGGAGCATGTGGATAGTTGCTACAATATTGGACATCCAGGTCAAGATGTTGGTAGTTAGGAGAGTGAAATCTTGGCTTTTAGAGGTCAATGGAATAGAAGATTTGAATTTTAGAAAATAATGGTGTCAAGTGGGAACAATAGCCTCTTTCTCATAATTGAGTGGCTGTCCTTTAAAAGAAAGATCTAACTTGGTCTACATATCCCCAAAGTTCAAAGTAAGGGAATAAATGAAAACTATTAAGAAAATGGATTTGAGCTTCATATGAAAAACAATTTGCTCTCAAACCATAAAGGGTGGAAGATTTCTTCAGGAGAATAAAATGGATGGATATGTAGTAGAAATGTTTACAGGAGATTTCAGCCCAAGAAGAATGGTTGGGTTATGTGACTCTAAGGGCTCATCCTGCTATTAATGTTGTTAATATCACAAATTGTCAGTGAAAGGCAGAGTGTTTGCTTAAATTCCCCAGAGAAAGAAATTATCTGTGAACACTTCAGTACATACTCCTAAGCCCCAGCTCAGTACTAATGAACTAGAATTTATGGGAGAAATATATGATAATCTCTGTATTTAATGCACACTCAAGAGTTCTAATATCCAGAAGGAGACTGGGAAACTTTGAGGTGAATGATACCAAAACGATAAGTATCCAGTTCTATCAATGAAGCAGACCAAAGGGGACAGCGCTATTTGGAAAAGGCTTTGTGTAATAGGAATACCTACAGCTGCATTTGGAAAAATAAGCAAAAGTTGAAAAGATGGAAAAGAGGGGAAATGCATTTCAGGAGTCTTGAGCTCAGGAATGACTACGGCAAATTCAGGGACCAGTGAAAGACAGCATTGCCATTTTTTTTTTTTAACATCTTTATTGGAGTATAATTGCTTTACAATGGTGTGTTAGTTTCTGCTGTAAAACAAAGTGAATCAGCTATACATATGCATACATCCCCATATCTCCTCCCTCCTGCATCTCCCTCCCACCCTCTCTATCCCACCCCTCGCATTGCCATCTTTGATTGCCATTTTTGACACCTTGATTTTAACCCAGTAACACCTGTTTCAGACTTTTAACTTCTAGAGCTATAATAGAATAAATCTGTGTAGATCTAAGCCACCACATTGGTGACAATTTGTTATAGCAATAGTAGGAAATCAATGCAGTAGTAGTAGTAAGAGGCAAGTAAATAAACCCATAAGAAAAGAGAGGTGTAAAAAAGCCACATAGTGCAATAAATTAAAATACATAGAATTCTTAGTAAGCAGTTATAAATTTTGAGTCATAGTAGTTTAGGTTTCAGAGAATAGGTGATGATTTATCTGGGTCCTGAAGAATGTCTCTGAGTTTGTAGATTAAACAGCAGAAAAGTCATCTTAGGTAAAAGAAAGAGCATCTGAAAATTGGCAATGGTGTAAGAGAAAACCATAGTGTCAAAAAAAGAAGAAAAGGGGCTTCCCTGGTGGCGCAGTGGTTGAGAATCTGCCTGCCAATGCAGCGGTCACGGGTTCGAGCACTGGTCTGGGAAGATCCCACATGCCGCAGAGCAACTAGGCCCGTGAGCCACAACTACTGAGCCTGCGCGTCTGGAGACTGTGCTCCACAACAAGAGAGGCCGCGATAATGAGAGGCCCGCACACCACAATGAAGAGTGACCCCCGCTTGCCACAACTAGAGAAAGCCCTTCCACAGAAACGAAGACCCAACACAGCCATAAATAAATAAATAAATAAATAAATAGATAGGTTAAAAAAAAAAGCAGAATCTCAGGCCCAGTCCCAAACCAACTGATTCAGATTCTTCTTTAAAAAAAAAAAAGAAGAAGAAGAAGAAGAAAATTTAGCGTAAAATTCACAGATAAGGAAGGGTATGGTGAGTAAAGAGAAGGAATATCACATTCCTCAACTGCAGGGGGAGCACTTACCTGTAGCCTATGTGAATGTCTGTACACTGCACAACCTACAGAGACCACAAGGTGTGTGTGGCCCACTAGTGGGGCACTGAGGATGCTGTGGTAAACAGGATAATGAAGATTTGTGCCAGGCTGAGAAAGGCACAGAATGCTATTATAAATAATGTGGATCTATCCCATACTCAGTAGGGTTCTTACTACAAGTTAATTTTTGGAAAAGAAGTGTCATTAACAGATCTAAATTTAGAAAGATAACACAGATAGTAGTACGAGGTATATACTGGAAAGTTCTGAGTAAAAGTCCAAGCTATAATTTTATATGATAATACACATCCAAACCAACCTAATTAAATAATTTTGGTGCACATGGGGAGTACCATTGAGAGTTTTCAAGCCCCAATCCATGCTTTTTGAGCTTAGTTACTGGGTGGTATAAACCTCTTCAAGTCCTAGTTACCTGAAACATTAAGGTGGTAAATGTGACCATTTTCATATCTGAAAACACTTCTTTGGGTGTGATTTTTGTTGTTTCAGATATCTGTTTTCATTCATATTAGAATAATGCATCATCAAAATGAAACCAAAAACTGTTTTGCTATGATTTTTATTGATATTTTGTACTCAGAGTATAGGTCATATAAAACTGTCAAATACTTCACTGATTCTTTATTCTTTCCTTTAATTTACAGTTTAAATTTTTGACCTGCATTGGAATAGCTGCTAGTTACCTGCTGGGAGGTGGCATGATTCATGGATTAAGTACCACCTGATGTCTCAGGGCTTCAAAGATTTGCTTTGGCCCAGCTCACTTAATTCTTCATCTTTTTCTCTTGATGTTAAAAATAAAAACAGAAGTACTAACCTTTGTACCCTTACAGAAATATTCAACACTCTGACAAATATGTAGTGAAAGAAAGAGGAATGTTCCAGCTTAATTGGATTTAATGTCATTTTACATTATGTAACCATGAGAATTTTAAAGAAGGAAAGTATTCATTTTTAACTGGAAAAGCTAAAGAACAAAAAGGAAAAACATAGAGGACAATGTAGATTATAATTTGATATTTACCTCCATGCAGTGGCAGTTTCCTATAATATAAAAAAAGAAATAAAGATGATGCCAAAATATATATTAAAATCCCCATGTTCTGCAAGAGCCTGAAAATACTTTTCCATTCTATTTAATATTCATCTGACACTTACTATAATATAGTGTACAATCATAACATAACTAACTCTTCAAAAATAAGTATATTGGTTGAGCTTCAAGATGGCAGAAAAGTAAGACGTGGAGATCACCTTCCTCCCCACAAATACATTGGAAATACATCTACATGTGGAACAACTCCTACAGAACACCTACTGAACGCTGGCAGAAGACCGCAGACCTCCCAAAAAGCAAGAAACTCCCCATGTACATGGGTAGGGCAAAATAAAAAACAGAGACAAAAGAATAGGGATGGGACATGAACAAGTGGGAGGGAGCTGTGAAGGAGAAAAAGTTTCCACACACTAGGAAGCCCTTTCTAGGGCAGAGACTGCGGGTGGCAGAGGGGGTAAGCTTCAGAGCCACAGAGGAGAGCGCAGCAACAGGGGTGCAGAGAGCAAAGTGGAGAGATTCCCACATGGAGGATCGGTGCCAACCAGCCCTCACCAGACCGAGAGGCTTGTCTGCTCACCCGCCAGGGCGGGCAGGGGCTGGGAGCTGAGGCTCGGGCTTCGGAGGTTGGATCCCAGGGAGAGGACTGGGGTTGGCTGCGTGAACAAAGCCTGAAGGGGGCTAGTGCACCACGGCTAGCCGGGAGGGAGTCCGGGAAAAGGTCTGGAACTGCCGAAGAGGCAAGAGACATTTTCTTGCCTCTTTGTTTCCTGATGCGCGAGGAGAAGGGATTAAGAATGCAGCTTAAAGGAGCTCCAGAGACGGGCGCAAGCCGCAGCTATCAGCGCAGACCTCAGAGACGGGCATGGGGTGCTAAGCCTGCTGCTGCAGCCACCAAGAAGCCTGTGTGTGAGCACAGGTCACTCTCCACACCGCCCCTCCTGGGGACCTGTGCGGCCTGCCACTGCCAGGGTCCCGTGATCCAGGGACAACTTCCCCGGGAGAACACATGGTGCACCTCAAGCTGGTGAAACGTCACACTGGCCTCTGCAGCTGCAGGCTCGCCCCACATCCGTACCCCTCCCTCCCCTGGCCTGAGTGAGCCAGACTCCCCCGAATCAGCTACTCCTTTAACCCTGTCCTGTCTGAGCAAAGAACAGATGTCCTCAGGTGACCTACATGCAGAGGCGGGGCCAAATCCAAAGGTGAATCCCAGGAGCTGTATGAACAAAGAAGAGAAAGGGAAATCTCTCCCAGCAGCCTCAGGAGCAGCGGATTAAATCTCCACACTCAATTTGATGTACCCTGCACCTGTGGAATACCTGAATACACAACGAATCATCCCAAATTGGGAGCAATTGGGAGATTGGGAGTGGACTTTGGGAGCAATGATATATATATATATATATATATATATATATATATATATATATATATATACATACATACACATATACATATACATATACATATATATATATATTTTTTCCCCCTTTTTCTCTTTTTGTGAGTGTGTATGCATATGCTTTTCTGTGTGATTTTGTCTGTATAGCTTTGCTTTTACCATTTGTCTTAGGGTTCTATCTATATTTGTTTTTAAAATTTTTTTTCATATAGTTTTCAGCGCTTCTTATCATTGGTGAATTTGTTTTTTGGTTTGGTTGTTCTCTACTTTCTTTCTTTCTTTTTTCTTAAATTACTTTAAAATTCTTTTTTTAGGGCTTCCCTGGTGGCGCAGTGGTTGAGAATCTGCCTGCTAATGCAGGGGACACGGGTTCGAGCCCTGGTCTGGGAAGATCCCACATGCCGCGGAGCAGCTGGGCCCGTGAGCCACAATTGCTGAGCCTGCGCGTCTGGAGCCTGTGCCCCGCGATGGGAGGGGCCACGATAGAGAAAGGCCCGCGCACCGCGATGAAGAGCGGTCCCCGCACCGCGATGAAGAGTGGCCCCCGCTTGCCGCAACTGGAGAAAGCCCTCGCACGAACCGAAGACCCAACACAGTCAAAAATAAATAAATAAATTAATTAATTAATTAAAAAAAAAAAAAAGAATACTTTAAAAAAAAAAACCTTTAAAAAAATTCTTTTTTTAATAATTATTTTTTGTTTTTTATTTTAATAACATTTTTATTTATTTTATTTTATCTTATTTTAATTATATTTTTCTTTCTTTCTTTTTATCTTTTCTCCTTTTTATTCTGAGCTGTGCGGATGACAGTCTCTTGGTGCTCCAGCCAAGCATCAGGGCTGTGCCACTGAGGTGGGAGAGCCAAGTTCAGCACATTGGTCCACGAGAGACCTCCCAGCTCCACATAATATCAAGTGGTGAAAATCTCCCAGAGATCTCCATCTCAGCGCCAAGACCCAGAGCCACTCAACGACCAGCAAGCTACAGTGCTTGACACCCTATGCCAAACAACTAGCAAGACAGGAACACAAACCCACCCATTAGCAGAGAGGCTACATAAAATCATAATAAGGTCACAGACACCCCAAAACACACCACCAGACCTGGACCTGCTCACCAGAAAGACAAGATACAGCCTCATCCACCAGAACACAGGCACTAGTCCCCTCCACCAGGAAGCCTGCAAAACCCACTGAACCAACCATAGCCACTGGGAGCAGACACCAAAAACAATGGGAATTATGAACATGCAGCCTGTGAAAAGGAGAACACAAACACAATAATTAAGCAAAATGAGAAGACAAAGAAACACACAGCAGATGAAGGAGCAAGGCAAAAACCCACCAGACCTAACAAATGAAGAGGAAATAGGCAGTCTACTTGAAAAAGAATTCAGAATAATGACAGTAAAGATGATCCAAAATCTTGGAAATAGATTGGAGAAAATACAGGAAACGTTTAACAAGGACCTAGAAGAACTAAAGAGCAAATAAACAATCATGAACAACACAATAAATGAATTAAAAATTCTCTAGAAGGGATCAATAGCAGAATAACTGAGGCAGAAGGACAGATAAGTGACCTGGAAGATAAAATAGTGGAAATAACTACTGCAGAGCAGAATAAAGAAAAAAGAATGAAAAGAATTGAGGACAGTCTCAGAGACCTCTGGGACAACATTAAATTCACCAACATTCGAATTATAGGGGTCCCAGAGGACGAAGAGAAAAAGAAAGGGACTGAGAAAATATTTGAAGAGATTATAGTTGAAAACTTCCTTAAGATGAGAAAGGAAATAGTTAATCAAGTCCAGGAAGCACAGAGAGTCCCATACAGGATAAATCCAAGGATAAACACGCCAAGACACATATTAATCAAACTATCAAAAATTGAATACAAAGAAAAAAATTTTAAAAGCAGAAAGGGAAAAACAACAAATAACATACAAGGGAATCCCCATAAGGTTAACAGCTGATCTTTCAGCAGAAACTCTGCAAGCCAGAAGGGAGTGGCAGGACATATTTAAAGTGATGAAGGAGAAAAACCTACAACAAAGATTACTCTACCCAGCAAGGATCTCAATCAGATTTGATAGAGAAATTAAAATATTTACAGACAAGCAAAAGCTAAGAGAATTCAACACCACCAAACCAGCTTACAACAAATGCTAAAGGAACTTTCCTAGGCAGGAAACACAAGAGAAGGAAAAGACCTACAATAACAAACACAAAACAATTAAGAAAATGGTAATAGGAACATATATATCAATAATTACCTTAAACGTAAATGGATTAAATGCTCCCACCAAAAGACATAGACTGGCTGAATGGATACAAAAACAAGACCCGTATATATGCTGTCTACAAGAGACCCAATTCAAACCTAGGAACACATACAGACTGAAAGAGAAGAGATGGAAAATGATATTCCATGCAAAAGGAAATCAAAAGAAAGCTGGTGTAGCAATTCTCATACCAGACAAAATAGACTATAAAACAAAGACTATTACAAGAGACAAAGAAGGACACTACTTTCCAAGGACACACACTGTCGAATCTGAATGTGGTCCTTGTTGGGTAATCTTGGTTGTAGTTTTTTTTCTCTTTCATCACTTTAAATATGTCCTGCCACTCCCTTCTGGCTTGCAGAATTTCTGCTGATATCTCAGCTGTTATCCTTATGCAGATTCCCTTGTATGTTTTTTGTTGTTTTTCCCTTGCTGCTTTTAATATTTTTTTCTTTGTATTCAATTTTTGATAGTTTGATTAATATGTGTCTTGGCATGTTTCTCCTTGGATTTATCCTGTATAGGACTCTCTGCAGTTCCTAGACTTGATTAACTATTTCCTTTCTCATCTTAAGGAAGTTTTCAACTATAATCTCTTCAAGTATTTTCTCAGTCCCTTTCTTTTTCTCTTCTTCTTCTGGGACCCCTATAATTCGAATGTTGGTGAATTTAATGTTGTCCCAGAGGTCTCTGAGACTGTCCTCAATTCTTTTCATTCTTTTTTCTTTATTCTGCTCTGCAGTAGTTATAGCCACTCTTTTATCTTCCAGGTCACTTATTCGTTTTTCTGCCTCAGTTATTCTGCTGTTGGCTCCTTCTAGTGTGTTTTTAATTTCATTTATTGTGTTGTTCAACATTGTTTGTTTGTTCTTTAGTTCTTCTAGGTCCTTGTTAAATGTTTCTTGTATTTTCTCCATTCTATTCCCACTATTTTGCATCATCTTTACTATCATTACTCTGAATTCTTTTTCAGGTAGACTGCCTATTTCCTCTGCATTTGTTTGGTCTGGTGGCTTTTTACCTTGCTCCTTCATCTGCTGTGTGTTTTTTTGTCTTCTCATCATGCTTAACTTACTGTGTTTGGGGTCTTCTTTTTGCAGGCTGCATGTTCTTAGTTCCCGTTGTTTTTGGTGTCTGCCCTCCGTGGCTAAGATTATGCAGTGGGTTTTGCAGGCTTCCTGGTGGAGGGGACTAGTGCCTGTGTTCTGGTGGATGAGGCTGTATCTTGTCTTTCTGGTGGGCTAGTCCGTGTCCAGTGGTGTGTTTTGGGGTGTCTGTGACCTTATTGTGATTTTAGGCAGCCTCTCTACTAATGGGTGTGGTTGTGTTCCTGTCTTGCTAGTTGTTTGGCAAAGGGTGTCCAGCACTGTAGCTTGCTGGTCGTTGAGTAGAGGTGGGTCTTGGTGTTGAGATGGAGATCTCTGGGAGATCTTCATCATTTGATATTATGTGGAGCTGGGAAGTCTCCTGTGGACCAATGTCCTGAACTCGGCTCTCTCATCTCAGAGGCACAGGCCTGACACCCGGCCGTAGCACCAAGACCCTGTCATCCACGTGGCTCAGAATAAATGTTAGAAAAAAAAAAAGAAAGAAAGAAAGAAAAAATAAAATAAAATAGAAAAGTTATTAAAATAAACAATAATTATTAAAAATTAAAAAAATATTTTTACGTAATAAAAGAAAGAGCAACCAACCAAACAAACAAAAAAACAAATCCACCAATGATAAGAAGTGCTAAAAACTATACTAAGAAAAAAAACCAAAAAAACTGGCAGACAGAACCCTAGGACATATGGTAAAAGGAAAGTTATATAGACATAATCACACACAGAAGCATACACATACACACTCACAAAAAGAGAAAAAGGAAAAATATATATGTATCGTTGCTACCAAAGTCCACTGCCTCAATTTGGGATGATTCGTTGTCTATTCAGGTATTCCACAGATGCAGGTACATCAAGTTGATTTTGGAGATTTAATCCGCTGCTTCTGAGGCTGCTGGGAGAGATTTCCCTTTCTCTTCTTTGTTCATACAGCTCCTGGAGTTCAGCTTCGGTTTTGGCCCCGCCTCTGCGTGAAGGTCGCCTGAGGGCATCTGTTCTTCGCTCAGACAGGACGGGGTTAAAGCAGCAGCTGATTAGGGGGCTCTGGCTCACTCAGGCCCATGGGAGGGAGAGGTGCGGAATGGGCGGCGAGCCTGTGGCATCAGAGGCTGGCATGACGTTGCACCAGCCTGAGGCATGCCGTGCGTTCTCCCGGGGAAGTGGTCCCTCTATCACAGGACCCTGGCAGTGACTGGCTGCACAGGCTCCCAGAGGAGGTTTGGATAGTGACCTGTGCTTGCACACAGGCTTCTTGGTGGCTATAGCAGCAGCCTTAGTGTCTCATGCCCGTCTCTGGGGTCCAAGCAGATAGCCATGGCTCGTGCCCGTCCTTTGAGCTCGTTTAGGCAGCGCTCTTAATCCCCTCTTCTTGCACATCACGGAACAAAGAGACAAGAAAAAGCCTCTTGGCTCTTCAGCAGTTCCAGACCTGTTCCGGGACAAACTCCCCACTAGCTGTGGTGCACTAGCCCGCTTCAGGCTGTGCTCACACAGCCAAACCCAGTCCTCTCCCTGCGGTCTGAACTCTGGAGCCAGAGCCTCAGCTCTCAGCCTCCACCCGCCCCAGCAGGTGAGCAGACAATCCTCTCAGGCTGGTGAGTGCTGGTTGGCACCGATCCTCCATGCGGGAATGTCTCTGCTTTGCCCTCCGCACCCCTGTTGCTGTGCTTTCCTCCGTGGCTCCGAAGCTTCCCCCCTCCGCCACCCACAGTCTCTGCCCATGAATGTGCTTCCTAGTGTGTGGAAACCTTTCCTCCTTCACAGCTCCCTCCCACTGGCGCAGGTCCTGTCCCTATTCTTTTGTCTCTGTTTTTTCTTTTTTCTTTTGCCCTACCCAGGTATTTGGAGAGTTTCTTGCCTTTTGGGAGGTCTGAGGTCTTCTGCCAGCGTTCAGTAAGTGTTCTGTAGGAGTTGTTCCACATGTAGATGTATTTCTGATGTATTTGTGGGGAGGAAAGTGATCTCCACTTCTTACTCTTCCGCTATCTTGAAGCTTCTCTCCTTAATTGGCCAATTTTTAACCAAGATTTTTTGTTTGCTTACTTATTCATTAGTTGATTGATTTCAAGGGTTTTTATTTATTTGAATTTATACTTTTACTGAATCATTGGTCCATAGATTTATACTTTTTGGAAATTTAAGTTGTTTTATAACAAGATTATTATTATATTTTATAAAAGTTTCAAGAAGAATTAATAAACTCTTATCACCATATATAGCTCAGTTGATACTCTCAACTGTAACCTAACATATAAGTTTAGCTACCACCATAGTTTAGAAAAGTTATCAAAAAAAGCTTCAAACTTATATATTTTATAAGTTTGTGTGTTAGATCTATGGCCCCATGTAAATATAAAAATGCTATGTAGACAAATATATAAATTGCATAAGTTTCTATGTGGTATATACACACATCTTTTATATACATATAGATGTATATGTATATGTCTTCTGTTGTCCTGTAGAGTCTTCTACAAAAATTGTGGTTTTATTTCCCTTTTTGTTTGCTGTAATCTTTCTTTTATGTACATACATATTATGTTATGTGATACATAAAATTTCACTAAAACTACATCTTATTTTTTTATGTTGGTCCCCATTATCTAATGTTCTTTATATTTCTATACATCTTTTTTGCCTTAAAATAAAGCTCAAATTTGAATGAATATTATACAGGAAGATTTTTAGAGATGGTTTTTATGCAGTTTGTGTTGCATGACACCATTTTTGAGTGTCACACTTGCTCCCTACCCCACAGATATCTCCTCAAGAGACAATTAAGACCATATTGCTTTTTGATGTACTTTAGTGTACCTTGTTTCTTTGGAATATGTAACAATAATGATATAGGTTATAAGATGAGGACACAGGATTCAGCTTTTTCCCTTCAAAGTCATCTCTCCCAAGTGAGTGTGAATTTTAAGAGAGCAAGAACCTCATCTGCTTTGTCCATAAGGCAGATCTTGTCTCTAGCTCTGTGCCTGACACATAATAGATACTTAATAAATATTAAATGAATAAAGTGAGGCCAGAATTGTTTTTGAAAGCTAGATAACTCAGCTTTTAATCCTTCAGTGGGTCATTGTGATGATCAGGATGGTATTTAACTCCTTAGTTTAGCATCTAGAGTGTTCATACTTCCTACTCATTTTAGGATGAAGCCCAAATCATTTTCATTATATAGACTTTAAGGTCTTTGCATAGTCTGACCCTTACATGCTACTTCATGTCATATGTTTCTACTTTCCTCCTTGATCCCTAGGCATTAATTACCTACCAACCTCCAGTTCCTTAAATATTTCATTCTTCCTCCAAACATAGAACCTTTGCAAATACTTTGTCTTCTATAATCAAACACCCTGCCTCCATTCCCTCTACTCTCTTAATTTCTCTTAATCTTTTCTATGTCAGCTGAAATTTAACTTCCTCAGAGACTTGTTTCCTGATAATCCATGTTAGGTTTTGTTTCCCTGTTATACTATTAGTCCATCGACACACTGATTATAGTTTGCAAATGTGTGTTTGAATTGATATTCGAATAATGTCTAGAACATAAACCTCCTTTAGGCAAAGTCTGTGTCCAAATATTTACTCATACTGTATCCCAGGAATAGAGCACAATAACTCATTGATGGTTAATACATATTTGTTAAATAAATAGGTGAATAAGTGGGTGCTTGCTTAATTATCTGCTTCCATCTGTAGTTTTTCCCACATATATCGTTTCTTTATCCATAACAAATTGGGTTCACCAAGCAGGTCATTTTATTTCACACCTGGGCTTAGAATGGTATTTACTATTCTAATATAATGGTCTCTGCCATCTCAAGCCCACACACCTTTCATTTCAGTTATATTTTTGTGAGTATTGTATAATTTAGACATCAGAACATTGTTTCTTGACTAAAAAGGCAGAATTTACTTAAGGCAGAATTTGCAGCATTCCCAAAATGTGAATCTTCAAGGATTAGCTCTTAGGGTTTTCCTTACTATTTCACAAAACTCTAGATTCTCTGTTGAAGATAGATTTCATAATTATTTATTTTGTGAATTTGAAGGTTTTGTCAGTCAATGTAATAAGTCCATTTTTGTCCCTTGGGTCAATTATCTCCACATTGATCACAGTGATTCATGTAAACATGTTATTTTTCTCTTTCTGATTATTTCCCATTATACAAAACAAATTCCAAACCTCTCGGTACAGCATTTTGGCGCTACATTGTATAGGCTTCGAAAAATATGCAAGTCTTATTGCTTGCTAATTTATCACTTACAACATTTACCAAATGCATTTATATAGCAAATATTGGAGAAACTGCTATGGCTCAGAAAGTGTTCTAACAGTCTAGGTAGCGCAGTGAATAAAATAGACAAAAAAACTCTATGCTTATGCAACTTACATACTAGTTGGGAGTGAGGGGCAAAAAAGGAGGGAAATATATAACATGCTAGAAGATAGCAAGTAATTTAGAAAAAAAATAAAATAAAACAAGGGAGAGAGAGAGAAGAAGTACCAGAAGTACCAGCAAGTTTGCTGTGGTCAAGAAAGAGCTCTCTGAAACAATGGAACAATGACCTGAATGAAGTAAGATCTCCAGTTCTTCAGCTGACTAACTTACAATGATCCTTTAAGAATCAGCTCTTTTGTCTTTGGCTAGAGTAAGACACAAATGAATGACACACACCTTGTTCCTTTCATGACAACTTTGGGTTTGGTTTCCCATCTATGTGTTTCTATAGCATTCTGTGTTTATAACTCTCATATCACACACTTGGTAAAATAAAAATATTTCTGTATATGTCTGACAGCCTTCATCTACTAAAATGTTAATCTCTCAAGAAAAGAGACCATTAAAAATTTAACTTTATATACGGCGCTTAGCAAAGATGCTCAGTAAATATTTATTGAATTGATTTGAAAATCAACTGGACTGATATTTTTATAAACTAATCCATAATTATATTATTATAGTGAAATCAGTCTTCTCTTGGCCTTAGTTTCTCATTTGAAAAATGAGAGATATTGTAAGTCTTATGGACGTTCAGAAGGAAAAAGTAGTAAAATTCTGCCATTAAATAAAATGATGCTATTATCTAGGATGACCCCCAAATTGCCTTTATGAAAAGTAAAACCTCTCAGAGGAAATCACTAGATAGTTTCTTCATATTATTTTTTCTTTTATATTGAATACAAAATTGGTTGTATTTCCAGTTCGGTGAGCCCAGCAGCAGTACAAAATGAGTCAGCTAGCTTGAATTTTACTCACCAAACCTAAAGATGTTGATGGTTTATTTATTTATTAAAAATTCATACCCTTGGAGTCCTGCTTTCAGTACAGCTGACTAGTTCCTATCAGACCTATCCCTTTACCAGATAACAACTATAAAATCTGGCAGGGAATAGGCAACCACCTAAATTCTGTGAAGTGTGAACAAAAGCGAGCTGATCAATAAGGGAGTTGACACATAGAAAAAGGGAATAGGAAGGGTGAAATATCAGTTCCTATGTCTTTTAGCCTGAGGGTAACCTGCAATCAAAGCTACTCTGGCCATGAAACTTCAATCCCAAAAGTTCAGGGCAACAAATGTTGCAGAAAAGAGAGAGGAGAATCCCCAGAAAGGAAGTACCCAGAAAGGATAGCACCAAATTCTTTGTATAAACTTTTTGAGTCTCTGCCCCCTGTGCTAGTCCTATGAGCAGTCTTCAGCTAAAGACAAAATTACCCAAGCAGGTAAAAGCAAATAAGTCCACTCCCGGATATGTCATAATCAAGCTGGTGAAAACAAAGCTAAAAGGAAAACCTTGAAATAGGCCATATAAGGATGAGATAGTTCCACATAGGGGGAATAATTTTTGAATGAATGCTGACTTTATCAAAAATATATAGTCCAGAAAGCATTGGAAAACATCATTAAAATCTTGGAAGGGATTTATTATCAAACCATAGTTTCAGACAAGGCAAATATATCCATTGACACTGAAAATGGAATAGATTAATTTTTATATAAAATGCAACGGAGAATTCATTTCCATTGGATCACCACTATAGGAAATTCTGAAGGAAGTTCTTCAGGCTGGAAATGAGGAGAATCAAAAATGGTAAATGTTTAGTAAGTATTTTTTCTTTCTTATTTCTTTAAACTACATAGGATTGTTTGAAACAAAAAGGATTGTGTTTTCTTTTCTTGTTTAGAATGTATGTTAGTATAATAGAATCTAGTATTGTAAAAAGAATGAGAACAGTAGATGAAGGTCTATGTTAATTAAAGGTTAACACATATTTAATTAATACAATATTAACTACAAAGTGACTATGAAAAGTTAGGGATGAAAGAGATCACCTCAGATCTGACAGACACTGAGAGAATAAAACAATGATACTGTGGATAATTTTATGCCAATAAATTTGACAATTAAGATAAAATGCATAGGTGATATAAACATTTATGGTAGGATAAAATGTCCCTCACAACAAAAATTTGACATCCATCCATGGACAAAAGTGTTTTTTGAGGAAGCTGTGGGTACAACATCATACACCAAGGGGCCAGGGAGGAATCTGGGCCACCCATGCATTGGGAAACTGGCAGCCAGACTTTGGTCCTGGATGTGGACACTGCAGTGGTTCATGAACGAGCTCCAGCTTCTCTTGAACACAGCACAGGAGCCCCTGGAAAACAGTGACACAGACAATTGCCCACAGATGAGAGCCTTTGTAGAAGTCCAGGTTTCTAGAGGAAAAGTTCCAGCAGACCATTTGAGGAAAAAAGAAAATGAGTTTGGATGCTTTGGAGATAGTAAGAGGAACCGTTTAACTTTACATGCCTCACACCTCCTCCAAGAGGACACAGCTTAGGGTCAAGAGAGATCTTCCTCATCCTGTGAATTCTTCCTCAGAACAAAGAGAAAATGTGTGAGTGGGTTGGCTTCCCCATCTATACAGGGTGCTGCCAAAGGGGCTCATTTTTCTCACCCCAATCCAGAATATCGAATCATGAGCTACATGACACAAGGGCAGGTGTATGCCTAGAAGATCTGAGAAGGCCTCGGAATCCTTACCAGTGCTATAGGAAGTATTTCTCTCCTGAGGTCAGTCAGTAAAGACTGGAGGAGGTGGCTGATATTTCAAATATAATCAGCAATGCAACACTTCAAAAACATAAAATAAAATCAAGGAAATATGACACCAAAGAATCAAAATTTACCAATAACTAACCTTATAGAGTTAGAGATGTGCATTTTACCAGATAAACAATTCAAAATAACGATTTGAAGAAAACTCAGTGAGCTACAACACACACACACACACACACACACACACACACAGAAAGATAATTCAATGAGATCAGAAAAACTACACATGATCAATATAAGTTTACCAGAAGTATAGAAATCATTTAAAAGCTCAAATGGATATTCTGGAGCTGAAGAAACAATGAATGAAATGAAAACTGCCATAGAGATCATCAACAGCAGACTTGATCAAGCAGAAGACAGAATCAGTGAGACTGAAGGTAGGAACTTGAAATTACTCTCCTTGGAGTGGACAAAGAAAAAACAAGAAAAAAGAGTGAGGAAAGCTTACATGATCCATAAGACAACATCAAAAGAACCAATTTGTAAATTATTGGAGTTTCAGAAGGAGAAGAGAAGAAAAAAAGGGAGAAGGGAGCAGAGAATTTATTTAAAGAAATAATGACTGAGAAGTTCCCAAATTTGGGGAGAGATTTAGATAACAAATTTCATAAAGCTCACAGATCACCAAAGAAAGTCAATTTAAAGATATCCTTTTCAAGATATATCATAATAAAACTGTAAACGTTGTGGAGGTGAGATAAGACAACTAACTACCATGCGCTTTTGACAAAGCATAACATGGAGCAACCACTTTGGCTAAGGGCTGTTTTGTTGTTGCTTGCTTTGCTTTTTTCTTTAATAAACTTGAGCATACATCTACCAGATGACTCAGGAAACCTATATATTTGTCCAGGAGTATTGAAAAATATGTTTACAAAAATATTTGTACAAGAATTTTCATAAAAAGCTTTACTCATAAAAGCCCAAAACTAGAACCAGCCCAAGTATCTATTAATAGGAAAATGACTTAAACTGTCGTATATTTGTGTACTGGAAATCTAATCAACAATAAAAAGGTACAAACCACTGATACATGTGGAAATAAGACTAAATCTCAAGTATTCAGCTGTCTTTAAGTTACCTTATCAAAATATGCATACTCTACTATTCCATTTTTATGAAATTTTAGCAAAGGAAAGCTAAATTTTGGTGGGGAAAAATCAGAAATCTGATTATCTCCAGCTCTGCAGAGGAGAGGGGAAGGGAGCTCTGATTTACTTTGAAGTATTTGTCTATTTCCATGGTATAAATACTACCACCATGCCCAATTTCACTTTTAACCTTCATACTCCCTGTGTTCTAATTGAATCAGGTAATTTGCTTAGGCTCTCCCTAACCTTGTGTCTTTTGGCCGTTTCATTTTCCTTACCTGTTCACAAACCATCTCTGCTACTCAATGTTTATTGATCACCTACCATGTACTACTTTCAATGTCAGTCAACTGGAATGTCTCCCTCTGAGAAAAGTGACAAAAGGTAATGCTTCATTAATGTTTTTATCAAGTTGGATAAAGTAACCAGGTTCTTCTATGTCCTACCTTGCACCTTCATGTACCACTATTCTTAGGCAACTTTGTATTAGTTATAGGTCAAGCTTTTTCTTTCCAAAACCTCCACAATCCCCTGAAAGTTGGTTCTATGATTCTGAGGTAAAAACACCTATTCTTTTTTCTTATTTGAGTCAACCACAGAAGGCACTCAAAACATGTTAGTTGATTTGAATTAGTTTGAATTAAAAAATACATATGGAACATATGTTGTGTGCAGGGTTAGATACAAGGTCTGCAAGGAAGTTTGAACTATGTCGGCACTGAAGCTTATAATGAAGTACAGGGGAAAGGGAATTCTAAAAATAATTTAAAATATAAGGTAGCATATGCTTTGTTCCAAATGAATGGTATAAACAATAAGTACTAAAGACTTATGATGGCCAGGATTTGAAACATCTGTGATTGATTTTTTTTTACAACTTTGACCTAACTCAACTGGACTGAAAAAAATGTTTTTTTCTAATTCGGAACAGCTGTCTATAGTTAAGTCAATAGTAAGAATGCCCTGGACTCAGTGATGAAACCATATTAAAATAACACTTGCAGACCGCGGAAGGAGCGAGAAAGGCAAGCCGGACCTGCATGCCTCTTCCGCCCCTGCACGCCTCTTTTGCCCCGGGCCCAGAAGGGAGATGTGGCCGGGGCTTCGCCAGTCTCACTAGGTCTGCCATTTTCAATTTTCAGAGTCTGTTGACTGTAATCTTGTTGCTTCTATGTACCTGTGCTTATATCCTATCCTTGGCACTCAGCCTCCTGGACAGAAACAAAACTGGGCTGTTGGGTATATTTTGGAAGTGTGTCAGAACTGGTGAACAGAACAGTCCTTATGTTGCGGTATGCTGTATTGTGGTGGCCTTCAGCATCCTCTTCATACAGTAGCTTGGAAAAATGCCACAATTCAGTTGCCATCAGATTTAAATATGAAAAAAATAAAGGACTTATCTGCAGAAAATAATGGAAGGAATGGTTAACCCTTTTATCTCTGAACATTGAATGAGATAAATTTTCAGCTGCTGTTCTCTATTTTAGTTATTGGACCAACGTTCTATATAAATAATTAGGATGTAACCATTTAATACTCCGAGTTTAAATATGTCTGTAACAATCAACCTCAGTACTGTCACTACAATATTACATTCTGCATATGTCATTCTGTTGTGTCAGATACCAGTTTTTAGTGAGGTATCTTTAAGGCACATAGGAGAAAACAAAATTGGTAAATTATTTAAGTTCCTTTCACTGTGATTTGGAAACGATAAATCTTTATAGAATGAGATTTTTTTTGGACTAGCTTTTTTATTGAAAAAGAAAAGAAGTTCAATTCGTGTTGGTAAGGGTTGCATTCATATTTAATAATGCTTGCTTTTCCTCTGGCCACATCATTTTGAGCATTAACCAGAGTACCTCTACTCTTAGCAAACTGTAGTTTACTACAGGTGTTTAAACTATTTAAAACAAGACTATGCAGTTCTTAAGGAGGAAGATAAATGAGAAGTGACTTAAGAGTGCTATTGAGAAAATGTTCCTATTTAACATAAAAGAATTCAGAATAAAAATAAACAAATAAAAATAAAATAACACTTGCAAGAATTGTTTTTCATCATTTTTCACAATAAGAAGCAGTTTATGCAGAAGTGTGTGGAAGAAGAGAGATACGAGGGAGGAAAAAGAAAAAACAAGGAAGAGAGTGATGAAGAGGGAACATTGACATGAAATCTAACATCCTTTAGAAGCTTGATAGGATTATAATTCTGTGATAGAATAGTAACCTAGTGCTTT
Organism: Balaenoptera acutorostrata; assembly: GCF_949987535.1. NCBI lineage: Eukaryota > Metazoa > Chordata > Mammalia > Artiodactyla > Balaenopteridae > Balaenoptera > Balaenoptera acutorostrata. Next base: position 69,460,859 of record NC_080072.1, read on the forward strand.
GGAATACTGTCTCAATTCAAAGACAATAAGAAAAATTTCCTGTTGCTGAAAGTATATGAAAAACCAAAAATAAAACAAAGTGAAAAACACTCATCCTAGATTTGACCTCAGAAATGTAGGGAAATATTTTGCTACAAGTTTCTATGGGTAATTTTTATAATCATTTAAATATTTCAACATTTGCAAATCAGAAAACCAGGAGATTTTAGAATATGATGCTTTTTCTAGTGAATGATTATAGTAACACTAGATATACAATTTATTCGTGGAAAAAAGGATTCAAACAATTTTTTAAATTCTGAAGTTATAAGAGGGAAGAGATTCTCATATTTTTCACAAGTACTATTTTGTGTAAAAACAGTCAGATCAAAGTTATAAAGCCAGAGATCCAATCTTTCTGGCCCTCAAATTTTAAAAAATCAAGTTTATATATTGATCACTTTTAGTTTTTGTGTGTATATATATATATATATATATATATATATATATATATATATATATGTCCTATAAGAAACAGCAGGATGTGGATGGCAGTGTTGGCCTTGGCAGCATGTAGATCTTGTTCAAAATAATCCTCTATCACCTTTTAGCTTCTTTTCACCTTCATTTCCTTATCTATAAATTCTTTTACTATGGGTTAAATATACACATGTCAAATGTCATGTGTATTTAATAACAGCAATTATGAATAACAAGGTGTCAATGCCTTTTCATCTTGGCATGAAGTCACAACCCAATCTCCTCTTCCAAGCTTTCATTTAACTTCCATATTAACTAAATTTTAAGTTAATTTATATTGAGAATATATGATCTGAAGACCAATAGAATACACCTCTAAATAATGGACACAAAATAGAATGATTCCTTTATATATCTTCTTATGATGACTATAGTATTGCTTTGTAATGATTTTGTTATCTAAAAATTAACTCTTACCCTAGTTAACTAAAGAATATATATATATATATATATATATATATATATATGAAAACATGTATATGACAACATATAGATATATACATATATATCTGACGACATGCAATATTATCCCATCTTTGCCAAAGTACCAGAGGAATATTGTTCTTTAAGAAATAAGATTTCCATTTGTCTTTTTTCAGTTCTCCCTGATTGAAAATTACCTCCTCACCAATCTACAACACTAACTGCATTAAGACTTGCAAATTAAAATTTTATTTATTTTGTCCTCACCATATCTGAATAATTTTTACAGACAAATTTAAACTATGAATTGCATTCTTTTAATATCATACATTTTTACCATTAGCAGGTATATATGGATATCTCTATAATACAGAAGTATGTTAGCTAATTGAAGGACAGTCTAGCATATTTTTTTAGTATTATCAAGCACTATCAAAAAAATTTTATTAAGCTTTGGCATTGGTTACTTTTAAACAGGTTACTGAAACACTGAGCTATTGGAAAAATGGACTGCAATTATTCTCCCCACTTTTAGTGCCCTCTACCTTGAAGAAATTATTTCACAAATATCCAAAAACACTTTGATATTTAGTTAGAAAAGCAAATGTGTATATGGAAGAGAAAGAGGTAGTAAGTTATAAATATACTAAAAATTGCATTTCCCAACAATTAGAAACTAAAGCCTATAAATAAATAACCAAATAAAGAAACAGAAAGTTTAACCACATCAGCTGACTTTTGCTCAATATCTCAAGTACTGAAAATAAATCTTTATCTGATAAATTTTCCACTGAGCTATTGCATAGCATCTTAGAGAATTAACTTCTCAGAAAAAAAGTGAGCTATCCATTTTGAAACCAAGTTTAGTTTGGTCTAGGTATTTTTGCTTTTGGTTTTAATACTTAGAAAAGTACACGATTAGTATAATTGTGATCAAACTATTTTTATTCCAAAGAACTTCACAAAAGCTGTGAAATCTTAAGTTTAACCTTCAGGTTGACTGATTATGTAAAGTCAGGAGTCCCCATGAAGAAAATCATGGAGAGCTCCTGACCTTTCCTGTATATCTGACAACTCAGGAACACTTGATTCTCCAAAATACATTAGAAAAGAATGAATATAAAGGTTTCACACTCCTAAAGGTAAGATTGCTAATTAAGTTCTCAATTTGAGATAAGGAGATTACTTCCTACTGGGATGATAAGGTCATTTCCTACTGAGTGAAATCTCCTATAGAATAAACAGGTGAATATAACTGATTCCAAGGTATTTTGGTAACATGATATTTCTATAAAAAAAGATTTTATCAACCCTATTTAATTGCTATTTCAACTTTTTTTGTTCAAGAATCTTAAAAATCACCATCTAGATTTTTTAAAAAATCAAAATGCTTAGTTTTCTCAGGATGTTGGATTTGTCATGATAAAGCACACACGTGTTTTGCATTAGAACCCTGTCACTGCGTTACAGCTGGGGCAGATTTTGTGTAGACAAAGTTAAGGATTACTGTTCACCTTAAGCTGTATTAAGTTTCCTCTTTTTCTCTAGACAAGGTTTCTCTTCCAAGATAGGATTTAGAGAAGGTAGGATTATGGTTTTCTAGGCTGTGGGATTAGCAGCTAACACAAGAAGAAACAGATGATTTTGCACAAAGTATAAAATGCAGTATTCCTGGGGATGAATATACTTGTGGAGACTTACATGAATATTTGGTGCTGACTTGTTGAGCTCTTAGAAAGCTGAATTTATGGTCTTAGCACAAGAGTCTTGTGCTAAGAGTCTTGTGTCTATACTCTGTCTTAATGCATACCAAATAAGAAAATAAATATTGGGGCAGGAAGCATTTTAGGAGCTGATTATGATGTAACATGTATATGATGTACAATGTGGTAAAAAACACATTGAGTACAAAAAGGTGAAGAAAGGCAGAGCAAACACTTTTCCCCTGGTGACTCGTCTATAATCAATGATCAGGTATATGCCAATTTCTTGACAAAATTATAAAGCAAAAATTAACCCTATATGTTTCACATTTTTATTAGGTCCAGGATAAATAAGCTTGGTATAGCATTTACTCTAAAAGTTCTTTTCTGCATGAATTTGGGGATATGATTTTCATTCCAAACCTTTGATCTATCATGTGTACTCTAGGAATAATGACTACCTGATAGGGCTGTTGTAAGAGTTAAATTAATAACTATAAATACAAAAGTTAGCCTACGCCAGTCTATAGTAGGCTGCAAATAAATTCTGCCCCTGCCTCCATTATCTTGATTATGTCTGTGAACACAAATGCATATAGAATGATTCTCCTTATGTATAGAGATGTTAGAATTTGGGGGAGGGTGGAATTGGTTAATAGGTGTTTTTAAATATTACATAAACTTTATAAATTTAGAAAATGTGAAAAAGAGAAAAATACCTAAAGTTAAGTTGAATTCCTTCTTAGCTGCTGTGAAAATACACAGAAAATACAACAATTCTGAAGAAGGCTAGGTGCCCACTCTCCTCAACTCTTGCAGGCTATATAAGATTGGAAAGGAAAATCATATTATATGTTTCTTAAAAAAAAGAGCACAGGGACTTCTGGTTCCACCTCAACATGTAAAGAGCTTGGATGTTGTCACTCCCATTTTTATGACAAGAAAAAGCTGGAGACAATGAAAGTCAACAGATTTTGCTGGAGTCATCAGATAACTTAAGTAATACTATAAAGCACCACTCAAAACTCTGGAGACACAGGCTAATAGAGTCACAACTGAGCTCTGCTTATTTGGAAGAGAAGCTGTGGAAGCCAGGAACTGGTAGTAACACTTAAAAGGTAATTTGGATGGGTTGCTGGGGGCTCATTGTAGACTAGGTTAAGGATGAGAAACTCCTGAGGGTTGCAATCTTAGGGGGTGCCCACATTTTCATGGGCTTTATCTCAAAAACACCCACCAGGTTCTCACGGTCAAAAGTCTAGAAAGATCCACTCCTGATTCTAGCAAGGGGAGGAAAAAAGTAACCATTTTGAAATATGCCCTGAGTGTTGGTTATTACAAAGGCCTACACTCAGTGGAAGACTTTATGACAGCTTTTTCCCACCTGGGGAAAGTGCATTTCTTCAACTTTTTTTTTTTTTGCATCTCTATACAGAGTGTTATTAGAAGGGCTCTTGCCATGTAGCTTCCTCTTCTGGGCAACAGAAGTCAAAGCCCCGTCTGTTTCTTGATGAATGTTGTCAGTTTCAATGTCAATATTAGTAGTAGGGATACTGGTTACAATTTCTATGTCATGGCTGTCGCCTTCTGAGTGCATGTCTTGTTTTTTATTCGTTTTCAGCCTGTTGAGGTTCAGTTTGTGTGTGTTTCATTTTCATTTTTTTCCCCACAGCCACCATATTCTCGGAACTGTGCCATGTCATAAAACATGGGGATTATGGGTCTTCGGTTAAGAATAGTGGGCAATGGGGATTGAGGGACGAGGAAGCTGGGATACTCACTGAGCACCACAGGATATGGAAAATATCCTCTATCTCAATCAATAGAATCTTTTGATTCTCCTCTATCTTTCCTGCTGCAACTAAGGGGAAGATGGTGAGCTAAAAAAACAAACAAAACACCTGTGGATTTCACAGCTCAGGATATGGGTTCATTAAATGACTAAGATTTAATCTAACCAAGGAAAAAGGGAGGTATCACAAATTACCAATATCATACATGAAAAAAGGAGGTAATCAAGGCCTCAAAACCATGACCAAAAATCTCTGTGTAATCTTTTAAGCCCAACCATAGGCACTTATGAAAAGGCTTAGCTGGCAGGTCTCATGGTGGAAACGTGCCCTTACCACACAGACTTGGTGTACTGCCAGTGCATTGCAGTCTCAGAAGGGAATTGTACTCAAGGACTCAGACTGCCCTGGCTGTCGTGCTCTAATGTGTATTTGTGTCCTAGCTCAAGTGTTTCAATTCAGAGGCCACATTTACAAAGGCCTTCAGGTGAGGACTTTCTCAGGTATGTCTACTGAAATGCACTCCCCCCACCTGGCTGCCGTTATGGGGAACTAGACTTGAAGACATTCTTCCTTCTTCACTCTGACTCAGTATTCAGTACTTCTTTCATGCTAAGCCTCCCTCCTGCCCCTCTCTCCCAGGCCCCTTGGCCCATAAAACTACAGGAGACTTTTTTAGGTGCTCCATTGACATCGAGGCAATTCCCACATGTGCATTGATCCACCTGATCCTTAACTAGCACCATTCCAAGGGGAAAATTGGAAGGGGGAATGGGGAAGAGTTGGTGCTTTCTTGGGTTTGACCTCTTTTAAAAAAAAAAAAAAGAAATTATTGAAGTATAGTTGGTTTGCAATTTTGAGTTCATTTCAGGTGTCCAGCAAAGTGAATCAGTTATACATACACATATATCCACTCTTTTTAAGATTATTTTCTCATATAGACCATTACAGAGTATTGAGTAGAGTTCCCTGTTGTATACAGTTGGTCCTTATTAGTTATCTATTTTATATATAGTAGTGTATATATGTCAATCGCAATCTTCCAATTTATCCCTCCCCCCCCTTTACCCCTGGTAACCATAAGATTGTTTTCTATATCTGTAACTCTATTTCTGTTTTGTAGATAAGTTCATTTGTACCCCTTTTTAAAATTCCACATATAAGGGATATCATACAATAACCTCTTGCCTAAACTATCACAGTCAGTGACTAAAGGCTTGACTTTTACTTTCTTTTTTGGCTTGTTGTCTTAACTGAGCACTCTGACCCTTGACAGATCAGCTCTTCTGAGCCCAGCTCAGTTCCTGACAGTCATAACTAGTGAAAACATGAACATTAAAAGGGTAATAAAGGCATGCTATGAACCACTCTATGTCCACAAATTTGATAACTTAGGTGAAATGGACCAATTCCTAGAAGGACAAAATCTACTAAAACTCACCAAGGAGAAATAATCTGAATAGGCCTAATTTTTTTAAAGATATTGACTAATTAGTAACCTTCCATAAAAGAAAATACTGGTGGTTTCACTGGTGAATTCCACCACACATTTAAGTAAGATATGATACCACTTCTCCTCAATCTTTTCCAGAAAATATAGGCACAGGAGACATTTCCTACTTCATTTTCTGAGGCAAGGTTTACCCGAATATTAAAGCCAGATAAATGCATTGTATATGGAAAATCTACAGACTAAAACCATTAAAGACATTACAAGAAAAGAAAGCTATAAACCAATAAATCTTATGAATGCAGACTCAAAAATCCTCTGCAAAATATTAGCAAATAGAAGTCAGCAGTGTACACTTGAGATGATGTGATGAGGATAGCACTTTACCTCTGTGGTCTTCCTCCTCAAAAGTCACAACAGCAGTATGATGAGAAAAACATCAGCTAAATCCTGACTTAGTGACCTGCTACCAACTATATGACCACTGTTCCTCAAAACTATCAGAGTTACCAAAACCAAAGCAAATCTGAGTAACTGTCACATCCAAAAGAAACCTAAAGTTTCAAGGCTTCTTATGGTCTACCTTCTTAAGTCCCAAAATTTCACTTCCACAACATTTTACTGGTCAAGCCACTCATTAAGACCAGTCCAGATTCAAAAGGAAAGCCATTAAAAACTTTTGCTCTGTGAAAGACGCTTTTAAGAATTTGAAGTGACAAGTTACTTACTGGGGGAAAATATTTACAAACTACATAACTGACAAGAGACTAGTATCTAGATACATAAAGAACTCTCACAACTCATTAGTTAAAAAAAATTCAATTAGAAAACAATTAAGAGGCATAAATCTTTTTGTGGTTACCAGAGGTGGGGTGGGGGAGGGGGAATTGAATGAAGGCATTCAAAGGGTGCTACAAACTTCCAGGTATAAGATAAATAAGAACTAAAGATATAATGTACAACATAAAAATATAATTAACACTGCTGGATGTTTTATATGAAAGGTGTTGAGTAAATCCTGAGTTCTCATTACAAGGAAAAATATTTCTTTTCTATTTCTTTAATTTTGTATCTATATGAGGATGGATGTTCACTAAACGTATTGTGATAATCATGTCATGATGTATGTAAGTGAAAACATTATGCTGTATACCAAACTGATACAGTGCTGTCAATTATATCTCAATAAAATTGCAAGAAAACAAAAATCAAAGAAGCTACACAGATGACAAGTAAGCATATAAAAAGACATTCAACATTATTAGCCATTAGGGAAACACAAATTAAAACCATAATGAGATATCACTACAACACCTATTAGAATGACTAGATCAAAAACTGGTGACACCACCCACATGCTGACAAGGATGCAGAGGAATCGGATCATTCATACATCGCTGGTGGGAATGTAAAATGGAACAGTCACTCTGGAAACATTTTGGCAGTTTCTTTAAAAACTAAACATACGAGTACCAAATGATCCGACATTGCGCCCCTTGGCATTTATCACAGAGAAGTGAAAAGTTAGGTTCACACAAAAATCTGCACATGAATATTTGCAGAGCTTCATTCATAATAGCCAAAACCTGGAAACCACATAGACATCCTGCAACAGTTGAATGGTTAAATAAATTGTGGTGCATGCCTACGATGGAATACTACTTAATAAGAAAAAGAAAAAGAAACAAATTATTAAGACCTGTAACAACTTGGATGAATCTCTAGAGAATTACACTGAATAAATAAAAGCCAATCCAAAAAACTTACATCCCATTTCTATGAAATTCTTGAAATGACAAGTAGGCATGGCTGTAAAATGGAAACATGAGAGATCCCTATAGGGATGCTAATATTCTGTATTTTTACTGTGTCAGTGTCAGTGCCCTGGATGTGCTATTATAGTATAGTTTTGCAGGTTGTTGCCTCTGGGTGAAACTGGGTAAAGAGTGTATGGGCTCTCTCTGTATTTTTTCTTTTTTCCCTAACTTTGCTGAGATATAATTAACAAATAAAAACTGTACATTCTAAAGTGTACAATGTAATGATTTGATATACCTATATATTGTGAAATGATTACCACAAAGTTAAATAACACATCTGTCACCTCATATAGCTACTGTGTATGTGTGTTTCTATGTGTGTGTGTTTGTGGTGAGAACACTTAAAATCTACTCTCAGTAAATTTCGAGTACACAATACAGTATTATTTATAGCTATTATGCTGCACATTAGAGCCCCAGAACTTATACATCTTATAGCTGCCTATAAATTTACAATGATCTGGATTCAGCAAGGTTTCTAAACTAAAGGTTATTAGCAACCAATAGAACTTATTACTTATTTCCTGAATCCCATAGCCTTATTGTTCCTTCTCCTCACTTTCAGTGATAGACCACTCAAGACCCTTCTTTCTCTACAAGCATGTAGATGGCACTGATGGTTTATTGGTGGTTGTAGGTGCCTCTCTGCCTTCCAGAGCAGGTTGAAGAAGAATGTTCTGAAACACATTTTTCCAATATCCGATGGGTAAAATGAATGCTGAAATACCTGACACAATTTCCATTCCACCCTGTACTTCTCCAGAGACAGCTGACCGGGAACCAAGAATGGCTTCCTGATCCAAGGGCAGCTATTCTTTTGCATGGCCTACAGTCCAGGATGAGAATTTTGCATGGAAAAAAATAATCTGGTAAATCTAATTCTGATTCTAAACACTCTGCATTGGGAAACATACAGAAAATGATGTATTTAACAATGGATACTGAAAATATAAGGTCATGATTCAGAGAAATATCCCTTGTATAGCACATTTCAAATACTTATTAGTGCTTCAATAACAGAATACAACTCATTTAACATGATACTTTAGTCTCTGGCAAGACTCCTCCCTTATCTCCCTCCACTCTTTTCTATGGCACTGGCCATCTTTAATTTCTTTGAATATGCCCAATTAATTCCTGTTTCTGGAACTTTGCAAATTCTGCCACTTTAATGGTTTCCTTGGTGGACCAAGACCTCTTGAGTATCACTTCATACTACTCTGGGTGACGTCTCTCATTCCAGCCCTAGATTCGAGGAAGAGCTGCACAAAGATTTAACACCCTTCAAGATGATAGTGATGCAACTCAAATTGCATCATTCACTTTCTGCCCTGGGCTTTTCCAATATGGTGGTGTGGGAAACAGGCAGGTGGGAACCTGCTTGGCATACACACAAGTACAACTAGGAAGTGATGGTAGTTAAAAATGTCTGAATAAACCCTTGACAAATGGGGAAAGGAAGCTGATGAATCAATAGGTCTTCCTATGATATCTGAGATGGAATATTATAAAAGGTATCCTATACACTTCTCAGAAGTTTCTAGCAAAATTGAGCCTAAATGCTCATGGCAGAGACTAATTTCTCCTTCTTTTATGATTCTCCCTGGTCTTTCAAAACTCTTGATCCTTGGAATAATCTCCCACAATCTCCAGTTTTGAGAAGAACCCAAGTTAATGCAATTAAGTAACTCTTACTGTTGCTTTCAATCTCAGCTTAAAGGTAAATTTCATCAGAGAAGCCATTCTGACCTCTTCCTCAAAATTCAAACCAAATTTTTCCATAGGAGTCTTTCACAGTATACCCTTTACAGCTGAGGCATTTATCTAAAATTTTAATGACACTTTATTTTTAAAATATTTGTTGGATTATGATATCCATGAGGGCAAAAAGCATGCCCATTTGTCTATTGTATCCCCAACCTTACATTATCTTACATGCACATAGGACTCAATACATATACACAATGAATAAATAAGCTATATCTATGCAGAAAATATGACAGAATGGAAATTATAGCAGAAGCTATTTATACCTGAAAAATTAAAAAATAATCTACAATGTTCTCAAAATAAAAAGTTTAATTGAAAAAAGGTAAATTTTATAAAAGGTTAAAAAGCACAGGACATATTTTATAAAGCAATACAAAACAATTATGTTCAAGAATTTTATTTTAGAAATATTGAAAGTGGCAAGGAAGTATAAAATATATGAAACAAGAAACCTAAATTGCAAAAGATGATTCATATCCATATTCCTTTGTGTGTGAACATAAATGAATAGTTACAGCTAAATGAGAAATCCAAAGTAGGAAGACATTTACTGTGTTAACTTTATTAACACAAGATAGAGCCATGTCCTAAGATGCCTAAACACAAATATGAAATAACAATAAATAAAGAAATATTAAGGAATGTCTTGAAATTAATGAGGGAATAAAGAAATCAATAAAGGAGAAAATATACAGTGATGCATGTCAATTATTTCTCGGACAGTTGGAAAAAAGAGTATGAAAGATTTAAAAACGAATTAAATGAGAAAATAGGTACTGGTAAACTGCAGTATTGTATTAGAAATAAAAATGTGGTGAGGTATTTATTTATATATAGTGTAGATTAAAACAAAAAAGATAAGAAAAATTGGAGCATGTTCCCAAGTAAATTAATGTTCAGTGTTCCCAAAGGATTGTGTTTATATGTAACCTAAAAGCAAATATCACAGAAATTTTAAAAAATCCAATATGGATGAAAAATGATTTGTAAAAAGTAATCAAGTATATGAGCAGCTCAGATATGAAGTATAAAATATTGGTAATGCAGAATTGCAAGAAAGAGACAAAGGGCACAGTGGTGAGAGCAGAGTGCAAGGGAAAGCCAAAGTGAGAAATGAATGAAAAATATCGCAGGAGGTCAAAATATTATAGAAAATGTGTTTCAAGCATAAAAAGGACCAGAGGTCACTCTGAAGAAGCCTACAGAGTAAAAATGATAAGAATAAATTATCGACCAATGAAATAGATATTGCTAAAATGTTAAATTAATTCCTTGCTTCCTTGTCTCAGTTTTCACAGAGAAAATAAGGGACAAATGCTAAGAACAGACATTAATTTCCCTTGGGAGAGAAAAGAAATATTACAGGAAATTGTGATCATGCCAGAACAGGTAATCAAAAGTAATGGTTGAAACCGCACACATAAATAATATAAAAAAATTCAATAGTCAATAGCCAGATATGTCTCACTCTTTTTATTGGGGAAATCCTGAAGAAAAAAGTAACAAAAAAAGCAAGAGGAAAAATGAAGGATAGAGTTCCTCTGCAGTCAGCCTTTTTCTAAAACCTAGTATTTAAGGGATACAACCTACCTATTTTTTTTTAATAGGAAAGATAAGAGATCAGTATAAGAAGCTACTTTCTCTTCTGAAACCCTCAATTCTACTCACATATCAAATCAGTCACAAGCAGTTACGTAACTATTTATTACGCTACTTACAAATACATATCCCTGAATTTGGCATTATGCATTCGGGGAAGGTTTCAGGGGTTGTCGGGGGTGGTGGGGAGACGTGGCCAAGTATTTAATTCTAAACAAGTAAATATACGTTTATTACATGGTAAATGAAATAAATAGGATCTTTCTTTCAAAAGTATAAAATAGCAAAGTAAGAAAAGATTAAAATTGTTTATTTACTGCCTTTAAATACAGTTGTACAAAACGAGGAAATATGCATGACTTCACTTAAGGCAGAAGTCTTATACCCAGAAGTAATTTTGAAGCCAAGAGAAGACGGATGTGATGGTAGAGTATGAGGATAAAATGTAACCTGGATGCTGGGATTTGTAATGAGAGATGAAAATTTCTCTCCATATCAAAACACAGAAATAAGTAATATTTGTATTCAATTATATAAGAAATTTATCTCTGTACCCCACGGATATCTGGGTTCAAGATCGATTCAAGATAATTTTATATATTAATTAATTCATTAACTCACTCACTACCTCACTCAACGAATAAATATATGGCCCACTGTGTATAATCAAGTTGCCAATCTAGTGGACACAAAGACAAATAAGTAACAATCTCTATCTTTAAAAAGTTTATGCTTTTGGAGGGATTCATACTTGAAAGAAATATGGAACAATTGGTTATAGGTGGTATGATAGAATCCTTTATGGGATGTGTGAGATACAAATGGGACATTTCCAATTTTCTTTAGAGCAAGGAGAGCATTGGGAAAGAGGTTATAAGGTGGTATCAACTAATTTAAATTTATAAGAAGAAAAAGAGCTCTGTAGTTGGGGATAGAGCTGGTGGTGATTTGTAAAGAATATTCCAAGCAGTGTGAGGATTATGGATAAAGCATATGGAGGTATGAATCAGCATGGTGCCTTCCAAGAACTGAAAGTATGTCAAATTAAGTAGAAGAAGCAGAGAAGATGTGACAAGGAGACTGAGAAGTGAATGACAGGGATAATCCTAGAGGGAGTCTTTTTTTCTCCTCACTTTCACTTATCTATTGCTTTGTAATTTGATGCTAAAAATAAAAATAATGAATATTTTGTAATTATTTGTCCTTCATGAAAAATATACCATGCTATATTTATCCCAGAGGGCTCTCTGTGGTAAAAGCAAGAATTTCTGATATGATTCCTGTTTTACTAAAACCGATTATTGTTTAGTAATATAGCAATAATCCAGTGTGTAATTTTTCAATAAGTAGTCATATTCGTTAATGTAACCACCTTAGAGATACACTGTTTTTGAGATGAATAGAAAGGTAACAATTATTTTCTTTCTTAAACATCCTTTTCAGAGAAAAGACTAAATAATGCATTCAGGGTCAATACTGAAGAAGAATTTTAGAAATAAAGGAGCTAACACTTAGGACATCTAGGATAGAGTAAGTGTTTAGCAAAGTACATCATACTTTTCAACATTATATTCAGTATCTGAATATTTATGATTATGCAAAAATAGGCAACCCAAAAGGATATCCAGAACACCTGGAAATTAATACATTGGAATGAAACTAAAACATCAAAGAAAAAAAGAAAGAACAAATGAAAGAAAGAGAGAGAGAAAGAGGAAAAGAAAAAGAAAGAGGTTTTTTAGTTGCTAATGATCACACTTTCATTATTAAAGGCCCTAAATATTCAAGAAACTTTTGAATGAAATGTCCAAGAAGCTGTTGAATGAAATGACAAGTTCATGTCAGCCTTTAAAAAAATCAGCAAATTGATAAATGTAGCTACACTGAAAAGAAAAGGGAGGAGATATAAATAATGAATATCAGGAAAAAGACAGTGTATTACATCACTAAAGATTCTATTGACCTTAAAGTGTAATACAGAAATGTTATGAACAATTTTATGCCCATAAATTCATCAACTGGGATGAAATGGACAAATCCCTTAAAAGACACAAAATTCCAAAGCTCATTTAAGAAGACATTTATAACTTGGACAGTTATACATCTACTAAAGTAATGGACTCCTTAGTGAACTTTCTCCAACAAGGAAACTTAGTAGCTCAAGTGGGGTGCTTCTGTCAAATTCTACCGAATACTAAAGGACCAGATACCACTAACTACACGCAAAACTTCTTAGGAGACACCATAGGAGAGAACACTCTCTAACTTATCTTACAAGGCTACCATTATCCTGATACAGAAGATACTACGGAACAAACCTGTTACAAGAAAAAGAGATATAGACCAATATCATTCACTGATATGGACACAAAAATCCCCATTAAAGTATTTGCAAATCCAATCCAGTAATAAATTAAAAGAATAATACACTACATCCAAGAGGGGATAAGGGTAGTTATCCAAGCAATGCAAGGCTGGTTAAACATTTTATTTCTTTATTTATTATTTAACATTTTTATTGGAGTATAATTGCTTTACAATGGTGTGTTAGTTTCTGCTGTATAACAAAGTGAATCAGCTATACATATACATATATCCCCATATCTCCTCCCTCTTGTGTCTCCCTCCCTCCCAACTTCCCTATCCCACCCCTCTAGATGGTCACAAAGCAAAGAGCTGATCTCCCTGTGCTACGCAGCTGTTTCCCACTAGCTATCGATTTTACATTTGGTAGTGTATATATATATCCAACCAGTCAGTGTAACTTACCATATCAACAGACTAAAGAGGAAAAAGCACATGACCATCTAAAATACATAGAAAAAGGATTTGACAAAATATAACATCCATTCATGATGAAAACTCAGAGCAAACTAAGAATAGAGGGGAACTTCCTAATCCTAATAAAGAATGTCTACCCAAAAATTACGTTGTTAGTATTATATTTGATGGTTTAAAAACTGCTAGCTTTCCTTTTAAAATTGGGAATAAGGAAAAGTTGTGCACTCTAACAGTTCTGTCTAATATCATAGTAGATGTCCTAGCCCATCCAAAAAGACAATAAAAATGAATAGATTTATATAGACTGGAGTGGAAGTAATTATATGACTTCATTGTCTACATAGATTTTCCCAAAGAGTCTATAAAAATGAAAGTTAATAGAACTAAAAAGTGAATTTAGCGAGAATGCAGGATACAATATCAACATACAAAAATCAATCATATTTTATATGTACTCTATGGGCAATTGGAAATCATTTTTCAAAGTAAAATTTGAAATAGCACCAAAACCATGGGATGCATATACATCCTCAAAAATATATGCAAGTTTGTATGCAGTAAAGTATAAAATATTATTGAGAGAAAAACTTAAGAGAAGGTATACAAATGCAGATCCAATACTCCAGTAATCAAGTCTATACATTCAGCAAAATTCCAACCCAAATTCCAGCAGGGTTTTTGGTAGAAATGGAAAAGCTACTTTTAAAAGCTATGTAGAGATTCAAAGGAATAAGAATAGCCAACGCATTTTGGAATAAGAACAAAGTTGCAAGATTTATATTACCTGATTTGAACACATTATAAAGCTATAGCAATCAAGAAACTGTTGTGTCAGTGAAAGAATAGGCCCATAGATCAATAAAACAGAATAGACAGCCCAGAAATAGACTCCCCCACAAAATATCATCAAATAATTTTCAGTCAAATTGTCAAGGTAATTAATGAAAAATGGTAGTCTTTTCAACAAATGATAATGGAAAAAAATGAAAAACCATATGCAAAAAATATATATTAATGCTTACCTTGTGCCATATACAAAAATTAACTAAAAGTGAATTGAAATTATATGCAAGTATCCAGAAAAAATATAGAAGGAAATATGTCCTTTGGTAAGGCAAATATTTTTTAATAGGACATGATAAAGTACAAATCATAAAAGAAAAACTATAGTGTACTTCATCAAAATTAAAAAATTCTCCTTGTGCAAATACACTATTAAGAAAATTAAAACACAACTATATACTGTGAGAAGATATTTGCAAAACACATATCTAATAAAGAAATCATTTAGAACACGTAAAGCCTTTCAAAACTCAATAATAAGGAAACAAACTACTAACAAAAAAATGGGCAAAGATCTGAGGAGATATTTTTCTAGAGATTTATGGATGACAAACATATAAAATGACACTCCACATCATCAGTCATTAGGGAAATGCAAATGAAAATCACAATGAGTATTGCACAGCTATAATGTGAGATATAACTAAACACCTGTCAATGTCAAGAGCTGGTGAGAATATAGAGCAATTGAATCTCTCATATATTGCTAGCGATAATGCAAAATGATACAGCTACTTTGGAAAATATGTAGGCAATTTCTTATAAAGTTACCATATGATCCAGAAATACCACTTCTAGATGTTTATTCAAGATAAGTGAAAACATAGGTCCACACAAAATCCTGTCCACAAACATTTATAGCAGATTATATTATAGAAATTAAATTCATAATCTCCAAAAACTCAAAAAAATTAAAATGTCTACAATTGGTGAGTAGATAGAATATGGTGCATTATACAATGAAATTCTACTCAGCGATACAGCAACACGGATGAATCACAAAGATGCTAAAGGAAAGAAATCATATTATAATGGCTACATTCTTGATTGTTCCATTTATATGGTATTCAGAAAAAGGCAAAATTAAGGGACAAAAACCAGATCAGTGGTTGCCAAGGCTGCTGCTGGGGAGAAAGGAATGATTATGATTATAAAGAGACATGAGGGAGCTTTCACAGCGATAGAAATGTTCTTTGCCTTAATTGTAGTAGTGTTCATTTGACTGTGTGTTAGAGTATGTAGAACTGTACATCTAAAAAGAAGGGAGAAATATATGGTTTTAAAATTATAACTCAACCAGATTTTGTTAAAAAGATAAATGCTCAGTAAATATTGTAGAATAGAGATTACTGGCAATACTGGGGCCTGAGAGCAGACTAGTTAGCCTGTTTTTAAATACCAGCCAAGCTATTTGTTTTATAGTAGTTAATTATGAGGCTGGAAAGTTCCAACTGTTATTTTTGAAACTACTTTTTAAATGGGGCTTATAATTCTGTAAAACTATAAAATCAAGTCAAAAGTTACAAGACCAAAATCTGAAGGAATGTGTCAGTTCCCAGCTTCAGGAAAATGATGGTCACAACAATTCCTTTCACTTTTACTAGAACACTTTGTTATAGTCTTGGGAACATTCACCTCCCATAGCAAACACTTCAGGCTCCAGCCTGTCAGCAGTTACGTGTAAGTGCCTCACTGCTTTTCACCAGTGTATTGAACAAAGTGTGGTTGTGAAAAGTTGTATATGACTATAAAATTTTGAATTGAAGAATCTATAAAGTCAAAATGATAAAAAAAAAACAATCATCTCTGGATCTCAACATTGCCTTCCAAAAGAGACACTCCCCATAGCAATGGTAGAGTGATTAATCAAAGATAGTCATGCAATAGCAAATGCCACAGGACAAGAAGCAACTTGTTTATGGGTATCTTGAATGTCACATAATGAAATATTAGCTTTAGGTTAATTGATTAGATTTCAAATGCAAAACACCATGGGAAAGATAAATAATTAGTTTAAATTCACACTTACATGTAAGTTACTTGTCATATATTTTTTCCTGAGAATATGCTTTAAGATAGAATGACTGTAAAGCACAAATCTATTGGGAGTTGCTAAGGAATCTGGTCATGATGAAGGTATCAGTCTCAGCTACCAGGATCTTAAACTTTTCTAATGATACCCTACTCATTTTAATATTGTGACTAGAATATCCTCTTAAAAAATAACATACAATTATGAATTGATACCTTAGTAAATGACAGGAAAAATATACACATTAAAAATTATCAGGGCTTCCCTGGTGGCGCAGTGGTTGGGAATCTGCCTGCCAATGCAGGGGACACGGGTTCCAGCCCTGGTCTGGGAGGATCCCACATGCTGCGGAGCAACTAAGCCCGTGAGCCACAACTACTGAGCCTGCGCGTCTGGAGCCTGTGCTCCGCAATGGGAGAGGCCGTGACAGTGAGAGGCCCACGCACCACGATGAAGAGTGGCCCCCGCTCGCCGCAACTGGAGAAAGCCTTCGCACAGAAACGAAGACCCAACACAGCCAAAAATAAATAAATAAATAAATTAATTAAAAAAAAATTATCAGACTTAATTGGACTTCTTGACTTTACTCTCCCCCTCCATTAGATCTTACTCATTCCCTCTCCAGTTAGCGCTATTAAATCCAGATTGAATTATGATGCTTCATACATAATCCCCTACAGATCTATAGCAAACTCTGTAACAGAATACAAAATTCTTCATAAATAGATATCAACTTAATTTCCCAGATGTGTTTCACACTTTTAGCCCCTTCCACTTTGCTTTCCATCCCTCAACCACCCAGATTGGTCCATATCTCGTTGCCATGTTTCATTGCATACCTGGGCATTATTTACTTGCTTATGCATCCATAAGACAGCACGCACAGAGTCTTCTTCTGGAATGCATATCTCCCTTTTTTTCGGAAGTGAAACCAATGCCTACGTAAGCCACCGTTCAAAAGTTGCCTTCTGGGTGAAAACTTTTATACACCATTTGGGCTTAAATTTCTGCTTTTGCTACCTTAATTCTTTGTTCATAATTCTGTTGTAATTCCTGTGACATTTTCATGCAGTTAATGATTTATGTTTCCTCCTCCTCGTTCACCAACAACACTTATATTTGCTCAGCTAAGGGGAGAATCTATGCCACATGAATCTTTTAAATTTACTATCTAACATTGTGCAAGGAACATGGTAGATGCTAAATACATTATTATTACATAAATGAAACTGAACAAACCATGTGTTGTGAGCACTTAGAGTAAATCTATTTTCTTTTTTTTTAACATCTTTATTGGAGTATAATTGCTTTACAATGATGTGTTAGTTTCTGCTGTATAACAAAGTGAATCAGCTATATGTATACATATGTCCCCATATCCCCTCCCTCTTGCGCCTCCCTCCCACTCTCCTTATCCCACCCCTATAGGTGGGCACAAATCATCGAGCTGATCTCCCTGTGCTATGTGGCTTCTCCCACTAGCTATTTTACATTTGGTAGTGTATATATGTCAGTGCCACGCTCTCACTTCATCCCAGCTTACACTTCCCCCTCTCCGTGTCCTAAAGTCCATTCTCTACATCTGCGTCTTTATTCCTGTCTTACCCCAAGGTCCTTCAGAACCTTTTTTTTTTTTTTAGATTCCATATATATGTGTTAGCATACAGAATTTATTTTTCTCTTTCTGACTTACTTCACTCTGTATGACAAACTCAAGGTCCATCCGCCTCACTACAAATAACTCAATTTCGTTTCTTTTTATGGCTGAGTAACTCCATTGTGCCACATCTTCTTTATTCATTCATCTGTTGATGGACACTTAGGTTGCGTCCATGTCCTGGCTATTGTAAATAGTGCTGCAGTGAACACAGGTACATGTCTCTTTTTGATTTATGGTTTTCTCAGGGTATATGCCCAGTAGTGGGATTGCTGGGTCATATGATAGTTCTATTTTTAGTTTTTTAAGGAACCTCCATACTGTTCTGCAGAGTGGCTATATCAAATTACATTCCCACCTACAGTGCAAGAGGGTTCCCTTTTCTCCACACCCTCTCCAGCATTTATTGTTTGTAGATTTTTTAATGATGACCATTCTGACCGCCGTGAGGTGATACCTCATTGTAGTTTTGATTTCCATTTCTCTAATGATTAGTGGTATTGAGCATCCTTTCATGTGCTTGTTGGCAATCTGTATATCTTATTTGGAGAAATGTCTATTTAGGTCTTCTGCCCATTTCTGATTGGGCTGTTTGTTTTTTTGATATTGAGCTGCATGAACTGCTTGTATATTTTGGAGATTAATCTTTGTCAGTTGCTTCATTTGCAAATATATTCTGAAAGTTGTCTTTTCATCTTATTTATGGTTTCCTTTGCTATGCAAAAGCTTTTAAGTTTCATTAGGTCCCATTTGTTTATTTTTGTTTTTATTTCCATTTCTCTAGGAGGTGCGTCAAAGATGTTCTTGTTGTGATTTATGTCATAGAGTGTTCTCCCTATGTTTTCCTCTAAGAGTTTGATAGTGTCTGGCCTTACATTTAGGTCTTTAATCCATTTTGAGTTTACTTTTGTTTATGGTGTTAGGAAGTGTTCTAATTTCATTCTTTTACATGTAGCTGTCAAGTTTTCCCAGCACCACTTATTGAAGACGCTGTCTTTTCTCCATTGCGTATTCTTGCCTGCTTTATCAAAGATAAGGTGACCATATGTGTGTGTGTTTATCTCTGGGCTTTCTATTCTGTTCCATTGACCTACATTTCTGTTTTCGTGCTAGTACCACACTGTCTTGATTACTGTAGCTTCGTAGCATAGTCTGAAGTCAGGGAGGCTAATTCCTCCAGCTCCATTTTTCTTTCTCACGGTTTCTTTGGCTATTCGGGGTCTTTTTGTTTCCATACAAATTGTGAAATTTTTTGTTCTAGTTCTGTGAAAAATGCCATTGGTACTTTGGGAGGGATTGCAGTGAATCTGTAGATTGCTTTGGGTAGTATAGCCATTTTCGCAATGTTGACTCTTCCAACCCAAGAACATGGTATATCTCTCTATCTGTTTGTACCATCTTTAATTTCTTTCAACAGTGTCTTATAGTTTTCTGCATGCAGGTCTTTTGTCTCCTGAGGTAGGTTTATTCGTAGATATTTTACCGTTTTTGTTGCAGTCGTAAGTGTGAGTGTTTCCTTAATTTCTCTTTCAGATTTTTCATCATTAGTGCATAGGAATGCAAGAGATTTCTGTGCATTAATTTTGTATCCTGAACTTTACCAACTTCATTGATTAACTCTAGTAGTTTTCTGGTAGTATCTTTAGGATTCTCTATGTGTAGTATCATATCATCTGAAAACAATGACAGCTTTATTTCTTATTTTTCTGATTTGTATTCCTTTTATCTCTTTTTCTTCTCTGATTGTTGTGGCTAAAACTTCCAAAGCTATTTTGAATAATAGAGGTGAGAGTGGGCATCCTTGTCTTGTTCCTGATTTTAGTGGAAATGGTTTCAATTTTTCACCATTGAGAATGATGTTGGCTGTGTGTTTGTCATATATGGCCTTTATTATGTTGAGGTAAGTTCTCTCTATGCCTAATTTCTGGAGAGTTTTTATTATAAATAGGTGTTGAACTTTGTTGAAAGTTTTTTCTGTATCTATTGAGATGATCATATGATTTTTATGATTCAGTTTGTTAAGATGGTGTATCACATTGATTGATTTGCATATACTGAAGAATCCTTGCATTCTTGTGATAAACCCCACTTGATCATGTTGTATGATCCTTTTAATGTGCTGTTGGAATCTGTTTGTTAGTATTTTGTTCAGGATTTTTGAATCTATGTTCATCAGCAATATTGGCCTGTAGTTTTCATTTGTTGTGACATCTTGTCTGATTTTGGTATCAGCGTGATGGGGGCCTTGTAGTATGAGTTTGGGAGTGTTCCTCCCTCTGCTATATTTTGGAAGAGTTTGAGAAGGATAGGTGTTAGCTCTTCTCTAAATGTTTGATAGATTTTGCCTGTGAATTCATCTGGTCCTGGGCTTTTGTTTGTTGGAAGATTTTTAATTACAGTTTCAATTTCAGTGCATGTGATTGGTCTGTTTATATTTTCTATTTCTTCTTTGTTCAGTCTTGGAAGGTTGTGCTTTTCTAACAATTTTTCCATTTCTCCTAGGTTATCTATTTTGTTCACATATACATGCTTGTAGTAATCTCTCATGATTCTTTGTATTTCTGCAGTGTCAGTTGTTACTTTTCCTTTTTGATTCCTAATTCTGTTGATTTGAGTCTTCTCCCTTTTTTTCATGGGGAGTCTGGCTAGTGCTTATCAATCTTTTTTATCTTCTCAAAGAAACAGCTTTTAGTTTTACTGATCTCTGCTCTTGTTTCCTTCATTTCTTTTTCATTTATTTCTGATCTGATGTTTATGATTTCTTTGCTTCTGCTAACTTTGGGGTTTTTTTGTTCTTCTTTCTCTATTGCATTAGGTGTAAGGTTAGGTTGTTTATTTGAGATGTTTCTTGTTTCTTGAGGATTGTATTGCTACAAATTTCCCTCTTAGAACTGCTTTTGCTGCATCCCATAGGTTTTGGGTCATCGTGTTTTCATTGTCATTTGTTTCTAGGTATTTTTGATTTCCTCTTTGATTTCTTCAGTGATCTCTTATTTATTTAGTAGTGTATTGTTTAACCTATGTGTGTTTGTATTTTTTACAGTTTTTTTCCTGTAATTGATATCTCATAGCATTTTGGTCAGAAGAGATACTTGATAGGATTTCAAGTTTCTTAAATTTACCAGTGCTTGATTTGTGATCCAAGATATGATCTATCCTGGAGAATGTTCCCTGAGCATTTGAGAAGAAAGTGTGTTCTCTTGTTTTTGGATGGAATGTACTATGAATATCAATGAAGTCCATCTTGCTTAATGTGTCAGTTAAACCTTGTGTTCTTTTATTTATTTTCATTTTGGATGATTTGTCCATTGGTGAAAGTGGGGTATTAAAGTCCCCTACTATGATTGTGTTACTGTCGATTTCCCCTTTTATGGCTGTTAGCATTTGCCTTGTGTATTGAGGTGCTCCTATGTTTGGTGCATAAATATTTACAATTGTTATATCTTCTTCTTGGATTGATCCCTTAATCAGTATGCAGTATCCTTGTTTGTGTCTTGTAATAGTTTTTATTTTAAAGTCTCTTTTGTCTAATATTAAAATTGCTATTCCAGCTCTTTTGATTTCCATTTGCATGGAATATCATTTTCCATCCCTTACTTTGAGTCTGTATGTGTCCCTAGGTCTGAAGTGATTCTGTTATAGACAGCATATAAGCAGGGCTCGTTTTTTATCCATTCAGCCAGTCTATGTCTTTTGGTTGGAGCATTTAATCCATTTACATTTAAGTTAATTACCAATATATATGTTCCTATTACCATTTTCTTAATTGTTTTGGGTTTGTTTTTGTAAGTCTTTTCCTACTAGCATTTGTTGTAAATCTGGTTAGGTGGTGCTAAATTCTCTTAACTTTTGCTTTTCTGTAAAGGTTTTAATTTCTCCTTTGAATCTGATTCAAATTGAATCCTTGAATCTGATCCTTGCCGGGGAGAGTAATGTTGGTTGTAGGTTTTTGCCTTTCATCACTTTAGATATGTCCTGCCATTCCCTTCTGGCTTGCAGAGTTTCTGCTAAAAGATCAGCTGTTAACCTTATGGGGATTTCCTTGTATGATATTTGTTGTTTTTCCCTGGCTGCTTTTAATATGTTTTCTTTGCATTTAGTTTTTGATAGTTTGATTAATATGTGTCTTGGCATGTTTCTCCTTGGATTTTTCCTGTATGGGACTCTGCGTTTCCTGGACTTGACTGAATATTTCCGTTCCAATGTTTGTTAGGTAAATTTTCAACTATAATCTCTCCAAATATTTTATCAGACCCTTTATTTTTGTCTTCTTCTTCTGGGACCCCTATAATTTGAATGTTGGTGTGTTTAATTTTGTCCCAGAAGTTTCTGAGACTGTCCTCAATTGTTTTAATTCTTTTCTCTTTATTTTGTTCTCTGGTAGTTATTTCCACTATTTTATCTTCTAGGTCACTTATCTGTTCTTCTGCCTCAGTTATTCTGCTATTGATTCCTTCTAGAGAATTTTAAATTTAATTTATTATGTTTTTTGTCATTGTTTGTTTGCTCTTTAGTTCTTCTAGGTCCTTGTTAAAAGTTTCTCATATTTCCTCCATTCTATTTCTAAGATTTTGGATCAGCTTTACTATCATTACTCTGTATGGTTTTTCAGGTAAACTGACTATTTCCTCTTCATTTGTTTTGTCTGGTGGGTTTTTAGCTTGCTCCTTCATCTGCTGTCTGTTTCTCTGTCTCCTCATTTTGCTTCATTTACTTTGTTTGGTGTTTCCTTTTTGAAGGCTGCAGGTTCCTAGTTCCCATTGTTTTTGTTGTCTGCCCCAGTAGGTGAGGTTGTTTCAGTGGGTTGTGTAGGCTTTCTGGTGGATGGTACTGGTGCCTGTGTTCTGGTGGGTGGGGCTGGATATTGTGTTTCTGGTGGGCAGGGCTGCATCCAGTGGTGTGTTTAGGGGTGTCTGTGAACTTATTATGATTTTAGGCACCTTCTCTGCTAATGGGTGGGGTTGTGTTCCTGTCTTGCTAGTTATTTGTCATGGGGCGTCCAGCACTGGAGCATGCTGACAGTTAGATGGAGCTGGGTCTTAGTGTTGAGATGGAGATCTATCCGAGAGGTCTTGCTCATTGATATTACATGGGGCTGGAAGGTTTGTGTTGGTCCAATGTCCTGAACTCGGCTCTACCACCTCAGAGGCTCAGGCCTGACACCTGGCCAGAGCACAAAGACCCTGTCAGCCATATGGCTCAGAAGAAAAGGGAGAAAAAAGAAAGAAAAATAAATAAATAAAAAATACAATAAGTGAAATAAAATAAAATAATTAAAATTAAAAAATTTTTAATTATTAAAATAAAAAAGTAATAAAAAAAGGAGAGCAACAAAACCAATAAACATATCAACCAATGATAACAAGTACTAAAACCTACACTAAGGTGAACATAAAAATCAGAAACAATTTAGTTGCAGACAGCAAACCCCAAGTCGACAGTTGTTCCCAAAATCCACCACCTCAATTTTGGGATGATTCATTGTCTATTCAGGTATTCCACAGATGCAGGATACCCCAAGTTGATTGTGGGGATTTAATCTGCTGCTCTTGAGGCTGCATGGAGAAATTTCCCTTTCTCTTCTTTGTTTGCACAGCTTCTGGGGTTCAGCTTCGGTTTTGGCTCTACCTCTGTGTGTAGGTAGCCCTCAGGCATCTGTTCCCTCCCAGACATGACAGGGTTAAAGCAGCCACTGATTAGGGGACTCTGGCCCACTCATGCCACAGCGAGGGAGGGGTATGGTAGTTACAATTGGAATGCAGGGTGAGCCTGCAGCGGCAGAGTCTGGCATGACATTGCAACAGCCTGAGGTGCACCGTGTTTTCTCCCAGGGAAGTTGTACCTGGATCATGTGACCCTGGCAGTGGAGTGCTGCACAGGCTCCCTGGGTGGTGGTGGTGGTGGGGGCTGTGTATAGTGACCTGTGCTTGCACACCGGTTTCTTGGTCGTTGCAACAGTAGCGTTAGTGTTACATGCCCATCTCTGGTGTCCAAGCTGATAGCCACAGCTCACTCTCATCTCTGGAGCTCGCTTAGGTGGTGCTCTGCCTTCTGTGGGCAGACAGGGAAAGATTCCCCTCTCCTCACACACCCTGAAACAATGGTCTCTTGCCTCTTAGGCAGGTCCAGACTTTTTCCTGGAATCTCTCCCAGCTAGCTGTGGCACACTAGCCCCCTTCAGGCTGTGTTCATCCAGCCAACACCAGTCCTCTCCCTGGGATCTGAACTCCGAAGCCCAAGCCTCAGCTCCCAGCCCCCACCTACTCAGGTGGGTGAGCAGACAAGCTTCTCAGGCTGGTGAGTGCTGGCTAGCACCAATCCTCTGTGTGGGAATCTCTCTGCTTTGCTCTCTGCACCCCTGTTGCTGCGCTTTCCTCTGTGGCTCTGAAGCTTCTCCCCACCCACCCCTGTCTCTACCAGTGAAGGGGCTTCCTAGTTGTGGAAACTTTCCTCCTTCACAGCTTCCTCCCAGAGGTGCAGAGCCAACCCTATACTTTTGTCTCTGTTTTTTCTTTTTTCTTTTGCCCTACCCAGGTACGTGGGGAGTTTTTTGCCTTTTGGGAAGTCTGAGGTCTTCTGCCAGCATTCAGTAGGTGTTCTGTAGGAGTTGTTCCACATGTAGATGTATTTCTGATGTATTTGTGGGGAGGAAGGTGATCTCCATGTCTTACTCCTCTGCCATCTTGAATGTCTACCTGAATCTATTTTGAAATGGCAAGTAAGACTACATTTGGGGTCATTAGTCACTACTATGTACTATTAACTGGAAGCTCCTCTGTACAAAAGATGTGATGGTTATAACTTGTCTAGCATTAACTGTTCATTAGATAACAGTGTTAGATCAGCTGTTCAGTTTGTATGTAACACTAAAACCAAGAAGAATACTTTTATCGTCAACTTTTAGTTCTAGACTTCATGCTTCCTGAGAGCAGACACCAAAACCTATTCATATTTGTATTCTCATCACTTAGTGGTTCTTGCTGATAATAGACACAATTAAATGTTTTCATATTTTAAGTTAAACTAAATGTAAATTGAACACTTATTTTTAAGTAATAGTTTCTAAAGCTGAGTCAGCATAGACTTGAATGAATTCAAAACCCATATTCTTACATGCTTTTCTAGTCCTAAGAGTATTCATATAATTGTTGATTTAATTTTTATTAAAAATTGAAGACAAAGCAAAATGATAATATACTATAATATGTATGGTTCATTCATATGCATTATGTATTAATTGACCATAAAACAAGAAAATATTCTACTGGCAATTATAGCTTCTAATCTTGCATTACAAGGAAAATTATGACAATGCATAAACCCAGATAAAGTGAAGACAGCACAAATGATAGATAATTTGATATAAACTTTCTGAAATTATTCAACCAATAAAACTGACAAACTTTGGCAAGATAAACATTTAAATTATACTAGAAGTTGTCAGAGTATAATTTTTAAAAGTAAAATCACCATTCTCATACAAATATAAATATGTACTTGTCAAAAACGTTATTTGATTTCATTAATTAATGAGGGAACAAGTAACATGTTACAACTGGAACATAGGAGAATACAAAGGACAGGAACATGTATAGGAATTCAGGAATACTAAAAATAATTTACTTACTAGATTCAAAATTGGTTGTTATCCACAGGGCAATAATTAAATACTTGGGACAGTATTTGATTATTGTCCATGGGACAGTTTGTATTTCTATGAATGAACATCATTTGTTGTATTATCAGTTTTCTGTAACTTTCAATGTTGTAATGTAGCACAAAGTCAATGATAAGTGGAGATAATCTGAAAGAATATGCTAGACAGAACACAAAGGAATCTTTTTTGTCATTTAAAAATCATTCACATATTTCCTTAATAAAAAGATCTATAAAGCCATTGTAAGTAATCCTACACTTTTTATCACACACATTTGTTTTATGATTAAATAATGTATGTAGATTCCTGAAAGACCACATATTACATGGCCAAATACACATTGATGTAGATCTCAGGGACGCTCAATTTAAGAAGGTTTCAAAACATTCAGTTTAAGAAAAATTTTTGAGAGCTATTAGAAAATGTTCCAAATTCTATGCCCTAATTGTGTTTTTAGAAATTGGAATATTTTACATTTGATGTGAAAACATTATGTGTAGAATTCTTGACAATTTGAAATCAATTTTTAAGAATTTCAAATTAGAAAACATATCTTTACTGTTACTCAGGAAAAAAGCAGTTATTACTTTCATGAGATCCTACAATCTAATATTTGAGAAGTTCTTGTAAGTGCATTTAACGTTTTTTGCAATATATGTTGACAGGCGGCCTCCCTGTATGTGCTTAGAAATGTTTTCCTTGCCGTGTTTAAAAATAGAATTCGAAAGGAAGTGGTTCAAGATAATGAATTTGTTATGAAAAAAGTTTCATATCTTAAATATGAACAGTTAACATATTTCCATCAATCTCAAGAGGAAAAAATCATGCCTGCCACAAAAGGAAAATGTAAGATTTGCCAAGAAGAATTGAAGAGTACTGATGTAATAGTTTGGGAAAAAGGGCCACTGAGTTGGAGATCATGATTAAAAGAACCGTAGTGCTTGTATGGAAACCAGCCCAGCAGCCCAGCAGCTGCACATCTTGGACAATCTGTTGCTGATTATTAATGATGGAAAGCCAGGTATAATCATTGGTGCACATTGTTATGAATGCATGTATCAAAATTCCAACAGCTTTTTTATAATTTGACACAAAGTAGGCTATGGCTTTCTGAAACAACTCTTGATACTCATTAGAATTCAAAGAATCATGTAACAATAAATTAAGGCTACATTTATACACATTATCTCCTGTTAAAAGACACAGCCATATAATGCCCAGGGAGGACTTTTGAAAAGATTTCCCAACATTTAGGAATTGGCTATTATTATACTTTATATATAATAGAGTATCTTATTAAGCTGGAATAAAAACTGATAAAATGTATGGGTAGAGTTAGAAAAAATTGATACACATGGATGGAGATGGAAGGCTAAGGAATCTCTTGAGATCGGTTAAGGAGGAGGATTTCAACACTAATACCTGAGGTTCACACATATAACAACATATTGGATAGTAGTAACCCTTACAAAAGTCAGATAGTATGGATGGCTGACGATGCTTAGAGTAATGAAAGAAAGAAACAGAGAAAAAGCATATTTTTGGGGGGGAGGGAACAACAGAGTGGATGGCCTTAGAATCCAGCCAAATACACCATTTGTTATAGTACATACAGGTACTCTGTATACACCGTAGGAAAGAGAAAAAGCACACGATATAAATTGAGAAGCGCCTCACTACATTTTGAATTTATTTATTTATTTATTTATGGCTGTGTTGGGTCTTCGTTTCTGTGCAAGGGCTTTCTCTAGTTGCGGCAAGCGGGGGCCACTCTTCATCGCGGTGCGCAGGCCTCCCACCATCGCGGCCTCTCCTGTTGCGGAGCACAGGCTCCAGACGCGCAGGCTCAGTAGTTGTGGCTCACGGGCCCAGTTGGTCCGCTGCATGTGGGATCTTCCCAGACCAGGGCTCGAACCCGTGTCCCCTGCACTAGCAGGCAGATTCTCAACCACTGCGCCACCAGGGAAGCCCCTACATTTTGTATCAGGATCATACTGAACAATTCTGCCATAGGACTCCTGATACCAATGTGTACACAGAGAGAAAAAAGAACACTGTCACAAATTATGACTGGCCAAAGTCGAGGCTGTGGGAAAGTTTAACTATACTTGAGCAAGCATCAGGTCTGGGAAACATCTTTCCCAAAATTGGAGGTGGCCATGTAGGAGTTGCAGCACACTTGCCAGTAAGGAGGCAGTAGTAAAAAGAACAAAGTTCTATCTTGGAAGTATCCTGAGGCAGCAGTACTGACTAGAGCTGGAGCAGAAGTAATGGAACTCATCTTATAGGAAAGAGCTTTTACTCTTTTGTGTTCCAAGCAACCAAAACTGTGAGTTAATGGCTATTCAGCCCCAATCTCCTCTTGGAAATAAAACAGTAGGTATACCTTTATTATCAGAAGTAAATCAGAAGATATTTCTATTGATGTGGAAACCAAATTTCATAAGGCTGTAGGAGAACAATGACCAGAAACAAATTGAAAAATAGTTTAAAACACCCCTTGGAGATTCCAGAAGTACATGGAGGAAGGTAAATCTTCAAGAAACAAGATTTCTTAAATGAGTGGCAAAAGCATGAAACTACTAAGATTTATAAAGTTTAATATATATTTTTAAAATTCCCTCCATACAAAATATCTTGTTTGCTTATATGGGAAAGTTTTTCTAATTTTTGCCGTGAAATTGAGGAAAGACTCAATAAAATTTATATTGCCTTTTCTCAATGCTTAAAAAACGATGTTATTTTTTTTTTTTTTTTTTTTTTTTTTTACGATGTTATTTTTGAGGGAGAGAGTGAGGATGTTGAAACTGCAGGAACCACTGTGTGGCTGACAGGGTCTTGATGCTCCGGTCAGGGGTCAGGCCTGTGTCTCACAGATGGAAGAGCCGAGTTCAGGACATTGGACCACCAGAGACCTCCCGACTCCACATAATATTAAATGGCAAAATCTCTTCCAGAGACCTCCATCTCAATGCTAAGACCCAGCTCCACTCAACGACCAGCAAGCTACAGTGCTGGACACCCTATGCCAAAAAACTAACAAGACAGGAGCACAAACCCACCCATCAGCATAGAGGCTGCCTAAAACCATAATAAGGTCACAGACACCCCCAAACACACCAACAGACATGGTCCTGCCCACAAGAAAGACAAGATCCAGCCTCATCCACCAGAACACTGCATCAGTACCCTCAACCAGGAAGCCTACACAATCCACTGAACCAACCTTACCCACTGGGGGCAGACACCAAAAACAACAGGAGTACGAACCTGCAGCCTGCAAAAAGGAGACCACAAACACAGTAAGTGAAGCAAAATGAGAACACAGAGAAACACACAGCAGATGAAGGAGCAAAGTAAAAACCCATCAGACAAAAAAAATGAAGAGGAAATAGGCAGTCTACCCGAAAAAGAATTTAGAGTAATGATAGTAAAGATGATGTAAAGTCTTGGAAATAGAATGCAGGAAATACAAGAAACGCTTAACAAGGACCTAGAAGAACTAAAGAGCAAACAAACAATTATGACCAACAAAATAAACAAAATTAAAAATTCTCTAGAAGAAGTCAATAGCAGAATAACTGAGGCAGAAGAACAGATAAGTGACCCAGAAGATAAAAGAGTGGAAATAACTACTGCAGAGCAGAATAAAGAAAAAGAATGAAAAGTATTGAGGACAGTCTCAGAGACCTCTGGGACAATATTAAACACACCAACATTCGAACTATAGGGGTCCCAGAAGAAGAAGATAAAAAGAAAGGGACTGAGAAAATATTTGAAAAGATTAGAGTTGAAAAATTCCCTAATATGGGAAAGGAAAAAGTCAGTCAAGTCCAGTAAGCCCAAAGAGTTCCATACAGGATAAATCCAAGGAAAAACATGCCAAGACACATATTAATCAAACTATCAAAAATTAAATACAAAGAAAAAATATTAAAAGCAGTAAGGGAAAAACAACAAATAACATACAAGGGAATCCCTATAAGGTTAACAGGTGATTTTTCAGCAGAAACTCTGCAAGCCAGAAGGGAATGGCAGGACATATCTAAAGTGATGAAAGGGAAAAACCTACAAACAAGATTACTCTATCCAGCAGGCTTTCATTCAGATTCAACAGCAAAATTAAAATCTTTACAGACAAGCAGAAGCTAAGATGATTCAGCACCATGAAACCGAAACTACCTTTACAACAAATGCTAAAGGAACTTCTCTAGGCAGGAAACACAAGAGAAGGAAAAGACCTACAATAACAAACCCAAAACAATTAAGAAAATGGTAATAGGAACATACATATCAATAATTACCTTACATGTAAATGGATTAAATGTTTCAACCCAAAGACATAGACTGGCTGAATGGACATTAAAACAAGACCCTTATATATACTGCCTACAAGAGACCCACTTCAGACCTAGGGACACATACAGACTGAAAGTGAGGGGATGGAAAAAAATATTCCATGCAAATGGAAATCAAAAGAAAGCTGGCATAGCAATTCTCGTATCAGACACAATAGACTTTAAAATAAAGACTATTACAAGAGAAAAAAAAGGACACTACATCATGATCAAGGGATCAATCCAAGAAGAAGATAAAACAATTGTAAATATTTATGCACTTAACATAGGAGTACCACAATACATAAGGCAAATGCAAACAGCCATAAAAGGGGAAATCAACAGTAACATGATCATATTAGCAGACCTTAACACCCCATTTTCACCAATGGAAATACCATCCAAAATGAAAATAAATAAGGAAACACAAGCTTTAAATGATACATTAAACAAGATGGACTTAACTGATATTTATAGGACATTCCATTCAAAAACAACACAATGCACATTCTTTTCAAGTGCTCATGGAATATTCTCCAGGATAGATCATATCTTGGGTCACAAATCAAGCCTCAGTAAATTTAAGAAAATTGAACTTGTATCAAGTATCTTTTCTGAAAACAACACTATGAGACTAGAAATCAATTACAGGAAAAAAATCTGTGAAAAATACAAACACACGGAGGCTAAAAAATACAATACTAAATAACCAAGAGATTACTGAAGAAATCAAAGGGGAAATCAAAAAATACCTAGAAACAAATGACAATGAAAACACGATGACCCAAAACCCATGGGATACAGCAAAAGCAGTTCTAAGAGGGAAATTTATAGCAATACAATCCTACCTCAAGAGACAAAAAACATTTCAAATAAACCACCTAAACTTAAACCTCAAGCAATTAGAGAAAGAAGGACAAAAATACCCCAAAGTTAGCAGAAGGAAAGAAATCATAAAGATTGGATCAGAAATAACTGAAAAAGAAATGAAGGAGACAATAGCAAAGATCAATAAAACTAAAAGCTACGTCTTTGAGAAGATAAACAAATTGATAAACCATTAGCCAGACACATCAAGGGAAAAAGGGAGAAGATTCAAATCAATAGAATTAGAACTGAAAAAGGGGAAGTAACAACTGACACTGCAGAAATACAAAGGATCATGAGAGATTACTACAAGCAACTATATGCCAATAAATTGGAAAACCTGGAAGAAATGGACAAATTCTTAGAAAAGCAAAACCTTCTGAGACTGAACCAGGAAGTTAGAAAGTATAAACAGACCAATCACAAGCACTGAAATTAAGACTGTGATTTAAAATCTTCCAACAAACAAATGCCAAGGACCAGATGGCTTCACAGGCAAGTTGTATCAAACATTTAGAGAAGAGCTAACACCTATCATTCTCAAACTCTTCCAAAATATAGCAGAGGGAGGAATACTCCCAAACTCATTCTATGCAGCCACCATCACCCTGATGATACCAAAACCAGACAAAGATGTCACAAGAAAGAAAGCTACAGGCCAATATCACTGATGAACATAGATGCCAAAATTCTCAACAAAATACTAGCAAACAGAATCCAACAGCACGTTAAAAGGATCATACACCATGATCAAGTGGGGTTTATCCCAGAAATGCAAGGATTCTTCAATATATGCAAATCAATCAACATGATACACCATATTAACAAATTGAAGGAGAAAAGCCATATGATCATCTCAACGGATGCAGAAAAAGCTTTCAACAAAGTTCAACACCCATTTATGATAAAAACCCTCCAGAAAATAGGCATAGAGGGAAGTTATCTCAACATAATAAAGACCATATATGAAAAACCCACAGCCAACATCATTCTCAATGTGAAACACTGAAACCATTTCCACTAAGATCCAGAGCAAGACAAGGTTGTTCACTCTCACCACTATTATTCAACATAGTTTTGGAAGTTTTAGCCACAGCAATCAGAGAAGAAAAAGAAGTAAAAGGAATCCAAATTGGAATAGAAGAAGTAAAGCTGTCAGTATTTGCAGATGATATGATACTATACATAGAGAATCCTAAAGATGCTATCAGAAAACTACTGGAGCCAATCAATGAATTTGCTAAAGTAGCAGGATACAAAATTAATGCACAGAAATCTCTTGCATTCCTATATAATAATGATGAAAAATCTGAAAGAGAAATTAAGGAAACACTCCCATATACCATTGCAACAAAAAGAATAAAATAACTAGGAATAAACCTATCTAAAGAGACAAAAGTCCTGTATGCAGAAAACTATAAGACATTGATGAAAGAAATTAAAGATGAAACAAACAGATGGAGAGATATACCATGTTCTTGGAGTGGAAGAATCCACATTGTGAAAATGACTCTACTACTAAACACAATCTACATATTCAATGCAATACGTATCAATTTACCAATGGCATTTTTCAGAGAACTAGAACAAAATATTTCACAATTTGTATGGAAACACAAAAGTCCCCAAACAGCAAAAGCAACATGGTGAAAGGAAAATGGAGCTGGAGGAATCAACCTCCTTGACTTCAGACTACACTACAAAGCTACAGTAATCAAGACAGTATGGTACTGGCACAAAAACAGAAATATAGATCCATGGAACAGGATAGGAAGCCCAGAGATAAACCCAAGCAAATATGGTCACCTTATCTTTGATAAAGGAGGCAAGAATATGCAATGGAGAAAAGACAGCCCCTTCAGTAAGTGGTGTTGGGAAAACTGGACAGCTACATGTAAAAGTATGAAATTAGAACACTCCCTAACACCATACACAAAAATAAACTCAAAATCGGTTAAAGACCTAAATGTAAGGCCAGATACTTTCAAACCCTTAGAGGAAAACATAGGCAGAACACTCTATGACATAAATCACAGCAAAATCCTTTTTCCCCACCTCCTAGAGAAATGGAAGGAAAAACAAAAATAAACAAGTGGGACCTAATGAAACTTAAAAGCTTTTGCACAGCAAAGGAAAACATAAACAAGACCAAAAGACCACCCTCAGAATGGGAGAAAATAATAGCAAATGAAGCAACTGACAAAGGATTAATCTCCAAAACATACAAGCAACTCATGCAGCTCAATATCAAAAAACAAACAACCCAATCCAAAAATGGGCAGAAGACCTAAATAGACATTTCTCGAAAGAAGTCATGCAGATTGCCAACAAACACATGAAAGGATGCTCAACATCACTAATCATTAGAGAAATGGAAATCAAAACTACAATGAGGTATCACCTCACACCAGTCAGAATGGCCATCATCAAATAATCTACAAGCAATAAATGTTGGATAGGGTGTGGAGAAAAGGGAACCCTCTTGCACTGTTGGTGGGAATGTAATTTGATACAGCCACTAAGGAAAACAGTACAGAGTTTCCTTAAAATCTAAAAGTAGAACTACCATATCACCCAGCATCCCACTACTGGGCATATACCGTGAGAAAACCATAATTCAAACAAGGCATGCACCACAATGTTCATTACAGCTCTATTTACAATAGACAGGACATGGAAGCAACCTAAGTGTCCATCAACAGTTTAATGGATAAAGAAGATGTGGCACATATATACAATGGAATATTACTCAGCCATAAAAAGAAACAAAATTAAGTTATTTGTAGTGAGGTGCATGGACCTAGATTCTGTCATACATAGTGAAGTAAATCAGAAAGAGAAAAACAAATACGGTATGTTCGCACATATATATGGAATCTTAAAAAAAAAAAATAGTTCTGAAGAACCAAGGGGCAGGACAGGAGTAAAGACGCAGACATAGAGAATGAACTTGAAGACATGGGGTGTGGGAAGGGCAAGCTGGGACTAAGTGAGAGAGTGGCATGGACATATATACACTACCAAATGTAAAATCAGTACCTAGTGGGAATCAGTCACATAGCACAGGGAGATCCACTCGGTGCTTTGTGACCACCTAGAGGGGTTGCATAGGGAAGGTGGGAAGGAGATGCAAGAGCAAGGAAATATGGGGATATATGTATATGTATAGCTGGTTCACTTTGTTATAAAGCAGAAACTAACACACCACTGTAATGCAATTATACTCCAATAAAGATGTTAAAAAAAAAAAAAAGGAAAGATACAAGCACCCCATTGTTCATTGCAGCACTATTTACAATAGCCAAGACGTGGAAACAACCTAAATGTCCATCGACAGAGGAATGGATAAAGAAGATGTGGTACATATATACAATGGAATATTACTCAGCCGTACAAGAATGAAATAATGTCTTTTACAGAAACATGGATGCAACTAGAGATTATCATACTAAGTGAAGTAAGTCAGAAAGAGAAAGACAAATACCAAATGTTATCACTTACATGTGAAATCTAAAATATGACACAAATGAACTTATCTACAAAACAATAACAGACTCACAGACATAGAGATCAGACTTGTGGTTGCCAAAGAGGAGGGGGTTGGGGGAGAGATCGATGGGGAGTTTGGGATTAGCAGATGCAAACTATTATATATAGAATGGATAAACAACAAGGTCCTACTGTGAAGTACAAGGAACTATATTCAATATCCTGTGATAAACCATAATGGAAAATAATATGAAAAAGAATGTTTGAATCACTTTGCTGTACAGTCGAAATTAACACAAGATTATAAATCAACTATACTTCAATAAAATAAATTTTAAAAAATGTTTAATATACATTTGTCTTGACTTATAGTCTCCTGAAAAATGTGAGATTCAGAGTATGTCTTAGTCACCTACTTTTGAACATTTCAAAGAAAAACTATAGCTAAAATTCCAATCCAGCAATTATTTTTGCCAAAATCTAAACCTCTCAAGACTAAGCTGTCCATTCCTTGAATGGACAAATAAATGACTTACATTAGAAAATGTAAGTGCACTCAGCTGCTCAATCAATAATAAATCCAAAGTGCCCACTGAATGCAATGCTACAGTAAAAGAGAATATTTAAATATTAGAACACTTATTTAGCATAACATATGGGGAAGGAAGTCACAGTATTTTATCAAAGGATGGGGCATTAATTGATAGTGGTTTGCCATCTTGCTGTAAGAAAATAGCACCTGGAAAATATTTGGAAAAAAAAAAAAACTTTTACAGGCACTGGGCAACAATCATCACAGAACTTTTATTCCTGAGAGAAGAGAAAAAAATGGAATGAACACTACAAATGCTTTGTTTTAGGCCATGATTCACTTTCTTAAGTGTGTTACAAGGAGGAGAAACACAAGAAGAGTACAGGGATCTTCCTGACTGCAGACACGAATTGCAGTTGGGGGAAGTTGACAATGCTGGAATTTAGAGGACAAAATATTGGAATGGAGAGACTACAGAGAAAGATCATGGGCAATCTGCATAAAGGATGAGTCAGTCACATACTAAATTGTGCTGGTTTAGGGTAAAACACCAAGACACTGTAAAAAGAACTACTATTGAAATATTGCTGAGCAATTCAAAGAGCTCACAAAGGTTTGAAAATTGTTCAAGTCTAACCAGTTTAAATGGAGAAACATTGCACATCCCAAAAATCCAGTAGCGGTTTTATAGTGGTATGAGCTTAGTGACAGGGCTCAATTTGATAAAATAAAGGCTATTGGAGAGCTGACCTAACAAACTAAAAAATGAGCCACAAAAACATTCAAGCTAATCTGCAAGTAATAAACTGCCCCAATAAAATTCAGTACTCTTCAAATGAAGGCAGCAAAATTCAGACTTTTAAAAATATAACTTTGACAATGTCTAAAATTCATAAATTTTACTATGTATAGGGGGAAAAAAGCAATAAAATGTGAGCTATAAATGGAAGGAATTCACATCAAAAGAAGGATATCCAGAAATGTCAGAGCTATTGGATTTAGAGGCAGAATCTTAAAAAAAAGGAAAAAGAAAAAACCTATGATAAAAGTGATAATGGATTTAAAGTAAAATACAAACCTAATGAGGAAATTGAAGATATAGAAAGGAAATAAATGAAACTCCAAGAACTGAAAAATTAAATATCCACAGTGAAAAAAATACACTGGGAATGGCTTGTTAGAAAAGTGGATACTGAAGAAGAGAATACCAGTGACCTCCAAGATATAGCAACAACTAAGCATATATAAACAAGCAACAGCAACAACAAAAATAAAACTCTAAACAGAGGAAGGAAGAGGAAGGGCAGAAGAAAACAGAATAAATGAACAGAGCTTCATTTACAAGTAGTACAATATCAAGTGGTATAACATATGTGTAGTTAGATTTCTAGAAAGGAAGAAACTGAAAAATATTTAAATAAATAATCACTATTTTGTTCTCAAATTTGTTTAAAAAATTATAAACTCACAGAACCAGAAAGCTCCGCAAATTCCAGCAATGGTAAAGAGAAAGAAAACCATATGGAGCATAATATGGTTTATAATCAAGTTGATAAAGTTCATTAAAGAGAGAAAATCATTAAAGAAGTCAGAGAAAAACAAGACATTGCATCTTTACATACAGGAATACAAAGTTAAGAATTATCTCACATGTCTTGACAAAAACTATGTAAACCGTAAGATCGTGAAATGGCATCTCACAATAGTATGGGGATTAGTTCCGCTAAATGGATCAGGACAGTGGACTTATCCTAGAAGACCTGTACATATTGTTATGGAGAAAACGTGTCACTTTCTACAAATAAAATGACAAATATACACAGACATGTACACCTGTATAGACAGGAGGGGAGTGTATATCATGGAAATAAAAATAAAATTTCCCATGCTTAATCCTGACTACAGCAAAATAAAGTCAAGGTGTGTCAAAGTACATGACTTTCTCAAAGGAAGGGTGCTCTGAGTCTTCTTTCAGTTCTTATTATTCAATTTTGTACCTTAAGAAGATACAAAAGAAATTAGAGCTGGAAAAAGGTACAGTATTACATGTTCATTCCATGGAGTTTATCATTCAAGGAGGTAGGCCTTTCTACTAGGAAACCAACATGTCTGTTTTTGAAGAAAATATCAAACGTTGCCTAAATATGCATCAGACCTCAGGCTAGGTGCACAGGATAAAGGGATAAAGGCACATCCCTCCTTCTTTTTGCCGTACTTAAACTGTTGGATTCCTAGAAGGCAAATTTAATAATTCAATAATCATTTTAAGCACCTACTATATTCCAGGCAGCGTTGTAGGCATTTGAACAGGGCTATCACGAACAGTTATGCAGGCCATGCCCTGCACAAGGGCAGTTCATCAAGATGGCAAATTGTAGCTGAAATCCCTGGTGTGGGTTTTGTCAACTGGAAAGAAGAGGCATGTTCTTTTATTATTCTTACATCTTGAGTGTATCTATTTCAAATTTACTTTTGTCTTGGGAGTGTCACTTTTTGAAATTCACATAAAGACATCAAATATGCCAGTAATGACCTTGTTCATTATGGGCCAATTGGTGTTTGAATCCATTGTAAATATTGTTTTGACACTAAGTAGATGATTCTCTCTTTTAGTTTTGTTTACAAAGCCTGGAAACCTAGCAGTGCATATATTTTCAAAGAGGGTTTGTAACAGAGAGCTCATCTAACAGCATTAATTTGATTAACACAGAATTGTTCAAGAGAAGTTTATTTTTCCCCACTCTACATCCCAGAGCAATAATCAGTTAAGAACCCCCCACAGGGTATTTACAAATTTCAAAATTTAAAGACTTTTAAAAACTCAGGTCTATATGCAGCAATAGGGGGAATTTTATAAGCATTCCTAAGCCTCACTATGCAAAGGGAATGCTACATAGAATCCTATATGGAAAAATATATATACATATATATATTGCAATTTGGTAATTAGTGAGGACTTAATGCTGCCTGAGGTATTATAAGAAGGAAATACCTGTAAGAATAATAAAAGAACATGCCTCTTCTTTCCAGTTGACAAAACCCACACCAGGGATTTCAGCTACAATTTGCCATCTTGATGAACTGCCCTTGTGCAGGGCATGGCCTGCATAACTGTTCGTGACAGCCCTGTTCAAATACCTACAACGCTGCCTGGAATAGAGTAGGTGCTTAAAGTGATTATTGAGTTATTAAATTTGCCTTCTAAGAATCCAACAGTTTAAGTACGGCAAAAAGAAGGACCATCTCTGTCCTACTATGTTCAAGGGAATTGCATTAGAACTACCATCCAGAGATCAGGGGGCTGCAGCTGCTTTTGCCGTGTGCTTCATGGTTGCCTTTTAAACCCATAAAGCTAGGAATGAAAACATGGAACATTAAGTTTAGGTGCCTCAATTGTCTCTAGACTACTTCATAAACCTTCTTGCTGGCAGAGATAGCTACTGGAAACCGGCTTCCACCTTGCCTCCCTAATGCCTTCCAGATTTCATGTCAGTGCCTCCAATTGGTGGATCTGATTCACTTCCAGAAACAAAGCCCTAAAACAGTCTGGGAAACAGTGTTTTGTTTTGTTTTTTAATCTTTCCAATTACAAAGGAGGTGGAATGCTGATGGTAAGAGCCAATCTACAGTAGTCTACCACATTTAGTATCCTGTATCAGGTTAGTTGAGGAACAGTGTATAAAACAAACAAGGCTCCAAAAGAGGTTCTGATATATGTCTAATCAATGTTGCTAAATGAGTAGTTTTGACTTAGCTTGTGTCTCCTTCTATATCCATTCTCATATTCTTTTTATTAAACACAATATGAATATAGGCTGTAATCAGCTGACTGCTTCTTGATCAGGACTGTCATTACTAACCACATTCTTCATTTGTCTATAGTATTATTTTGTCTAGCCCCAAATTTACTTTTATATTTATTAATAGATTTCTGCAGTAGGCTTTTGTTACCTTCAATCTATTCTGCATGAGACTGTCTATTCTTTGGACAGAGGCAACACTGTGATCCTAACCACCTATGAAGTCTTCCTTTTCATGAGCTTCTACAGTAAGATTACATGTTCTGCTTTTGGTGACTGGGCGTGGAGAAAAACAAGAATGGGCCTCCTAGAAAGGTTTGCCTCAAAAAACTCCCTAAGGATACCCAAATGGGGGCTTACCTTATTTAATTTTGATCCAACTTACCACAAAATTCTTACTTTGCAGGTTTAATCTCCTAGAAATATAAAACACATACATTTAAAAATAATATTTCCTGTTAAAATATAACCCATATTTTCTCATTGAATCCTTTGAAAAAGGAGTATTCTGATGAAACAGAGTATTGCTAGATTAAACAGACCAAATATCCATAATGATGGAATTCTGAGAGAACCTGCTAAGAAGTACATTGCTAGATGGAAGAATGAAAAGCACTGGATTCAGAGGTGAGTTGGGTCTAGGGCTTACCTGGAGGATGGCTTTCCTTTTGTTCCCATCAGAGGTTAATAACTTCAAGGGCTCTCTGTTCAGGCAAATAATTATACGTCTCTCTGGGTGAGGCTCTGTAATAATTATATGCATTCATTCCATCAGAGCACTACTTCTGCATTGTTTAGGGCAACCCTTCAAGTAGCAATATAAAGATTAAAAATGAAATGAAAGAACTCAGAATTTGAGAAATATACTTAGTGGGTAGTACTGTCCAACATTTTAAATACTTCTGAATACCCACAATACAAGAAACTATACTGTTAATCTCCTTCCCCTTATAAAACCTATTCTTTTCAATTTAGTTTTCTATAAGACGATTGCTATTTCATATTTAGTTCTAAGAGTTTATGCTGATAGGGAAGAATAAAGAGACAGGAATTTTATTCCATGAACTGATTTCAAAGGCAGCCTAATTTTTTCCTGCATAATTTTAAAGTTGGGACTATTCCTCAGCTAGCCAATGTGAGCGGGGTATGTGACTTGCAATTTTTATCCTTTTCTCTCTCTTTTTTTTTTCCCTTCCAGTATATCATCAAAGTTGTTTGTTGCCATTTTCCAACATCTAGACATCATGGTTCTGTGGAAATAGCTTTCAGAAACAACAGAATTTTTTTTTCAATCAAACTACCTATGTTAAATTATATTTCTCACCCATTTCCACAGCTACAATGCTGAATCAGGTGGGGAGGTAGTTTCTGTATTATGAAAAATGTTCCTCTCATTTCATCACTGTCACTCAGAAAAATCCTGTGGATACAAGATAGCTTCATAAAGAGAACTATACTCTTAGTCTGAAAAGTTCTCCAACAATTCAATGAAGTTAAAAAATATTGTTCTTTAGAATATAAGCTACATTGATGAGCTGAAAAGTGTTCAGTAAGCTAGATTATCAGGAATTTTTCTAGAAATAATTATTTACAAAGAAAATTAGGGCTACTTGTGTTTTGTTTACAATTGCAATGGAAGTGAGAAATTGTCATGTAGAACCTGCTCTTGGGTTTGCCTTATATGTTTAGATCCTCAAAATCTTAAGTAGTCCCAGGGAAATTACTTGTTTTAGATAAATTATTCAAATTTCCAATTGTCTTAATTATGCCATTTATTGCAAAAGAAAAGAAAAGAAAAAGAAGAAAAAAAAATCTGCTAGAGAGTTGAATCCAGAATCATGCATTGCACAACCTTTTATTCTCTTTTAATCTAGAACCTTCTTTAGCATTTCCTTGTCTTTCATGACTTTGACATATGTTTTTGAAAAAAACATTTTTGTACCGTTTTATATTTGCAAAAGTTACAAAGATAGGATAGAGATTTCTCATATACACTGTACTCAATTTTCTTTGCTCAGATCTTACATAAGTATGACACATTTGTCACAGCTAGTAAACCAATATTAATACATTATGATTACCTAGAAGTCCGTACTTTATTAAGATATCCTTAATTTTTATTTAATGTCCTTTTTTCCATCCCAGGACACCTTACAAGATAAAATGTTACATTTAGTCATAGTGTCTCCTTAAACTTCTCTAAATTATGACAGTTTTTCAGACTTAGCATATTTGTGATGATCTTGATAGCTTTGAAGATAATGGTCAGGTATTTTGCAGAGTCCTTCATTTTGAGTTTATCTTATTTTTTCTGATTACATTGGGGTTGTTTTATTTTATTTTATTTTTTGAGAAAGAACATGAGGTAAAGTACCATTACTACATAATATCAAGGGTACATATTACCAACCTGAATTATCAGTGCTAATGTTAACCTTGATCACGTGGCTGAGATAGTGTTTGCCAGATCTCTCCACTATAAAAGTGTAAAACTGTAAAGTTATTTCCAACACACACACACACACACACACACACACACACACACACACTTCCCATGTGATACTTTTTGGAAAGAAGTCACTATGCACTGCCCAAACTTAAGGAGTAGAAAGTTATATTCCACCTCCTTGAGGAAACAGTATTTACATACATTATTTGAAGTTCTGCTATGGGGAGATTTGTCTATCCCTCCCCATTATTCATTTATATATTTATCTATTCAATAATTTATTTTTATCAGTATGACCTTATGAATATGTGTTTTTACTTTAGGTTATTATCCACTGCTACATTATTCTTTCTGTTGCTCAAATGTTTCCACCTTTGGCTATTGGGAGCTTTTGCTTGGCTCTTGTGTTCCTCTGATATACCTTTATCATTATGAATTTGGGGTTTTTTAGCACTTCCTTGCTTTCTGGCAGTAAAAGAAACTCCAGACTTATCTTGAACATTTCCTGGTCCATCACTAGAATCAACCATTTCTCCAAGGAGCCCTGTTTTTGCTGCTGTTGTTGTTTTTTGTTTGTGTGTTTTTATTGAAAGTGGTGAACCTTGATACTTTTGAAGAGTTAGGCTACTTGTTTGGTAGAATAACCCTTAATTTGGTGATTATGCATTTTTGGCCAGAGTACCAACCACAGAAGTGATGTTGTGTTCTTCTCAAGCCATCATATCAGAAGGCACATGATGTGGTCTGTTCTATTACTGTTCATGTTAACTCTGACCACTTGGTGAAGTTAGCCTGTGCCAGATTTCTCCATTAAGAGTCATTACTGGGGGAGACAGTTTGAGATCATGTAAATATTCTATCTCTCATCAAACTTTTATCCCCTAATTTTAATATTTACTAATGATCCTTGCCCGAATGTATTATTACTATGTAAGCTGACTAATTGTGATTTTATAATTCCATTATTACTTCTACATTTATTAGTTGGCTAGTTGACATTTGAGTATTTTAAAAAGTTATCCCCATTTATTAATCTATTTGCATATATCAGCATAGACTCATGACCTTTTGTTCTATTCAATGGGTTATAATCATTGGCATCATTATATATGTGTGTTAAAACTGTCTTAGCTAATGAAAGTCCCTTCAATCTAGCATCTCTGTCCTTTTGACATTTCCTCCACATTCTTTGAGCATGATATTTTCCTTATGGCACGACAAGAAGTTCCAGCTTCATCTTGTATTTTTCTACGTCACCCCTGGAATCATCCTTTCTTCAAGGAGCCCTGGTTACTTTTAGTGGAGAATGGTGTAGAGAAAACAAGATCTGGGCAGCAGGTGTGTTCATTGTTGCTACGATGTCTTGTTTCTAGGCTCTTTCAAAAGATGTAGAATATACAATCTATCTATATAGAATTGCCTTTCTTTGTACAGTCAGATGCCAATTAGCCAATAATAAACATAGAACAAATGATAGGATTAGAAAATCATTATTTTTTCAACCACATAGTAATAATTGATTCAAGCAAGGAACAACAGTGGAAGTTAAAATTAGGGGATAAAATTTTGATGGCAAAAAGGATACATACATGTATATACACACATATGTACTATGTAAGATACTGTATGCTCTGAATATGTGTATTTATATTCTAAATACCCACCTATTTATACTGAAAATCATGAAATCATATTAATTGTTTCAGCTTCATTTCGGTATCATAGGATTTATTGTAACTTTTGTCTCCACATTTGTTCCTCTTTTCTCCAACTAGAAACATGATTCCTTTATCCACAGTATATTTATTTAGTTACTCAGTCCTAGAATATACAGAGAGTGTTTCAGAAAATTTAACCTATTGAGAAATTTAAAACATTAGGAAAAACAAACTTGTTAACTAAGTTCCCCACAGCTACCATGCATGTAACAGGAAGTTTCGTAGCTAAATACTGTGTTTGAATGCTACATAGTTTTTTATTTATTTATTTTATTTCCTTCAGTGTAGTTACATTATTCATGTGAAATATAGTTAGGATCATTCATTTCTGTTTATATTCCAAGTTTAGATGTTTCCTTGTTAATTTTAATGTTTGTTTTATGTCCAGATCTTTTTGAAAATCATGCTTATACTTATCATGTAATTTGAGTTTTGAATGCTATTTTTAATCTAGCTTATAATTGCTATCTAGAGTCAAAAACTTTAAAATTGACTACAATTAGCTGATTGTGCCAAATCTCAGGGAAAAAAAGAAGAAATGAGTAATAGTTATAGCAAACACCTCAATAGCAAGTTCAAGTT
This sequence comes from Balaenoptera acutorostrata, assembly GCF_949987535.1. Lineage (NCBI taxonomy): Eukaryota > Metazoa > Chordata > Mammalia > Artiodactyla > Balaenopteridae > Balaenoptera > Balaenoptera acutorostrata. Next base: position 69,504,677 of record NC_080072.1, read on the forward strand.
GAATTAGAAATGAGATGTGTCCTACATATTTACTTGCTACAATGACTAAGATTTTTCTTGTTTCATGGAGAAATGTTTAAACAAGGAATTGGAATTTCAGCTCTTAATTTAGATTTCCTCTAAGTTGCATATTTTAAAAATTGTTAGAATATAAAAATGCTAATTTTATATCTGGAAAATGCAGAGTAATACATTGCTTTGCATAATTTCAAGTTTCAGGTGTAAGGTTTTGTAGAGATTCAATAGAAAAAATTATTAATGCCTTCTTAAAATTTAAAATTATCTTCCATTCAAGAAAAGAAATATTTTATTGACCAAAATAATTAAAGCTTATGCTCATTAATATATTTCCTTCCCAAATCCAGAATCCCGGATTCAGAATTACATACATTATTTTCCCCCTCAGGCTTTAATTTTAAAAGAAAAATAATCTGTCCTATCTTTCCACTGAGAAAATAATATGAAGCCTTGACATAAATTGAAGATTGTAGGATTGAAGTTACATATAGTAGAAAATTTAATCAACTCCTAGAGAAAACTTCAATATCATCCAGTCAATTGTTTTCATTTTAGAGATAAGGAAAACAAGGCTTGGAGAGTTTACATGGCTTAAAATACCAGATACATAAGAATAAATCTATTGCTTAAACACCATTATACCAACTTCCTATGTAGTGCTTGGGCCACTGCTCTGTGCATTTATTGACATATTGTTAAACACTTAAAGGAAGCACTGGAGGAGTTTAAGGAGTCTACTTATCTTGAAGTCACCACAATGAAACAACACACACACACAGAAACATTTTTAACAGGATTCACTTTAAAGACAGAAGAATGAGATGGGATACCTCAAGAGGGTATTTATATTTCTCCTATTTTTATTTCTCCTTAGGATTGAACATAATGTAAAGTATAAACTAGAGTCTTACTACCTTTTTATGAGGGGATGATTACAACAAAGTATTAAAATAGGTTACATTTACTTATATATAATTAATGGACCAACACTTGTTTTTACAAAATGTGAGCAGAGATTGGGGAATGAATTGGCTTTCCTTTATCTTTCAAATTCTTATAAATTTTATTTGCTTTTATTCATGGTAACAGAACAAAAAGAACTATGGCCAATCAATACCACTGACTTTATGTACTTTTGGAAACGTACTGTGTTCCTGAGCATTACAGACATGTTTCTCCTCTGGGAAGTTGTGGGAGTTACATGTCACTCAGCACCCCATTGCTTTCACCTCTACCATGATAATGAACACCACACCCATCAGGAAATGTAGCAATTCTTGTAGCCTTGGCATGATGAAAGACCTTGTATTTGTTTAGACAAGTAAACATTGGGTTTACTTGTCTAAACCTAAGACTGAAGAGAGCAAGGGCTTGCTGCTTTCAACTCTGTATCTCAACACTCAGCTGTACAGGCAGACCAACAGTCAAAGAGTTCCCAAGAACATTTATGAAGCGAATAAATACAGAATGGCTTTAGACAAAAGCAGTAGCGCAGCTTCAGTTTTATTTAGCAAGTTTGAAATTAATGCCTCTTTTGTTCTATACTCTTAGTGGTTCTTGAAAATATTTTTACTTGTATCATAGTCTTTTTAAAAAATTGCTTTTTCTGAAGTATAGTTGCTTTAAAATATTGTGTTGAGGAGAGAACTTCAAGATGGTGGAAGAATAAGACGTGGAGATCACCTTCCTCCCAACAAATACATTAGAAATACATCTACATGTGAAACAACTCCTACAGAACATCTACTGAACCCTGACAGAAGACCTCAGACTTCCCAAAAGGCAAGAAACTCCTCACATACCTGCATAGAGCAAAAGAAAAAAGATAAAACAGATACAAAAGAATAAGGACGGGACCTGCACCTTGGGGAGGGAGATGTGAAGTAGGAAAAGTTTCCACACACTAGGAAGCCCCTTCACTGGCGGAGATGGGGGGTTGCGAGGGGAAGCTTCAGAGCCATGGAGGAGAGCGCAGCAGTAAGGTTGAAGAGAACAAAGTGGAGAGATTCCCATACAGAGGATTGGGTGCTGACCAGCACGCACCAGTCCAAAAGGCTTGTCTGCTCAGCCACCAGGGTGGGCAGGGTCTGGTAGCTGAGGCTCCGGCTTTGGAGTTCAGACTGAGAGAGAGGACTGGGGCTGGCAGCGTGAACACAGCCTGAAGGGGGCTAGTGCGCCACAGCGAGCCAGGAGGGAGTCCAGGAAAAAGTCTGGACCTGCCTAAGAGGCAAGAGACCATTGTTTCGGGTTGTGTGAGGAGAGGGGATTCAGAGCACCATCTAAACAAGCTCCACAGCCGGGTGCGAGCCACGGCTATCAGCACGGACAACAGAGACGGGCATGAAATGCTAAGGCTACTGTTGCAGCCACCAAGAAGCCTGTGTGCGAGCACAGGTCACTAGCCACACCTCCCCTCCCAGGAGCCTGTGCAGCCCGCCACTGCCAGTGTCCTGTGATCCAAGGACAACTTCCCTGGGAGAACACATGGCATGCCTCAGGCTGTTGCAACATCACGCTGGCCTCTGCCGCCGCAGGCTCACTCCGCATTCCGTACCCCTCCCTCCCCCCGGCCTGAGTGAGCCAGAGCCCTCTAATCAGCTGCTACTTTAACCCCATCCTGTCTGAGTGAAGAAAAGACGTCCTCTGGCGACCTACAGACAGAGGCAGGGCCAAATCCAAAGCTGAACCCCAAGATCTGTACGAACAAAGAAGAGAAAGGGAAATCTCCCCCAGCAGCCTCAGGAGCAGAGGATTAAAACTCCACAATCAACTTGATGTACCTGCATCTGTAGAATACCTGAATAGACAATGAATCACCTCAAAATTGAGGTGGTGGACTTTGAGAGCAACAATATATATTTTTATTTCCTTTTTCTCTTTTTGTGAGCGTGTATGTGTATGCTTCTTTGTGTGACTTTGTCTGTATAGCTTTGCTTTTACCATTTGTCCTAGGGTTCTGTCTGTCTGGTTTTTTTTGCTTTTTTTTTTTTTTTTTGTATAGTTTTTAGTGTTTGTTATAATTGGTGGATTTGTTTTTTGCTTTGGTTGCTCTCTTCTTACTTTCTTTTCCTTTTCTTTTTGTATTACTTTTAAACTTTTTTATTTTTAATAATTATTTTTTATTTTAATAACTTTATTTTTTTCTTTCTTTCATTTTCTCTCCCTTTCCTTCTGAGCCATGTAGCTGACAGGGTCTTCGGTGCTCCTGCCAGGTATCAGGCCTGTGTCTCTGAGGTGGGAGAGGTGAGTTCAGGGCATTGGTCCACCAGAGACCTTGCAGCTCCATGTAATATGAAGCAGCAAAAGCTCTCCCAGAGATCTCCCTCTCAACACTAAGACCCAGCTCCACTCAATGACCAGCAAGCTACAGTATTGGACACCCTATACCAAATAACTAGCAAGACAGGAACACAACCCCACCCATTAGCAGAGAGGCTGCCTAAAATCATAATAAGGTCACAGACACCCCAAAACACACCACCATACATGGACAAGCCCAACAGAAAGACAAGACACAGCCTCATTCAGAAAACAGGCAACAGTACCCTCAACCAGGAAGCCTACATAACCCACTGAAACAAACTTAGCTACAGGGGGCACATACCAAAAACAGCAGGAGCTACGAACCTGCAGCCTGCGAAAAGGAGATCCCAAACACAGTAAGTTAAGCAAAATGAGAAGACAGAGAAACAAACAGCAGATGGAGGAAGAACATAAAAACTGGTAAAAACCCACCAGACCAAACAAATGAAGAGGAAATAGGCAGTCTACCAGAAAAACAATACAGAGTAATAACAGTAAGGATAATCCAAAATCTTGGAAATAGACTTGAGAAAATACAAGAAACGTTTAACAAGGACCTAAAAGAACTAAAGAGCAAACGAACAATCATGAACAACATAATAAATGAAATTAAAACTTCTCTAGAAGGAAACAATGGCAGAAAAACTGAGGCAGAAGAATGGATAAGTGACCTGGAAGATAAAATAGTGGAAATAACTACCAGAGAGCAAAATAAAGAAAAAAGAATAAAAAGAATTGAGCACAGTCTCAGAGACATCTGGGACAACTTTAAATGCACCAACATTCGAATTATAGGGGTCCCAGAAGAAGAAGAGAAAAAGAAAGGGACTGAAAAAATATTTGAAGAGATTATAGTTGAAAACTTTCCTAATATGGGAAAGGAAATGGTCAAACAAGTCCAGTAAGCACAGAGAGTCCCATACAGGATAATTCCAAGGAGAAACACACCAAGACATATATTAATAAAACTATTAAAAATTGAATACAAAGAAAAAATATTAAGAGCAGCAAGGGAAAAGCAACAAATAACGTACAAGGGAATCCTAATAAGGTTAACAGCTGATCCTTCAGCAGAAACTCTGCAAGCCTGAGGGAATGGCAGGATATTTTTAAAGTGATGAAAGGGAAAAACCTACAACCAAGATTACTGTAGCCAGCAAGGATCTCATTCAGATTCAAAGGAGAAATTAAAATCTTTACAGACAAGCAAAAGCTAAGAGAATTCAGCACCAAGAAACCAGCTGTACAACAATTGCTTAAGGAACTTCTCTAGGCAGGAAACACAAGAGAAGGAAAAGACCCACAACAACAAACTCCAAACAATTAAGAACATGGTAATAAGAACATACATATCGATAATTACCTTAAATGTAAATGGATTAAATTCTCCAACCTAAAGGCATAGACTGGCTGAATGGACATTAAAACAAGACCCTTATCTATGCTGTCTACAAGGGACCCACTTCAGACCTAGGAACACATACAGACTGAAAGTGAGGGGACGGAAAAAGATATTCCATGAAAATGGAAATCAAAAGAAAGCTGGAGTAGCAATTCTCATACCAGACAAAATAGACTTTAAAATAAAGACTATTACAAGAGACAAATAAGAACACTACCTATTGATCAAGGGATAAATCCAAGAAGAAGATATAAGAATTTGTAAATATTTATGCACCCAAGATAGGAGCACCTCAATACATAAGGCAAATAATAACAGCCATAAAAGGGGAAATCAACAGTAACACAATCATAGTAGGGGACTTTAATACCCCACTTTCACCAATGGACAGATCATCAAAAATGAAAATAAATAAGGAAACACAAGCTTTAAATGATACATTAAACAAGATGGAGTTAATTGATATTTAAAGGACATTCCATCCACAAACAACAGAATACACATTCTTCTCAAGTGCTCATGGAACATTCTTCAGGATAGATCATATCTTGGGTCACAAATCCAACCTTGGAAAGTTGAAGAAAATTGAAATCGTATCAAGTATCTTTTCTGACCACAATGATATGAGACTAAATATCAATTACAGGAAAAAATCTGTAAAAAATAGAAACACATGGGGGATAAACAATACACTACTTAATAACCAAGAGATCACTGAAGAAATCAAAGAGGAAATCAAAAAATACCTAGAAACAAATGACAATGAAAACACGATGACCCAAAACGTATGGGATGCAGCAGAAGCAGTTCTAAGAGGGAAATTTATAGCAATACAATCCTACCTTAAGAAACAAGAAACATCTCAAATAAACAACCTAATCTTACATCTAAAGAAATTAGAGAAAGAAGAAGAAAAAAAACCCAAAGTTAGCAGAAGGAAAGAAATCATAAAGTTCAGATCAGAAATACATGAAAAAGAAATGAAGGAAACCATAGCCAAGATCAATAAAACTAAAAGCTGGTTCTTTGAGAAGATAAACAAAATTGATAAACCATTAGCCAGACTCATCAAGAAAAAAAGGGAGAAGACTCAAATCAATAAAATTAAAGGGATTCCCTGGTGGTGCTGCGGTTGTGAATCTGCCTGCTAATGCAGGGGACACAGGTTCGAGCCCTGGTCTGGAAAGATCCCACATGCCGCAGAGCAACTGGGCCCGTGAGCCACAATTACTGAGCCTGTGCGTCTGGAGCCTGTGCTCCAAAACAAGAGAGGCCACGATAATGAGAGGCCTGTGCACCGCGATGAACAGTGGTCCCCACTTGCCGCAACTAGAGAAAGCCCTCGCACAGAAACGAAGACCCAACACAGCCATAAATAAATAAATAAATACATAAATAATTAGAAATGAAAAGGGTTAAGTACCAACTGACACTGCAGAAATACAAAGGATCATGAGCGATTACTACAAGCAACTCTTTGCCAATAAAATGGACAACGTGGAAGAAATGGACAAATTCGTAGAAATGCACAATGTTCTGAGACTGACCCAGGAAGAAATAGAAAATATGAACAGACCAATCACAAACACTGAAATTGAAACTGTGGTTAAAAATCTTCCAACAAACAAAAGCCCAGGACCAGATGGCTTCACAGGTGAATTCTATCAAACATTTAGAGAAGAGCTAACACCTGTCCTTCTCAAACTCTTCCAAAATATAGTGCGGGGGGAACACTCCCAAACTCATTCTACGAGGTCGCCATCACCCTGATACCAAAACCAGACAAAGATGTCACAAAGAAAGAAAACTGCAGTCCAGTATCACCGATGAACATAGATGCAAAAATCCTCAACAAAATACTAGCAAACAGAATCCAACAGCACATTAAAAGGATAATACACCATGATCAAGTGGGGTTTACACCAGGAATGCAAGGATTCTTCAATATTCACAAATCAATCAATGTGATACACCATATTAACAAATTGAAGGAGAAAAACCATATGATCATCTCAATAGATGCAGAGAAAGTTTTTGACAAAATTCAACACCATTTTATGATAAAAACCCTCCATAAAGTAGGCATAGAGGGAACCTTCCTCAACATAATAAAGGCCATATATGGCAAACCCACAGCCAACATCATCCTCAGTGGTGAAAAACTGAAACCATTTCCACTAATATCAGGAACAAGACAAGGTTGCCCACTCTCACCACTATTATTCAACATAGTTTTGGAAGTTTTAGCCACAGCAATCAGAGAAGAAAAAGAAATAAAAGGAATCGAAATCAGAAAAGAAGAAGTAAAGCTGTCACTGTTTGCAGATGACATGATAATATACATAGAGAATCCTAAAGATGCTATCAGAAAATTACTAGAGCTAATCAATGAATTTTGGTAAAGTAGAACGATACAAAATTAATGCACAGAAATCGCTTGCATTCCTATACACTAAGTATGAAAAATCTGAATGTGAAATTAAGAAAACATTCCTATTTACCACTGTAACAAAAAGAATAAAATATGTAGGAATAAACCTACCTAAGGAGACAGAAGACCTGTATGCAGAAAATTATAAGACACTGAGGAAAGAAATTAAAGATGATACAAATAGATGGAGAGATATACCATGTTCTTCAATTGGAAGATCAACATTGTGAAAATAACTAAACTACCCAAAGCAATCTACAGATTCAATGCAATCCATATCAAACTACCACTGGGATTTTCCACAGAACTAGAAGCAAAAATATCACAATTTGTATGGAAACACAAAAGACCCCGAATAGCCAAAGCAATCTTGAGAAAGAAAAACAGAGCTAGAGGAATAGGCTCCCTGACTTCAGACTATACTACAAAGCTATAGTAATCAAGAGAGTATGGTACTGCCACAAAAACAGAAATATAGATCGATGGAACAGGATAGATAGCCCAGAGATAAACCCATGCACATATGGTCACCTTATTTTTGATAAATGATGCAAGAATATACAATGGAGAAAAGACAGCCTCTTCAATAAGTGGTGCTGGGAAAACTGGACAGCTACATGTAAAAGAATGAAACTAGAACACTCCCTAACACCATACACAAAAATAAACTCAAAATGGATTAAAAACCTAAATGTTAGGCCAGACACTATCAAACTTTAAAAGGAAAACATAGGCAGAAAACTTTATGACATAAATCACAGCAAGATCCTTTTTGACCCACCTCCTAGAGAAATGGAAAGAAAAACCAAAATAAATAAATGGGACCTAATGAAACTTAAAAGTTTTCACACAGCAAAGGAAACCATAAACAAGACTAAAAGAGAACCCTTAGAATGTGAGAAAATATTTGCAAATGAAGCAACTGACAAAGGATTAATCTCTGAAATTTACAAGCAGCTCATGCAGCTCAATATCAAAAAAAACCAAACAACTCAATTCAAAAATGGGCAGAAAACCTAGACATTTCTCCAAAGAAAATATGCAGATTGCCAACAAACACATGAAAGAATGCTCAACATCACTAATCATTAACGAAATGCAAATGAAAACTATAATGAGGTATCACCTCACACCAGTCAGAATGGCCATCATCAAAAAATCTACAAACAGTAAATGCTGGAGAGGGTGTGGAGAAAACGGAACACTCTTGCACTGTCGTTGGGAATGTAAATTGATACAGCCACTATGGAGAACAGTCTGGAGGTTCCTTAAAAAACTAAAAATAGAAATACCATATGACCCAGCAATCCCAGTACTAGGCATACACTGTGAAAAAACCATAATTCAAAATAGTCATATACCACAATATTCATTGAGGCTCTATTTACAATATCCAGGACATGGAAATAACCTAAGTGTCCATCGCCAGATGAATGGATAAAGAAGATGTGGTACATATATACAGTGGAATACAGCCATAAAAAGAAATGAAATTGAGTTATTTGTATTGAGGCGGATGGACCTCGAATCTGTCATATGGAGTGAAGTAAGTCAGAAAGAGAAAAATAAATTCCGTATGCTAACACATATATATGGAATCTGAAAAAAAAAATGGTTATGAAGAACCTAGGGGCAAGACAGGAATAAAGATGCAGACGTAAAGAATGGGCTTGAGGACACGGGGAGGGGGAAGGGTAAGCTGGGACGAAGTGAGAGAGTGGCATGGACTTATATATACTACCAAATGTAAAATAGATAGCTAGGGAGAAGCAGCCGCATAGCACAGGTAGATCAGCTCGGTGCTTTGTGACCACCTAGAGGGGTGGGATAGGGAGGGTGGGAGGGAGACGCAAAAGGGAGGAGATATGGGTATATATGTATATTTATAGCTGATTCACTTTGTTATAAAGCAGAAACTAACACACAATTGTAAAACAATTTTACTTCAATAAAGATGTTAAAAATAAAAAATAAAATATTAAAAGCATCATCACCAAAGAAATAATTTAAAAAATAAAATATTGTGTTAATTTGTGTTGTACAGCAAAGTGATTCAGTTGTGTGTGTGTGTGTATATATATATATATATATATATATGTATATATATATATATATATAATTTTTCTTGTTCTTTTCCTTTATGTTTTTTCACAGGATATTAAATATAGTTCCCTGTGCTATACAGTAGGACTTTCTTTATCCATTCTATATATATTTGCATCTGCTTATCCCAAATTCCCAATCTATCCCTCTCCCAACCCCCACCCTCTTGGCAAACACAGGTCTGTTTTCTATGTCTGTTTTTTTTTTTTTTTTTTTTAATTTTTATTTATTTATTTATTTATTTATTTATTTTTGGCTGTGCTGGGTCTTCGGTTCGTGCGAGGGCTTTCTCTAGTTGCGGCAAGTGGGGGCCACTCTTCATCGCGGTGCGGGGACCGCTCTTCATCACGGTGCGCGGGCCTTTCACTATCGCGGCCCCTCCCGTTGCGGGGCACAGGCTCCAGACGCGCAGGCTCAGCAGCTGTGGCTCACGGGCCCAGCTGCTCCGTGGCATGTGGGATCTTCCCAGACCAGGGCTCGAACCCGTGTCTCCTGCATTAGCAGGCAGATTCTCAACCCCTGCGCCACCAGGGAAGCCCCTCTATGTCTGTTTTTTAGATAAGTTCATTTGTGTCATATTTTAGATTCCACATACAAATGATATCATATGTTATTTGTCTTTCTCTTTCTGACTTACTTCACTTAGTATGATAATCTCTAGGTCCACCCATGTTGCTGCAAATGGCATTTTTAAATTCTTTTTTGTAGTTGTTAGTATTGCATTGTATATATGCCACATCTTTTTTTTTTTTTTTTTTAAACTTTGGTATTTCGCCCAATAGTCCTCTGTTCGCACATTCATCACTGAATGGACTTCTAGACTGAATTCTTTTTTTATTTTTATTTTTTTTTTTAGTTTTTAAATTATTTATTTATTTATTTATGGCTGTGTTGGGTCTTGGTTTCTGTGCGAGGGCTTTCTCTAGTTGTGGCAAGTGGGGGCCATTCTTCATCACGGTGCGCGGGGCTCTCATTATCGCGGCCTCTTTTGTTGTGGAGCACAGGCTCCAGACGCGCAGGCTCAGTAATTGTGGCTCACGGGCCTAGTTGCTCCGCGGCATGTGGGATCCTCCCAGACCAGGCCTCGAACCCGTGTCCCCTGCATTGGTAGGCAGATTCTCAACCACTGCACCACCAGGGAAGCCCCTGCCACATCTTTTTTATCCATTCATCTGTCGATGAACATTTGGTTTGTTCCCATGTCTTGGCTATGGTGCATAGTGCTGCTATGAACATAGGGGTGAATGTATCTTTTTGAGTTATAGTTTTGTCTGGATATATGCCAGAAATGGGATTGCTGGATCATATGACAACTCTTTTAGTTTTTTGAGAAGTTTCCATACTGTTTTCCATAGTGGCTGTGCCTCTCAGAATCTTAATATGATCATTTTCCTTATCACACCCCTACTCACTTCAGAATTCGGATTCTCTAGCTTTCCTTTAAAAACTAACTTGATCCTTAACAGATAATTCATTATTGCCTAATCTTCCCATGCCTCCATTTCATCATCTGTAAAATAGTGTTGCTGTAAAGATAAATTAAAATATATACATAGGTAACTTTTTCAGCCTAGCATCCACAATATTGTCAGAGCTTATTAAATTGTGTCTTTCTTCTATCTCCTTACCTATCCTGTGGACATTTATATAGAGAGCACACTGCTTTAATGTTCAGTCCTAAATATTCAGTTGTGAGGAAGGGAAGGCTCCTGAGATCTTCTAGATAGAATGTATTGACAAGTGTGTAAAATATCAAACCAAGGAGGAAATAAGGTCAATACTACATTCATCTTTACAAAAGAAGGAGAAAATGATAACTTTGGAAATTACAGACTTACCAACTTAGCTTTGCTCTGAGAAACTATAGCAAACTGCACAATTTGTAGGAAATGTAACAGGACCTCTGAGAGAATACTAGGATGTTGTTAGTTTAAATGAAGATTCAAAAGTAAGATCCATGAAGAAATTCCAGGTATTATTTTAATGATCCTGGGAGTTTATGTTGCTTGGTCCATTGTAACAGCTTAATAAATATTATAAAGAAAGGAGAGAGAGAACGAGAATAATAGGTGGAAGGATGTCAACAAGGGAGAGAAAAAAGGCCAGTAGGCAGGAAGGAAGAATGGAGATTCTATGACATGGCTTAGCAAGCTTTTAACTATAAGGAATAATGGTTATTTAAGTCACAGTCAAAGCCAGGGGAATGCAACAAGGGAAGAAGCAGCAATTTATTGAATATTTCTTATCAGCCACTACTCCAAGTATGAACTCACTCAATGTTACCCATTTAGGCTTTGTGCCACATCAATAGAACGTCACTGCTGCAACCAAAGACATGTGAGGAGAAATTTAAATCTTTATGGCAGTTTCTGAAGAAAAAAAATATAATAATTTTACCATTACACTGCAGAACTCAGAAATACATACTCCTTCTCTTGTCTTCGATGTAGCTTGCAAACACAACAGCTAATCAAAAACACTCACCCTAAATCCCAGATCCCTTCAATTTGCTCACAAACTCAGTCCACATAGACATTTTCTTTTTCTTCTCGATCAGTCTTTATTATACAAGCCAACTTGGCTTCCTTGTGGGATTATTTCATTAAAGGCTGGATTCCCCCCATCTGTCAGCTCAACAACAGGAATCCCTTCAAAATACATAAAAAATCCATTTATCTAATTTATGTGTTAACTTGTTTCTTTTGTATCTCCTGGATATGATGAATACCCCAATAGAGTATTCATCTTTTCCCTGCTTTATCTCCAAAGTCTAGCACATTGTCTACTGTGATTCAAAAGATATTTGTCAAATGAAAAACTCAGTTATCCTCTCTACCTTATTTCTTTGGTTTCTACAGCAGGAAAGAAGGAAATGAGGATTCTGGGACACACCTAGAAATGAAAATTCTTTTTCTTGGAAGAGGTTCTATGACAGAAAGAAGTAAAGGCAAGTCCCCAAGAAAACTGTAAACATCTCTTTTATCAAAGAAATATATAAATAGGTATTGATTAAGTTAATGTTTTCTAATTAGTGATTAGCACTGTCTATATCTCAGCACCCTTGGGAGGTTATAATAGTTTATGAGAGTCAAGATATGCACATGTCACATTTTCTTATAAACATGACAAAATTATAAATGAAAGAGCAATTTGAGTTACTAGATTTCACAAGACAGTTTGTGTCAATGACAAATGAGCTATACACTCACCAAAGGCTAGGAATGCTCACAGGTGGAGATTATTATAGGCTAGAGCAGTCAGCGAAGCCAAATGGGGCAAGTGATTATTATCACTATTTCATGCCAAACTCTACTCTGATGATGTTACTGAAAATATTTTATATCTGTAGCATGTTATTTAAAGCACTCTCTCCTATCACCATTGTTCTCTATATCATATGCGAACTGATACTTGTTATTTAAAGCTAATGACTGATAATAATAATAATGAAACGTATGCAAGCTCAATTCATTTATTCATCATTTAACAATTGGGAAGTTACAATATACAAGCCACTGTTCAAATACTTATTTCAAAGCAGCAATGAAAATAGAAATAGCCCCTATCCTCATGAAGATCACGTTCCATTGGGTGAGATATTTCACGCAAAAAAGTAAAAAAAAAAAAAAACACACACACACACACATGAGATCATGACTTCTTACACTGTTTTATGTAGGAAATAAACTGGTTAACAAGAAACAGAGTACTTTGGCATAGTTACTTTAGCAACACTAATGTGTGATACCACTCTTAAAAGAATTACATTGGTTGATATCTGAAAATGAGGATGGATTAGCCTTAGGAGCTGCTATGGGAGGAAATTTCTAAGTAAAAGAAGGACAGATACAAACTCCTGGATATAGAAAAAGGCTTAGTTTCCTAAGGGAAGGAAAAGAAGCTGATATGGTCAGAGAGAAATGATCCAGTTTTAAAATGTTATAAGTCCAGAGAAGTAAAGAGAAACTGGATCACAATGGGGCTTTGTAAGTCATGGGGAAAATATTAGTTTTTATTCAAAGAACAATGTAATGCAGTTGTAGAATTTTGTGTCTAAATGAAACAGAAGTAGCATAGTATGATTAGTGCTTTTGAAGATCATCCGGGCTGCTGGAGAATAGACTCTAGTAAGGACAGAAGGGAAACAGGGAACACAGTTAGGAGATAACTGATTGTAAGAGACCAGACAGGAGATGATAGTTACCTGGGCTAAGGTGGGACATTGGAGAGAAGGCACTAGTGATGGCTTACAGCTCTCAGGGCTCACCTATGGTCAACTTGACCCAATAAGTTTGGTTGCTACACAATGAGATGGGGGAGAGTGTATCAAGAGGAAAAACCACCATGTCCGCTATAGCATAAATAAAAATATTTTCACGCTAAGGAAAGGAAAAAGTGTAAGTTACTCCAAAACACAAAACAATGATTATTAGTGGAAGGTAGAGGGATTTTGAATCAATATTAGTAAATAGGAATTTATAATGAATTCTGAACACTCAACCACATAATGGCCTGCTTTATAAAGTAGGAACACCTATCAGTATCTTATCAGATACTAGTGTTCAATGAAACACAATTATAGAGAGTAACAATAATTCTGAGGTACAGTAAACAAATGGGTTTGATTTCCTTTCCAAATCTAAGATGCTGTAAAGACAATGTGGAATGTCAATAGTTTTCCACCACAAATGCAGTCATTCTGCATGTCTGTGAAACCAGGCAGTAAAGAAACTTTAGACATTTAATTAATAGTTGTCTAGATATTTCTTTTACATACCAGACAATATAGTCTTTGTTAATAATTTATTGAATACGGAGTATGATTTTCACTTATTTTCTTCTCATCAGTTAAGTCTATCAGTTAAGTCTACCATGTACTTGCTATTGGTGAAATTTCTGCTATTGAGTCTTAAGGAGTTAGTTGTTGCCACAAATTCTGTACAGGAAGTACATTTGTAAGTTTCTTTCAGATTACATGTCACCTGAATATACAAAATCTCTTTGTCAATAGTCAAGATTGATGATCTAGGTTAGAAGACACTGAATCCATACCATTCCTCCCACTCTACTCTGTTTAATGACCTTAGACTACATAATCCCTGTCCTGTCTTTCAAGTTCATGTCAATGATTACAGAGAGTGTAGAGGAAATATCAGAAATCCAGTACTACAAAATCACCTAATGATTCTTGTCTCCCAACAAGTAAGCCATTAGAGTCATTTTAAAATAAAAGAACATTTCATTGTTTTATCACGAAGCCATGTACTTCCCATACATCCGTGACATTCTGCCAATGTTCTAGAGTAATTAAACCAGAGATTTGAAGCTAAGCCTCATCACAAATTATAATTAACATGTACTCAGTGCATTAAAGTTTCCATTCATTTTTTCAGGTGTTCAGACATCAAACCTGTAAAGCAATAAGGGTCTATTTTGCAATTTTTGAGGACACAAAAAATAATGAATTTTCCGTGGGCCAAAGAAGAGTTCCATTTCCCCCAAAAGAAACTCTTGTGCTCCCAAAAGGTGATTGCTGCCTGAATCTAATACAAACTATAAACACAATATTAGGTATGGAATATGAATATTTATCAATGAGAAAAAATAAAAACAATTTTTAAAATTAAAAGATTGACAAATACCACAGTGATCACAAAATATAGAATGGTACCATGATATTTTCAGTAATCACTGCTTGACACACTTCTCTAATACTTTTTTTCTGATTTTTTTCCTGCTTATTATTTGATCACTTGTCCATATGGCAAAGATTTCAAAGTTGCTCAGGAGTCAATTGAAAGATCATTCACTCTTTCCTTTAGCATTTTGGCCACAGTGACTTACTGATATTTAGATGTTTATTTGCCAGGGCAGAAAGGAAATACTTTGTCTCTTAGGATCTCAGAAGTCTAGTAGGAGGTAGGCATCATGAAGTTGGCAAAAAGGGGAATAAGAATGGACATGTCACATGGTTTAAATTTACAAACAAACAAACAAACAAACAAAAAACTCTACACACAAACACACAGTGGACAAAATCACATGCATTATGACAACTTAGCCTCACAGGCTGGAAGGAATTACTATTTTCTTTATTTGATAAATCAGGAAACTTCAGCTTAGAAATGTCAATTTGCCAAAATTCACAAGACTACTACGTGGTGAATTTTGCCTATGTTTCCTGACTAAAATTCTCATGCTCATCCACTATTCCATTCTGTTGCTTCTTGATGTGGGATAATTAAAAGTAAGGGGAGGGACATTTATTTGGAAAGGAATGGAATGAAGCACTCCATTTCTCATATTCAAATATTTATCTTTCTTTAGATCTCACAGCTTATACTTTTGTGCAGCAATGAGGGTAAGACATTCCCTTCATGACATTACTGGGCCATGCATGTCCTCGTCTGTAGGCAAGAACTGATAATTCCTGTACTATTTTGGCTACTGTTAGTCCTTTTTCTCATATTCCGTCATTTGGATTTTTCCTGCAGTGACTCTTATCTTTGACAGAAAGAACAAGCACATATTCTGCATTCTCAAAAGACCCAGAATCACATTCCTGGGGAATTTGGAGTTTCCCAAAAGGATCACTTTGATAGAAATGTAGCCCCCGTTTAAAATACCTCTTTCATGTTTACTAATTGGCCACAGCCAGGGCTGTGCTAAATAACAACCACATTGCTTGAATACAAAAAAAAAAAAAAAAAAAAGAAATCCATTTTCTCTTGGTGAGATAGAAGTCCCTATGCACATGAGTTAAATGTCTAATAAACCCACAGAGGAGGAAAATAATATTTCAAAGAAGTAAACTCTAAAACTGTGTACTTTTAGATAATTATAAATATATAATTTCTCAAATCATTGTCTTTACCTAATCCTGTTTTCTTAAAATATTTCTGGGGTTTGTGAAGAAAAACTTTGAAGTCTCCTTTACAAAATGCTTACATTTTCTATTTTATTATGTTTTAACCTTTCTCATTTTCTGATATACTCTTGCATTCATAATCGGTATTTTCTACAGCAATATCATTTAAAGCAAAAATTCTCTCTAGGGAATTATCTTCACTGACTATGGAAGAGTCTCAACTATTATGTAAATTATTTTTCTATCAGTATTGAATAGCCCTAAAAAATCTAAATGTTTTAGAACTACTGAAATTTTGAGAATTATGTCTGACTTTAACAAGTAAGGGGAAAATGGTTTAAGGTAAAGCATAGTTGTTATTTAAATCAATATAGTGTACCATGAGTGCAAGTTCAAAAAATTAAAACTTGGCAAAAAAAAAAATGATAAAAAATATCATGTGGGCAGATGGAAGAAAAGGTTACTTGCCATTAAATATTTTATTCTATTGGCAATAAATAGCCATGTAACCTTGTTGAGTAAAGGGGTTACCCTGTCAAAACTGTTATGTAGGAATTCAGTTGGAAGGACGTTGTAGCAAGATAAGAACTGGGAGGGAATTTGGGAAACCAGCATGAAGCTTACATGTGATACGATGAAGACAAAAAACTTAACCAGATGAAATGAAACATGCATGTGCTCTCAGTTTCCTCAGGTTCTTAAATCAATAAATTTATGTCTTTCAGTAACATTTGGATAATATTATACCATTGTTTCTTCAATTATTTTTTAAACCCCATTCTATTTCTTCTCCTATTCTGAGGTACAAATTACACATATATGAGACCTTTGATTTGATATTGTCACATAGGTTTTGAGTCTAGGTTTCTTTATTTTTGGTCTGTCTTGAAGCACATTGATTCATTCCTCTGCCATATTTATTATGTTGTTAGTCCCGTCCATTAAAAATTTTATTGTAGATACTGTTTAGATGCAGAATTTTAATTTTGTTATTTTTAATAATTACTATTTATCTATTGCAGTTTCTTATTTTCTCATACATTGAAAGCACATTTTGCTTTATAACAATGATGATGGTTATTTTGGTTGCTTAAAAATACTTGCAGCTAATTCCAACATCTGGGTCATCTCAGGTCACAGTTTCCTTATTCTTCATATTGAGTAATTTGGATTGAGTATTTTGGCTGCTTAAAAATACTCGCAGCTAATTCCGACATCTGGGTCACCTCAGGTCACATTTTCCTTATTCTTCATATTGAGTAATTTGGATTGAGTATTTTGGCTGCTTAAAAATACTTGCAGCTAATTCCGACATCTGAGTCACCTCAGGTCACATTTTCCTTATTCTTCATATTGAGTAACTGTATTCTTCATATTGAGTAATTTGGATTGTACATTGTGTATGTCACATAATGAAAATTCTAGATTCTTTTATATTCTACCAGAGTCTGATTTTTTTGTCATTTGTTTGGCATGAAATCAAGTTGTTTGAACTCAAATTATAAGCTCTTACTTGGATAGCTGCTCAAATCTCAGTTCATTTCTTTTACTCTCATCTGGGCTGCAGTTTGTCTATCTCATGCATACATAATTTATGGCAATCCTAAAATGTGGAAAGCCTATGTAAACCTTAGGATAAGAGATAGAGTGATGCTCCCTTCTCTCTCACTTTCTAGCCATTGTGGGTATTCCAAGTTCTGAAGACTTCAGTTTTTCCATCAGGAATTTAAGAGTCCCATACAGTTCTGGCTATGGTTTGCCAAAAAAAAAAAAAAAAAAAAACAAATTCAAGAAACATTGCTTGCCTCATTTCTCTTCTAAGTCAACTCCTCTTTGAATAAGCCTGCTTTTATTCACACTTCATACCTTCAGAAAAAAAAAATATATATATATATGTATATGTATTTACATTTCTTCAGCAAAAGAGCGGAATTGTTATAATTTTATTTGGTCTTCTTGATGATCTATAGTGATTTTATTAGCTATGTGGAGATGTTAGGATTTAGGTGACTACCATTACCTCAGGCTCTTGGAATTCTGAAGACAGATGCTTGTTTTCCCACCAATAACACTAGATTGCAGCCAAACATGTCTGTGTGTTTGCTGCTTGGCTACCAAAATCATGCTGACATTTTGTACTCTCTATGTTGCATAAGCAATCAGAAATAATCCTGATTCCCTTAATTCGGAAGAAAAATATAACGTAAATAACATGGCTTTTATTAACACACCTGGTTTGGAAAACTGACGCTAGTGCTGACTGGCTATACTTTCCCAGTCACATGAACTTTCTAAGCTTTATTCCTCACAATTATGAAGTAGGAGCAGTCATACTTTTCTCATAAAAATATATAATGCCTGTACAATAGTATTGGATATATGAACTACCTTCTCCTTAATTATATATATATAATGAAACTGAATTTCAAGGTCACCCATTAGGCTGAAAGCTAATTCCTAATTCCATATGATCCTTTTCAGAGTTTCGAGCTCTGTTTTAAAATATTTAGATTTTTTTCAATTCTGGAAAGAACCAACACTTTTGATTTTAACAGTATTTGACATACTATTATGATTTGAAAGTTAAAAAATTCTGTGATTCTCAATGACAACATTAGTAAAGGTCAAATCATGTCTCAGTGTTGTGGGAATAGTAATTAAATTTAATGCATATAAAGTGTCTGGTATATTACTGGTATATAACAATGTTAGCTTACTTTCTTGAATTTTGTATAAGTCCTTATAAACACTTGCAAAGTATTTTTCATTGCCCTGCACTTCACTGGATATTTATTTTAACTGCATTGTCATTAGTATCATGTGATTCTCCAACCAGCGTTGTATATACTACACTATATTCTATTTGTCTGTAAGGCCCAAATATTTCCCAATTTTGTGAGCGACTGGGTTCTGCAGCAAATAGGTGAGCAACGCCCTGGGGTTTTTTCTCTTACAGATATTCTCTTCTCTCTCTGCCAGATAAAGTGTGTAACAGTGCTATTACAACATACTCAAATTTGATCTGACCCTGCTTAAAGCCAGCATATACAAATATGTCCTCCCTCTGGCAGAGTAGTATCTATTAAAAGCAGAGACAAGAATGGCTGAGGCATATCTCTTTCTGTGTTCTGTAAACAGGAGACAGGTATAGCTTTCGAAAGATTTAAATGTATCCCCAGGGGCAATCTTCTTCGAGGTAAAAGTTGTGTTTTCTTAACTTCCTTAAAAGTTTTCTCATTTGCCCTGCCATCTAAGGAACAATTTACATTGAGGTCAGGTTGATGCTGTGAGACAAGTCACAGAGTGATCTGAGATTTTCATTTCAGGGTGCTCCTCTGATTTAAACTCTAAGCGTTACAGTCAGAGCTTCAGATATAATCTACTGTGTTTTCATTTGAGAGTACTTTTTAAAAAAATACAAAGAACTTATATTTCTTTTCCTTATTTTAAAAGAAGAAAATTTTAAATGTAGATATTAGCTTTCTTCTATAAGCAGAAAACCTTCACATTTAAACTACCAATTTGAAAATAACAGTCTTCTGTATTTTACTGAATTCAAATATTCAGTGTAAGACTATTTAATCCCTAAACATAGGTGGGCCACTTTTAAGCACTGTTATAACATAACTTTGAATATGCCAAAGATAAAACCAATCAGGCTGAATAATGATGGTAGTGGTGATGATGTTTGTAGAGATGACACATGATGACTTAATCCAGTGCCTATTGAGAGCATATGGAGAGATACTGAGAAATTCAGGCTTTTCCTTAAGAAACAAATTTAAAATATACATACAAATGGCTGTGAGGTATATAAAACACAATAATTTAATTACATAATACAGAAAAGTCTGAAGTTGAAACAGAAATTTTCAGAAGGTAGACAGCATGCAAAGAAATGGAGAAAGCGGGATTGTATAATTAGATATCTTTGTGTTCAAAAGCAACCCTAACCATGTGTAGCTCTTTGCAAATTTAAGTAAGGAGATAATTTCTCTGAGGATAATGTGACTCAAGAAAAAGAGGAGGAAAAAGAAAAGGAGGAGGAGGGGGAGGAGAAGGAGAAGAAGTGGGAGGGGAGGGAGAGAGGGAGCAGGAGAAGGGGAAGGAGAAGGGGAAGAAGGAGAAAAAAAAATCAACTTGAATGGTTGTTTTGAAATGTGATATTTTACATGAAGGTTCATGGCATAATATCTAGTACATAGAGATTAAACAATATTTGCCACTGTGTGTGGGTTAAGGAAATTGTACAAAGAAGATGGCATATGAACTAAACTTTGGTGAATAGGATTTTGTTAGGAGGATTGAAATGGAAGAAGTCTTGTTCAGGCTTCAGAGGCGATATTAGGCCTCTAACCGATGGGTGACCTTGCCTGGACTACGTGCCTGCTTCTGAGCTGCCGCCAGCAAGTCTGGCGGCACTTAAGATGAAGAAGGGAGTGGGTCGTGGAATTTCTTGAGCCTCGGGGGACCTGGCCAGTTCCCGGGGGTCTAAAATTTCTTACGATACACAAATTGCGATAAACAGCATTGTTGAAGAAACCCAGAGCTGCATATTTGCATGCAAATTGATGATATCAGTTAGCGACCTGTTATTATAAGTGGGATTCCCCTAAACTGCAATTTGAAGTCTCACCCGCGGAGTGGACGCACTGCCTGGGACCTTTCCCAATTGGGACTCCAGATTGTTGTTTTCAGGACTTCCCAGGGCTGTTTGAGTCTGGATGTAGGTGTTGGTCCAATTTGGTGATGTACATGCTTTTACTTTTCTTTCCCTTTTCATCTCTATTTCTTTCTTTTTAATGATTTTCTATTAAAGTTAAGTTTAAATTGTCTATTTGTGTGACGAGTGGTGTCTTTTTGTTAACTAATCCTTCGAACCTAAAATGAAAGTAAAACTTTATGCAAAACAGGTTTATACATGTAAAAATAGAAAAAGATGCTATAAGCAGACAGAAACAAGATAGTCAATGTTATAAAAAGGGTAAAGAAGTGAGCAATTTTATTGTACCATTTCATGAAAAGATTGGTGATGTGTTAAATCTGCAAAGGCATATTGAGGCATAAGGGTTTATAACTTGACAATGAGGCTAAGGGTTATAAAACATGTTTTATATTAAAAAAATGGTGATACAAAAATCTTCAACAAAATATTAGTAAATGAAATTCAACAATACCTTAAAAAAATCATATACCATTATCAAGTGAGACTTAGTTCAGGGGTTCAGGGATGGTTCAATATCCACATATCAATCAACATGATCCATCACATTAACAAAATATATAATAAATTACATGACAATTTCAGATGCAGAAAAAGCATTTGACAAAACCCAATATCCATTTATGAGAAAAGCGTTTAACAAAGTGTGTATAGAGGGAATATATGTCAACATAATAAAGGTTGTATATGACAAACCCACAGCTAACATCATTCTCAATGGAAAAAAGCTGAAAGATTTTCCTCTAAGATCAGGAACAAGACAAGGATGCTCACCCTTGCCACTTTTATTCAAAATAGTATTGGAAGTCCTAGCCATGGCAATCAGACATGAGAAAGAAAGAAAAGGCATCAAAATTGGAAAGTAAGAAGAAAACTGTCACTATTTGCAGACATCATACTATATACAGAAAACTGTAAAAACTCCACCAAAAGTGATTAGAACTAATAAATGAATTCAGTAAAGCTTCAGGATACAAAATTAATATACAGAAACCTGTTGCATTTCTATATACTAATAGCAAACTATCAGTTAGAGAAATTAAGAAAACAGTCCCATTTAACATTGCATCAAAATGAATAAAATGATAAATTTAACCAAAGAGGTAAAAAGATCTGTACTGTGAAAGTTATAAGATACTGATGAAAAAAATTAAAGACAACACAAATAAATGGAAAGATATACTATGCACATAGATTGGAAGAATTAATATTGTTAAATTTTCCATACTACCCAAAGCAATCTACATATTCAATTCCATCCCTATCAAAATAGCTATGGCATTTTTTTCCCACAAAACTAAAGTGTATAATCCTAAAATTTATATGGAACCACAAAAGACCTTGGATATCTGAAGCAACCTTGAGAAAGAAGAACAAAGCTAGAGGTATCATGCTTCTGGAAATCAAGCTACATTACAAATCTATAGTAATCAAAACTGTATGGTACTAGCACAAAAACAGGCTCATAGATCAATGGAACGGAATAGAGAGCCCAGAATAAAACACAGGCTTATATGGTCAATGTATCTACGACAAAGGACACAATGGGGAAAAGACATTCTCTTCAATAAATGGTGTTAAGAAAACTGGACAGCTACATGCAAAAGAATGAAACTAGATCACTTTCTTCCACCACACACAAAAATACAGAAAAACACATCTCCAACATCTACCATCTACCCCAATTTATCAAGTAGGCTATGAGCCACACCCATCTGCATCTAGTGTTTATAACTTTCCATCTGATTTCAGAGAATCTTCCTTCCACGACCTCACAATAACTCACTGTGACAATTCTAATGTCTCAAGTGTTTTTCAAGTTAAAGTACCATATTTATTGTTGTATATATTTTTAAGCACTTAACATACATAAAATTTTGCTATTGTTTTTCCCCTATATTTTTATATATCACTGATGATGTTTTACAGTGTTTTTCTCCTAAACCCATTTTCCTCACAGCCCTTTGGTTTTACTGAGTGATTTTGCACAGAAGAGAGATTTTTAGAAATAAATATGTTGTTTTATAGCTTAAAAGCCTTTATAAGAAATATTTTAATTTCACCAAATTTTTCTGTATATTTAATGCAATTCTAATTAAAATATCAGCAGGGTTTGTGTGCACATGATTGTGTGTGTGTGTGCATGTGTGTGTGTGTGTAAATGGGCAAGCTGTTATAAATTTATATAAAAATGCAAAGTTTCAATGCCATGTTGAAAAAGAAAAAGTGGGAAGGCCACTGTGCCTGGTATCAAGAATTGTTATAAACCCAAAGAAATTATTTTCTAGAGATAGACAAAAAGGCCAATATATCAGAATACAGGATCAAAAAATTAACCCACACATATATCAATATTTGACATAGGCGAGATATGCTTTTTTTAGATGAATGGGAAAGAATAGGATTTTCAATAAGTGATGATAGAAAATTAAATATCCAAAATTAAATATCCATTTGGGATAAAATAAAATTTAACCTTTACCTTATACTATATAGAAAAGTAATTCCTTGATTATGAAAGATTGAAATGTTAAGGACAAATACATGAAGTTTTTAGGATAACTTAGTAAAATATCATTATATTGTCAGATATGGAATATATTCTTAAAAAATATGGAAAGTACTAACCGTATTTATGCAGTGCATTCAACTACACTTACATTAAGAACTTTTGTTCATTAAAAAAACTATACATAGAGTAAGAAAAGAGCATATAGTAAGAGGTATGATTTGGAATGCCTATAATTGACAAAAAAATTAGTCACCAGAAGAACTTTTACAAATCAATAATTTAGAGACAAACAACCCATTAGAAAAATGTGAGAAACCTTTAAACAGATATTTCACCAAAAGTTATATTCATAACTGATATTAATAAGAACTCAAGTTTTTCAGTAATCAAGGAAAGACCAACTGAAACAACAATGAAATATCATTCCATCACTAATTTATTGGAAAAATTAAGAATCTGATCAGTTCCAATTATTGGAGAGGTTTATAATTTTATTTATTTATTTATTTATTTGGCAGCACAGAACTACATGTGGGATCTTAGTTCCCTGACCTGGGATTGAATCCATGCCCCCTGCATTGGAAGTGCAGAGTTTTAACCACTGGACCTCCAGGGAAGTCCCTGGAGAGGTTTTTAAGTGATGGGACCTCTCATACATGACTGTTTGGAAATTAAGTTGTTACAACCACTTTTATGTACAATTTTTCATTACCTAGGAAATTTGAAGTTACTTACACTTTCAACACAACATTTCAATTAACAACAATATAGCCAGAGACTAGTAATAAAGGGGGGCTATGTACAATAATTAAAAAAATATATTATTATAAAGTTAATATATCTGTAATTATGATGTTAGTACGTGGATAGCCACATCTATGCAACTGAATGGGAAGTCCTGAGATAGGCTAAAGTATATTACCAAATTAGTGTATGACAAAGATAATAAAACAGATAATTTGGTAAGACCCTTATTCTTTAATAAAATGTTTGTACAACTTGGAAACTGTCTGAAAAATGTAAAAATAGAGTAATTAATTTTAAAATACATAAATTCATAATGGAACATATATTGAAACTTAGCAGGTAATCTATAACAGTATTAGAAAATAATGCTATAGAGTTATTGAATGATCTCAAGTTGAGGATGGTCTGTTTAGTGTGACATGACATGTGTTCTCAAAACAGCACATTGGAAGATTTATAATTTGCGTTCATAATGATGAAAAAAGACATGATAAAAGGCAACTTTAAAAATCCAAACACAAACAAACACGGGAAAAAACTGCAATTCCTTACATAGAAAAGCAGATATATGTACCCATATGTGAGCAAATATCCATTAAAATATTCATAAAAAATGAAATAACAAAAAGACAGGAAAAATATATAAAGATAATTAACAAAAAAATAAATGTAAAGGGCCCTTAAACAATTGGAAAGATGATCAACCTTTCTCATAATAAAAGAAATCTAAATTTTAAACAATGACAAACTTTTTCTTAACTTATCTAATTTATCAAACAGTTCTTGAAACATTGTGAGGGTCATGTTAGGAAAAAGGTACTCTCATGAATTTCTCATGGGAATATAAACTGGTACAAAACCTATAAAGGGAGATTTGACAACATTTATAAGTTACAAATGCATTCACTCTGAATTACCAATTCCAGTTATAGATATTTGTCTTTTAGTGGTAATCACATGTGTGAAATGACAATAGAATATTGTTGTAAAATAAAAAATTGGGAAACAATGAAAGTGTCCATCAATAGGAAGCTGCTTAAATAATTTATGGTATAGTCATAATGTACAATTGTACAGCTGTAAAAACAAATGTATAAGCCCATATGGGACAACCTTCAAATTGTATTTTTTTTTTTTTTTTTTAATGAGGATCTTGAATCAGATGCGTATGTTTGATTGATTGATTGATTGATTGATTTTGGCTGTGTTGGGTCTTCGTTTCTGTGCGAGGGCTTTCTCCAGCTGTGGCAAGCGGGGGCCACTCTTCATCGCGATGCGCGGGCCTCTCTCGTTGCGGAGCACAGGCTCCAGACGCGCAGGCTCAGCAGTTGTGGCTCACGGGCCCAGCCGCTCCGCGGCATGTGGGATCTTCCCAGGCCAGGGCTCGAACCCGTGTCCCCTGCACTAGCAGGCAGATTCTCAACCACTGCGCCACCAGGGAAGCCCTTCAAATTGTATTTTAAGTGAATTTTAAGTGAATAAACAAAAGTGAAGAACGGTGAATTTAACACCCAGTAGTTTTTTTTTTTAATAAAAATGAGATGTGTGTGTGTGTGTGTGTGTGTGTGTGTGTGTGTATCAAGAGAGAGAAGGAGAGATAATATGTGAGAGATTATTCTCTGAGTGGCTGATCCCTGCAGTGAGGAGAATTTTCACAATGTATTTTCTCATGCTTTCTGAATTTTTCAAACAAGTGAGTGTTTTGTTTATTAAATAACTAAACGATGTGTTTATCAAATGCATAAAGAAAATGTAAAAGAAGAAAGAAGAAAGAATGAAAGAGAGGAGTAACCTAGGGAGGGTGCTATTCATAACCTGTAAAGTTCACTGGGGGAGATATAAAACTAGATCACCTACAGAGAGAGCAAGGAGAGACAGAAGAGGCAGATCACTCCAGACTGGTAGGTGGCCAATTTAATAAGCAAGGGAACTTACATGAAGCTTGTCTTGGGTGGCCTTAAGATGAGTAGATATCTGTACAAGCTCCCCAGAATCTTATATAGAGGCATTAACAAAGTTCAGTCACATATTCAGTCTTCATGGTTTCAACAACACATTGCTCTCTTAAGACTGTGTCCTTAAAGTAGTTCCTAGTTGGAGAACAGTGGGCAGGGGTACATTTCAAAGACAGGGAGTGGGTGAAGAGTCTCTGATTGCCTGGGTCCAGCTGCGGTCATGTCTTTTAGATAAACTCTTTCAAGAGAGGGAAGAAAGGAGAGAGGAAGAAAGGCATGCATTTATAACATCAATCCTGTATTAGAAAACGCCAGACTGAAGCTAAATATTTACTCAGATTAACATAATATGACTTCGACTATCAATTTGGATAAATATAAATGATAGAGGCTTTAAAGAATTTCATCTTGCATTTGTAAAGCCAAACCCCAATCATTGTTTTGTAAACAGCTTTTTGGTTTACAAAACACTTGCATATTTGTTTATCTTTTCAAGTAGTTACTGTTTTCTTCCACTTTTAACATGATTAATTAGAACCTCAAAAATTTCAAGTGACACACAATGAAGCACAGAAGTTAGTTATTAAATCAGTCTTCTGAGTTTACATCACATGCTGATTACAAATTACCCTATTATCCTAAATATAAAAACCCATGTCTTTTTTTTTAACATCTTTATTGGAGAATAATTGCTTTACAATGTTCTGTTAGCTGCTGCTGTATAGAAACACGAATCAGCTATACGTATAGATATATCCCCATATCCCCTCCCTCTTGCATTTCCCTCCTAAACTCCCTATCCCACCCCTCTAGGTGGTCACAAAGCACCAAGCTGATCACCCTGTGTGATGCAGGTGCTTCCCACTAGCTATCTATTTTACATTTGGTAATGTATATATGTCAATGCTACTCTCTCACTTCGTCTCACCTTACCCTTCCCTTCCCGGTATCCTCAACTTCATTCTCTACATCTGCATCTTTATTCCTGTCCTGCCCCTACGTTCTTCAGAACCATTTTCTTTTTTTTTTTAAATTTTATGGCTACTTTATTTATTTATTTATTTATTTTTGGCTGTGTTGGGTCTTCGGTTCGTGCGAGGGCTTTCTCTAGTTGCGGCAAGTGGGGGCCACTCTTCATCGCGGTGCGGGGACTGCTCTTCATCGCGGTGCGTGGGCCTTTCACTATCGCGGCCCCTCCCGTTGCGGGGCACAGGCTCCAGACGCGCAGGCTCAGTAGTTGTGGCTCACGGGCCCAGCTGCTCCATGGCATGTGGGATCTTCCCAGACCAGGGCTCGAACCCGTGTCCCCTGCATTAGCAGGCAGATTCTCAACCACTGCGCCACCAGGGAAGCCCCCATTTTCTTTTTTTTTTTTTCTTTTTTTTTGGATTCCATATATAAGTGTTAGCATATGGTATTTGTTTTTCTCTTTCTGACTTACTTCACTCGGTAAGACAGACTCTAAGTCCACCCACCTCACTACAAATAACTCAATTTCTTTTCTTTTTATGACTGAGTAATATTCCATTGTATATATGTGTCACATCTTCTTTATGCATTCATCTGTCAATGGACACTTAGGTTGCATCCATGTCCTGGCTATTGTAAATAGAGCTGCAATGAATATTGTGGTATGTGACACTTTTTGAATGATGGTTTTCTCAGGGTATATGCTCAGCAGTGGGATTGCTGGGTCATATGGTATTCTAATTTTAGTTTTTTAAGGAACTTTCATACTGTTCTCCCTAGTGGCTTTATAAATTTACATTCCCACCAACAGTGCAAGAGGGTTCCCTTTACTTCACACCCTCTCCAGCATTTATTGTTTGTAGATTTTTTGATGATGGCCATTCTGACCAGCATGAGATGATACCTCACTGTAGTTTTGATTTGCATTTCTCTAATGATTAGTGATGTTGAGCATCCTTTCATGTGCTTGTTGGCAATCTGTATATCTTCTTTGGAGAAATGTCTATTTAGAACTTCTGCTCAATTTTGGATTGGGGTGTTTGTTTTTTTGGTATTGAGCTGCATGAGCTGCTTGTAAATTTCAGAGATTAATCCTTTGTCAGTTGCTTTGTTTGCAAAGATTTTCTCGCATTCTGAAGGTTGTCTTTTCGTCTTGTTTATGGTTTCCTTTGCTGTGAAAAAGCTTTTAAGTTTCATTAGGTCCCATTTGTTTATTTTTGTTTATTTCCATTACTCTAGGAGGTGGGTCAAAAAGGATCTTGCTGTGATTTATGTCATAAAGTTTTCTGCCTATGTTTTCCTCTAAGAGTTTTATAGTATCTGGCCTTACATTTAGGTCTTTAATCCATTTTGAGTTTATTTTTGTGTATGGTGTTACGGAGTGTTCTAATTTCATTCTTTTACATGTAGCTATCCAGTTTTCCCAGCACCACTTATTGAAGGGGCTGTCTTTTCTCCACTGTATATTCTTGCATCCTTTATCAAAAATAAGGTGACCATACATGCCTGGGTTTATCTCTGGGCTTTCTATCCTGTTCCATTGACCTATATTTCTGTTTTTGTGCCAATATCATACTGTCTTGATTACTGTAGCTCTCTAGCATAGTCTGATGTCTTGGAGCATGGTTCCTCCAGCTCCGTTTTTCTTTCTCAAGATTGCTTTGCCTTTCGGGGTCTTTTGTATTTCCATACAAATTGTGGATTTTTTTGTTCTGGTTCTGTGAAAAATGTCATTGGTAGTTTGATAGGGATTGCATTGAATCTGTAGATTGCTTTGGGTATTATAGTCACTTTCACAATGTTGCTTCTTCCAGCCCAAGAACATGGTATATCTCTCTGTCTGTTTGTGTCATCTTTAATTTCTTTCATCAGTGTCTTATAGTTTTCTGCATACAGGTCTTTTCTCTTCTTAGGTAAGTTTATTCCTAAGTATTTTATTCTTTTTGTTGCAATGGTAAATGGGAATGTTTCCTTAATTTCTCTTTCAGGTTTTTCATCATTTGTTTATAGGAATGAAAAAGATTTCTCTTTATTAATTTTGTATCCTGCTACTTTACCAACTTCATCCCTTGCTGCTTTTAATATTTTTTCTTTGTATTTAATTTTTGATAGGTTGTTTAATATGTGTCTTGGCATGTTTCTCCTTGGATTTATCCTCATGGGACTCTCTGCACTTCCTGGAATTGACTATTTCCCTTCCCGTCTTAGTGAATTTTTCAACTATAATCTCTTCAAATATTTTCTCATTCTTCTTCTTTTTCTCTTCTTCTTCTGGGACCCCTGTATTTTGAATGTTGGTGTGTTTACTGGTGTCCCAGAGGTCTCTGAGACTGTCCTCAATTCTTTTCATTCTTTCTTTTATTCTCCTTTGTGATAGTTTTTTCCACTATTTTATCTTCCAGGTCACTTATCCGTTCTTCTGCCTCAGTTATTCTGCTATTGATTCCTTCTAGAGAATTTTTAATTTCATTTATTGTGTATTTCATCATTGTTTGTTTGCTCTTTAGTTCTTCTAGGTCCTTTTTAAACGTTCCTTGTATTTTCTCAAGTCTATTTCCAAGATTTTGGATCATCTTTACTATCATTACTCCAAATTCTTTTTCAGGTAGACTGCCTATTTCCTCTTCATTTGTTTGTTCTGGTGGGTTTTTACCTTGCTCCTTCATCTGCTACGTAGTTCTCTGTCTTCTCATTTGCTTAACTTACTGTGTTTTGGGTCTCCTTTTCTCACTCTGCATGTTCGTATTTCCTGTTGTTTTTGGTGTTTGCCACCAGTGGCTAAGGTTAGTTCAGTGGGTTGTGTAGGCTTCCTGGTGCAGGGGACTTGTGACTGTGTTCTGGTGGATGAGGCTGGATCTGGTCTTTCTGGTGGGCAGGACCATGTCCGGTGGTATGCTTTGAGGTGTCTGTGAACTTATTATGATTTTGGGCAGCCTGTCTGCTAATGCATAGGTTTGTGTTCCTGTCTCGCTAGTTGTTTGGCATGGCGTGCCCTGCACTGTATCTTGCTGGTCGTTGAGTGGAGCTGGGTCTTAGCTTTGAAACGGAGATCTCTGGGAA
Organism: Balaenoptera acutorostrata; assembly: GCF_949987535.1. Taxonomy (NCBI): domain Eukaryota; kingdom Metazoa; phylum Chordata; class Mammalia; order Artiodactyla; family Balaenopteridae; genus Balaenoptera; species Balaenoptera acutorostrata. The sequence continues at coordinate 69,534,768 of NC_080072.1, forward strand.
AGCTCTTGCTGATTGATATTATGTAGGGTCGGGAGGTCTCTGGTGGTCCAGTGTCCTGAACTCTGCTTTCCCACCTCAGAGGCTCAGCCCTGACACCTGGCCCAAGAACCAAGACCCTGTCAGACACGTGGCTTGCTGTGTAGGAACTTAAACGTGGCTCACCAAGGTTTCAGATCCTGAATTGCAACTCAGCTGATCCTGAATAAATCCATCTTTGCTGGAGAAATATCTGTTAGTCTATATTAGGTCAACACAAGTTGGTGGCTGTAATCCAGGGAAGATGGAAAGGAATTGGTCCTTGATAAGAGGGGCACTGTTTTCTCACCCAGGGCTCTTACCAGTGATAGCCACAGCCTATGCTTCCCCTGGTGCATTCAAGGGTCTTCCCTTTCAAGCTACTGTGGTCTTGCTCAGTTGCATGCTTAGGTGTCATAGTCAACCCTTGCCTTCTTTATCTCTCCCCAAACTCCCAAGCTGTAATAATTTGAAGCAAATATTAGGTTCTATCACTGAGTTAGGGAGTGAATAGGGAAAGAATACATGAAGGAAAGGACAAGTGTTAATTCAGGGGATTCCAAGAGTGAAAAATTTTAAATCGCAAATTGTTAAATGTAGGAATAAATTTAAACTTAAAAGTAAGTCTTTGGGGAGTGGTGCAACCTTTCTAGAGGTCAACTAAGCCACTTCAAGTCTTAAAATATACGAACACATTCATCCAGCCATTTTACTTTTAGAGATTTTTCCAAGAAAATAATGGAACAAATGCACAAAAATGCATGTACAATTATATTTAATACACATATGTTACCAAATAAACTGCAAGATTATTTTAATTGAACAGGTTTAAAATAGATTCACTACCAAAATAAAATGTGTAAAGGCAAAAAATAATTTTTTCCTTCTTTCTTCTAAGCTAAACTTCCTTTCACATTCATTAAAATACCCATCAAGGTCTCCACCAAGTATATCTCTGGTTGGACTTCTTCAAAATGGGTGAGAGCTCCACATAAGTGGTCACTTAGTCTTTTAGTCTCTCAAAGTTTAATACATTTGAACATCAGTGTTTATTCAGAGCCGGGTGCAAAGCTCCCTTGGTAGCCCAAAGATTTAATTAGAATCAGTCACTGTATTTGAAAGCATCATGACTTTCTTTTTTGAGCCTTTTTGAGATCTAAGTGTCCCTGGCCCTGCTTTCAAGCTCAGTGCCTAAAGACCTCACTATCAATTCAAGGATTCTCACTCCAAACCCACTAGAGCCCTATATTGTGTTCCTGAAACATACATCTAAGTAGATTCCTAAGACAGATTTAGTGTTCTAAAATAGCCACTCTTTCTAGCAGAATCCTTTCCCCTCTGTCTCCACAGTAAATTGGAAAAAAATCCTCCTGACTCAGAGTTATCAGAAACCTTAAATAGAAAACCAACATTTTGGTGCAATATAGAATGTCCTGTAATTGTGATTCAAGCCTTTATGCTTCTAAGATCTTTGTCATTATGCTCTGTGTTTCTTATCTTCCCTCCCTATCCTCTGTTCATAAATACAATTTTTCTAAAGTAAAATTTCATATATTGTTTGGTGTCAGTACCCAGCAATGAAGACTACTGTTGGAGAGTAAATATAGAAGCAGTTATAATGTTTATTCCTAAAGCAAGAACAAAACAAGAACAAAATGTCAAATTCATGGTTGCAGATTACATACATTTACATATTTTTAAATGCCCCATAAAATATGTATTAAGATAAAGCTAACTAATAATTTTTGTTCTCATTTTTATTGTTATATGGTAGTCCAGTTGGGGGTTCTTTCATGCCTATGTCACATGGGACTTTCAGATATAATAACAAACTCAACAGATTGTTAATTGAGGACTCAACTCAATAACTACAAGGAGCAATAACATGTGCAGAAAATTTTTAAAAAGCAGTTTCTGTTCTTGGGAATTGTGAGATGACTGAGCTCATTTGCTTCCATCTTTAGCATGTCTTACCTTGACAAATTACACTGGGACCAACAGACCCTATGTGATCAATGGGATCGAAACGAGTGACATTCAATCACATCTTGCACTATTATATGCACATTTTAATAAGATGAATGATGGCCTTGCAGCACAAGCAAGACAAAAGAAATCATTTTTTCCCCACAAATCATCAATTTCTTGAAAAGAGGGGGCATACTAAGGAGCTGAAGTACCAACTCTTTGCTCTACTTTGCCTACATAGAAGAGCCATTTCACCTAGCCTGTGATACAAAGTGGTGCCTTTAATCTTACCAACATTAAGTCCCACTGACAGAAGAAGGCAAACTAATGGAGAAGAAAGCCCTTTTTCTCATAAACTTTTCAGTAACCTGAACCAAAGTGAGAATATCATTGATATTTTTAATATTTATATAATTATTGGGTAGTTTTGAGTCCAAAAACCTATGGAACAGTTTCTCAATTGTAGATAGATCTATATCTATGTCTATATCTATATCTATATCTATGTCTATATTTATACCTCTATATATAGATATTGAGAGAGAGAGAGGAGAGAGAGAGAAAGAAAGAGTTTTCACCGTTTTACTTGGAAATAAAGAAATTTATGTCACGTTTTTAATGTTATATTTCTCTCATAATTAGTTAATACTTGACCTAAAAGACTTACTCAGAATTTAAACAATTACATAAGAACTTCAACTTCTAAACATTGCTTTAATTTTCTTTCCTCAGAGCAGATACACATCAAGAGCCAAAATGCCCTTGTTTCTTTTCTTCATTCCTCAGAGTCACACAATGTGTCAATCATATAATGTTGTTTTCAGTTTGCTAAATTTTATAATGAAAGGAATTCATTTTTCCTGTGTAAAGAGTATTACAATGGAGTAACTGGGATTAAATATTTTATGACTTTCATCAGCTTGTGGTGACAAAATTTCTCATTCCATATTTTTAGTTACTTAAAACCCTTAGTATTAAAGCCATATATTTTACCTGTAAGGAATCAGTCTCTTTCCCCAATTGCTCTGTTGGGATTTTGAAACCAAGTCTAACAAATAAAAGCATGAAATAAAATTCTATTAATTAGAGAGAAATCAGTATGAAAAGACTGGAATTTATAAATGGGCAAGATGTGTGATCAGATTTATAGACAATGAAAATTGGCTGCAGATCTTGAGGAAACTAGTCCAGAGCTTAGAGTTCATGTCATTTTTGTTTTTATTTTTATATTTTCAAGTCCATTTCTCAAATTCTTATTTTGAAAGGCAAGGTCCTCTCACATGAATTAAATTTCAGGACTTTTGCATTTTACAATTTCATAAGTTTTTTTTATTTTTCATCTACAGAAAGATTACACTGGACACTATCATCACCTGGTGATTTGATGCTATTTATGCTTCTTACACAGATTAATTTAGTTACAGCCACCATTTGCTTCTGAAAGCAGGAGCTTCTAGTTTAGCCTGTCATTGAACTAATCCATTAAGATTTGAAAATGAATATGCTTTTGGAAAGATACTAGTGCCACTAAGAATAGCCAAAAAGAAACTAGTTTATGTAAAATATCAGGATTAAAAAATAGTTAAATATAATTAGCACAATTTTAAACAAGATTAGTGTCAATTCACAACCCAGGACTAGGAAAAAACTACTTTGACTAAGAAAGCCTTAATCTGAGCCCAGCCCTAAAGAGATGAAGCTAAATGGATATAGTTTCTAAATTTGTCAAGTTTCTATCAATGCATATATAAATGAAAACTGAAAACTTGAGTCGAGTCCCCAAACTTTATATTATCAACTCTAAAGCCAGCATAAAATATAACAGAAGAAATATAGTATTTAGTTAAAAATTTGGGCTCTAGAGGTGAGTCCTTGAGGTTTATATCCTAGTTATACTACTTACTAAATATATATGAACTGGAGAACATAATCTAAATTCATTTTGGCCAGGTTTCCTCATTTTTTAAAATGGATTGTATCAATCGGGTTCTTAGTTGCACACAGCACAGCTCACTCTAGCTAACTAAAGCAGGAAGGTATTTATTAAAGCAGGGTTTAGAAACCTTTTTCTCCTTGAGCCTAAGAGTAAATATTTTAGACTTGTGGGCCAGATAGTCTCTATTGAAAACACTCAAGACCGACATTTTAACAAAAATAGCCATAGACAATATATAAATAAATAGGTGTGCCTATGTTCCAATAAATCTTTATTTACAAAAACAGGCATTGCCAACCTCTGTCTTCAGAAGACACTGTACAACTCACAGAATCTTGAAGATTTCAGAGGTATAGATGCAGAACCAGAGGCATGACGCCAGTTTTAGTGGCAAAAACCACTGAATCACACTTTTCACAGGCAAGGCCATTACTCACAGAAACCACAGTTTGCAGCATCGGACACGGAGCACAGACAGGACAATATTACTAGAACCCCATCACTATTATGTGATCTAGTTATTGTGCTCTACCTCTTTGCCAGAAAAAATAGATTCAACTGAACACTTCCTTATTTATATTATTCTCTTCTGTGAGTGCATCTAATGGAGGAAAGTGGGTCATATGATGTAAAGGAGGCTGGGAAAGCAAATTTTTGGCTTCTACCTTGGGAAATCATAACTCACGATGGAGAAATTACCAAAATTCAGGAATGGTGCTTCAAATATAGTCTGGCCACAAAATGGTAAAGATCTATTATATAGATAGGTATGGAAAGAATATATATCACATAGTATTGTTGTGATAATTAAACATAATATAGAAATATTTCAAAACAATATCTGGCATTCTTTGATTTCAAGCTGAAGAAGTCCTATAGTATTTTTTGTAAGACAGGTCTAGTGTAATGAACTCCTTAAGCTTCTGTTTGTCTGGGAAAGTTTTTATCTCTTCTTCATTTTTGAAGGAGAGTTTTTCCAAGCATAGTATTCTTCATTAGGCATTTTTTAAATTTTTTGTTTGTTTGTTTTTCCAGCAATTCAAATATATCACCCCACTTTTTTCTTGGCTGAAAGGTTTCTGCTGAAAAACCCACTAATAGTCTTATGGGGGTTCCTTTGTATGTGACAATTTATTTTTCCCTTGCTACTTTCAAAATTCTATCTTTGTCTTTGACTTTTAGGGAAGAGAAATGAGAGTTGCCATCAGCTTAAGTAGACTGTTATAAATATAAGATATTTTATGAAATTCCCAAGGTAACCACACACACATAAAATACCTATAGATGGTACACAAAAGAAACAAGGGAACCAATACAAAAAGCTCAACAAAACACAAAGGAAGACATTAAGAGAGGAAAAGATAAGCACAAGAACTATAAGACTAACAGAGAACAATTAACAAAATGACAATAACAAACCATTCCCTATCAATAGTTACTTTACTTTGAATGTGAATGGTTTGAACTCCCCAATCAAAAGACATAGAGTGGCTGAATGAATTTAAAAAAATAAACACAATGATATACTTTCTGTAAAATGTCACTTTAGGTTTAAGCATACACATAGGCTGAAAGTAAAGGGCTGTTAAATATTCCATGTAAATAACCAAGAGAAAGGAGGAGTGGTTATACTTATATCAGGAAAAATAAACTTTAAATCAAAAACTTTCACAAGAGATAAAGAAGGACATTATATAATGATAAAAAGGTCAACCCACCTGGAAGATATAATAATTATAAATATATATGCAGCCAACATTAGACACCTAAATATATAAAGCAAACATTATAAGAACTGAAGGGAGAACAATAATGGTCAGGTACTTCAATAACCAACTTTAAATAGTGGGAAGGACATCTGGACAGAAATTCAATAAGTTAACAGAGAACTTGAACAGCATTATATACAAATGGACATAAAGAACATATACAGAACATGTCTCCCAACAGCAGCATATACATTTTTCTCAAGTGCACACAGATCTTTCCCCAGACTAGATCATATGTTACATCACAAAACAAGTTGTAACAAAATCAAGAAGATGAAATCATACCAAGTAACTTTTCCAACCACAATGGAATGAAACCAGAAATTGATAGAAGGAAAAGTGGAAAACTCACAAACATGTGGAAATTAAACAATACACACTTGAACAACTTTTGAGTCAAAGAAGAAATAAAAAAGGAAATTAGAGAATACATTGAAACAAATGAAAATGAGAACACAACATACCAAAACTTATGGAGTGTAATAAAAGCAGTACTAAGAGAGAAGTTCATAGCAATAAATCCTTACGTTATAAAAGAAAAACTCAAATAAGCGGCCTATGTTTACAACTCCAGGAGCTAAAAAGAGAAGAACAAACTAAGCATAAAAATAAAACAACAAAGATTAAAATAGAAATATATGTAATAGAAAATAGAGAACAATAGAAAATATAACTGAGTCATTTTTTTGAAAATATTAACAAAATTGACAAATCATCAGTTAAACTAAGAAAAAAATAGAGAAGACTCAAATAAAATTATATACTAAAGAAGAGACATTACACTGATGCCACAGAAATAAAAAGGATTACAAGAGGCTATGATGAACAATTGTATACCAGCACACTGCATAATCTAGAAGAAATAGATAAATTCATAGAAGCATACAACCTAACAAGACTAAATTATGGAGAAATAGAAAGACTGAACAGACCTATAACTTCTATGGAGATTGAATCCTTAATAAAAAATTTCCCAACCAAGAAAACCTCAGGACGAGATGGCTTCACTTGTGAATTCTACCAAATATTTAAAGAAGAATTAACACCAATCCTTCCTGAACACTTGCAAAAAATTGAAAAGAAAGAAACAGTTCCAAACTATTTTTATGAGGCCAGCATTATCCTGATACTAAAGCAAAGACATCACAAGAAGAGAAAGAGACAAGCCAATAGCCTGATGAATATATATATATATATATATATATATATATATATATATATATATATATATACACATATGCAAAAATCCTCAACAAACTAGCAAACTGAATCCAACAGAATATAAAAAGGATCATACATCATGACTAAATGGGATTTATGCCTGAAATGCAAGGCTGCTCTAACATATGAAAATTAACTAATATGATACAACACATTAACAGAATAAAGGATAAAAAGCATATAAGCATCTCAACAGATGAAGAAAAAGCATTTTAAATAATTCAACATCCTTTCATGATAAAACTCTCAGCAAACTAAGAAGTGAAAGAATGTACCTGAACACAATAAAGGTCATGTATAAAAAGGCCACAGCAAATGTTATACTTAATTGTGAAAAAATTAAAATTTTCCCTCTAAGATCAGGAACAAGGAGGCTCACTCTTGCTGATTCTATTCAACAGATTATTGAAAGTCCTAGCCAGAAAAATTAGGCAAGAAAAAGAAATAAAATTTATCCACATCAAAAAGAAAAAAGTAAATTTGTTCTTGTTTGCAGACAATAGGATTTAATGCATAGAGAACAGTAAAGACACCATTAAAAAAAAAAAGGAATAAAAACGCTGTTAGAACTAATAGATGAGTTCAGTAAAGGTGCAGAATACAAAATTAAATACAAAAGTTAGTTTTGTTTATATACACCTTGAACTATTTGAAAAGGAAATTGGGAAAACAAATTCTATTTACAATAGCACCAAAAATAATAAAATACTCTGAAATAAATTTAGCTAAGGAAGTGGAAGACTGGTATGCTGAAAATTATAAAACATTGATGAAGACTGGACACTATAAAACAGAGGAAAACATAGGAAGAACATGCTTTGGCATAAATCACAGCAAGATCTTTTTTGACCCACCTCCTAGAGTAATGGAAATAAAAACAAAAATAAACAAATGAGACCTAATTAAACTTAAAAGCTTTTGCACAGCAAAGGATACCATAAACAAGATGAAAAGACAACCTTCAGAATGAGAGAAAATATTTGCAGATGAAGCAACGGACAAGGGATTAATCTCCAAAATATAAACAGCTCATGTAGTTCAATATCAAAAAAACAAAAAACCCAATCAAAAAATGAGTGGAAAACCTAAATAGACATTTCTGCAAAGAAGACATACAGATGGCCAAGAGTCATATGTAAAGATGCTCAATATCACTAATTATTAGAGAAATGCAGTCAAAACTACAATGAGGTATCACCTCACACCGGTTAGAATGGGCATCATCAGAAAATCTACAAATAATAAATGCTGGAGAGGGTGTGGAAAAAAGGGAACCCTCTTGCCCTGTTGGTGAGAATGTAAATTGATACAGCCACTATGGAGAACAGTATGGAGGTTCCTTAAAAAATTAAAAATAGAATTATCATATGACCCAGAAATCCCACTACTGGGCATATACCCTGAGAAAACCATAATTCAAAAGGACATATGCATCCCAATGTTCATTGCAACACTATTTACAATAGCCAGGTCATGGAAGCAACCTAAGTGTCCATTGACAGATGAATGGGTAAAGAAAATGTAGTATATATATACATTGGAATATTATTCAGCCATAAAAAGAACAAAATTTGGTCATTTGTAGAGAGATGGATGTACCTAGAGACTGTCATACAGAGTGAAGTAAGCCAGGAAGAGAAAAACAAATACTGTATATTAACGCATATATGTGGAATCTAGAAAAATGGTACAGATGAGCAGCTTTGCAAGGCAGAAATAGAGACACAGATGTAGAGAACAAACATATGGACACCAAGGGGGGAAGGGGGAGGGTGTGATGAATTGGGAGATTGGGATTGACATATATACACTAATATGTATAAAATAGATAATAATGAGAACCTGCTGTACAGCATAGGGAACTCCACTTCACTGTACAGTAGAAACTAACACAATATTGAAAACAACTATACCCACCCCCCAATAATAAAGATAAACAAATTGATGAAAGAAATTAAAGATACAAACAAATGGAAAGACATACTGTGTTCATGGATAGAAAATTTAATATTGTCAAATTGTCCATACGACCCAATGTGATCTACAGATTCAATGCAATCCCTAACCAAATCCTTATAGCATTTTTTACAGAAATAGAAAAAATAACATGCAATTTATGTGGAGCCACAAAAGACCAGGAAGAGACAAATCAATCCTGAGAAAGAACAAAGCTGGAAACATCACACTTCCTGATTTCAAAATATATTACAAAGTTTCAGTCATCAAAGCAGTGTAGCACTATATAAAGGTAGACATATAGACCAATGGTACAGATCAGAGGGTCCAAAAATAAAACCATACATATGTGGTCAGCTAATCTTTGACAAGGGCACCAAGAGTACACGATGGAGAAAGGATTGTTTCTTCAATACATGGTCCTGGGAAAATTGGATATCCATGTGCAAGAAAATGAAACTGGAACCCTATCTTACACCACTTACAAAAATTAGCTTGAAATGGATTAACAATTTAAATGTAAGACCTGAAACCATAAGAAGGCATAAGGAAAAATTTCCTTGACATTGTTCTCAACAATCATTTTTTGGATATGACACCAAAAACACAGGCAACAAAAGCAAAAATAGACAAGTGAGACTATATTGCTCTACTACATTATACCTGTAGTCAACAATTAGGTACACTTAAAAAAAATCATTGAAAGAGTACATCTCATATTGTGTTCTTACTATAATAAAATAATATTTGAAAAATAAAACAATGCCTGGCACTTGGTGCTCACTAATTGTTAGATATTATAACCTAGAATTTAAAAAATGTTAAGGTTCAATTTTTTCTTTTAAACATTAGCAAAACACAACCAACATCTCATAGCCTCATTTTTTGTAAAAGTGAAATAAAGTCAATTAGATCTTCAATATGAATGCAGCCTGGACCAAGTATAATGCGTTCTGAGAAAATGACTGCTCTCCACATCTCCTTCCCCCAACTCATGTACAGTTTTCTCTAGTCCACATATCTGCAGTAAAGATAGATGAAAAGATTAGACATTTGAAAATTTAAAGACATTTAAAGACAATTGAAAACTATGTGAAAAATCTTTATTTATTGCTAAATACTCTGCTTTCCTGTCTTGCCCTGCTCCACAACTCAGTTACAGACCATGCACACTCAGAACAGTCTTTCATCAAATCAAAAGGAATCAACAAACAAATAATTAGAAGTCTTTTTGGGAGAGCTAATGCTCTGTGTATTTCAACCTGTATCTTGGTATTAATTTTTTCTGCATCTCTTTTTCCCTGGCTTACGTTGCACCACTTTTTTTTTTTTTCATCTTTATTGGAGTATAATTGCTTTACAATGGTGTGTTAATTTCTGCTGTATAACAAAGTGAATCAGCTATATATAAATACATATCCCCATATCTCTTCCCTCTTGCATCTCCCTGCCGCCCTCCCTATCGCACCCCTCTAGCTGGTCACAAAGCACCAAGCTGATCTCCCTGTGCTATGCGGCTGCTTCCCACTACCTATCTATTTTACATTTGGTAGTGTATATATGTCCATGCCACTCTCTCACTTCGTCCCAGCTTACCCTTCCCCCTCCCCGTGTCCTCAAGGCCATTCTCTACATTTGCATCTTTATTCCTGTCCTGACCCTAGGTTCTTCAGAACCATTTTTTTTTTATTTTTTATTTTAGATTCCATATATATGTGTTAGCATACGGTATTTGTTTTTCTCTTCACCACCTTTTTTTGATTTGGAATGTGTTACTAGGTTTGATCAGTTTTCTTACTCTACTTTATTTCTGTGATCAAAATCCTCCAAAGAATTTTCGCCTCACTCAAAGTAAAATACAGTGCCCTGGAAATGATCAATAGGGTCTTACATGGTTATCTGGCCAGGTTACATGGTTATCTGGCCAGGTTGCCACTCAGCTTTCATCTCCTACAACTCCAGCTGGATCACTCCACTGTAGCCACATGGGTCTCCTCACCCTTCCGCCAGCCTCCAAGAAACCTCTACCTCAGGCCACTTTACACTTTCACCTTTTTTTTTTTTTTTTTAAATTATTCATTTATTTATGGCTGTGTTGGGTCTTCGTTTCTGTGCGAGGGCTTTCTCTAGTTACGGCGAGCGGGGGCCACTCTTCATCGCAGTGCGCGGGCCTCTCATTGTCGCGGCCTCTCTTGTTGCAGAGCACAGGCTCCAGATGCGCAGGCTCAGTAATTGTGGCTCACGGGCCCCGTTGCTCCGCGGCATGTGGGATCTTCCCAGACCAGGGCTCGAACCCGTGTGCCCTGCACTGGCAGGCAGATTCTCAACCACTGCGCCACCAGGGAAGCCCCACACTTTCACCTTCTTTTTCTGAGATGCTCTTTGCATATGGCTCCATCATTTCCTCACAGATTTATTTAAATGTCACTTTCTTATACTTCTCATACTCTAATCCCCTTTCCTTTTTTTTTAAAAAAAATTAATTCTTAAACTCTAATCATCGCTTTAATTTCTCTACCCTCTCCCTAAATAAAATGAAAGCTCTACAAAGCTAGAGAGTTTTGCTTAGTTCATTTGCTCTTGCATACCCTAGAAATGTGTCTGGCAATAGTAGAGTCTCAAAAAGTATTTTTGTAAGTATCAAAAATATTCATCATATGCACAGGTCACGATGTTAAACTGTGGTAGCAATTCATTTTGCATCTATCAGTAGAAATTTAGCAAAATCATGATATTGTTACTTCCTTAACCTTACTTTCAAGTCCACTTAAATTAATAAGCAATCTATTGAAGTAAGCAAGAGATGGCCTCCTTCGTATAAAAATCTTTGCACATTACACACAGGTAAAATTAAGTTCCTCAGAATGTCAGTCCAAGATTGTTTTCCAAAATGCCATTTAGTTCCATCCACTTGCACATTTGTCATAAAACACTTGAGAGCAATATTCAAAAATATATTAAAGACTCCCCCTGATTACCCTTCTTGTATTTCTCACATATGAACACACAGACAGGAAGAAAACATTTTCCTTTCAATCACGAAAAATAATACAATATTTTCTGAATATGTTCATTTGTTTCGACCTCCTTTGAAGAGAACATATCACTTTCAACGTCATAGAAAAGATTCTTTAGGGAAGGACAGGCTGGAGGAGGGGGCAGGAAGGATGCAACTGAGTTTGTCTGCCGAGAGGAAAAAGAAAACAGAAAGAGTAATGAGAGTAAAAGGGTGCTTGCTGACCACAGCTTTCAACAGCTTTGTTTCAAAACCTTTAGGGGAAGACTGATGATCAGATTTCCAAACACTTAGGGGGAACCAACAGGACTACCTCTTGAGTAGAAACATCATGTTATTTTTATTGATTTATTTATTTTTTGCTCTTTATTTTTGTGAAAACCATTTTCTCCCAACTGTAATTTTCAATGTGAAAGTCTTGGAAATTTCTGTCACAACACTTCTTTTGATATAAATGACACAACCAGGGTATGACCCAGTAATTTCTATCACATATTAGCCTCTGTGATTCCAAATGATTTGATTTTCCCTAAGCAGTGAATTTAAACGTTTTTAAAATTTAAATGCTGTTTGAAAGAAATAAAGTAACTTCAAATCTATTTTCACTTTTCCTAAAACAAGTTCAGACGAATTTCTGTACCCCAAAATGACAGACAGCCAATGTGAATTTCTCACTGTATGTTCAGAAGTAATTTCAACAAAGATTATATGGAGCCCAAAGTGGCAATTAAGATACACAAAAGAGAGTCATACCTTGATTTTCATTTCCTGGTAAATTAAAGGGCCTGCCCATGCAGGCACACAGCATTGTATTATCACTGCAAGCACTCACAGTCTTATCTCATTTAGTTTGTCTACTGCTCTGTTTACATTCTTATTCCTTTGGGCATCACAATCATGAGCTCTGATTTCTCTGAAACTCTGACGATAGATCTTAAAATTCTATTCCTTAATTTCCTCCTCTGACACCCTCTTCAAAACCCATGAACATTTTATCTAGAAAAGCTTTTATATGCGCATTCATCTTCAACTCCATCTTTCAAAATTGTTAAAAATTTTTGCTGACTAATTCTCTCCCTACTACAATATATTTACCTCTCTTCCACAAGTATTACTTTATAAACACTGTTTAAAATGAAAATACATGTTTGTTTATTTATTTATTTATTTATTTTTGGCTGTGTTGGGTCTTTGTTTCTGTGTGAGGGCTTTCTCTAGTTTCGGCAAGTGGGCGCCACTCTTCATCGCGGTGCGCGGACCTCTCACTATCGCGGCCTTTTTCTTGTTGCAGAGCACAGGCTCCAGACGCGCAGGCTCAGTAGTTGTGGCTCACGGGCCTAGTTGCTCCGCGGCATGCGGGATGCGGGATCCTCCCAGACCAGGGCTCGAACCCGTGTCCCCTGCATTGGCAGGCAGATTCTCAACCACTGCGCCACCAGGGAAGCCCCAAAATACATGTTTTTATGTAAGTACTTTTATTTCAAAATTAGAGGAATCAAAGAACACTGAACACAAAACTAGAAAACCTGGGTTTGAAGCCCAATTTTCCATTTACTGAGAGATTGGACTTAATTTTCAAAACTCTCTGAATTTCATCCTACCCATCTGAAACCTGGAAATGACAATAACTGTCCTCCCTGTGTGATTAGAATTCAATCAGCACCAAATGAGAAGTATGCAGTAGTGGTAGTACATGTGGACAACAGAGTGGGAAAGAATCCCCTCTTCTTATGTCATTATATGAAATGAAGCTATTGAAATGATGGATTATTTTCATGTATATTTGTAAATTTTAAAATTAAAATTACATACACACACACACATTTCTCTATCCATCATCTATCTGTATTTTTTTAAGAGAGAATAATTGTCAAGTATTTTCCCAGACGCGCTTAATCAACACATCTTCATTTGCCAAGTCTTATTTCCAAAATTTTGGGATTGATTAGTCAAGACATGATGGCATGGAAGCCAAAGCAGTCACTCTAGTGGATGTTTTACAAATCTACTGTTCCTCAAAGTAAGACCTTGAAACCCTGGGCTGAGGGGCATCTGGGATATGACCTATAGAATTCTCTCAAGCCATACATGTCCAGTTTCTCCTGTGTAAGTTAAATCTAATAAGAAATCTGGCAGCCGTATTTCCAACCTGCAAAAAATGTTTTCAAAATGAGATCTATGACATAGTGCTTTACTGGTTATGACAAGTAACACATTTACTGCTCTAACTGAAATGGCAACTGAGAATATACAATGATTAAAAATATATAGGCCAGCCTTATGGAAAAGATAACTATGCTTAATAATTTGGGCAGAAAAAAACCCTAATATTGAGAAGATTAGGGTGTATGTGTTTTTGTTTTTTGGCTGTGCCACGTGGCTTGTGGAATCTTAATTCCCCAACCAGGGATCAAACCCTGGCCCTTGGCAGTGAAAGCACTGAGTTCTAACCACTGGACCGTCAGGAAATTCCTAATATATATGTGCATTTTAATGTTTGTACTTTGTCTCTGCAGAGTACTGAGGTACTGACTCTGATCAGCTTACTAATATGAAATGCATTTTCTCCAGCCCCTGTGATAGTGTTATTTCTGCAGCTTTTGGTCTTTTCTAAAGTCTGTACTGACACTACATGACTTTATCCAAATGTTTTCGTCACTATGAGAACATTGGGTTTTATGCATAGAGATATAACAAGGTTTTCCATGGGAGGAGGAAGTGAGGAAATAGAGCTGTATATTAAGAGTTAAACTGTAAAATCCAATGCTGAATAGCTCACAGCAGATGTGCAAGATGACTTTCAAGGGACAGAATATTTCCCCAGGCATAAAAAGATTCACTAACACGTCTAACACAAATTTAAAGAAAAAAATGCATAATAAAAAGATTATTGGAAACAGAATAAAAGGGGAGGCATGGTCCATGCCTGCATACAATTAGTGTCTAGGAGAGAAGCCACCTTAATTAAAGGTCTTTAACTCTAATGATCCCACCACCCCATCCATCCCCATTGTGAGATTGCACAGGGTCATATTTAATACAGGCTAGGCATTGTCCTAAGTATTTCACATACTGCATCATACATGAGATAAGTTACTATTATCACTCTCATTTTACTAATGAGCATACTAAGATTTAGAGAAGTTAAATAATTTGTCTAGGGCTTCACAGCTAGTTATTGCTCAAGCTGAGATTTGATGGCTGATTTAGAGAGCCTTTGCAGTATACTATATTATTTAAATTTTGTCCAGTGCCACTTAATTTTCATTCAGTCTTCTTGTTCTCCTTCCATGTTCATAAAATGATTTTGTGGATAATTCTTGGCTTTTTAATGTCTTTATTCTAGACATAAGTATTCCAGGTTTTGTTTTGGTTTTGTACCTAATATAAATTAATAGAGTGGCATTCTCATTTGATATATCAATCACATAGGCATGGTTACTAGGTGGCTTCTAGGGACAGATGGGTTTGTTCTCAGTATGGTTCTAAAAACCAGACAACCAGATGAAACTAGGTTTTTAGGCCTGCATATTTCCCAAATATGATCTAATCATTTAATTGGGTCAAGTGGTTTTTCAAGAGAGGAAAACTAAGTATAAAATTAAACTAAGAAATGAGTTAATTGCTCAGATTTGAGTCAGAAAGAAAGGATAAAGAGAAATATAGAGGGCTAACTCAACACAGCATGGAAGAAAAACTTATCTGGAGACTGAAGACTAACCAGTATAGGTCTTTCGTGTGACATACTCATTTTGAATTTTTGTTTTGTTCGTGCTATCTATCTCTGTAATATAAAGGACAACGTTTTGGTTGGTTCTCATTGAAATCCTATTAATTGACTTTACCCCTAAAATATAACAGCATGCTAATAAGAGATAGGAAACTAGTAACTATTAAAGCCTTAAAGGTAACCCTGCAGACTCACAGCAGAACCAGATTGATTAGGAAGCACAATTTTCATTCCTGTTACTATGTCCTGGGATGCTTGGTGGGAGAGACAAGAAAAAGCCTCTGAGGAAAGAGATGGAAGAGTCTTTCTATGTCTCTCAGCCAAGAAATAGATCCATTTTTCTGCTTTAGGCCATGAATGTATATATATCAACTCTCACTAGAACAGCAAGCCAGTTTAGGCTCTAACCAGTATATTCACAAGAATTCTCAAGCATTTTCCTTTCAGTTCTTGAATCTTATATTTTAGTAGATTAGCAATTAGAAACAAAAGGAAAAGTACTGTGAACAACAAAAATAAACTCTACGAGTAATATAAACTTGGAAAACAGCGTCTTAACACTTTTAGGATTGAATGCTGTACAGTTACAGGGAGATGGTGAGCTAGAGATAGTTAGAATTGGTTTGATACTAGGAAAAAAAACAGAAAGGGGACATTTACTCTCCACTGGATGGAAATAAGATCACTGGGTAATGCTCTCACAATTAACAGAAAAATATGCTCTTCTTACATTATCATGATAGACTACATTATTCATTATGGTAATCAGGTTATTATGATGGGTTTGGGGAATAATGGACTAGGAGGGGAACTCTTTTATACTACTGTGAAGTGTGTTGGTGTTTGAGGGGGGGCAGGGAGGAATCTATATATTAAACAAGAGCTGATTTGTGTGACCTGCTTGGGATATCACATCACCTACACAAATGGCATACAGTCAATAGAGCACCACAACATTAAACACTTTATAACAATGAACCGTGGCATCAAAAGATATTTTAAGTTCCAATTCTGCTACTAATATGACATATGGCTTTGCATAAGTAACTACATCATATTTTTTCCATGTGGAAAATATTACACTTCATAACAATGCATAAGTGTAGAAGAAGCAAATGTCTCTTTCAGAAGCCATTATGGTAGGTACTGCAGGGAATTTCAAAGAAAAAACACCCACAAAACGAGGGAACAAAAATGATCTTAATTCTACAACTTTACAATTATGAAAACTCTGCTGGTAGAAGATGTTTTTAGAGGGATATATGTGTGTGTTCATGTGTATATGTAGATGTATATATACATGCAGGGGGCCCTAAAGCAGTGCATTTAGAATGGATAATGTGAAAGATAAAGGACAAAAATTTTAGAAATCACTTGAGAAGATTTTATCTGTGTATTTACTCATTTTAGAAGAGGTTCAGTAATGTATTTTTGTTTCTATTGTTATTATTATATAGTAGTAGCATTAGTATTTTCAAGAAAGTAGAGTGAGCAAGCAGTTTAGAATGCAGCTGTATTCAGTTTAAAAGGTAGAACACTTCTGGTTTTTACATATAACAGATGACCTAAAGCTTCATTTTTAATAGTGTGTTCACACCTGTCTTTTCCGCATGCATAGGTTAGGCCCTACTGTAAGTGCAATACCAAACTGCAAGGCATATAACAGAAATTTTCAAAATGTAATAGGTACTGTGATATAGTTTTCACTTGCAAATAGGCTCTTTTGAAAAGTAACCAAGGTATGAACAACCCTGTTGTCTTAAGGTGTAATCCACATGAGTTAAAAGAAGGATGAATAGAGCCCACTGCTTTATTACATTCCACTAGATACCTTTAAACATGATGAAAGGCTTTTACACACCATGAGTTCAAGCCTCAGTCAGTTTTCTGTTGAAAGAGTAATTTATTTTTGATTATTCACTTACTAAAACAAATGCATTTGAAACACAGAGGAGACATGGATCAGCTCTCTGCAGTATCAGTGGAATGGATATTTACCAGACATTCTGATCTTTAAAAAAAATCCATATTTCTTTGTTCTGAGCATGATAAGGGAAAGTTGATGCCAATTTTTCCAGCTGAAATCAGCAAGTAGCAGCTTAGATGAAAAACTAGCAAGTTACTTTTCAAATTTAACAGTAAGCCAACAGCGCAGAGCCCTATAACCCAGACAGTTGTTTATCTTTAGACACATTTTACACTTATCCTGGTATATGATTTCTGTCAGACTCTAAGCCTAATGGTCAGGCACATCACATATCTGAAAATGCATGTGGAAAACGGTTTTTAAAATGATTACCATGTCTTTTAATAGGATTAAAGCTGCAGAGAAGCAAGCCAAGTAAATGGAAGCTTCCAGCCTGGGCAAGTAGGTCTTACTCAATGGGATCAGTAGAGAAATTTATAATGCCACTGAGAGTAATTTGGAGAAGTGTCCTGCTTCTCCCCCTTTACTTCCAGTATCTACATTATAAGATAGTTCTTCTTTATTAAGGAGACAACTTCTTACAGAAAAGACCTACAAAGGTGAATCTTGCCATACAGTCCTACTTTATCTTACTGTTTGATTTTAGTCTTGTTTCTCAATGCTCTACATCTCAGAATTTTCATATTAAGAACTCTGTCTCAGGTTGGTTGTGAGGATTAGCTGATAGAATGTAGATGAATCACCTGGGACAATACGGCACCAAATAGGTGCTCATTCAATGTTGGCTTCTCCCGTCCACTTGCACCTCTATACTTCGAAATTTCCAGAAGGCAGCACAATCTTTCTACTGTGGTCTTCCTAGGGGGAGAAGCATATAGTTTCTTGCCTTATATATTCATCACCATTTATGGATTTATTATTTTCTGTTCGATCCATGCAAGCAGGTGCCGATAAAACACCTTTTGAGAAAGCATATGGAATATATATAAATATAACACTTGGATCCCGTTCTGAGGTTTTGTTCCTGCAGGGTTTCAGAAGGTAAGTGAAAAACATACTCTCTTGAGTCAAACAGAGTCTTTGAGAAGAAGAGAATCTGTAAGAACATTCGAGGAGAAAACTTGAGCTACAGCATCTGAACCCAAATAGAGAAAAACAGGGGGAAATAAAACTCTCCTACTTAAAGATGTTTGAAATCTATTCCTTGTGTTTAAAGAATTCGCAGTTGGAAACAGACTAGAATAGTGATTGCCAGGGCTTGGGGGTGAGGGAAATGGAAAGATGTTGGTCAAAGGTACAAACTTCCCTATCTTAAGATCAATAAGTTCTGAAGGTCTAATATACAGCATGGTGACTATAGTTAGCAATATTGTATTATATACTTGAAAGTAGTCTAAGAGAATACATCTTAAATATTCTCATCACACCCATACCAAAAATGGTAATTATGTGATGGGATGGAGGTGTTAGCTAACTTTATAATATATATTCAATACATACATATATCAAATCATCACCTTGCACGCTTTGAACTTACACAATGTTATATGTCAACTATATCTCCACAAAGCCATTAAAAATAATTCAGAATTCATAGTTGGATTAGTCCTTGTGAAATTATCCAAATTAAAAATACTTAATTTGTCAATGAGATGTCCAGGCATTTTGTGAGATGCAAAACTTACTAAAACTCTTTATAATATATGTGCCTGCAATATTGTTTTACCAAATACTGTGGATGCTTGTAAATTCCTGGATGGTTGGGTAAAATACCTGGACACAATGTGTGAGGATTGAGAAAAGAAGAGACAATCTTGATACCTAACATATGGAATTAATGAGTCCAACTGGAATTCCTTATAATGCCACCATGTCCATCTTAATTTTTATAGTCCCTGTATAAGTAGATTTTATTATTACCTCTTTTAAGGGATGAGGCTCTTGAGACTCTGATAATTTAAGTATTTCTTTCCAGTTTTAATGAGAAATAATTGACATACTGTATAAGTTTATAAGTTTAAGACATAAGTTTGAAGTATACAGCATGATGGTTTGAGTTACATATATTGTTAAATAATTACCATAATAGGTTTAGTTAACATCCATCATCTCATATAGCTACAATAAAGAGAAAAGAAAAATATTCTCCTTGTGATGAAAACTCTTAGTATCTACTCTCTTAATTTTCCTATGCATCATGCAGCAGTGTTATCTATAGTCATCATGCTGTACATTACATTACATCCCTAGTACTTATTTACCTTATAACTGGGAGCTTGTGCCTTTTGGCCACCTTCCTCTGAATTTCACTACTTTTAATCAGGTCACATGCATAGGTGAAAGAAGCTTGGAATCAAAATAATTTTCCATTATTTAGTGTTCTTTGAACTTAATCCATAAACAAAAAGTTAAGTTTTTTTAAAAGTTAACTTTATCTCTCAGTGTCTTCTGTGATAACTCCATTATCAACTGCATGTTCACAAGAAATCTTATAATTCCTCATGCATGAGAGGAAGAGACTAAAGCTATCCTCTGAGGTCTAACCATAGCTTGACTATGGAAGATCTGGGCTGTATTTTTATACCATGCATAGAAGAAAAGGTGAGAAAGGATAAATGTATCCTGCTGTTGAAAGCTAGACTCAGGAGACTTTGCATTCCTTTTACCAACTGTTATAGCCAAACACACATTTTCTTATACTTTATTCCTATACATGATTCTTTTTTCTGTTTTTATTGTCTTCCATTTTCTATTAAAGGAACTTCTATTCATTCTTATTTAGTAGTGACTAAAATGACATCATCTGGATGGAGTCTTCCCTGTTTCTACCAGACTGTTATTAGGAAAAAAAGTCCTGCTTTGTTACACTAATATTTTACAATATTTTTATTATAGTACTTTGTATGTTGTAATCTAGTTGCTAGTGTGTTTTATATCTGTTTTTCTACTTTAGTCAATCAACTTGAGAAATAATTCTGCAACACATAATACAATTTATAATTTTATTAATATGACAAAATGATCATAATATATTATGTAAAACATACATAATTTAGATAGGGAACAGTCTAAAAAGTACCACAAAACTATTTATAATTGTAACCACTGAGTAACTGAGTAGTAGGATTTGGGGTGGTATTTTTCATTTTGCTTATCTGTTTTCCTAATTTTTCAACACTGGTTATATTACTTGCATCTTGAAAGTGAGAGAAATTACTCTTTACCAATTATATAAAAGATGAACAACCATATAATTTATGATGACCAGCTGTTCTCCATCTCTATGGAAGACTGAATTGAAAGAAAGCAAATAAGAAAGTAAGAAAGAAAGAAAGGAAGGAAACTCAGAAGGAATTTAAATAATATATAAGGAAGACTTTTCTGACAGTGAAAACTGTTAAGTACTATAAGAGATTACTAATGGAATGAAGAAATATTTATTAAGGCCTTATAAAACTGGCCTGGAGTAATTTTCAAATTGGCATGTGTGCAGACAGGGCGATGCTTACGCTGGCTTTTAAAGGTCCTTTGCAGTGCTTTGCTTTTATAGTATGATGGATTTTGTAGGAATAACACCTATTTCTCATGTGACATTAAGTGACTCATTCAAGACTTTCCAGAAGCCAAAAAGCCCTATCTCCAGTTCTCTACTGACATGTAGTTTTTATTTTCTAAATCTCCAAGTGGAAAACAGATTTCTTAAATGTAAGCACTGGGATTTTAGCAATCCCTTAAAGCTCTTATGTTTTGAATTCCCAACTCAGATCAAATTCATTTTATGCTCTTCTAAATACATATCATCTCTGAGAAGCAATTTTTCGTCTTTAAAATCTAACCTTTCCTCTTCCTGTGTTCCATTTTGATTTCCCCTACTGGCAAGTTCAGTTTTAGCGATGATCTTTTAGCCCCTGGTTTCTCATTAACTTAGATGATGACAGTGAATATGCTGTCACTTATGGCAGAGAAAATTGAGAAGATGAGTAATTAGATGGTCTGGAAAATTTCCTATCTCAAATTTACTTCACTCTATCCATATTGTTTGTTATTCTTCCTTTGATTAAGTATTATCCAAGATTGAATTGTTCATACTATTCTCCCCAATTTAATTAACCTTGCCTTGATTGATTAACGTACAATTTCATTTTTTCCATCATATAATTTCCCATCTAAGAAAACACATGTCAAAAGCCTTAAGAGGCCTTATTCTTCCATGGCTCAATCATAATATTTTTTTGTTAACTACTTTTGTTTTTTCAGAATCACTTGAATGTAAAATACATGGAAGAAAACAATTTTTAAAATAGGGTAAACATAACATCTGTTTAGAAAAAAAATGTTTTGAATCTCTTCTCTAAGTTTAACCAAATTTAGAGTAGGTACATCACTATCTTTATTCCCTTGGTATTTTCTATCATTAAAAAAACAAACAAACAAACAAAAAAATGCTTTGCCTTTTTTCAAGGTGAGATAGAAAAAGACACAGAGGGATTATTTTCTTGAAAGTTAATCCAGAAATCACAGTTTTAATGGAATTTATTCATTCATTCATCACAGTCTTTATGATTTTAAGAACTAATGTATCTGGCCTTAGATACATCATCATACTTTTATCATATCTAATTATTTTCCAAATTCACAGGCTTATGCAGGAAATCACTTGATCAAACTAGCAGTCATCAGAGCACTGGCATTTCTTGCATAAAAAGTATAGAAAACGTGCCAGGCACTGTGCTAGGCAATAAAGATACAGCAGTGAAAAATACAATCAAGGAGGTATGAATGAGGTATACCAAAGAAGGAATAAGAAACCATAATAGAATGTGATAAAACTGGGGTACAATAAGACTCTGTGGAACATCTAAGAGAGAGGGAAAATGTATATTTTGGGAATGTCCTTAGAGGAAATAAAAGTATACTGAGACCTGGAAAATGAGTAACAGCCAATAATGCAAAAAAAAGGCAAAGGGGTGGGGGCAGGAGAGTGAAACTCCACAGACAGTGCAAAAGTGTGTGAAGGAAGACTGCAGGTGGTTGTGTGAGAGTGTGTGATGTTGATCGCTGGACCAACATCATTGGCATCACCTGGGAATAAGGTGTTAGATATGCACATTCTCCAGCCCCATCTCAGATCAAATGAATCAGAAACCCTCGAATGGAGCCTGGCAATCTGTGTTTTAACAAGCCCTCCCTGTGACTGTTACGCCAGCTGAAGTGTGAGAAGCACTATGTACAAGGAACTCAAATTAAATTAGCAAGATTGTACAGAATGCTCAAAAGTAGCTAAAGATTAGCCTTGCAAAATGAGAGATAAGAACCTGAAAGTATAAAATGGATAACTAATAAGAACCTGATATATATAAAAAAATAAATTTAAAAAAATTAAAAAAAAAAGAACCTGAAAAATCATGACCTTATCTCATGAAGACAATGGTGACCACAGAAAATATATAAGGAGGAGAGTGACAGCCATGCATTCACATCACTACCTTTGAGGCGCTTTCCCTGACCTACCTTATCTAAAGCAGCCCATTGGCCACTGTTTGTTCACACCACAAGTTTATTCGTGTCATAGCACTCATACCTTCCTTATACTTTCTCATTTGTCTATTTCTGTTTGTTTAGGTCTGTCTTCTTTCACTGAAATGTAAGGTTCTTGGGGGCAAAGCCATTGCCTGTCTTGTTCTATATTGAATTTCCAAAGCTTAGAACATTGCTTAGTATATAGTAAACACTCATTAAATGTTTGTTGAATGAATAAATCAATGTATAAGTTACTAGGGATGAAGAGGTGAGAAAGAAAGACCCAGGTCCTGATCTCATGGAACTTACTTTCTGGTTTACAGTATTATATTTGCATTTAGATAGCATTTAGATTGCTGTAGGGTGACTGGGGGAAAAGCTGAAGACAGGAAAACTAATTTGGGTGCTGTTGCTGCCATCAGTGTCAGAGGTAACAGTGACCTCTAATAGAGAAATGCCATTGGGGATGGAAAGGAATAGATAAACTTAAAATACAGTTAGGAGATAGAATCAGGAGTCTTCTGTGATTGATAAAATATAAGAGAAAGGAGTCAAGGTATGGAGGATTGGATTCTGGCTTAAGCCACTGATAGACAGAAACTGTTTTGTGGAGAGATGGAACAGAGGGGAAGAGGCAAGCAGGTTACAAATATTATAGGGGGCATACTTATATTAAATATTTATTGCAAATCTAGGTGGATGTATTTCCATTTGGTAATAAAATACAGCACAAAATTAAGAGCTTGTTGGTGAAGTTGCATGTAATAATCAACACAAATTCCTTAATAGACAAATAGATAAACTGAACACTGAAAACATTAAATTCAGGTTACTCAGTGACTTCATTCACTAACAAAAAGACATTGGGTTCCCAAGAATCTTGTAGTTGTGTATCTTTTACATAGGAAAGTATGGGATAACTAGGAAATTTTTGTCACTACATTTAAGAATAATTGCCTCCATGTACATGAGAGGTATGTTAAGAAGAATTGGGAGATTTTGCCAAGTACCCTATTGTCTAAGTTTAGATATTACTAAACTATATTCCTCGGCTTGAATATCCTCCCTCAAAACCTGTAACAAATAGGTTTTTGTTACAGTGAGAGCCTTAAAAAGCAGAAAGTCAAGGCAGAGGAAACAGATTGATACTATTATGATTGTGGTTTTACAATCCCTTATTTTCACATAATAGTTTACAATTTTGAAAACATTTTCACATTAGTCTGACTTTTTTTAAGGCTTCCAGTACCTATGGAGGTCATTAGGATTTATCTCCATCTGAACAGATGAGGGATATGAGATTCTTTGAGATTTTATGGTCTTCCTGAATTCACATCTTTAGAAAGTGAAAGAGACAACGCGTACCCAATGTTTCTGCCAACAAGGTCAGAATTCATTTCAAGGCAAAGTTAAAGCGAAAAAAGTAACATTAAATGTAACAATATGTGTATATACAAAGATGTGCTTTCCCAGTGAAACTAGATGGTTATCTGAAATCATACACTGAAAGAGTTGTGCTGCAAGGTAGCTGTGGTTGAAAGGTTTCACAGAAGTGCTTCTAAGAAGGACACTACTGAGACAGTACTCAGAGTGGAACAATTTTTCTTTGCCAGCTACTGAGCGATAGTGGGACACCATTATCTTACCAGAGTAGCCAGTAGAAGTTGCTAACTTGAGCATCTGAAGCAAAGTTAATGCCAGTAGAAAATGCCATTTCTGAAAGCTGACAGGGACATGCCAGTTGCTGGAAATGATTATTAAAGGAGTCATTACAAGCTGGAGAGGCTGAGGAAAACTGTTGGAAAACCCCATCTATGGCAGTAGGCACCAATGAGAACAGATAAGAGTTGCAGGCAAATTTTCTTTTTCTTTTTCTTTCTTTTCTAATTTTCTTCCATCCCTGCCTTATTCACCATGCCAGTAAAGTGTCAGTTTTAAACAGAAAAGAATCATCCTCTCTGTTTCTCAGAGTGAGAGTGGAGTTCATCGGTCTATTGTTAAGTCTATCATGAAGAAGTGTGTGTAACAATTACCCACAGTGTTATGAGGGATGTTCAAGGACCTTTATTTTCAGCAGAGGGACCCTGGAAATTCAGAACCCAGGGCATCAGGAAACAGAGCCTTACAGCACATAGGCCCTCAAAATATATTTTGCAAGCCCGAAGACCTTAAATTCTGTTTCCTTAAGTAATAAATGAAGGGATAGGTTAGACCGGGTTTATTTTCAAATATTTTGAAAAGCATTAAAGATTCTCTAAGTGCCCCAGGAGTCAATTTCCAGGCATGTGTTGAGGCCAGTGCACACAGGTCCAAGCCTGCCCCTTCCTCTTAGATCAGCTCTTCTGTATCCATATGGGGATTCTGCATATGAATTTGAAGTGTATTTCCTGTGGCTATTATAAAATTTGAAAATATCTAGACTAGGTCACCTCTAACTCTTCTTCTAACTTGAAAATCTGCCTTCACTAGCACAAACGTTATTCTGCTCTCTGGCTCTGTTTCCAAAATGTCCCAATTTCAGAATTCTGGTACATTCTTCTGTATTTTATCCCTTCCTCTCTTCACAACTCCCCCACTCTTTCCTTCTCTCTCTTCCCAGCCCCCAAACTTTCCCAGAGCCTGTAAATTCTATCATGATTTCTTGATTTTGCATTTGCTTGGCATTTGTCTGCCGTTCCAAAATCGACCTCAGGTTTGTAGGGAAGGCTCCAGCTGGAAAAATAAGCTTCCTGCTCTTGTCCGTCCTGTTTCTAATCTGCTGCTGTTGTAAGAAAGTCCCTTCAGGGATTTCTTTACTTCCTATTGCTTTGCCTTTTTTGCTATAAACCTCACAAATATTAATCTCTCCTGGTCCCCCTTTTCCCTTAATGCCTAACTTTTTTTTTTTTTAGTCTAAAATGCCCGCCAGTACTTTTCACACTTCATCATGTCTCCAGGAATACTGGCCCTAGGTCAAAGCCAGAGGCTGCAACTTGACAAACTATGTTGCAAGGTGGTTTTTCCTCCACACTGTCTGCAACTGTCATCTTCTCTCAAGTCCCCAAACTGCAAACTAGCCAGAGTCTGCATGGGATCATGGGATTTTGTAATTCTGATTTATTAGGCAAAGAAAAAGAAAGTTTTAGCTTTTTTTCCCCTCTATATCTAGGAAAATAATTAACCTATAAATCTATATTCTTTACTGGTTTCCTTTGATAGGATTCTGATTCACAGAATCAGAAATCACAATAGAGAAGAGAAATTGAAAAATCTCTCTATCCTGGAGGAAAATGATTTACAAATAATACTTTGGCTATAAGAATTGTATATTGTCCTTTAAAAGAAAACTTACCTGCTCTACCAATATTGTTTGACATTTAAATTTCCCTTTGGGTGAGTGTGGTAACTGTAGTGGCTCAGGACAGAGAGAAGTATGGCCTCTCTTTATTTCAAGAAAAAGCAATCTAAATTCCCTTTAGCTTATTTTCAGTTAAAAAGACATTAAAAGCACAATTTTCTATATTCTAGACACTGTGTTCTCATAGCATACAATTTGGAATCAATGTTGAGACCACTGATATTTAGGGATTGGGTTTTTTTTTTTTACAAATTTATGTGGAATAAACTTTAGACATTGCTGGATTTAGACTATAATTGGCATTCGACTTCCTTTATGAGTAAAGATAGAAATGCTGTTTCGTTTAAAGTCTGAAACAGTCAATCCATTTAGGATTTAGAATAACCACTTAGGTTATACTAAATGTTATTCTAAGTGTTTCGTTTTTCTGGAATTTTGCCATAATCAGTCATTCTTAAAACAAGTTTGCTGTAAGTTTTGACAAGGGGACTTGAGTTTTACATATTCTCATCTCAGAAATGCTGAAAGTTTAAAAATATTTGTTTAGTTACTACTATATGCTAAGACACGTACTAGGTACCTGGAATGCAATAGAAAACAATATAGACATCATTGGGGCTTCCCTGGTGGCGCAGTGGTTGAGAGTCTGCCTGCCAATACAGGGGACACGGGTTCGAGCCCTGGTCTGGGAGGATCCCACATGCCGCGGAGCAGCTGGGCCCGTGAGCCACAACTACTGAGCCTGCGCGTCTGGAGCCTGTCCTCCACAACAAGAGAGGCCGCGATGGTGAGAGGCCTGCGTACCGCGATGAAGAGTGGACCCTGCTTGCCACAACTAGAGAAAGCCCTAGCACAGAAACGAAGACCCAACACAGCCAAAAATAAATAAATAAATTAAAAAAAATTAAAAAATATATAGACATCATTGTATACTCATAAATTACTAAGATAATAAATGAATAATTACAAAAAAGTGCTCTAAGTTAAATTTTTGGGATTTTATAGAGTATGGAAAAGTAAATACTTCTATATTTTGAAAGACGATCTAGACCATATCTAAAACTGAAAATATATCTAAGTCTTCAAATTCGAAAAGACTATATATAACGTCTAGTCCTAAAGACATGTATAAAACATGAACAATTAATACCTTCTAACCTATTATTTTTGCTTTCATGTGGCCAGCTTTTAGGATAAAACAATTAATGAAAGTGAGGTAGGAGACAGATGGGACCAGACTGAAGAGCTGCATCCCGTCTCCTGCTGACACTTCAAGGTAAGATACAAGCAGGGACATCAGGTACTGATTGGGTGGAAGACAAACTGACCACAATTTCCTCATACTTGTGATCAAGGGGATTTCCCAGCCCAGCACATGCACAGAGAAGGTCCTTATTCTAGGGAGAGGCCAACAAAGGGAGGAAACACAAGCCAATAATATGTCCTGACAACCTCCCAGAAGCCTTCATGCTGGAATCCATCTTGGATGAGAGATGTGCACGCACACCAGGAAGGACCCCGAGTCAAGCCAAATACGGGCACAAGCAAGCTGATTGTCCAGAGACAACCTGGAAGATTGCCTCCACATAAGCAATCCAAGCCACCCCTACTGGGTGCAGCTCACTCCATGTTCACACACGTGCTCTTCTACACGTACTTTGTTTCTAATAAACCCTTTATCTGTTTCACAATCTTAGTCTCTTTGCTGAATTCTTTCTTCAAAGAAGATAAGGACCGAGGTCCCGCTTCCAGCCGCTGCATCCCCGGATTCAGAAGACTCCTGTAAAATAAAAATCAGTCAAAAATTTCATACTGCTCCCCATTTCAACTGATACATAGAGGAAATATGTATAACCATCAGTGAAAACCATATAGTCAGAGGAAATTTACATGAAAATTGTGTGCACAGAAATGGATGGTTAGACAGATAGATAGATAAATAGATAGATAAAATGCTAATGGACCGAAGAAAATGCACTCAATGTGATTTGTGTACTGAAAGTACATTCTGTAGCTGTATAGATGGACTTAAGACTCCAAAACTAAAGTTTGAGTCCTTGGCTCTGTCTTATAAGGTGAGTGATGATAAACCTATCAGCATCTCTTGGTTTAAACTTTCTCATCAGCATAGTAGAGATAATACTGATATCTACCTCAGAATGTTGTTCTAAAGATTAAATGTGAATGTATCTATGAGAGGGATGTTTAAACTATAAACTGCAATAAAATTATTGTTGATACTTTTATCTTCATCATATAATCAGATTGCCACAGAATCCCATGATCTTAAAATTATCCAACTGGCAGTGAGACTATTACAAGGCCACAGCAAATGGACAAGGACCCTTATGTTACTACACTTCGTCTCTCATAACTCTCATCAGGCTAAGTGATTATCATCTCCATCAACCACTACTTTCTGAGAGTAGGTGACATAACTCTCCAGCCCACTGTAGGAATTTGGAATCTCATAACCAAGCTCAGGCTTGGAAAAAAACTGTAATCATTTCATAAATGTATAATGAATCCATGAATCATGCATCTCTATGTCCATCCACTACTCTGAGGAACATTGATTAGACAGACAATTGGTTCTTATGGTTAGACTCTTTTTAAGGAGGGGGAGGAGGAAGTTGTATTATAAAACTGTCCAAAGTGTTCTAAATATAAAGCAGAGTGGTTTGGAAATTGAAAGAAAGACTGAAACACTATCAAGTTAACCCGCTGTGTCTCAGCTTGTCTAGGACACTGCTGAGATCACACCTGGTTGTAAGATCTAAGTAAGAAAAATTAAAAAAAAACCAAAACACCTAAAAGACAGCCTCTGGTTTCATAAGTCTGAAAACAAGAGAGATATCTGCAGGCAGATATATATACATGTATAATTTTTACAACATCATATTTGGAAAGACTGGATTTCACTGTATATCTAACCCAATACTTTACTTTCCTGAGCTTCTTAGTCGTGATAAACATTGGCTGCTTACCAAGCTTTGTTACCATTCTACAAATTTGGAAGTTCACTTGATCCGTATCATATAACAATATTTAATATTTCATATACCTAAAATACTGACATGAACATAAGATTTTCAGACTTATATAAAGTACAACAGTTCAGACACTGAGCTATCAGATAGTATGCTTAGGGTTGACATCAGAACCATCTTCCAGGAAGGTGATAAAGCCTCATATGGGCAGTATAATCTTGTGACACAAATTGAGATTTGTTGACATATGCTTCATAAAGTCTTTTCTTTTCTGTCACAATTCTCAGGTTAACTCCGTACCAGATAATGGGGCACAGAATAAAATAAAGTGTTTCCTTAAAACATTTTCTCTTTCATAGTAGAAGTTAGGTCTGTGGCTTATAATGCTGTCATTAGAGAAGAAATAACTATTGAGCAGGAAATGCCAGCATGTACATGCACTACAATGTACACGCACAGATACACATGTAGATTGGTGACGAGAACAGTTTAATTGATATGGCAATAAAGAGTACACTATGAAAGATTAATAAAGAAAATTAAAGTAAAAGAGACACATGAAAAAGAAAATATACTGCTGTATCCACTGAGGATTTCAAGTCAGAAAAAAAAAAGCAAACCACAGAATTTTGAAAGGATGAAACTTCAGAATGTGTGAAAATCAACTTTATAAGATGACTTTAATATCTAAAGCTAATTCATCAATTAGGTGTTAAGCTTTATAAAAGAAGAAATCAAACATCTCTCATTCAAAAAATAATATTTTCTTCTACAGGGTTAGATTACCTCATTCAACTGTATATTTCATTGAACAATTATTTTGTCTTAGTATGGTTCTAAAGGATACAACAATAAATAAAGCTAAAGTTCTAAAACAGGAAATAAAGCCCTAAACAAGTGAGCCATGGAATTAATTTTTTTTAAATTTCAGATAAACATAAAATCTTTGAAATAAAATGGGGTGCTGTTATGGAGTAACTGGGTTGGAAGTTGGAAACTTATTACAAGGGGAACAGAGAAGGTCCCTGAGGAAGTGACATTTGACTTGAGATCTGAATGACCAGAAGGAAGCAGCAATGAAAATGTCTGAGAGAAGGGCCAAGGTAAAAGCAAGACCAAAGACCCTGAAGCAAAATAAGTTGACATGCTTGAGGAAGACCAAAAGGACCAATGTTGAAGAAGTACAGAGAACAGATAAATGGCCCCTTGTGACATTAAAGAAGTTAGGAGAGACTAGATCTCATAGGAGCTGAGTAGACCCTGGTAGAGGGTTTAGTTTTTTTTTTTTTTCTAATCTGCCGTAAGCACATTAGAGAGTTTTAGGCCAATGCCATGTCCTAATAGATACCTTAAGTAAGATCATTTTAGCTACTGGAATGTACAATGGGGAAGAGGGAGGCGTGTTAGGAGGCCTGTTGGTGAAGAGAATAATTAGTCATCTGGATCAGAGATACGAATGATACGAACAAGGGTAGTATGATACAAATGGAGGGAAGTGAGTAAATGAAAAACATATTTGACAGGCCAGCTGCTGAAGGGAAGGGGCTTGAAGAAAAGAGAAACCAAGGATCATTTCCTGGTTTGGGCTGAGCACATGAGTGGATGTTTGTGGGATTTGCTGACGTGAGGACTATGTGGAGGAAAAGAGGGGCTGTAAAGAGTTCTGTTTGAGATATGTTAACTAAAAGACTATCTGCTTCAAAATAGATCATATGAAAAAAGTGTAAGAAAAACAAATCTTAAAGGAGATATTTATGAGGTAAGAACAGGGACTCATTCATCAAATCTTTTTTGAAAAAAATGTGATAATTCTCTATATAACATTCATTTTAAGAAGATTTCTGTTTAGATACAGATATACAACTAAAATCTACATGAATGGGGAAAATTATCTCAAATGTAGCTTTCTTAAAAATGTAATGAGTTATTTCTAAGTCATCTTCTACTACTATACCTTCTACTTTTATGACACCCAGGCAATTTAAAATAATATATTAGCAGAATCAAGTGCAATCCTTTACTTTTTGAGAATGGCAACAGGCATATTTTTAGAGCTTAGCAGCTATTTGGTATGCAAAGAATTTCTCATCGATGGCAATCTAAATATATATTTTAGATTTAAGAATAATAGAAAGATTTCCTAAAATACAAACTGTTCTGGGCATAAAATTTTCATATTTAATATATTGAGCAAAGTTTTATGAAGAGCAGCTCATAAATATTTTTAGATGACTTCTCTATATTTGCATTGAGTGCTTTTTATGATATTTTCACATTCAATGATTCAACTTCAATAACACACTTGATGTTAAATGGTTGCATGAAAATGATGCATTTTAACATAACCTCATTCTACACACTTGAATTTGTCAAGTGTATTTTCCTTTATTAAAGTATTTTTCTTTCTGATTATATCCTCATGGGAAAATGTTAAAGAAATGCCTTTCTATCAATTGGATAATTTTGTATTTTTGAATCTGAAATCACAGGATTGTTTTTAACTCTTCTTTCCTTTTGGAAATACGTATGCCTAAATCTCACTCAGCCCACAATGACACATAGTTTCACCTGCATACAAAAGTCCCTGAAAGAAATCAGGAGTGAAGGTGATAATTTGATTCCTCCACTGATTTTAGTACATTTCATTAAGTGTAATAGAAATCCCATGTTCCAGCGGTTGCACAAATTCACCTTATAAAGGAAATACAAAGTAGCTTTTTTTGTATAAGAGAATCCACCTGGCTTAATGATCTTTATAAGATGGTGTCATATGTGAGTATACGTGACTCACACTGCATGACTTGACTTTCCAATGCATTTTTCCTGGAAAGAAATTAGGACCCTGAATAAGCAGTTGTATTGGAAAGTTATATAAAACGATATTTAATGAATTTAAACGTTAGACTTATTTTCAATGCTATTTTATTTTGAGTTTATCTTGGGAATGTAAATAGTGATGTGAATGAACCAGAACTCTCTACATTTGAAAGAGTGTGTCCTTACTTGATGAGTGGCAAATCGTTTTTCAAGATCCAGAAAATAATAAATTTTATTATAACCTCTGCAAAGTTAACTAATTTGTTTTCTCTCATGGAGATTTTATATTTAGTTAACATTGTTTTTTCCTGACACATAGACAATATACTGTTTGCATATGTGTGTATTACTATATAGTAGTTGTTGATATGTCTTTAATAATAAAAACATCAGACATACTGCAAGTTAGAAAGTAAGAAAAGGTTCAAAAAGCAATCAATGTTACTATTTTAACTTAATCCCTTCCGGTTGTTTCCTTAATACAAGAGGCCTAAATCTGCTCTTGTTTAACTCACCTCTTACCAAATTCACATTTTTACAGAACACAACTACCACACAATGAGTGATCAGAATTTATTTATGTGTTCATTAAATTTCAAGTATAATTGAAAGCAATTGTTAGCAAGCAGATAAAAATTAACTTGCTATGCTGATTTTAGAAATATTTTCTCATTATTAAGTTAAATCACCTCATACGTTGAACATTTTAAAAAATAAGCAAAGTAAGACAATATGGAAAATTTAAGTAAAATTAACACATAGAAATAATCACTGTTAACAATTTAATAGTTAAATCTAATTTTAATCAAAATTAGATCAAACTATAAATTCTGCTTTGTAACATACCATATTTGTAATAATTATTGTAAACAATTGTCCATGTTATTAAACATTAACCTATAATAAATTGATTGACTATATTCTATCCCATTTTATGCAAGAGTAAACCTTTAAATAATACTCTAATGTTAGATATGTAGACTGTTTCTATTTTTCAGTCTTTAGGCTTTGCTGCAATGAATAGCCTTATATCTACATCCCCGCCCACATTCATGATTTTTTCTCATGTTTAATCTTAAAAGGTGGCCATGGGTTGTCAAATACTTAAGACTTTTGAAACATATTATCAAATTGCCCTTTGGAAAGTTTGTACCAATTTACAGTCCTGCCAGCATTATGTGAAAGCGCCTATTTTTATGGTATTGCATTTAATAAATTAAAAACAATCGAACAAACTAGAAAATAGACTAAAATTCAGTCAAAATGTATCAAGTTCTCTTCTGTCAAATTGATATGTATTTGTAGCTTCAAAGAAACGCAGCTCATCATTTTCTCTTGTGTTTATGAAATTAAACTGTGACCTTTGAATAATGAACATATATGCAAGTAAAATTCTACTTATTTCTTTGAATTTGGTTGCCTATAGAATATAGTTTTGTGGTGGATTCCATGCTTTCAGTTTTCTATTGCAGCAGGAGGTATCAGCTATTATCCTTAGCTTGGGGAAATCAATTTCTACTCTATAGGGAATAATGCTTTATAATACTGTACATTTGTGGTCATTCATGTTTTGTTAGATTATTCTGATTCTGTTCCTTAAAGATCCACAGTAGGAAAGTTTGCCAAGTTTAGCAATATACTGGCTTTCAGCCTGAAGTATAATGTAACATTAATATAAACTCAACTACTTCTGATTTAACAATTTTAAGATAATGTCTGTCTTTATGTCCATTTGCTGAGAAAGCTTAGAATTTAGCAATTAGAGAACCAAAGATTTTCTTCTTCCATAGATGTTGTGGCTAGAATAACTTACATTCAACAAAACATGGAGTTGGAAATAATTCTCTGGGTCATCTACTCCAGTTTCTGGACCAATAAAGGCATTTTGTTTTTAAAGTGAAACAACCCATTTTACTCTTAGGTAGCACAGTTAGACACTTCTTCCTCACATTGTACCTAAATTTGCTTCCTTTTTGCAATCCAACCATTAGATCATTTTATTTTCTCTTTCGCATCACAGGATTCAAGATATTTGAAAATGCCTATTATATCTTCTTCAGTCTTTCTTTTAAGACATATTATCTTCATTTCTTTCTATTCCTTCTCACATGACGTTTCCTCAGTTCTTTTACTAGATAACCTTCCTGTGCAAACATCGTATTAGCTCATTGAGGCCTCATTAATAGAGGTATAGTGATGAGATAATAAGAGATCTGGACGCATTGTGTTTATGTTGAGTGGACACTGTCTGGAGTGCTGTCGTCAAGCCTGAACACAGCATTTCAAACTAGAATGTATCTAGCAGAGCATTACCTGCAATAATCTTTTATAATTGGCAATGAAGATAATATATTCCTTTCCATCACTTTCCCATAACAAAACTTCAGTGAGGATAGGGGAATTGCATCTTTCTCTTTTTACTGTTGTAATCTCAAACCCTTAACAGTGCCGGTTATATATTAATTAGCTAACAAACATATTTTGAATTAACTAATTAATCAGTCAATGATGGACAGTTTGAACAGATTTTTTTAAAGATAAACCTTTAAGATAAGAAGATTTTACATTTTTCTGGACTAAAGGTGAAGAAGAATTCAACTAAGCTCTTGACTATAGGAAAACAAAGGAAAGGCAGATTTTAGAAATAACTAAGAATAACAAGACTGATAGATATAGTGAGGCAGTGGCATGTAGAAAGATTCCTATATTGAATGAGAGGATTCTACAGCATGAAGTAAAATCCTATGTGTGGTAAAGTGGTGATATGTTGAAAAGAAGGTAATATGTCTAATTGTGTATGTACATATTAAGTATTAAAATGTATAAGTTATCTAAGGAGAGTCAAACAAATATTTAGATTTATAAATCTGAAACTCAGAAAGAAGTCATAGCTAAATAGTATTTGGAATTTTTCACTTATAGATATCATTAAAATCATAAAAGTGATTAAGATTTTCCAGTAAGGAAATGTGAGCCAAAAGATCATAGAGTAAGGAGAAGTATCCCTGTGCACTTAGGAAGAGATGGAAGGAGAAGAACTTAAAAAAGAAATGTGAGAAATTATGATTAGCAAAATATTGCTCAGCAAAGTATTGCTCTTAAGGTCAAGGGAGACAAGTATTTAACTGTTAACTGTTAAATATTTAGTAGTTAACTGTTAAATAAAAGCCATATGGCTGAAAAGTTATCTATAGAATACCCACTTTACTGATATGATAAAATAGAAAAACAAAACAACCACATATTTTGTTTCAACCTTTCCTGGGTTTAGAATCAATCCTGATTTCTGGTGACAATTTTCTTTTTCTTTTTTTTTTTCGATGGAGACAGATTGGAGGCTGGGGGACAGACACACAGGCATAGTGGAAGGGTAGAGAGGGGCCTTTTAATACTTGTTTTATCCCATAACCCTTACATGACCTTCAAGTTGTAGGTAATCTAATCATGATAGATATATTATAGGAATATTTTATTATATAAAACAGTATCATAGTAATCCTGATGACTGTATATAGAGATGTAATTCTTGCACCTTTCCAATCTTGTAATTTTATGTAAATCTTATGGTCATTAAAGAGTAGTCTTTGCCATTTGCTTTGCTTCCTTGTCACCTCTGACTTGGACCAGTTGTTTAAGCCCTGGCATTTTCTGTTTGGTGCCTTGTTTATTTGAGGGCTTGGAGTCAGTAGTTTCTCTCTAGCTTTGGCCTTATTGAAGGAAACCTTTCAGATCCACCAATGAAATTAACATCTCTACCCAAAGATTTTTAGATCAAGTGAAAACAAAACAAAATAAAACAAACTTTGCCACTCTAACTGATAATAGAGGGAAAAAATGCTTTCTCTACTCTTTCTTCTTAATATCCAAATCTTATCATATAGCTTTTGAGACAGGACACATGAGAAAAATCTGAAGCACTTAATATATTTTTAGTGTGAACACTTTAAATAGACAAGTGTGTTAAGGCGCAAGTAGGGAACATTTTCTTTAGAATTCAAATGCCAGGGACCAATTTCAGGTTTCATGATAACCCCAGAAATGCTCTGATTTACATTAATTACTGGTACGGGGCAGCAGGTGAGTGGTAGCAGCTGGGTTAAAGCTTTGACTGAGCTGCAGAGTCCAATCTATTATCCAGTGATAACAGATAAACCCTTTCAAAGAACAAATTGACCCTTGCCCTGATGCTATCTCATGGCCTGATTCATTCCCTGCAGATTCCTGTTGCTGGAGTCATTATGAGTGACATATTACAGTCCAGGTCAAGAGGCTTTTGTCAAATAATTCTCTTGGAAATGACTTAGGAGTTCTAATATTCCCAATTCACATGTAAGCAGTTCATTTAGTATTATATCAGATCTTTCAGCTCCCTTTCCTTGGCCGATGATTATCATTATGTTTAACTTTAATGGATATTTTAAATAATAATGATATCTAGTGTTCTTTTAAAAAGTCTTCCAGAGAGTTCCTTTCTCCGCCACTTTTGTCTCACTCTAACACATTATGGATTATTACCTGGATTTCTCGTCTCTCTGCTGCCATGGCTTGAGCACAGGTCTGGATTATTACCTGGAATACTCTACACTGACATTGTTCCAGCACAAACATGGATTATTACCACTGCTTCCTTCAGATCTCCTCTCCAGTCTATCCTACCTGTCATTTCTGTCTACCCACCTTAAGGTACAGATTCCATGGTAACACTCCCTTAATAAGAATTCCCAGTGTCACATAGTCCTTAGCATTGTGATTCATACACAGTAGATATTCAAATACTTTTAGGTTCATTTACTAATGATTAATTAATGATTTAAATACATGGAAATATTTAAATATATTGCAATATTAAATTAGTCCAAGTCTTTTTCAGCTGATTTCAGGATATTACAGATTCAATTTAACCATTTCAAGAAATAGTAAATATTATCTAATTTCCTGACACAGTGCAAACTTTTTCACCACCTCACTGCCAAATGATTGACCAGTTTCAGGGAAAACACATACAACAGAAAGAGTCTAAACTTCCACCCACATACTCTTTCCCTAAAACTAGGCTATGTGCATTTTTTATGTTTTCTGTTGCTCAGCACCGTATTAAATGTTTTCCTCAGAATTTGAAAATCTAGCCAAATGCCTATTACAAACAGCCAAATAGCTAAGGTCCATCAAAGGAAAATTAGCTTTTGCAAACCTCATAGTATAAAAAAATTAAAATCATGCATTGCTTCCTGCTTTGTAGAAAACTAAAGAGGAGTTTCTCATCCACAGGAAAAATTAATATCGTGATAGAGACACAGAAGAGGAACTTATTGACAGACATATAATTATGAAAAAGTAGATGTGAATTTGATAAATAATTTTATTTCTGCTCTATAAAGCTATCAAATAAATATATACTTATATTAATATTTGAAAACTATCAAGATATTCACTACTTCTCTACATTCCTTGAATATCTTTGAGTTCCTGCTACAACCCAGTATTACCCTAATTTATGCTCTGTGAGCTATAAATGGGGAAGAGAGAGAACTGAGTAGTGCCTAGATGCCTGGCTGTGTGCTTTACATGATTCTATATTTTAATTCTTATGAAACTCTATCGATATGGGCTACTATTATTATCACCTTCTTGTTACATATAAGGAAACAGCCTTTAGCTTGGTAGATTGCTATTGGCTACACAGCTAATAAGTGATGAAGCTAAGAAGTAGACCTGTGAAATTGTAATTAGGGGTCTAGGGTCTGTGCTTCATTAATTAATTACTCAGCTATACTACTTATTTATCCTAAGGAATCAAGCCTGATTGGCTAAATTAATCTAACAGTGAAGGAGGTCACAGGTGCTGCTTTGAGTAATAATATTAATTTGGTTTGGACATTTTGACTTCAAGATTTCAATGTGTATCAAACTAGGTTTGCCAATTCAATAAATAAAAATACAGAAGTCCAGTTTAATTTGAATTTCAGATAAATATTGACTATTTTAGGATGACTATGTCCCATGCAATATTTGGTACATATTCATATTTGAAAAATATTAACAGGGTGCCCTATATTTTACTTGGAAATTCTACATCAAAATGAATATGTCTCATAAGTAGTTGGACATCAGCTCCAATGGCTTGGGAAGAATTAGGATTAGAAATATAAAGTTGGGAGTCATCAATAGTTTTAAATTTTACTTGTGTATAGAGCTCCTGCTGCTGCCAGGACCTGTGTTAGATGCTGTAGAAAGGTGAGAGTTGAAATACATGAATAGATAAAATCCATTTATCAAAACATACAATCAAAGCAAGAAAGCAGTTAGAGAAACACTGATTTTTGAAAAACATTTTTATGGGATGAGACATGGCGACAGAGTCAGATGAAGAAGGAAAGATGTAAGGCTCAAAGGATAACTGAGTTGATGTAAAATCCAGGGAGCATATCAGTAAAAGCCAAATGTCTCACAATATTAATGAGGATGAGGCCCAAGAGAAGGTCATTACATTTGGAGTTTATCTATCATGGTAGACTGCTGCCTGAAGACAGTAACTCACTATACAACTGTGACCAAATTATTCCAAGAACATTAAGCACATTTTTTTTATGTCCTGTATCTGACTATAGGTGGGCACCTGTAGAAAGTCAAGGACACAGATCAATAGATTTAGAAACAATTATCTTACCAGAAAATATTTAAAGTAAGATTTTTTCTTTGTTTTTTAATGCAAAAAGACAAACATTACAAAAAACTAATAAAAGTTAAAGAATGCATATTGGCTATGAAGTGAAGAAACCTAACATGTATCTGTACTGGTGTTCTATTGCTACATTGCAAATTTTCACAAATAAAGAAGTTTCAAAGCACTCCCTTTTATCATCTCATAGTTTCTATAGGTCACAAGTCCTATATGGCTCAACTGAGTTCTCTGCCCAGGGTCTCACACTGAAGGACTCTCACACCTGGGCTCTTTTACAGAAGATCTGGAGAAAAAATCCAATTCTGAGCCCACTCAGATTGTGGCTTAATTCAATTCCTTGTGTTTATAGACTGTAGTCCTCATTTCCTGGCTATTGGCCAGAAGCTGTTCTCATCCCCTAAAGAACACTAGCTAGTCCTTGCCAAGGATCTTTTCAGAAAATTGTAGCTGATAATGTTGAATTGTCAGTTGAATCCCCTTCATGCTTCAACTCCCTTTGATTTTTCTCTTCTGCTACCAGCTAAAAAAAACTCTAAGGTCAAGTGACTTGGGACTTTATTTACGTCTGCAAAGTCCTTCACAACAGTACCTAGATCAACATTTATTGACTAACCAGGACATGGGATCTGGGGGACTGCAGGGTTCTTCAGAATTTGCTTATCACATTATCCATCAAGTTTAAATTATCCAGAATTAAAAGGTGACCTGCAACTGAAAGTGAAAGGCTGTTAAGCACTGTGTTAGGCACCTGAAAATTATTATTTTCTGTAATTCTTACAATATCTCTAAGGGATAATTATCATTATTTTCAGATAAAGAAAATCTGGCTCAAAATGATTACATAATTTATCCACATCATACAGCTTTTCAGGTCACTCTGTCCCTCCAAATCTTTGACAGTTCCATAAGACTACACATTCACAAAAATTCCAGTAGTTTTGAAATCACTTTCAAATTTCTAATTCTGAACCATGAGTAATAACGATATGAGAGGTAAACTATAGTCAAACTCAATTTCAACATTCTTTTCTTCTTTACACAGGGATAACACCAGATAATAATAATAATACTGGGTACCTATTGTGGTAATTTTGACTTTAACATCTCTATCTACAAGTCGAATATTAATTCCATGAAGGCAGGGTATTTGTCTAATAAAACAGCCAGGTTAGACTCAACTGGAAGCTTCAAGGTGGGTTTTGGTAATATTTGTTGGGAAAACGGAGAGGGTTTACCCTCTCTTTAGAAAAGTCATGGTGTTGTCATGAAAAACTTAAAAAAAAACCCCAGAAACTGTATATTAATGCATCAGGTATATTAAGTAAGTTATTCCAATATTCTTGTGTCCTGAGAATTTCACCTTATGTGCAGTAGTGGCTGATATGGCTCAGCAAGTAATATCTGGTTACAACATACCCAAGACATCCTTCAACCACAAAGAATGGAACAAGATTATGTAGTGTCCACTTATACATAGTCTATAATTTAAATTAGAGAAGGCAGGGAATGGTTGAAAAAGTAATCATTACTGTTCAGAGTTATAAATTTTATAGGATTGATTTTCACATAAGTTCAGATATTTATAAATATGTTTTATTTTCAAGAGCTGGCTTTACCATTTTAATAAAATCCACAAAAACTATAATCTGTAATATAGATGAGCTAGTTGTTAATTAAACTATTACAAAGTCATTATTTGCCTCAAGAATAAAGTAAAAAAGAAAGACACATTAAGAATCCCAACCTCCATTCTATGTTGACAAATGTAAAATAGTAATCATTGTTATCATTAATATAATAGCTAATGATTACTGGTTGCGTAGGATGTACCAGACTCAAGACTGAAAATTGTGTGTGTGTGTATCCTATAAACCTCATGTCTACTGTAAGAGATCAGTGTGGTTAACATTCCCATTTTACAGCTGAGAGAAATGAAGCTAAGAACATTTAAGTAACTTGCTCAAGTTACATAGCTAGTAAATAGTGGAATTAATTTCAAACCCACATTTGATTTCTGTTAAGAAACGTTTAGTATTCCATCCTTTGCATAGGAGATGGTGCCCTTTCACAATTATTGTTTTTAGCAATATTTACAGCTCAGAGAAGAGAGTTTGAAGAAACATACATAAAATGTACTCAAATTATTTAGAGATGGGTATATTTCTGCATTTCTCTATTTTGTTTACTGCTCATATAAGACATTATGTACTGATTTTAAAGTATTGAAAATAAGTCTG
The DNA here is from genome assembly GCF_949987535.1 of Balaenoptera acutorostrata. Taxonomy (NCBI): domain Eukaryota; kingdom Metazoa; phylum Chordata; class Mammalia; order Artiodactyla; family Balaenopteridae; genus Balaenoptera; species Balaenoptera acutorostrata. The sequence continues at coordinate 69,575,889 of NC_080072.1, forward strand.
CTGCATAATATTAGTCTACTAGTAGCATAAATAAGGAAAGTTGTTCAGTGAATTAGTATAAATAAATCAGAGATGTGTAAACAGTAGGCAATATTCTTCATAGACTATTATATGTAACATTAATAATAGAATGCTTATTGTTTACAAAGATGAATATACTTATTCACTATTTAACTTGCCTCAGCAAATATTTATTGAACACTTTCATGTGTTAGGCTATGTCAAGATATTCTAACATCAGTGGAACTAAATATCTCTTAGGAGGTCAGATATGTCCATAAATTACTTTGAATACTGGGCAAAAGTAAAATAGATCACTAAAGAAGGAGCAATGATTTCCAGTTGAGTTTATTGGGGAAGACATAACAAAGATGATGGTATATCAGCTGGATCTTGAAGGATTTCAGCAGTTGATAAAGAACATTCCAGGCAGAGGGAAAAGTCCACACAAAGACACGAAAGTAAGTTAATTTCAAGATGTTCATAGAATAATATGTATTTTAGTTTCCTTTTTTTTGTATGAAAGTCTGAGACAGATGATAAAGCTAAAAGAATCAAATGGGACAAAACTGAAGATAGACTCAAATATTAGAATTTGACCTTTTTGTATGTTCATCTGTATAATGGGAATAAAATAAACCTTTCTCCAGTAGGAAAATTAGGTGATCAGATGAATGTTTCACAAAGTTAAATTCAGACATTATGTGGAAAACAGATTGAAGAAAAATTGAATATAAGAAGATTAGGCAGGAGGGGTTGAAAAGTATCTTTTATTATTCATGTGATCCACACAGCTATTAGTTTTCCACTTACAGATGAGGAGATAGAGGCTCAGACAGTTTAAGGTACATACCCAAAATTGGGTGAGATCAAACCCATTAGAACCCATATTTCCTGACTTCTAGTTCTGTTTTCTAATTACACTGATATTACTTTCTCCTCAAATACTCATTTTGAGCAATTTCAAACAGTTGTTTGGTGTCTGGACAACTTAACAGCTGTGTTAGAATTATGGATATGAGGTGGTTATGATATTACTCTAAGGATCCAAAGATGTTCAGATTCTGTCCTGCCACATAAAATTTCTCCACATGAGTTTCCTCAAATAGGGAGTTATTGGCAAGGACGTATGGTCAAATGAGAATAAAATTATTGCTTTATTTTTATTTGTTATTGTTTATTATTGTTGTTATTTTATTATTTCCTTTTCTTCTTCATCTCCGAAATATAGTGGTTTCCAGATTTGTTCAGGTAACAGAGTACCTAGAGGAATAATGTACCACTAATAGAATATTATGACACATATTAAACTTAAACCTATCTTAACTCTCAAATAAGGCAGTACATTGTTGGGCTTAATCTAATACATTCATAAGCCAGATTCTAGTGTAGATAAACAGTAGCATGTGCCAAATTTTTAACAAAAATGTATTACTGGGAACACAGTGTCACTGAACTTTTTAAAAATTAATATTTGGTAAATATGGGACATGACCATTAATTATTGGATTGGCGTAACAAAACTACTTAGTTCTCTCCTGAAAACCAGTGTCCCACCAGAACATACTGTGAGAGACTTTGTTGTAATACTCTATAGGAGAAAGGAAGAAGTGTGTTACCTAGAATTACCGTCTGAATTTTTTCATAGGTCATGACTTTATCATTTTAATTTCTGAGTTTATGTCATAAACAGTAACGTAACAAAACTACTTAGTTCTCTCCTGAAAACCAGTGTCCCACCAGAACATACTGTGAGAGACTTTGTTGTAATACTCTATAGGAGAAAGGAAGAAGTGTGTTACCTAGAATTACCGTCTGAATTTTTTCATAGGTCATGACTTTATCATTTTAATTTCTGAGTTTATGTCATAAACAGTAATCTCCTAAAGGTCATTCATGTGTCACCGTGTTAGTTTAGAAAATAGAAGCATATAACACTTGACTAGATAGTGGCAAAGAGAAACTGACCTGTGAAATCTCATCCTAGAGCTATTGCACTCAATCAAAAATAGCTTAGGCTAAGTGATTCTTAAATGCACTGAAACTTGTTGGGCATTTCCCTTTACATTGCAAAATCTCTCACCCCACTTGAGTTGCATTCAAGCAGAGTCAAAGGAAAAATTGATGTTTTCAACTCAAAATCATTGAAATCAGTTGAGAAATGCATCTACTGGTCTATCTTACCCTGCCATTGCATTGTCACTAACCAGTCTTATGTACCTCACAATCATAGGAGTGATTTTGTGACTATTTCACACTGGGATGTTTTCTGAAATTTCAGGCTCCACTGCAACATTTCTTATGATGAACATTTACCAATATCCCCAAACCAGGAAACATTGCTTTACTAGGACTGAATCAAAGAGTTTCTAGATCTAGAAATTACCTGATAAAGATACTTAGAATTGGAAATTTAAACACAATAGTTCCCCTATTTCCATTATAAAAATGTTATACCTAAGCTAAGAGTTCTTATATTTTCCTTAAGAAACAGTGACCTCTTCGTTTCACTTACAAAATACCTGCCTACTTCAGAAGCATGATAGGAATATAGCCTAAAATAGAGGATTTGGAGATGCAACTGCTTCATTTACAGGTGAGAAAACTACAACTCACAAAGTCAAAAAATATATCCATGGCTATAGAATTACTTTGTGTTAGAAGAGGATAAAATCAAATTCATTTTTTCTAAGTTGACTTTAATTTTCAGGCAGAGCTAAAAAAGGTCAATGATTCTCAAAGTGTGGTCTCTGGGCCAGCGGCATCAGTATCACCTGGGAACTTGTTGGAAATGTTAATATTAGGCCCACATCAGAAACTTTCTTTAAAGCTCTCCAAGTGATCCCAGTAAAGACTAATGTTTCAGAACTACTGAAATAAAGTACATGTATTGATAGATTCTGTGAAAATGTTGAACAAAATATATAATACTAGCCAAAGAAAAATATTGATTTAATAGTTTATATTGAGTATAATAAAATAATACTATTTTATTATTATAAATAATATCTTTTATGAGGGGAAAAACATAGCATGGTTAGGTAGCTTACCTAAGATCATCTAAAAATAATTTAAGGGACTGGATCATATGTTACTTGATTATCTGTGCTTAATAAATATGTTTCCATCCTTCTCTCCACAGACAATGATAATAGGAATGACATAGTGAGTGGATTCTTATTTAGAATGTAAAATCAACAGGAGTAAGTGACTGATGGGATGAGATGAGTGAGGGAGAGGATGCAAGTAACCAGGAAGAATGAATAGTTTGGGGATGAAGATGAAAGAGCTTTTAGTTTTATGGGCTTTGTTATTTAGAGATGGATTTCAGTTTAAGATTTGCTTTACAGATATTGGGGGAAAGTTCCAGTAGGCCATCAGAAATATTAGTCTACCTTCCATTGTCCTAATTTAAGCTTTCTTTGCCTCTCATCTGGATTGGTTTACCAGTCTGCAAGCAGATGTTCCTGCCTCTAATTTTTATGCCATCTGATACTGCCTGTGTATGCTTTCAGATTAGTTTTTCTGAAGCACAAACCTGACAACATCATCATTCCCTGCTTAAAATCCTTCCATCGTATCCTAACATTTACTCACCCTCAACTGGCAAATTGTCCAGGCCCACTTCCAAAACCCTCTATGGTTCTGGCCTTTCTATCTCCTAGCCGTATCTATTGCAACATTATCGTGTGGTTATCATCAACTCTAAGAAAATAATTATAACCTGAATATATTTTTCTGTTATACAAAATCTGCAGAAATGACAAACACTGGAAGCAGTAATGGCTCTTGAAAAGCAGAAGCCCTAAGGCAGTATTGACTAGGAGAGAAAGTGACGATGAATCTTTGGCTGGGATAGCTGTTCACACCAAGTCCGTCTGCGTTTTAGGTGTCAGTTCGCTGATCTTCAGTGGTGCTGTATAAACCCAGCTGGCTGGTGACCCTTCTCATCCCACTCCTGCCCCTTCTCATTCCACTCCTGCATGGAAGCAGTCTGTCTCAGTTTTTGGTGGGCTCACAACACTTGTTTCAGTTGGAAAATTGACATGAAAAGTTTGCCCATGTCCTCAACCATTTGTTTTAGAAGGTACAGACCAAGCAGTGCTTATATGAGGAATCATGCCCAGGAAATGATTTCTAGAAAATAATATTTTGATCAAATGCATATAAACAAATGATATGCAGAGAAAGTTGGCACATATCTGGATCACATAAAGCTGTAGCAGTTGCAGAGGAAGTTAAATGAAAGAGAAATAGTCAATTGTTCATGTTAGTGTTGAATGAAAGTAACAGTATTAGAATTAAAGCTTCTCTATTCATATTATGTGCAGGTTGGCTGAGCAGTAGCTGGTTAATCGTCCTTACCAATGAATCAACTAATTGAGGATATTCATTCATTCATTTTTAACAAAAACTTATAGAGTATCTCCCATATGTCAGAGGCAATGCTAGGCACTAAGATAGAGGTCATTAAGACCTAGCTCTCTCTCTCAAGACTCTGAAATTCTAGGGAGAAAAAAAAATAAGTAGATTACAATTCAATGTGATATGTGTGAAAGTAGAGAACTGTATAGAATACTGTGAGAACACAGAAGAGATGTTAACTGCATGGGAAGTCAGAAAAGGGTTCGCAGAGAAGGCAGCATTTTATTTCAGCCCTATATAACTTGGCATAGTGAAAGATAATGGGAGGGAGAGTTGAAGAGGAGAAGGGCAGGAATAGAATAAAGATGTTCCAGTTCTAGAGAATACCATGAACAAAGCACTAGAGTGAGAACATGCATCGTTTTCCTAGGGACAGAAATTGTTTTCAGATTCAAATAGAGCTTGCTGCCTCTCAGTTGAAATTGAAATTCTGGGTGACTTACTTGTTTTGTCTTTTTTATTTTTTTAATATTATTATGAAATATCTGCATGGTATGAAAAATCTTCCAAATCAGGCTCCAATCCATCTGCCCTATATCTCTCCTTATATATTTTGCAAATGCTGGGACACAAAAACATACCATGTTTCCCAAGCCGAAAGGACCGTCTCTCCCCTTTCTGAGCTCAAGGGGGCTCTTTCGCACCTGGATGCCATTGCTCTGGTATTGTTCTGGCTTTCCTTCCTTACTCCACTGGTAAATTCTTGTCACTCAAGTAATGTGTCTCTTGGGGTCAATCCATTCCTGCCACTAGGAAAAGTAGCTTCCTCCTTTGAGCATACATTTATTGTAAAATGAATTAGGTGTGTTATTTGTTGCTTTCATATTTGTTAACTTCTTTGGATTTGTGAGTTTCTGAATTGACATGACAACTAGAGAAGACTCATGAAGAATCCTTTGTTGCACCAAAACAAAAGGCACATTTTGAACTGGCTGACTCATGTGTAGATTCAAATACGATGGAATTTTTTTAAATACCAGAGATATTAAAATACAAGCACACATAGATTCATATAATATGTAAAGCCTCAAACCAAATCAAGTATATATATTTAATGATAAAGGACACATTTAATTTTTATTTAATTTTTTGAATAGGTAATAAGTTTATAAGATTCAAAAATTATATTAATAATACATAGGGAAGAACCTTACTCCCTCTCCTGTTTTTTCTCCACTCAATTTCCCCCTTGCTCCCTATGGGTAAACACTTTTTTTTTTTTTTTTCGTATATGTATTCTTCCAATGTTCCTTATTCCAATATAGACAAATACTAGTACCTACATACATATTTTATATTTCCCCCTTTCTTAAACCAAGAGTAGTGTAAGATATAAAATGCTTTGAAATTCCTTTTTTTAAATTAGTAATATATACTGGATTTTTTTCTATATTGGTTACCTTATATGGCAAAAGGTAAAATTTTCCTTCTCTTTTGAGTTGTTTTAGAGTTTCTGTCATAAAAAATTATTGAATTTTTTCAATTTTTTTTCCTGAATCAATTGAGTTTTTCATGGTGTTTTTCCTTCATTGTATTACTGTGCCATTTTACATTCATTTTCTTATGGTGATCCACCCTTGAATTCCTAGAATAAATCTCAAGTGGACATGGTAAAAAATCTTTCTAATATTCTGATAGATTAAATTTGCTCATTTCTGTTTGTTATTTTTGTATCTATAGTCATATGGGCTATTGGAATATGATTTTATTTTCTTGTGATGTCATTATCTGGCTTTGATATCAGAGTAATGCTAGCTTCATAGAATGAGATGGGAAATGTTTCCTCCCCTAAATTATTTTTGGAAAGTCTGAAAAAGGTTGATATTAATTCTTCTTTGAATGTTAAGTGGAATTCACTAGTGAAGTAATCCATTCCAGGTCTTTTCTTTGTTGGGAGATTCTTGACTATTCATTGAATCTTTATTTGTTGTAGGTCATTTGAAATTTTCTATTTCTTCTTGAGTTCATTTATATGATTTGTGTGTTTTGAGGAATCTGTCTTCTAGGTTTTAACTAATTTGTTGGCATATAATTGCTCATAACAGTCCCTTATAATCCTTTTATAATTATTTTACATTTATATTATATTTATATTTAATCCTTTATATCCCTCATAGTAGTCTCTTATAATCCCTTATAATTATTTTATATTTATATTTAATCCTTTTATATTTATATTACTACTGTAAGGTCAGTAGCAATATCTCCAGTTTAATTTTTAACTTTATTTATTTTCACCTTATCTTTCTTTCCTTGTCAATGTTGTTGATCTTTTCAATGAACCAGCTTTTGGTTCCATTGATTTTTCTCTATTTTTTTTTATTCTCTACTTTGTTTATATCTGCTCTAATCTTTATCATTTCCTTCCTCTACTTGGTCTTGGTTTATTTTGCTCTTATTTTTCTAGTTCCTTATGATGTAAGTTTAGGTTATTGATTTGAGATGTTATTTTTCAGTGTAAGCATTTACAGCTATAAATTTCCCTTTAAGTACTGCTATTACTACATCCATAAATTCTGATATATTGTATTTTCATTTTTATTTTTCTCTGAGTAATTTCTGACTTTTCTTGTGATTTCTTCTTTGATGCTTTGATTGTTTAAGAGTGCATTATTATAAAGCAGAAACTAACAAACCTTTGTAAAGCAATTATACTCCAATAAAGATGTTAAAAAAAAAAAAGAGTGCATTGTTTAATAGCCACATATTTTGAATCTTCCAGGTTTCCATCTGTTACTGATTTCTAATTTAATTCTGTTGTGGTTGGAAAAGATACTTTATATGATACTAATTTAAAAAAAAATCTATTGAGACTCATTTTGTGGTCTAAATATGATCTATCCTGGAGAATGTCCCATGTGAACTTGAGAATAATGTATATTCTGTTGTTGCGGGGTGGGATGTTCTGCATGTTTGTTAGGTTTGGTCCATTTATTGTGTTGGTCAAGTCACCCATTCTCTCATTTATCTTCTGTCTATTATTGAATGTGGGGTATTGAAATCTCCAGCAATTATTGTAGAACTGTTTATCCCTTCAATTCTGTCAGTTTTTGCTTCATATATTTTGAGTGTCTGTTATTAGGTATGTAAGTGTATATAATTTTAGTATTTTACTATTTTATTGAATCTTTCATGATATATAATTCCTTCCTATGATGGTTAGTTCTATATGTCAACTTGGAGGTTGTTTTAGATGAGATTAACATTTAAATCAGTGAATTTTTAGTAGAACAGATTGTCCTCCATAATATGGGTGGACCTCATCCAATCAGTAGAAGGACTGAATCAAACAAAAAGGCCATCTACCCCAAGCAAGAGGACTGCCTTAAAACTTTATCTGCACCATCAATTCTCCTATGGCTCCAGCCTGCCAGCCCACACTGCAGATTGTGGACTTCCATAGTCATGTGAACCAGTTCTGCATAATAAATATTTATGTAATCTCTGCTCCCATAGAGCTCCGCTCACTTTCTGTTATTGGTGTCACAGATAACAACTTTAACATTGTGCACCCAATAACATAGATTATTTTTTTAATGCATTTGTCTTTTAAATAATATAGAAAATTAAAGCGTTATAAATTAAAATTACAATAATACTAGCTTCTATAATTGCCCATGTATTTATCTTTACCTGAGATATTTATTTCTTCATATTGCTTTGACTGACTCTCTAGTTTCCTTTCATTTCAATCTGAAGGACTCCACACTACAGGTCTAATGGTGGAGAGCCCCCTCACCTCTCATTTATCCTAGAATGTCTTAATTTCTCCTGCATTTTTAAAGGACACTTATCAGATATAGAATTCTTCTTTGACAGTTGTTTTCTTTCAGCACTTTGAATATACCAACCCACTGTCTTCTGTCTTCTCCAAGATTTCTGATGAGAAATAGGCTTGTAATCTTATTGAAGATCCCGATAAGTTGGTTTTCTCTTGCTAATTTCAAAATTCTCTCTCTGTCTTTAGCTGTCTATAGTTTGAGAATGGTACGTCTTGGTGCAGTCTTTTTGAGTTTATCATTTTTGGAGTTTTTGAGATTATGGAATTCACAGATTTATGACTTTCATCAACCTTGGAAAGGTTTTAGACAGTATTTCTTCAAATATTCTTTCTGCCACTGTCTCTAGAATGCATTTGTTGGTCTGATTGATGGTTTCCCAGAGGAACCTTAACCTTTGTTCACTTTTCTTCTTATTCTTCAAAATAAAAAATATTGTCTTACCTTAAGGTTCACAGATTCTTCATTCTGCTTTTTAAAGTCTTCTTTTGAACCTCTGTAGTGTATTTTTCATTTCAATTTTTGTACTTTCAACTCAAGAATTTCTTTTCATTAAAAAAATTCTAGGGCTTCCCTGGTGGCGCAGTGGTTGAGAATCTGCCTGCCAATGCAGGGGACACGGGTTCGAGCCCTGGTCTGGGAAGATCCCACATGCCGCGGAGCAACTAAGCCCGTGAGCCACAACTACTGAGCCTGCGCGTCTGGAGCTTGTGCTCCGCAACAAGAGAGGCCGCGATAGTGAGAAGCCCGCGCACCGCGATGAAGAGTGGCCCCCGCTTGCCACAACTAGAGGAAGCCCTCGCACAGAAACGAAGACCCAACAGAGCCATAAATAAATAAATAAATTAATTAATTAATTAAAAAAAAAATTCTATGTCATCTTAATATTTTCATTTTATTCACACATTATTTCCTTATCTCTTTCCCTGTCTTCCTTTAGGTCTTGAGTACCTTTAAGATAATTGTTTTAAAGTCTTTGTATAGTAAGTCTGATAACTCTGCTTCCTCAAGCATATTTTATGTAGATTTATTTTATTCCTTTGAATGAGACATACTTTCTTGTTTCTTTAAATGCCTTTTTGTTGTTGAAAACTGGACATTTGAATCTTATAAAATGGTAACTCTGGAAATCAGATTCTTGCCTTTCCCCTAGGCTTGTTATTTGTTTTTGTTGTTGTTGTTATGTGTCTCTATGTCAGGAATCAGTCTCAGATGAAGATTTCAAGTCTTTCCTGAGTCTATGTCTTTCCCTGGATACGTATAGTGTCTTTCCCAATTCCACTGTATACATAATTGTTTTTGACTGTCCAAAAAATTAAGTGAGGTTCCTTTAAATCTTGTGGAAGCTACTTCAGCCAATGGGGTTTGAAACCATGGTAGGCAGGCTGCTTGCTAACATCTTAGCAATCAGAAGCATCCATAATCAGAACACAGAACCCTGGTATCTGGAGGACAAAGTCCTTATTGCTCACCCTGGCTCCAGGAAACCATGCCAAAAATGTGGTTGCCATCACCGCAGCTGCCTGTCACAGGGCCGAGGGATGGAGAATGAGTAGTCACCTTCACACTAAGGGATGAAATGCAATGAAATGAACAGCAATTTACCAGCTAAACTTTCCTCTGAACGCTGCTATTGTTAAAATAAGCCACAGAGTTTCAAAATAGTCACTTCAGACAATTGCTGCTGGCACAATTGTTGTCTAGATGGAGAGAAATATTTTTGGTGCTTCCTACTCCACCTTTTCCCCAAACTTCATTTTCTATATGTCTTTTGAACATGTTTTACGATATATGCTCTTTTCTTTTTTCATTTTAATTAAATATTCCTGTGGAGGATCTGAGGCCAGCCTACTTTTTATTCTTATATTAATTGTGTGCATGTGTGTGTGTGTGTGTGTGTGTGTGTGTATGTGTGCTTGTGCCCAATAGAATCATTAATTTTTTAAAGTTAACTTTATTGGGAGATTCTAAGGTTGTTACTCATGGAGTAATTCTTTCTGTAAAATAGCATTCCCTTTCAGTTATTTGTCTTCTTTTCTTATGATTTTTAAAATAATTATATTTTCATAGTTTGTTCTTTCTTTTGTTGTCTTTTTGGTGTACTCCAATCTTGTGTATATTTGATCTCCAATGCCTATTTTTTTCTATCATTTCTCTCAATCTTGTTTTAATCTTGCTTTTTATAATTCTATTTCCCTTTATCTCATATGCAATTTCTATCTTCCTTATAAAGCTTTATGCAGTGTCTATTTTTCCTTGACTTATTTATATTTAACTTTTATTTTTAAAAGGGTTCTTTTTTCCTTTTATATCCTATGTTAAGTCTTATCAGCTCCTGGTTTACTTTTCTTACAGTCAAGTCATCACTTCCAGGATGTCTGACCATCTCTTCACTTGTTATTATATTTACTTTTGCATTCTTCTTTTATAGCTGCAATTGGTTTACATTTATTAACACTGAGTTATATTTTTCTCTTCTTTATAGTAACTTTTTTGGTGACTATAAAGCAAAGGAAAAATATAAATATATATTTATATGTATGGGAGGGGTTGTATTATATCACATATTTTTTCTCTTCTCAGGATTTCACCTTTGATGCTATAGTCACAAACTAATTATTTAAAATAAGATTCTTCCAGGTAGCTAGGACTCCTTTTCCTCTCAGAAAGTTGACTAGCTTAGGAGGACCTAAATTAGCCCAGAGGTCTTCCTCTGATGACCACCCCCGCCAGAGTATACATTTCCTATTTCCCAAGATGCCTATGGCTTTCTGAAGGGGTGTTTCTGTCTCTGTTTGGGTACATTTCAACTTTTTACAGCTTATTTTTTTTTCTTAACTTCTCTCCTCACACCTTCACAACTGCAGCCAGTTTATCCATGGTCCTATTTAACAGCAGTTTCTTCTTTCTTGTGGCACCCTAGGTCTCTTTTATTCCTCCTTCCCCGTCTGACAACAAGCTTCACTGACTTCTCTGTGCTGCAGAGCAATTACTTGGTGTTCCAAATTAGCTTCTCTATTCATCTACGTGTTCAAAACCCTCAAATTTCTGCCACTCATAGAACCCTCTCACATTACAAGGTGTTTGGTGACCATCTGGTATTATTTCAGTATACTTTCTTGAATTCCCAGTACCCCTAGTTCCAAGCAGTTAACAAGGTGTTGAATTGGACATGACATTACTCTCCACAAGAGGAGAGCTTTTGGTAGATATTAACAATTTTATATTTTCTCCATGTCATTGTATTTTTTATCACAATTCAATAAAACAAAAGCATAATTAGAATGGAAAAATTAATAGATTTGATAACAAAGATATTTTTAACTTTATAGTTTGTCAACAGACTTAGGGAAATGGATCTAAACAGATCTAAACAGATATTTAAGATATTTAAATATTTATTTAAATAAACAGATATTTAAGCATGGAACATTTTTTTAAGCACAGGACTTTTAACAAAATATTACTTATAGTAGTAAAAAAACTGAAAACAACCTGAAAATTATGGAAGACTATTTTACGACATAAGAAAGAGCTTATGATATATTGTAATGGAAAACAAAACCATATGTACAACACTCTCACAATTTTATTAAATGTATACATACCTCCAGTAATACATTAAAAAAAACAGTGAAAATGGTTTGAGATTTCACATGATTTTTATTTTTTCTCTATATTTTGTAAAATTTTTATAACACAAAGTATTGCATTTAAAACTGTGAAAAATAATATTAAATAGAAAAACCCTGAAATTACTTAGAGACTAAATATTAAAAATACTTTCATCATATGCAGTACTAAACATAATTGATATCTTGGGTAGAGTAAGAAAACAAAAGCTATTTAGATTCAATTTTTAGTTTATTATTTCATTCAAAAGCATAAAGGGCTAGAGGGAAAGTACTGATTTTCATATTCTGTGTATGGCTTGTGCATAGGGAACATAAGCATTTCTAGAATGTAGAAATAATTAGAGGGATGTGGAAATGGTTATATAAAACATGCCTCTCTTTTATACCTGAGGTCAAAATATGGTTTCCTTCCTGTTCTTGATACATGTATATTTCCTTTCATTTATGTAGTATCTAAGGATGGAAGCTCATTGGAAGTTATTACTCAAAGTCATATGCACCCTTAGGTGTTGTAAAGAGAGTCAGAGCAGGCACCAGATTGCAGATGCAAAGTAAAGCTATATAAAAGAACAAAACGTGTGATGATGGTGTGCTGTGTAAAAGACTGAAGGGAAAATTCCATCTGGAGAATGGCAACCTGAAGATGATACAGAAAGGGCAAGCTCATGAGTTCAGCTGACTGTAAAATGTAAGACTTTAAAAGGGAAGGTTACACAAGAGCTTAACCAATTTAACTTCAGAATCAAATAAAATGAGGGTGAAGTGTTACATTTTCTAAAGGGCTTATGAATATAATTTTTCTCTTTATTTATGTGAGAATATTTCAAACTCCAATCAGCAGTTTCAGCATCTCTGCAAGACACCATTGTACTTAGGAGCAGTGCCGAAGATGCCTGCTGGAAAAACAAATTATAATCACTGCAAGCTCAGCAGAGCAGGAAGCAATAGACGAAACAGTATTTTCCTCAAAAACATCTTTAGATGATTTTTGAAGGAATCAAGATTTCAGTAGAAATTTTTCATCATAGACAGTTAGCAAGCTTTTAATGGCAGTTGCGATATTCAGCAATGATCCTAAACATGCTGTGAAGATAAACTCCTCGTCCCATCAAAAGTACAAGCCTCCTCGTGCTATAACTTATGATGACATTACACTACAGGTCATCTTCTGTGTACAGAATTCAGTAGCTTGAATATGAGTGTTATTGTGCTCATGAAAAAATGTAATGGCTATTATAAAGGAATATGGCTTAAACAATGCTCTGAATGTTCCTTGTAGTGTATTCAGGTCAATTTCCTGCTGGTTTCCAGTTTCAGAACAATTTCCTGGAGGCTTCAAATTTTTAGCACTTTCCAGATACCATTTCTTTGGGCAAGGAGAGAAATGGAGGAGAAAAATTGTACTTATTACTAGAGCAATCATGAATGCTCAGCTACAATTGAAAAGCTTAGCATGAAACAGAACTCTATGACTGCATCAAAGTATGGTAAGATTTATGTGTTGTAAAGGCTCTTGGCTAAGTACTGGATGCAGTACCATGACATATTTTACTGTCTTGTAAATTACATGATTTACAACATAAGCTCTCCGTCAGCACAATTTTTATTTATTGACTAGAGTGTCAGAAATGTCACAGGAGGCAAAAGTCATCCACAACGAATAATGATTACATTTTTCTAAAATGATACAAACATCAGCTCTTGGTTGAACAGTTATGCTATGATGCTGCTTATAGCAGTTTCTGTCTTCACTTTTTAAATAGATAAATAAGGTCAATTTCATTCTTTCTTCCCTCTGCTGAGGCAGCTAGGATAATTGCTTTTTTCACTCATTCTACTTCCTAGGTGTTCACAAGAGGTTTCTATCTACTTTCAATACACAGCGGATTAGGTTACTTTACACCCTTAATATATTGTAACTGTTTCTTACCAGCTAGAGAGAAGCTGGTGTGCTGGCCTCTTACCTTCATAACTCTAAGAAAAGGCAACATTTCATAACGTAAGGGACACTGAGCTAGTGAAAAGGCAACCAGGGTTTTCTAGCCACTATTGCCAGTGATATTGTGCTTCTAATAAAACAACAACAGCAAACAAACAAAAAACAGTATGGAGAAATAGACCAGGAATAGAAATGTTAAAGCTCCGTTACAGTTATTAGAACACAGCAGGCAGGGCTCCGATAGGTCTGACGCCCAGCATCCTGAAAACTGTGCTCATTGCCCCACTTTTGGATCTGGGTGATTTGTATTAATTATCAGTCTTTTATGCTTCAGAAAGTAAACATTCTGAAAACAAGAAGATCACCTGCTTCATTAAAACACACCACGACTTCAAATGTTCTCCATTTTTTTCAAAAGGTCTAATGAATTGCAATGTACCACAGTATTTAAAACAAGTAGCATATTTAGGGCTTGATGATAATATATATCAAAATAGTGTCACTGACAGGAATCCTTGGGGAAATGGGTTTATCTTTGTGTGTGGAGATTCTGACTCTTCTTGAAACTCACCTGATTGCTGTTGCTTCCACCTTAGTAGCCTGTAATAGCAATCTGTGTAGTGTTTGGTAAAATAAATAAGTAAACCTGTTCATCAACTTGCGCCAGGGAAAACACACGGAAACCCAAGCATTCAATTTTCAAGAAGTTTGTGACTTGTACATCCCATTCCATGACCCAATCTACTTTAGTTCATACACTTAGAGCAAAACTTTTTAAAAAGTTCTTTCTTCATTCTCTCCAATTCTTTCCTCTTATTCTATCTTAAATCCATTTAAATAAATCTTTAGTTCCCAACCCTCCATCAAAACTGCTCTTATCAAGCTCCATAGTTTTCAGTCTAATGACTAGTTCTCTGTGCTCATCTTATTTAGATTAACCCATAAGAAACATGATATTTGGCCATCTTGGACCCACAACAATAGTGATTTTGTATACTTTAATCTCTCTGAACCTAACAGGAACATTTTATTTGGTTGTACTTCCCACTTTCTTGAAATGTTTTCTTTGCTTGGCTTCCAAACCACCACACCTTCCTGGTTTTTCTCCTACCTCACTGCCCTCCATCTCAGTCTTCTCCCCAGCTCCTCCCGGTCTCTCCAATCTGCAATCATTGTGTCCCAAGACTCAGACCTTAAATGGGATCTATTCTCTATTTGCATATGTTCCCTTGGTGATCTCATCTGGTCTTGTGAGTTTAAATATCTCCTCTTTGCTGATGATGATTCCCATCCCAGATCTCTCCCCGCAGGTGATATTTGTACAACTATCCAAGTTGAATCTACTTGGATTTTAATTGGTATGCCAAACTAACATGTCGAAGACTATTTTTTCAGTTGAAGTATAGTTGATTTACAATGTTGTGTTGGTTTCAGTTGTACAGCAAAGTGATTCAGTTATACATACATATATACCTATTTTTTTCGATTCTTTGCCCTTATAGAGTATTACAAAATATTGTGGATAGTTCCCTGTGCTATACAGTAGGTCCTTGCTTTTCTATTTTATATATAGTAGTGTGGATCTGTTAATCCCAAATTCCAAATTTATCCCTCCCCCCTTTCCCCTTTGGTAACCATAAGTTTGTTTTCTATGTCTGTGAGTTTATTTCTGTTTTGTATATGAGTTCATTTGTATCATTTTCTTTTAGATTCCACATATAAGCAATATCATATGATATTTGCCTTTGTCTGGCTTACTTCACTTAGTATGATAATCTCTAGGTCCATCCATATTACTGCAAGTGGCATTATTTCATCTTTTTTTATGGTTGAGTAATATTCCATTGTATATATGTACTACTTCTTCTTTATCCATTCATCTGTTGATGGACATTTAGGTTGCTTCCATGTCTTAGCTATTGTAAACAGCACTGCAGTGAACATTGGGGTACATGTATATTTTCCAGTTACGGTTTTCTCAGGTTATATGCCCAGGAGTGGAATTGCTGGATCATAAGGTAGCTCTATTTTTAGTTTTTTAAGGAACCTCCATACCTCTCTCCATAGTGGCTGCACCAATTTACATTCCCACGTACAGTATAGGAGAGTTACCTTTTCTCCACACCCTCTCAAGCATTTATTATTTGTAGATTTTTGATGATGGCCATTCTGACCAATGTGAGGTGATACCTCATTGTAGCTTTGATAGCATTTCTCTAATAATTAGCAATGTTGAGCATCTTTTCATGTGCCTTCTGGCCATCTGTAAGTTTTATTTGGAGAAATGTCTATTTAGACATTCTGCCCATCTAAAACTTTTTTTTTTTTTGATTGGACCCCTACCCAAGCTGCTAAACCTACTTCTTCTACCTGTTTTCCACCTTATCATCTTTCTAGTATTCACAAATTAGCTTTTTGGTTTCTCAAGCCAAATTCTTCAAATCCTCCTCCTCCTCCATTACTCCTCACTTTCTCTCACACTTTAGATTCAGTTCATCAAAAAATACCATTAACTGTATTTTCAGAATATACCCAGAATATGATTACTTTTTATCACCTTTCCTGCTTCTACTCTGATCCTATTCACTATTTTCTCTTTCCTATATTATTTAATCATCTAGATTGTCTTCCCTTTTCCCACCAGTTCTGTTTTTAGTTTTCTTCAACACCGCAGTCAGGGTGATTCTGTATCAGTATAAATCAGATCATCTCGGTTTAGAGCCCTTCAGGGGCTTCTGTCCCATTCATTTATATTGTAAAGTCTTTATATTATAAAGCCTTATATTGCTGAAGGCCTACCTGATAAGTCCCTTTAGCCTTCTGATCTCAGCTCCTAATCCACAAAGCAAGAGCCACACAATAGTTATGAATATTTGATTACCTAGGGTCACATCCCCCAATTAAGCAACTGATTCCCAAATTGGCTATATAGCAGAGTCATCCAGAGAGCATTTACAATATGTTGATGTTAATCCAAATTAACCTCAGGACCTTTACACTTATGGTCTTTCCCAGAAGCCACATAACTTGCTCCCTTACCTCCTTGATCAAGTATCACCTTCACACTGAGGCCCCCTTTGTTACCTTTTTTTAAAATTCACCCTCCTACTCACATACATTCTCCATTGTCATTTCATGCTTTGTATGTCTCCATAGTCCTTATCACAATACAATATATCAAATATTCTGCTTTTATTTTGTTTCTATCCCACTATAATAGATGGTGTCAGGGCCTTGCCCATACTTCCTCAGCACTCCCCATTCCTTCCATGCCTACATCACCCTACTGCAAGCACCTGCAGCTCTCTTCCTGAAGATTTCCTTTCAACCCCACATGGCCAGCAGTAGTGGGAGTTGGTAAAGTTGGAGAATAAATACTCCAGCACCTGAGGGTGGGATAACACTGATTAATATTATATACTATCTTCCAGAGTTCCCCTGTGGAATCTAACCTCAGTTGCCCTCAGGGATAACCTATACCCACACTGGGCTTCCATACATCCCCTGCCTCACTCACCCATTCTCCTACAGGTACCTTCTGAAATGATCTCCAAATAAACTATTTTATTCAAAGGGTCTGCTTCTGGGGAGATCCACCCTAGGATATATCCCAAGAGCCCATCTTCCTTTAAGGGAGAAGGATTTTTGGTCTGTTTTACTTTACTGATTTATCTCCAATGACTAGAGCAGAGCCTGGATCACAGTAGAAACTTCATAAGTATTTGTTGGATCAGTGAATCCCTATTATAAAACATCACTTGACTCTACTTTGAGCACAGTCAGGGCATGTTATTGCAATAAACTAATTTACAAATAATCTGCTCATACCAAAAAGCATTTCCTACAAGTCTCAACTGCCAGTGATTCTGGTATGTTAAGTTTTGAAAAATGTGGAAATTTTGTAGAATTGGTAGATTGGGGCAAAAAGAAAAATTTATATTAAAAAAGAGAAATTTATATTATAAAGAAATTTATATTAAAATAATGATTTTCAATCTTGATTGCACAGTAGAATCACCTTGTTGCAATTTACAAATTTCTGATTTCTGGACTTCAGTCTTCCTGAATCTAGATTCTGTTGATCTGGAGTAGAGTGCCTAAATATATTTTTAATGTTCTCTTAATGATCCTGATTCATAACTAAGTTTGGGAACCAGTTGCTTACCTAGAAGATGCAACTCTAAGTAATCAAGTACTTAAACAATATGATACTTCAGAAGAGAAATATAAATGCCTTAAATATTTTCAAATGTATTTAAACAAGCATCAAAAACATTACTTTAAAAAATACTAACACTTAAAACATCTATGGAAGTAATGTTTTCATTATATGAAATATTGATTATCTTTCTATAAAGTTGCAATTACTTTTCCTTTGGTCTAGAAAGGAGAATGTGGAACTAATAAATACATGTATGAAGGAAAACTATTAACTTTCATGTAAGTTAAGGCATTGAACACCCATACAAATACAGTAAAAAGAATACCTCTGTAATTTTTTGAAGAGTCCAAGGGCTGTATTTTTCTTCAAACTTACGTATCATAGAGACCAGAGTTTCCAGTATCTCTCTGCTAAATATAAATGAAAGGAAAAAATCAAGTACACATTTTATATATTACACATGAATCGCCTGGTTGGCTCATGTTTCATCACTAGTAATTACTATCTTAAGGATTAATATCCTCTTGCTGGTCTGGATAAGAAAAAAAAAGTTAAAGATATAACTTTATATTCTCTTGATATTTCCAGTGTAATTATCCACACAAAACAAAGGGAAGTGGATTAGAGAGCCATCTGTCATTACAAGTAAATTAATTGCTCTTACAGAAGCAATAAAGTCTTTACTCCTTTGAGTCACCTCCTTGTCACACTGAAAAAAAAAAATCAAGTAAAAGCCATGCCCAGTCAGTCCAGTAGTGACCCTTGGGGAAGACTGTGTTTTGAATCCTAATTATACAAAAAAAAATCATCAATAAACTGATCCAGGGAGTTTCTCTAATGAGGCAAACAGGTCATTTTCTAGTATCAAATGGCACTGGTTTCCTAGGAGAAGAAGAAGAAATATTTCAGGTCTTCCTAAGAGTCTTTTTCTTATCCAACAGAGTCTGAGTCTGTACAAAAAGAAACAAGATTACATGAGTTAAAGAAAGAAATTTTTGTTTCTCCATCTCTCTCTCTCTCTCTCCCCTCCTTAGCAGGAAAACCAGTGGGGCTTATTACAGGGAGAACTAAAGAGTTGTAGGAAACTGAGACTCCATCCTTATGCACACAGACTTTCTCATTCCCAGTCCCAGAACAGAAGCAGCAGATTTAAAAGTACCAGCCTGTCAAGAACACGCCAGACACCGCCAGCCTGCAGCACGGCCCGGCTCCAGATCCGACCCCCACCAAGGCGGTGGCCACCAGCAATCCCCTGGAGAAGCCACTGCTTGAACTGGGCTTTGGCTCCAGCCCCTTTGACTCAAAGTCCCTCCCCTTGGCAAGGTGACAACCACCAGTGCCCCCGAGGGAGGATGCAGCTTGCACATGGATCCAGTTCTGACCCTTCCGAGTCCATCCCTCACCCCTGCCAAGGTGGTGACCGCCACTGAACTCTGGGAGAGTCTGCAGTTCACACCCAGCTCCTTCTCTAGCCCCTCTTGCTCTATATCCCAGTCCCCACCAAGGCACCAGATGCTGCTGTGCCTGGGAAGAGGCCCGAGCTCACATCGGGCTATACTATAGCCACTTTGGCTGCATTCCTGACCCTGCCAAGGCAGCAACCTCCAGTACGTCCTGGGAGAAGCCGTGGCCTATGCTGGATTCGGCGCTAACCCCACCCCTGGCTCAAGCCAATCCCTGCCAAGGTAATGACCCTGCACACACTGGACAATGCTCGCTTCAGATCCAGCTCTCTCACCAAAGCCACTGGGCACACACAGACTGCAGAAGAATGCTCCTCCAGAAGAATACATCTTCAAGACTGGGGTAAGTAACCGTTTCACCTAATTTCAAAGAGAAAAACAGAAAAAGTCAAACAAAGTGAGAAGACAGGAATATGTTCCAAATGAAAGAGCAAGATAAAACCACAGAAAAAACCCAAATGAAACAGTGATACGTAATTTACCTGTTAAGAGTTCAAAACAACAGTCATAAGAAGTCTCACTGAACTTGGGGAAAAGCATAGAGGAACAGAGTGAGAACTTCAACAAATAATTAGAAAATATAAAAAAGAAACAATCAAAGCTGAACAATACAATAAGTGGAGTCAAAAATACACTAGAAGGAATCAAGTATTTAGTGATTCAGAAGAATGCATAAATGACCTGAAAGACAGAATAGTGGATGTCACTGAACCAGAACAGCAAAAGAAAAAAATTACAAAATACAAATAGTTTAAGAGGTCTCTGAGACAACATTAAGCATACTACACATTTTAATTACAGGGGTCCCAGAAGGAGAAGAGAGAGAGAAATTGGCAGAAAACTTATTTGATGAAATAATGGCTGAAAACTTCCTTAACATGAAGAAGGAAAAGGATATCCAGGTCCAGAAAGCACAGAGTCCTAAAAAGAAGAACTCGGAAAGATCCACAACAATTCTTACCATAATTAAAATGGCAAAAGTTAAACATGAAGAGACAATTTTAAGGCAGCAAGAGAAAAACAAAGAGTCCCATACAAGGGAATCCCCATATGGCTATCAGCTGATTTTTCAACAGAAACTCTGCAGGCCAGAAGGGAGAGGCATGATATATTTAAATTGATGAAAGGGATAAACCTACAACAAAAAATATTATGCCCAGCAAGGTTATCCCTCAGAATTGAAGGAGAGAGAAATATTTCCCCAGGCAAGCAAAAACTGAAAGAATTCATCATCACTAAACTGGTCTTATAAGAAATTTTATAGGGTCTTCTTTAAGTGAAAAATAAAAGGTCATAACAAGAAATAAGAAAATATATGGGGCTTCCCTGGTGGCGCAGTGGTTGAGAATCTGCCTGCTAATGCAGGGAACATAGGTTCGAGCCCTGGTCTGGGAGGATCCCACATACCGCGGAGCAGCTGGGCCCGTGAGCCACAACTACTGAGCCTGCGCGTCTGGAGCCTGTGCCCCGCAACGGGAGGGGCCGCGATAGTGAAAGGCCCGCGCACCGCGATGAAGAGTGGCCCCCGCTTGCCGCAACTAGAGAAAGCCCTCACACGAAACAAAGACCCAACACCACAGTCAAAAATAATATAAATAAATAGATAAAGTAGCTATAAAAAAATTATAAAAAAATTAAAATATATGAAGGAAAACAATCTCACTGGTAAAGGCAAATATATAGTTAAGGCAGTGGATCAACTAATTTAATAAGCTAGTATGATATCAAAATGAAAAAGTCATAATATCAATGGTAACTACATTGGTAACGACATTAACAGTTAAAGGATACACCTAAAGATGTAAAATATGACATCAAAAACATGAAACATGAGGAGGGAGTAAAAAATGTAGAGCTTCATGAACATGCATGAACTTAAATAATTATCAGTTTTAAACAACATATATATATATATATATATATATATATATATATATATATATATATATATATATATATATCCATAATACCCTCCAGGTTCATCCATGTTGTCACAGACGGCAAGATTTCATTCTTTTTTATGGCTGAGTAATATTCCATGTTCAATTACTTCTACAGGGTCTGTATCTAAAATTAGAAATATCATATCTAAAAAGCATGCTGCATTAGTTTGTTAGGCAAGGCTGCCACAACAAAATACTACAGACTAGGTGGATTAAACAACCAAAAAATTACTATTTTCTCACAGTTCTGGAGGCTGGATATCTGAGATCAAGGTGTCAGGAGATTTGATATCTTTCAAGGCCTCTCTCTGTGGCTGGCAGATGACTGCCTCTTGCTGTGTCCTCACACGGCCCTTCCTCTGTGTGCTTACCTCCCTGGGCTCAAGTTGTGTGTCCAAATTTCCTCTTCATATAAAGACTCCAGTTAGATTATTTAAGGCCTGCCCATATGATCTGATTTAACTTTAATCACCTCTTTAAACATCCTCTCTCAAAATACAGTCACATTTTAAGGTACTAAGGGTTAGGATTTCAATACATGAATTTTCAGGAAACACAATTCAGCCCCTAACATATGCTATTTAAAAAAATTTACAACATAATTCCAAACTGCATAGTCAACAAATTAGAGCCAATTAATACTCTCACTGGCAGTGTACAGTTCCCATTTCCTCACATTTTTACCTGGATTGTCAGTCATTCAATTTTCTGATTCTTTCTCATGTGGATCCTTAGCTAGAAACAACCAAGGAATGGCCTTTGTCTCCATCTATTTATTTCTTTCTTTTTTTTTACACATTTTTGCTCTCATGTTTCTTGAATCCAGTTATAATCTATGATAGGATATTATGTCTTTTTTTCAGGTCTTACCACTCTTTCTTTTTTTTTTTAAATTTTATTTATTTATTTATTTATTTATTTTTGGCTGTGTTGGGTCTTCGTTTCTGTGCGAGGGTTTTCTCTAGTTGTGGCAAGCGGGGGCCACTCTTCATCGCGGTGCGCGGGCCTCTCACTGTCACAGCCTCTCTTGTTGCGGAGCACAGGCTCCAGACGCGCAGGCTCAGTAGTTGTGGCTCACGGGCCTAGTTGCTCCGCGGCATGTGGGATCCTCCCTGACCAGGGCTCGAACCCGTGTCCCCTGCATTGGCAGGCAGACTCTCAACCACTGCACCACCAGGGAAGCCCCTACCACTCTTTCTTAAAAAGTGTATATATTAGCAACTGTTCAAAGTCCATTTTAAGTTTAATGTATATCACCTATACTACCGAGGAATTTTTGTTTGCTTTACAATATCCTGCAAGATGCTGGCTTCTATTTATTTACTGCCAGGAAAGGACTGTCATGCCAGTTATACTACATTTCTGCTCTGTTCTTTTTATTTATATTCACTCAGCTACCTGTATATTCTGCTTGTGTGTCAAATTTTATCATCCTTTCATTTCTGTGGGATGCATAATATTCAGATTGCTTCCCAGCTGAATATATACCTATTGTGAAGGCGCATGCCTACTTTTAGACTTTTTGTGTAAGACTATAAAGTATTCTATCTGATTGTAGTTTTAAATTACTTTATTATTTGCATTATGATGGTCACAAATATTGCATACCTCCATGTGAGCTGAAAATAATATCTTTGGTTTTCTTTTCTCAAAGCTAAACTTT
The DNA here is from genome assembly GCF_949987535.1 of Balaenoptera acutorostrata. Lineage (NCBI taxonomy): Eukaryota > Metazoa > Chordata > Mammalia > Artiodactyla > Balaenopteridae > Balaenoptera > Balaenoptera acutorostrata. The sequence continues at coordinate 69,598,898 of NC_080072.1, forward strand.
TTCTAGGCTCTGCAGGAAAAGATTTTTAGACCTCTCAATATCTTTACTTTTCTCCCTAAGGTCTCATGTTTATACAATTATCAATGTATTTTTGAAGACAATTTCCTTGGTTTCATGCCTACTGACCATATTTATGTCAACATCTTATCATCTCTTATTTGAACACTTGTAAAATTTTCCTATCAGAATTCCCAACAAGTTGCTCATCTCTAATTTCCTCCATCATATTCAGTGCTGACAAAATTATCTTTAAAGGAAAGGTGTGGCCACTTTATGTTCATGCATTAAAATTTCTTTGACTCCACACTTGAATGAATTCCAATATAAAATATTCCCATCTGGCACCAAGTTTTCTCTCCATATCTAACTTCAAACATCCCTCTCTCCTTATCTCAAGTCACATGGAAAACGTTTCCCATGGCTTCCATAACACACATAACTTTTGAAATGATACACTTACTAAAAAAAACCCACTTACAGAAATTATTCTTCTGAGAAACCAATATCCATTCTTCAAGACCCAAATCAAATATCACCTTACTATGTAAACTCAAGGAAATTAAATCCTGCCTTCTCTGTGCTTTCACAGTGTTTTATTCCTCTGTAATATTTATTACATCATATCTAAATTGTATGTTTATTTATCTTGTGTCTGTAATTTATCATATGTTTTTCCAAGGCAATGACCATGATGTATTATCAGTGCTGTTCACAGTAAGTATTCAGTGAGTGTTGAATGAATGGATAACGTGGTCAAACTACTATAAAATATAACCAAATTTTTTTTCTATTATATAATGGAGTCTTAGAGGGTACTTGTCTTTTCATTTATATCCTATTGTAGCTTTCCTCTAATTCTGAATTGATAAGGCTGCCTCTTAATTATCTATAGATCTCTATGAGTATATTCTCTTTGCCAGTAATTATACAAAAACATTAAAAAAAATTAGAAAAACACTTTCCATTCCTTTATGCTTGGTTTAGTGAAAAGGGCATTAATGCTGGAAGATTTTTAGGAAGCAGCTTCTTGAGTCTGACAGATTATTTTTCCTAATGAACCAACTATTTCTATAGATAGTCACATTATGGTATTTAAGGGAAACACATGGCGTATAAAGTTCAAAAAACATCGATGTCTATCAGATAGCATCCAAAAATTAAAATACATTTTTTAAACCTACTTATATCTTAGGAAAAAGAAATATAGTCTGTAATTCAATTGTGAAGAATTGGATCAAACATGAAATAAAATTTTAATAAGTAAATTTGGGAAAGTATGTCAATTCACAAAGGTATAGCAACTCACTGAGTCTATGAATGATGCAAAATGGAGATTTATCATTAGCTATAAAGCAAATACTTTAGTGATACCATGAATGCATAGCTTTAGTTTTCATCCTGCTAAGAAATGACCATATGAATTCAGAAATTTATTGCTCCTATTAAGGAATGTATAACTCTTACTTCTGAGCACTTTTTTCTTTCTGCTGGCAAAGTGCTACTTATTAGCCACAAAGTTACAATTTTGCAAACCTGGAATTTGATTAGTTCTATTTGACAGATAATTCACTGGGAGGAAACTATAGTATAAGGCTAACCATTTGTGAAAGCACAAAGTTATGGAAATTGCATACATCTTATCAGTAGAAGCTAAGTGAACTCATGAAAAGAAGCATAAACATTTATGACTCATTTTAAGGCAGTAGTTTCCAGACATTTTTGATCCATGAACTGCTTAAAGATATTTCTTTTTTCTAGATTAATCAAAAGATAGATACAAGACTCTGACAAATTCAGATACAAATAATCACCTCCTATTATTTATTAAGCTGATGATCCCAGAGAATATGACTTTATGTCTGTTGGCTGAGTTGACCTGATAACACTTTATCCACCAATGAGATAGACTTACCTGTAGGGGCAGCGTAAATCAGAGGCTTCCCCCTTGGAGAAACTATACCTTCAAAATCACAGCACAAAAGAATTGTGTCCAGTTTTTTTTTCCTTTTAATGTTCCTGGGATCTGTAGGTGTGTTTCTTGAGGGTGAGTGATTCTCCAAACATAGAAAAAGATGCATGCCCAGTTTCTCCCCCCAAGCTCCAAAAGAAATTGCTCCTCCTCTCCTGGGTAGAGAATCAGAGAGATCAGCAGTGGTGTGTTAGGGAAGCTCTTTCCACATGGTAGCCAGAAAAGTGGAAGACAGGTGTTCTACAGTAATCCTTACTTTTTCGGTTCCTATATAAAGATATTGAAAACAATAGTCTGCTATTGATAACACTTTATGATCACTGGGGGAGGGGGCCTGGTATCTGGTTCCTGAATTGCCCTCTCAGTTTTCCCCAGATTCTGCAGACCTATCCTTTATTACACATTGTCATGTACCCCGTGCTGGCCTCTCCTGCTCACATCTGAGTCCTCGCCACCATCCCTGTTCACCTTTAGTCACCTGGATTTTCCCATGACTACAGATCCTAAATCTAATCCAGTACTTCTCAAACTCTGTGTGATGAAGGGTAAGGATTTTTTTAAATTTCAATTTATAGCTGATGTTTAATTTTGTGAAATGCAGTGGAAATGAATTACTAGAAAAATGACCAGATGTTGGATGCCATGTCAATTTCATATTAATAGTTTCTAAATATTTACCTTAATTTCTCTCATTTAGTAGTTATGCCCCAGTGCTGATTCTCAAACTTTGAATCAGCCTTGAATAGCTAGAATAAATCCCACCTGGTAGTAATATGTAATTATTTTTATACATTTTTGGACTCAATTTGCTAATAATTTTTGAGGATTTTTGCATCTATGTTCATTAGAGATATTCATATGTTGTTTTCCTTTCTTCTAATGTTTTTATCTGGTTTTGGTATCAGGGTAATGCTGATCTCATAGAATTAATTAGAGGATATTCCTTAGACTTTTATTTTCTGAAAGAAGTTGTAGAGAATTGGTATAACTGCTTCCTTAAATGTCCGGTAGAATTTATTAGTGAACCCATCTGGCCTGGTGCTTTCTTTTTTGAAAGCTAGCAATTGTAGATTCAAATTCTTTACTAGATATAAACCTATTAAGATTGTCTACTTCTTGTGTGAGTTTTGCCAGATTATGTCTTTCAATGAATTGTTTCATTTCATCCAGGTATCAAATTTGTAGCTATAGAGGTGTTCATAGTATTCTTTTAGCCATAGAGTTGTTCATAGTTTTCTTTAATTACTCTTCTAATGTCTCTGGGATCTGTAATGATGTTCCTTCTTTCATTTCTGATATTAGTTATTTGTGTCATTTTAAAATTTTTTAGTTAGCCTGGTTAGAGGCTTATAGATTTTATTGATCTTTTCAAACAACCAGCTTTTGAGGTCATTGACTTTCTCTATTGATTGTATGTTTTGATTTCATTGATTTTTACCCTAATACATATTATTTCTCTTCTTTGGCTTACTTATTGGATTTAATTTACTCTTCTTTTCCTAGTTTCCTAAGGTGGAAACTTAGATTTTTGATTTTAGATCTTTCTTCTTTCTGGTATATGTATTCAATAAATTTTCCTCTAAGCACTGCTTTTGATGCATCCCACAAATTTTGACAAATTGTGTTTTCAGTTTCATTGAATTCACATACTTTTAAATTTCTATTGAGATTTCTCTTATGAACCATGTGTTACTTAGAAGTGTGTTGTTTAATCACCATGTATTTTGGGATTTTCCACCAGGTATTTTGGTTTTTAGTTTAATTCCACTGTAATCTGAGAGCAGATATTATGATTTCTATTCTTTTATTTAGGTGTGTTTCATGGCCCAGAATGTGATCATATTGGGGAATATTTCATATAAAGTGGATCAAAATGTGTATTCTGCAGCTGTTAGATGAAGCAATCTATACATGTTCATTATATCCAGTGGATTGATAGTACTGTTAAGCTTAACTATGTCCTTACTGATTTTCTGCCTGCTAGACTCATCCATTTCTGATAAAGAGGTATTGAAGTCTCCACTTACAATGATGGATTCATCTATTTCCTCTTGCAGTTCTATCAGTTTTTACCTCATGTATTTTGATATTCTGTTGTTAGGCAAATACACATTAAGGATTGTTAGGTAAATACTCATTAAGATTTGTTATGTCTTCTTGGAGACTTGATCCCTTTATCATTATGCAATGACCAAATAAGTTGTGATTCTGTGTATTTGCCTGTGGGTCTCTACAATTTTGTGGGCAGTGGTTTTCCTTGTGACTGTAAGACCTTCACCTACGGATAAGAAGAGTTGTTGATTTTTTTTAGTTTGTTCAGCTTTTTACCTGTTGTTAGGACAGAGTGGTGACTTCCAAACTTTTACATGCCATAACCAGAAACAAAAAGACATTTTTAAATTAAAAAAATACTAGAGAAAGATGGTTACACAGAGGTTGAAGAGTAAAACAATAAATGAAATACTGAGGTAACAAATAATGATTGCAGGAAGCAGCTACTAAGCCTAGACAGGAAGATACAAAGAGAAGAGTTTAGGTGGGGTTATCAGAACCTAGGAATTTAGAGGATAGATTCTGTACATCTGGATTCAAATCTCTATAGCTGGTACCCCTGACAAAACTCAATAAATCTGACTCTGAAATTGCCCAAAGAAGTAATGATGGGTCCCAAGTGCCAGGGAAAGAGCTATTGCCAGGGTGATATTAAAAGAAATGGTTAAAAAAAAAAAAAAGGGTGTCCCTTCTCTCCTCCACCTGCCTACTAGTCTCCCCTGGTGCCCCCCACTCCATCCCTTTGATATGACCTAACATGAAGCACCTGGTAAAGCATAAATCTTGTTTACAAATCTGAGGCCCAGAATTGCAGAGCAAAGGGTACAAGAATGGACCTGAAGCTGAGAGAACATTGAAACATAGGATCCAGCTCTATTTTTTCCAGAGGTCTATCCAGTGGTCCAGTGCAATTTATTTAAAAGTCTATCCCCCTTTACACTTTTTTTGAGATTCACATTTATCATATACTAAAGTTTCACTGAGTATTTGATTCTGTTTCTGGACTTTATACTGTTCCACTAGGTGTTTTGATTTGTTTTCTTTTTTGTTTGTTTGTTTGTTTGTTTTTTAAAGTATCAGCACCACACTGCCTTAATTATTGAGGATTTATAGAGACTTTTTTTTTTTTAATACAGGTGTTCTCAAGGATTCTGTCCTTATTAGTATGCTCTCATTTTATACTTTCCCTTGATGATTAAATACATACTCATTATTTCAGCTACTACCTGTGAACTGGTAACTGACAAAAATGTATCACTAAAATAGGTAACCCTCCAAAGTTTCACATATAAACTTCCTAGTAAACATCTCACCCTGAATGTCTCACAAAGTCCCTCAATCTTTAGAAGGTTGAAGTTAAACCTAAATAAATCATTATCCTCTTTATCTCAACAAGTTTGAACTTTATACATATTCTTCCTCTTGATTCATTATCTTGGTGAAAGATAAAACTGTATCTAGTGGATTAAACTAGAAACTAGAAATCATCTACTCTCCTCCTCCTCTATTATCCCAAGTTCTGATCTAATCATGTTCCACAGTCTGTAGATCTATCTCTTAAATATCAAGTCCCCTCATTTCCCTCCATGCTTATCATGTTCTCCCAAGAGCACTGTAATAACTTTCCATGGGCCTTCATACCTCTAGTGTTGCCTATTGAACGTCTTTATTCCATAAAGCTCCCAGACTGATCATTCTAACTTCAAAATCTGATCATGTTTCCTTTACTTCAAATCTATCAGTAACCTACCACTACGTTTAGGTTAAGATCTTATCTCCTTGGTGTAATTTATAGTCTCATTTTCTGGCCTGTGCACATATTTCCAGTCTAATTACTCACTATTTATCCCACATGTCTGTAATTTTCCTAAGCTGATTTTCTTCTTCCTTGTGTTTTTTTCCTCTGCTTATGGCATTACTTTTGTAATCAGGATCACACAGGTTAATACAAACTTGTCTTCAAGACCAGGTAGAGTTCACACTATCAGCAAATTTTTTATTTTTATTTTTTGGTAATAAAATATATGTAACATATACTATTGTAACCATTTCTAAGTGTACAGTTCAGTTGCATTAAGTACATCTACATGATCCATCTCCAGTACATTTTTATCTTCCCAAACTGAAACTCTGTACCCAGGAAACAATAAGTCCCCATTCTCTGGACCCAGCTCCTGGCAAACACCATTCTACTTTCTGTCTCTATGAATGTGACCACCTTAGGTACCTCATAGAAGTAGGAACATATATTATTTGTCCTTTTCTGACTGACATTTCACTTAGCGTAATGTCCTTAAGGTTCATCCATGTTGCAGCATGTCAGAATTCTCTTTATAAGGCTAAGTAATATTCCATTGTAAGTGTATATCACACTCTGTTTACCCATTCATCTGTTGATGGGCATGTGGTTTATTTCCAACTGTTGTTTATTGCAAATAATGCTGCTATAAACATAGGTGTACAAATACCTGAGTCCCTGCTTTAACTTTTGGATACATAAACAGAGTAGAATTTCTAGATCATATTGTAAATATTGTATGGTATTTTTAATTTTTTGAGGAAGCCCTATACTGTTTTCCATAGCTGCACCATAATACATTCCAACCAGCAATGCACAAAAGTCCCAATTTATCCACATCCTTGTTAACGCTTTGTTATTTTCTGTTTTTTTTTTTTTTTAATACTAGCCATCCTAATGCGTGTGAAGTGGTATTTCATTGTGGTTTTTGACTTGCATTTCCCTAAGGATATTGTGCATCTTTTCATGTGCTTACTGACCATTTGTATATCTTCCTCAGAGAAATGTTTATTCAAGTGCTTTGTTCAATTTAAATCTGCTTGGTTTCTTTTGTAGAGTTGTAGGAGTTATTTATATATTCTGGATATTAACCCCTTAATCAGATATGATTTGCAAATATTTTCACTCATTCTATGGAGAATTCTGTGAAAGAATTCTCATTCTTTTCACTCTGTTGATAATATCTTCTGATGCACAAAAGTTTTAAATTTTGATGTAGTCCAATTTATCTATATTTTTTTCTTTTGTTTCTGTGCTTTTGGTGTCATATCCAAGAAATTCATGCAGGGGAAGACCTTCACTAATTAGCAGGGCATGTTCTGAGACTTGACATCAGCCCAGGCTAAATGCTAAAATTTTCTTAGGCCTTTTCTGAGCTTGTGTTCTTCCTGGGCCTTAATATGTGCTTTACACCAGTTCTCTGGTATACACAGCTGCATTTAAGTGTCTTAATTTCCCTAGAATTCTCACCCCTGCTTCTTCTTGGGGCTTTAGCTGTTCTATTGTATTTCCCAATCAATAGTCTCTTGCCCCAGGCATCTGTGGGTCTTTAGCCCTCTTGAGAGATTTTCATAAGCCATGCCAGCTTCTGGAGTCTTTTCTCAGCCAGACATCTGATCTGTGCCACATTTGATCCTGAGCTACATGACACAGAGACCAATCAGGAAGCCCCCAAACAGGTTAGAACACTGCAAATTAGGCTCAGTTTGCTCTCTCAAGGTTTCAAAAGGTAACCTGGTTGGGCTGCTACTTCCTTCAAACCACTCTGTGCTCTGCAGGAGGGAGTGGAGCAAGGGTGAGCAAAAATACCCCAGAATATTCCACCACTGTGAATGTGACTGTTTCTTGACTGAGTGGTCAGTTGGCTACTGCAGATTCCTGACTGATTTTCAGAGCTCTACAAAGTCACATTAAGCAGTCTCTAGTTGTTTATTGGATATTTCCATGGGGGAAAAAGAGCCTGGAGCTTCTTAGTCTGCCATCTTGCTCCAGGTTCTCCCATCAGTGTTTTTAATATCTGCATCTACAATGTCCAGGACCATAGAGAACAAAGAATACTCAGATAAAGGGTAAGAAATGTGGGAATGTGTAGTACCAGGACTAGAGCAACTGGTCCATTGGTTATTTGCTTCTCAGTAGATTGTCATATTGACCGTTTCGAAATGAAGTCTTGTTTAATATCATTTATCATGATTTTACCAAGACTACGACTCATATGGTGACAAATGATTGCTATTGACAACATCTTCCATAAACTGTCCAAAGCTTGGAGTGCGAGGGATGAGATTTCTTCTATTTAGAGTATTTTAACAGATATAGTCTTGGTCGTCTAACAGAATATTCAAGTTCCATGGCCCAATAGAGAGGTGTGTAGGTATTTTCAGCCCACGGTCCCCCTTACTCCAAATAATACTAATATTGGCAGCTGCCTATTTCACTTATGGATTAATGTGTTTATGGAAAGGGGAGATAGCTAGATACAAAGATTCATTTAAATTATAAATGCAGATAAAATTACAGGTAAGGATGCTTCTTCTCTCCCTGCCCTCCCAGAATCAGAGAACATGATGCCATGTGTATAATCAGTGACATCTTTTACTGCTTATAACAGAAAGCTGTGGTAATAATGGCAGATGTCCCTTAACTTGCTGTGACTAACTTGGGAAAATCAATCTGAAAATAGGAAGATACAACTCTGCATTGAAAGGATGTTGTTCAAGGACCAGTACTTCTTGCAAGAGTTACGATCTTCATATTCCTCCACAAGGCTCACAGTTCAGTAATGATTTTTATCTTGGGCTGAATGGATCCAAGAGGAACAATTAGAAAACTAATTGGATCAATGTAAGTAGTCAACACCATATAATTCAACCACAGAAAAAAAGAAATATAGAATTCCTAAGCCAATTGCTCCTCAAATGCATTATTTTCCTTCTTCATTGTCTACATTATGAGTTGATGATGAGTAACAATTTATCATATATGTGTATATATGCACACATATGTGTATCATGTCATGTGATATTATATTTTATACAGGTATGTGTGTATATATATTATAATATATATTTTATATGCATATGTATATGATATACAAAATGAATATGAGAATATCAAAATATTAACAATCAATTCAGTAGGCATACACCAATTAGAATGGACACTGACCATTGCATTCAAGAAGGATTATGGAGGATCCCTGCAGACTAATTGTTATTCCTTAAAATGATGGATTTTTCTTGGAAAGGTTGAGGAGGGAGTAGGAAGACACATACGTGACTTGGGTCAGTAGGATGGAAACATTTCAGTATTTCAGAAACAAGCACTGCCAAACTGAATCTTGGCTGAATGTTTAGAGCTGTATTACAAATTGTTCCTGTTGACACTATCATATATAAGGCTAAAAACATTCCGTATATAAATAGAGTGTTATACTGTAGAGTTTATAACAACTTGCTCACTTGGCAAATAGACCTTATGAGCCCCATGTTAAAGATAGAGAAACTGAGACTCAGAAAGCTGAAACTATTTGCTTGAGGTAACAAGTTTTTAACACTTTATATTTTAATACGTGACTGCAGTTATAGGCAGCAGCCTTCCTGTATATATATATGTATTGTGGGGAAGTCTGTTAATCATTCCTTGGTTAAGTCAGTCAAACCTCAGAAATGACCTAATCTAGCAAAATTATCACTGGACTTGGAATCAGGAAAATCTGGACTCTAGCCTTCACCTGTGTCACATATTATCTGCTTTACTGAGAGTATATCTTTTGACTTCTTTGAAACTCAGCTTCAGCATTTACCAGGGTTATTGTATTCAATTTTGTCACACTGGGTTCCTCACTATTTGTGAAGGAATTCCAAGACAGAATGCAAAGTTTTATCTCCTAAAGAAGTCAACTTAGAAGGATAACAGGGGCTTCCCTGGTGGCGCAGTGGTTTGAGAATCTGCCTGCAAATGCAGGGGACACGGGTTCGAGCCCCGGTCTGGGAAGATCCCACATGCCACGGAGCAACTGGGCCCGTGAGCCACAATTACTGAGCCTGCGCTTCTGGAGCCTGTGCTCCGCAACAAGAGAGGCCGCGACAGTGAGAGGCCCGCGCACCGCGATGAAGAGTGGTCCCCACTCGCCGCAACTGGAGAAAGCCCTCGCACAGAAACGAAGACTCAACACAGTCATAAATAAATAAATAAAAGAACGTGAATTTCTTTAAAAAAAAAAAAAAAGAAGGATAACACATTTTCCCAACCCCTGGAAGTTAAAGTACAGGACCAAGGGGATGTTCCCACCAAGACTGTAAAACTTGAGAGCTTGACCCAAAGGTATAGAGTTCTATATGAGGGGGGGGGGGGATATGGGGATATATGTATACATATAGCTGATTCACTTTGTTGTTCCAGCAGAAACTAACACAAGATTGTAAAGCATTTATACTCCAATAAAGATGTGGAAAAAAAGAAAGATTATTTTTAATGACATCAATGGCACTATTATCTTTTTTTAATTTTTATTGGAGTATATTTGCCTTACAATGTTGTGTTAGTTTCTACTGTATAGCAAAGTGAATCAGCTATATGTATACATATGTCTCCTCTTTTTGGATTCCCTTCCCATTTAGGTCACCACAGAGCATTGAGTAGAGTTCCCTGTACTATACAGGAGGTTCTCATTAGTTATCTATTTTATACATAGTATCAATAGTGTATATATGTCAATGTCAATCTCCCAATTCATCCCACCCTTTCTCCCTTGGTATCCACACATTTGTTCTCTACGTCTGTGTCTCTATTTCTGCTTTGTAGATAAGATCGTTTATAACAATTTTTTCAGATTCCACATATATGTGTTACTATATGATATTTGTTTTTCTCTTTCTGACTTACTTCACTCTGTATGACAGTCTATAGGTCCATCTATGTCTCTACAAATGACCCAATTTTGTTCCATTTTATGGCTGAGTAATATCCCATTGTATATATGTACTATAATTCAAAAAGACACATGCACCACCAATTTTTTTAACTCAAAATTACCTTTATTTTAAGATATCAGAACACATTTACATATTTGCAATTTTTGTCTGTTACCTGTATATGCAAAAACTTTCGTCAAAGCTTCAAGATTGGAATTGTTCTATGCCTTTGTATCACAGACCTACAGAGATTTGAAGTGAGTTTGGGAATAAACTCAGGTCTCTGAATTCCCTATTCCATGCTCCATCTGCATAGCTATTACTAAGGTAATGACAATAAATCCTTAATTTAAAGCAAAATTTGTTCACTGAATTTAAAGTGAGTTCATTGCAGCACTATTTACAATAGCCAGGACATGAAAACAACCTAAATGTCCATCAACAGAGGAATGGATAAAGAAGATGTGGTACATGTATACAATGGAATGGCACAATTAATAATTCAGTGACATCGTGGTCTGTGCTCAGATTCAGCAGGGTCTAGCGCCATTGCACCAAATGCCTAGGGTTGAAAGCTGTAGACAGTGTGACGATAGCATCCTGGTGTGATTGTTCACGTGGCAAGACTGGGTCCACCTAGTTTCTGCCTGAACCAATTCTCCATCCTTCTGATTAATTCCATGTGCTACTTGATACCATTTCACACAACTGTTTTCTGTTAAGTTAAAGAGAGGTCTCTGTATTATGAGCTACCAGAATGATGACTAATACAATTTGTGTCAGTACTAGGAGTCATTAGAGGTGCCAAATTTCAGGAAAATAGTTAAATCTGGAATTGGTTATCTTGTCCAGTTAGGATGAAAGCAGTGAAAATTCAACTAGCTCTTAATGAATAAGCACTTAGTATGCAAGGAAGTTAATAAAATGATCAGTTGTGGACAGCAGAATGAAGTATCCAATGAAGTTAAAGCTTTAGAGAATAGTCCTTAAAGGGCATAAGGAAAATAGAGACTGTGGTGGTGGCGAGTGGGTCGACTTCTAGTGGTATTTAGACAGCTTAGAAGGAATAACAAACTTATATCTTTAAATGCACAGCACATGAAAAACGGAAGCTTATGGACTTTTGATCATTGTACTGACACATCACTTATATCTTATAGCGACATGATTAAGGCAGCTAAATAACAAATGCAAAGTTTGACCTTGCATGGGGAGAACTTAAGTTTCAGCTAAACTCACAAGGTATTTATGAGGGGAAAATAAAACATCTTCCTTAAGAAGATGAAAAGAACGAAAAAATTAGAGAAATTTAGAAGCTTTTAAATGTTTCCAAAGCCTTTAGTACACCATCACCTGAACCTTTGATGCCAGCTGAAGCATTCTTCCTTTTGTCTGATAAAGGTTGTTTTGGCTATTTTAAAGACTCTGTGATCCTCTTTCTGAGAGATTTATTATGTAAAGGGAGACAAATTTTTTTAAGCTCATCTCTATCTCTCTTCATTGACCACAGACATGTACCTAGAGTGGAATTCTAGTAAGTCTTAGAAATCAATTATAAAATAAAACATGGGAAAGAAGATTTACTGGACACCATAAAATTAAGACTTTCTTTATTTATACCTTTTAAAATCTGGAGATTCTATATGGGAACTGACTGTCTTTATTTTAGAATAACAAGGAAATAATATAAATGTAGATTGTGCTGAAATTAATGATATGTATGCATCTAAACTTTTTCAGGTGTTGGTATCAGAGTTTGAGAGACTGGATGACTTTCAATTATTTATTCCTTGTTTGGTTTCATGAAGCCTGCTCAAAGTTAGTCCATGCTGAATAAATGTCAATCCAGAAGTCTCTTCAGAAAATTTATAGTAAGGAACTAATTCAACATATATTTACTAAGTGTCTTCTGTGTGCAGCACTCTTCTAGGTGCTGGCAAAACTGCAGTGAACAAAACAATTGTCTCTGCCCTCATGGAGCTTAGAATTCTTTGGGTAGGGACAAACAATAAATAGACTCAAAATAAAAACTTTGAGTAATGATAAGTTCCACAGAGAAAAGTAAAAACTGGTAAGGAGATTAGAGAGTTCAGGTGGAAGGATTAACTTTATCCCATTCTACCTTTGAAAGAGTAATGTGGAAGTTCCTAAAGTTCCCCCTCCCTATTGAAATAATTTAAAAAAAAATGAAATTTGATATTATTATATTATTGAAATTACAAAAGCAATGCCATATCTTTGAGGGGATCACAGAAATTATTGTCACCAAAAGTATCTGAAAGATTCAGGAATATGGATATTTGTAGTACTTGATTATGATCAGGGCAAGAGCTCAGTGAGGCATGGAGGATGGTAGGTAGTGATTTAAACTTAATTAAATGGTATTTACAATTATGGCTGCTATTCCAGATAGGACCTCTTTTCTAAAAAAAAAAAAGATGACACAATCTCTGACACATGTTACACCACTCTTTTGGGAAGGCATTTTTTTCTCTGCAATAACAAAGAATATTTTAATAGTTTCAGTTGACAAAACACACAGTCCTTTTTTGATTCTTTGCCACAATTTTATTGACAGAGATATTAACTACTTCACCATCCAGAGAGCATCACTGTCTAGAATGACATTGATTTATCACACATTCTAGAAAGCAGAAAGTAGAATGCTAAAAGTTTGAGTAAAACTGATATACCTGGAGGGTAAGAATGAGCTATATATGTACTATATATAAGGAGTGGTCAGAGTGTGTTTTCTGGGTGTACGATGGCATGTTGTACAATGAAGTAGAAGCTGTTGGTGGCCCAATCAGATCCCCTTTACCATCCAGGTGCCCTCATCCTTAGCTGCCGCATGGGTTGGCTGCTAATAGTTTGCAGGTGTACCCTACTCTTGAGAATTTGCCCTCATTATTTGGAAGTCTCCTTAACATAGACTATGATTGAGGCAGTTGAGAATTGCCCCTGAGGTTATGCCAACCCTGGGGTGGCCCCCAGCCAATGACTGATGGATATGGAGGTACAAAAGACCAGTTCCATTGCCTCAGTGTGACACAACTCTCCATTGTCATTTACGCTCCAGTCTGAAGCTAAACCTGAAGTGAAGCCACTCCTTTGTTGATTCTGCTTTCCACATTCCCTCAATAAATCACTAGTACAAGAATCCCTACCTCAGGCTCACTTACTGGGAACCAGACCTAAGATAGTCATGTGGGGATACAGCCTACAAAGCAAATAACAATTTCCAATCTTCAGCTGAAATTCATGTTGAAAGTACCCTATTTACTAATCTGTGACTGCTGAGAAATATGCTTTAGAAAAAGTTTCTTCAAAATAGCTTAAAAGAAAAATGTTTTTAGTTAAATCTTTTAAAACCTATATAATATCAATAAATGATTAAAAACACTTTTACATATATTACTTTATTTGACCCTTACAATATCCCTGAAAGACTAAGACAACAAATATTATTAACACAATTTATGGATGACAAAATTAAGAAATTAATGTTTTAAAAGTCTAGGTGTCTTGCCTAAGACTACATGTAAGGTCAGTGTCAGAATTATGGGTAAATTATAGGTTTTCATTTCCTAAGCAAAGTATTCTTCATTCTATACCTGGTTGTCTTCCAGGTTATCATTTACTGTATAAAATCTAATTAAGCAGAACATGTTGGTAAACACACATTCACACACACATGTACCTCACTACAGTAGAACTGCTTATTCACAAATACAGCCAACTAGGTGGATGTCTTGACTATGTAGCTGATAACGCAACAACTGTGTATACATTTATAAGACCACCAACACAATTCATTTTCTGAATGAATAACTGAAAACATTTTCATGTCTCTGAAGTTATCAGCCATCCTTAAAATGTATGTCTACCTTGAAAAGTTTATCTTGCCAAAGCTTCTCTGTTAGGAGTGAAAGTACACGCCTTCCAATCTTCATGTCGTTACTTTAATAAAAGTGCTGATAAATTCAAGTTTTCACAGATGGTTATGTAACTACCTAAGATAGAAAGGAGTGACCTGTTAAATCCTCCACTGATTCATCCTATATTTCCAGGTTTTTCAAGCTTAACTCCTAAATTTTGAATCAATGGAAACAAGAATGCTTCTTCCAGCAGAAACGATTCTAAAGTGCAAAGAAGGAAAGGCATATATAATTGTTAGGGGCTTTCAATGTTCAATAGACTGTTTAAGAAATTTCACTTATGATAAAAATGTGTTTTTCTCTCAGTTAGTGGTGTTCCTTTTTATAAGTGTAAACCAAGTCATTGCGGCAAAATATTTTCTGAAGAAAATAATGCATCTACTCAACTTTCTATGGCCATATTATCCTTATAGAATATGGATGATATAGAGTTTTCTGCATTTCATCTTTTGGGGCTTACATGAAATTGGCAAACACATGACAGAATCAGATGCAAGGGTGCCAAGGACTTTTTGCTGGACAGCATGGTTTCTGTATAGCAGATGCCATGTATCCCATTCTGCCTGGCCCATCACTTACAAGTTTATGATGCTTTCCATAGGGCAGCATCAAACCGTTATTAAAGTGGTTGTCAACTTTACCCAGCTACACTTGCCTTAGAAGGGTGATAGGCCACATCAAGCAAATAGAAGTTCAGCATTTATTTATAAAGATCTGGGCTGACATCAATACTTTCAATCACTGGTGTGAGTTGAACTTTTGCCTCAGGTGACTGAATGTTGAGTCTATTCTAACATAAATAAGATATAAATCTCAGCGTTCTCTTCAAAAATGTTGAGATCCAGAATACAGGGCCAATAACATCCAAAGCTATACCTGGTGAAGGAAAGCTATTTCACTAAACTGTTTCTAGATTTCAAGTTGCCAAAGAATCCTATTATTTAAAAACAAAAGAGAGAATATGCATTCAAGGGAGAGATTTTAGATTTGTGCATGGTTAGAAAAGCATCTAAAAGTGCCATATGTATCTCATCTGTTTGTTTGTTATTAATTGTTTATTCGTTTGGGGAGGTTGAATGAAAGGCATCAATCATAAATCAAAGTAATTAGTAATTGTAATATTATTTCCACTACCTACTGCATTTTTTAAAGGCAGAAATCAAGCATTATTTGTGGATAAAATACTGATATTTTAGTAACCAATCAGGAATGCAGATCAAATTTTTCTGAAGAGGTCAGGCATGTCCTGGGTACCTCACCTGAAAATATAGTTTTGCCCCATGGCAGCTACCCCTGTTCAAAAAGGAGGATAAGATGAGACTCTCAAATTTAACCCAGGCATCCATACTGGCTCTTCTGGGCTAACCATTGTCCCCATTGTCCTCCTTACCTAAAATGTCACTAACTCTGGGTGGGACTGTGGTAACGGGAAGTGATCAAAAGTTCAGCTCACTAGCTGCAGAGAGGCTCTTGAAGTGGAAATAAAGAGCCAGGTGACCAGGACTCCAGAGAAAAAATTATGAAAACATTATCTGACCTCAGGGCAAACCCTTCCTCCTCTTAAAAGAAAGAAGTGGCCTAGGAGACACAAGTGAATAGGCAGTTCTTACAGGGCTAGAAGTACCCCCTCTGGTCTCAGTCAAACTAGCCTGGCCAAACAGGACATAACTGCCCCACCAACAATCTCCCTGTGCTTAACACAAGGATATAGTCAAGACAGCTGCCAAGACCATGTGGGTTGGTGATTTCTCAACAAAATCTTTGGAGACCTAGGAGTTTCCTTCCATTTTTCCACCCTGTATTTCATTCCCATAAAACCAACCTGAAACTGAGAGAAAGAGAAAATAAAACTCACCTGTACCTGGAATTTCTGTTGAATCCCAGTTTGTCAATGTATTTGCATTCTAAAGTTCTAACACAGGAAGGCCCGTTGTTTTAAGATGGAGTCAAAGAAAAATGTCTCAAGTTAGCTTGTACCTCAATTTACTAGATTAGTTTAAAACTAGAAATAGCTTTTTCAGCAGCTGAACATTTTGTCCAAAATATGTCCATGTCTCAACTCTAAAATAATTATATTTTGTTAAGGACATAATGACAAGATTACATTTTCAATTCTGTATGACTAAATTTTCTTTGTGTGTTTAGTGTGTGATTTTTTTAAAATAGCTTTTTGTTAGGTTTGTCTAATCTATTTTAGAATATAACAAGCTTATATTATTACAAATTGAGTTTTTATGTGATTTTTGTTTATAAGCTTTATATTTAAAATTCACTAGTCTTTCAGGTTCACCGATTTTAGTAAACTGTGAATACTATTTTAAGTGAAATAATGAGTTATGTGGGAATTTCAGAAATATAGCAAATAAATGCTAAAATATCGATATCATCCTGTGCTACAGTATTACAATCTCTTCCTTTGTTTTTTTAAAAGTCTAAGATGGTGTGGTGGGGAGTTAAGAATGACTTTAGGAATAGATCTAGGTTTGTATCTCAGTGCTTACAAGCAACATAACACTAGAAAAATCAACTGACCTCTTTAAGCTTCAGTTTTTCCATCTGTAAATGAGTATGATAGAACCCATCTCATCCACCTGTAAGGTTAAAGCAAGACATAGTGTTTGAAAACTTTGGCAGAGTGCATAAACAATGTCCAATAAAAGGTAGCTATTTTTATTAAATTGAATAGCATTTGAGGACTCAGAAATTGAACCTAAGAAGGAAAGAAATAACAATTACTGAAAGCATACTAATAGAGACACTTCACATGTTACTTAATCCCCACAGCAAATCCATGAAGTAGATAGAATTACTAACACTTTTATAAATGAGAAAACCAAGGTCAAACAGATTAAATAATTCATCCATTGAGTGTGTTTGATTTAAAAACACATTCTTTTTCCACAATTATACCATGCTGAGCTGCACCTATATACCATCCAGCTTTGTGCAGAGCACTTAAAAAGATTGAAATGTTTAATTTTTAAGTCATGTGTCGAATTGTCCATTGTGGAGAACATCTGGATTGTATTGGCCCAGTATTCATTCCCCTTGCTAATAACAACCTTTATTTCCTTTTGAGAAAGTCCTCTGTCTCATTAGTGATAGGAGAAATATAATTACAGAATCAACTCCTTGATATGGAAGAAAAGGAGACAAATTCTCCACTCTGAGACCCTCTAACCAGTGGACAGGCACATGGTCTAAACTCTGACAATTCTGGGACTTCGAATCTTTAGCTGAGGTGCGTGTCCAGGTTAAAAGTTGCTTAATCATCTCAGAAGCAATGGCTATGAAACAGCTATTGTTCTCCCTGCTTCCTAATTTTTGTCCCTCCAGAGTTCTGCATCTCCAGCCTCCTGTTGATTCTGTGTTCATACTCTCACAACCTACAGGTTCTCTTAGCCCGTCTCTTTATCTTGTTTGTGGTCAAGATTCGTAACTAATGTACCTATACTTCTAACACTTTTCTGTTTCTATTTCTACTTCTATACCTAGAGTATCAGTACAATACCATGTTTAAGAGCAAAAAATTTGGAGCCAACCTCCATGGGTTTAAATGTCACCTCTGCTGATTACTAATTTCTTCATTTGCATACACCTCAGAGGCCTGTTGGGAGAATTAAAGCAGTTATTATTTGTAAGGCTCTTAGAGCAGCGTCTGGAACATAGTACACTTTATGTCTGTGTTTGATATTATAATTCACTTGCGTTCCTCTTGTGGGGAAAAAACCCTTTAACAGTAAAATTTTGAATCCTAAGCAGCACTTTTATTATTATTCTGTCTTCCATTTGTCCATTCCAAAAATTCAGACACTTCACAGTAGGAGAAAAGACAAGTGAAGGATAAGCCCCTATCTTGCTGAATGATTTATAGAAGGGCAGTGTACCAGTCTCACAAATGTGGCATTACTTCTTGGCAGTGACCCATGTGACCCAGTCCCACCTGCCACTTACATAGCTGGAATAACATGAATCTTTACCTCTCCCCACCCCATTAGGGCAACATGCACTTTGTAGGATCTATTAATATTTGGTAACAGTTGTAGGAGCCCTTGCTATCATGAACAAACAGGTCTGACATCTGTAATTCCTGCTTCGTTGAGCTTCCAAAAATCATCTCCATCACAGGCAGGTTGTACTATGTAGGAACATTCAGTGGATTTCACAGCTGTGAACAAATTAAGTGTGTACCCTGCTCACTGCCCTGTCCGGAAAAAGAACAGTCTGACCTTACCATGACCTTGTTGGATTTTAAGGTTCCCAGACAGAGAGTTAGTCAGTACTGTATTTGTGACTTCAGCATTGGGCCTGATACACTTTGTCCCGTGGGATGAGCATTGTGTTTGGGTCAGCAGGTAGCTGTAGCATTAACTCCAAGACCTGCAGAGCATGAATCCTATTTTTTTCCTTTTTCATTCCTTTATATCTCAGCTTCTACCCACCACCTGCTCATTGTAAACAGTGATTTCCTTTTTATTCATTCTTCTACTTACCCATGTGTACAGCTTTAATTGGTTTTCCTTTGGATCAGACTTCCCCTTCTCCACTATGTTGCTGGTTTATTGTTTATTGCCACAAATATATAACATGTAATATCAGGAAGGTAGCGTGGTCTATTCTTGCTTTTCCAATCATCAAGTTATTTTTTGTAAAGCTCTTCTTTAAAACTTGTGAAACCTATCTCTAGGGTTCTAAGCTAGATACTAAATGCTTGTGAACAGACAGACAGGAAAGGGAGATAGAACTGAGAGAGATACATTTCTTGATTCAACCCAGTTAAGCTGAGTCATCAGTGACAGCACCCAATAAAGTGTACGGCACACAAAAGCATTTAAATAAATATTTGTTGAAAGAAACAGTGACTAAAGCTTGTTCCTTCCTCTCAGAAAAACATTGGAGTGTGGACTATCCAAAGAAGTTGCTAAACCATTCTTATGTTTGTTCTCCTAAATTGCATATTTAAAATATTATGTTATCATTGCCAATAAAAATAGACAGAAGATGAGATGCTAATTGCATGAAAATAACTATTGAGTTTGAACAAAGCAAATGGTAGATGTTTACAATATTTGTGAACAACAATCTCTGCCTTCGTGCTAGAATAACATTTAAAAGGAGAGGGAAATTGCAAGGTGAAGTATCATTTGGCTGCAAGGAAGTCATTTATCATTTTAGTTAAGAACTTAGACTGTCAAACTCGATAAATGAAATAGCCCATTGATACAACTCCAAATGCTGATGCCTAGCTTCAGTATATAAAGCCTAATTAGATGTACTCAAATAAATTATTTCTGTGTAAGTTGTTTGTGTTTTATAGAATGCACAATGGAATTTTTGAAGCCTTTCAAGATTGTTTCGGATTACTCATGGGCTTCTTGCTGCAATCCAAATTTCCAAAAGAAAATCATTACACACTGAGGACTTCAAAAAAATGAACTTTGCCCTGTGGAAGATGGTGCTAGGTATTCCATGAATCTTGCAGAGATATTGCATCTAAGAGCTTTTCCGGAGATAACAAAGAAGGTATACCTTGGGATGCAACATTTATTCCTTTTCAAGCAATGACCTTTACAGTGCATTTTAAGCATGACCATTGCCTTTTAAAACTGCTCAGTGTTGCATACAGATCCTTTTCTCTGCACTGTATTCTGAACAAGAGATGGCAGGAATATTCAGTGTTAACTCATAAACATGGACCATAAGGTTTAAATCGTAATGGAATAAATTAGTGGTGATTATTGATATTCTTCTTATTTTAGAAAAGGCTTATTTTTGTTTGAATTTGGTGGGTCTCCCCAGTGTCATATACAAGACTGGTTTATCTTTCAATAACCTTGTTTATATTTTAAATAGTTCCCTTTTTATAAATGGGTTTCCACTCACAAACCCCAGAGAAACTGCTCTGAAATCCAAGTAGGTGACCCAAAGGGGAAAAAAAAAAACTGTGAAAAGAGAGTAATAGAAAAATCTATTCAGTTTATTCTCATTCACTGTATAACATGAGTTGAATTTCATATCTTTAAGGCAATTCATTTAAGGCATGTGTACACTCAGGATAAAAAGTTCTGGGCTTCCCTGGTGGCTCAGTGGTTGAGAGTCTGCCTGCCAATGCAGGGGACACGGGTTCGAGCCCCGGTCTGGGAAGATCCCACATGCCACGGAGCAAGTAGGCCCGTGAGCCACAATTACTGAGCCTGCGCGTCTGGAGCCCGTGCTTCTCAGCAGGAGAGACCGCGACGGTGAGAGGCCCGCGCACCGCGATGAAGAGCGGCCCCCGCTTGCCACAACTAGAGAAAGCCCTCGCACAGAAGCGAAGACCCAACACAGCCATAAAAATAAATAAAATAAAAATAAAATAAAAAACTTTAAAAAAGAAGTTCTGTTTGTGAATCTAATGAGGTTTAGTGATTGTCCACCCTTATAAACAGAAATCCCAATAAAATCTAACATAAACTTTATTATTACTCAGGTACAGATCTTTTTATATCTAATGAAAGTAAGGTCAAAGTCCAAACCTCAGGCATGATCACATGCCAAATTCTAAGCCAAATTATTTATTCAGTGACATATGGTCCAACTTGAAATTCAAATGCTGATGAGGATTTCAGGGCCAAATGATCATTTAGATGATGCAAAGTATATGTAAGGCATTTGATTTCACACCTAGATCAATCACCTTTCATAAATATCTTATTGATCAAATATATTGTGGACTTTTTTATTGGTATTGCTTAAATATAGTATGGGATTTATCAAATGCAATTATAATATTAAATCATGTGATTAATTTAGCTTCTGTATATTGTGAGGAGCAATATAATTTGGTAATCTGGACAAGATTGCAAGAAAAATCGATGAAGTCTACGCAAACCTAGCTCCTAGATTAGTATGCAAAAATAAATATGACATTTCACTACTATACAGACCACTAAGTGTAAAAGGAAGATAGTGAAATGGAAAAAGTCGAAGTATCTAAATTCAAATCTAGTTGCTACTTATTAGCTTCATTCTAGTTGACTAGTCATTTACTCTGAGCCCTAGGTCCATATTTTATTTTATTTATTTATTTTTTATTTTTTAACATCTTTATTGGAGTATAATTGCTTTACAATGGTGTGTTAGTTTCTGCTTTATAACAAAGTGAATCAGTTATGCATATACATATGTCCCCATACCTCTTCCCTCTTGCGTCTCGCTCCCTCCCACCCTCCCTATCCCACCCCTCTAGGTGGTCACAAACCACAGAGCTGATCTCCCTGTGCTATGCGGCTGCTTCCCTCTAGCTATCTATTTTACATTTAGTAGTGTATATATATATATGTCCATGCCACTCTCTCACTTTGTCCCAGCTTACCCTTCCCCCTCTCCGTATCCTCAAGTCCATTCTCTAGGAGGTCTGCATCTTTATTCCCGTCTTGCCCCTAGGTCCGTCATGACCATTTTTTTTTTTTTTTTTTTAGATTCCATATATATGTGTTAGCATACGGTATTCGTTTTTCTCATTCTGACTTACTTCACTCTGTATGACAGTCTCTAGGCCCATCCACCTCACTACAAATACCTCAGTTTCATTCCTTTTTATGGCTGAGTAATATTCCATTGTATATATGTGCCACATCTTCTTTATCCATTCATCTGATGATGGACACTTAGGTGGCTTCCATGTCCTGGCTATTGTAAATAGAGCTGCAATGAACATTTTGGTAAATGACTCTTTTTGAATTATGGTTTTCTCAGGGTATATGCCCAGTAGTGGGATTGCTGGGTCGTATGGTAGTTCTATTTTTAGTTTTTAAAGGAACGTCCATACTGATCTCCATAGTAGTTGTATCAATTTACATTCCCACCAACAGTGCAAGAAAGTTCCCTTTTCTCCACACCCTCTCTAGCATTTATTGTTTGTAGATTTTTTGATGATAGCCATTCTGACTGGTGAGAGATGATATTTCATTGTAGTTTTGATTTGCATTTCTCTAATGATTAATGATGTTGAACATTCTTTCATGTGTCTGTTGGCAATCTGTATATCTTCTTTGGAGAAATGTCTATTTAGGTCTTCTGCCCATTTATCGATTGGGTTGTTTGTTTTTTTAATATTGAGCTGAATGAGCTGCTTGTAAATTTTGGAGACTAATCCTTTGTCACTTGCTTCATTTGAAAATATTTTCTCCCATTCTGAGGGTTGTCTTTACGTCTTGTTTATGGTTTCCTTTGCTGTGCAAAAGCTTTTAAGTTGCATTAGGTCCCACTTGTTTATTTTTGTTTTGCTTTCCATTTCTCTAGGAAGTGGGTCAAAAAGGATCTTGCTGTGATTTATGCCATAGAGTGTTCTGCCTATGTTTTCCTCTAAGAGTTTGATGGTGTTTGGCCTTACATTTAGGTCTTTAATCCATTTTGAGTTTATTTTTGTGTATGGTGTTAGGGAGTGTTCTAATTTCATTCTTCTACATGTAGCTGTCCAGTTTTCCCAGCACCACTTATTGAAGAGGGTCTCTTTCTGCACTGTATATTCTTGACTCCTTTATCAAAGATAAGATGACCACATGTGTGTGGGTTTATCTCTGGACTTTCTATCCTGTTCCAGTGATCTATATTTCTGTTTTTGTGCCAGTACCATACTGTCTTGATTCCTGTAGCTTTGTAGTATCGTCTGAAGTCAGGGAGTCTGATTCCTCCACTCCATTTTTTTTTTCTCAATATTGCTTTGGCTATTCAGGGTCTTTTGTGTTTCCATACAAATTGTGATATTTTTTGTTCTAGTTCTGGGAAAAATGCCAGTGGTAGTTTTGATAGGGATTGCATTGAATCTGTAGATTGCTTTGGGTAGCATAGTCATTTTCAGAATGTTGATTCTTCCAATCCAAGAACATGGTATATCTCTCCATCTGTTTGTATCATCTTTAATTTCTTTCATCAGTGTCTTATAATTTTCTGCATACAGGTCTTTCGTCTCCTTAGGTACGTTTATTCCTAGATATATTATTCATTTTGTTGCAGTGATAAATGGGAGTGTTTTCTTAATTTCACTTTCAGATTTTTCATCATTAGTGTATAGGAATGCAAGAGATTTCCGTGCATTAATTTTGTAACCTGCTACTTTACCAAATTCATTGATTAGCTCTAGTAGTTTTCTAGTAGCATCTTTAGGATTCTCTATGCACAGTATCATGTCATCTGCAAACACTGACAGCTTTAATTCTTCTTTGCCTATTTGGATTCCTTTTGTTTCTTTTTCTTCTCGATTGCTGTGGCTAAAACTTCCAAAACTAAGTTGAATAATAGTGGTGAGAGTGGGCAACCTTGTCTTGTTCCTGATCTTAGTGGAAATGGTTTCAGTTTTTCATCATTGAGGACGATGTTGGCTGTGGGTTTGTCATATATGGCCTTGATTATGTTGAGGAAAGTTTCCTCTATGCCTACTTTCTGCAGGGTTTTCATCATAAATGGGTGTTGAATTTTGTCAAAAGCTTTCCCTGCATCTATTGAGATGATCATATGGTTTTTCTCCTTCAATTTGTTAACATGGTGTAACACGTTGATTGATTTGCGTATATTGAAGAATCCTTGCATTCCTGGGATAAACCCCACTTGATCATGGTGTATTATCCTTTTAATGTGCTGTTGGATTCTGTTTGCTAGTATTTTGTTGAGGATTTTTGCATCTATGTTCATCAGTGATACTGGCCTGCAGTTTTCTTTCTTTGTGACATCTTTGTCTGGTTTTGGTATCAGGGTGATGGTGGCCTCGTGGAATGAGTTGGGGAGTGTTCCTCCCTCTGCAATATTTTGGAAGAGTTTGAGAAGGATAGGTGTCAGCTCTTCTCTAAATGTTTGATAGAATTCGCCTGTGAAGCCATCTGGTCCTGGGCTTTTGTTTGTTGGAAGATATTTTATCACAGTTTCAATTTCAGTGCTTGTGATTGCTCTGTTCATATTTTATATTTCTTCCTGGTTCAGTCTTGGAAGGTTGTGCATTCCTAAGGATTTGTCCATTTCTTCCAGGTTGTCCATTTTATTGGCATATAGTTGCTTATAGTAATCTCTCATGATCGTTTGCATTTCTGCAGTGTCAGTTTTTACTTCTCCTTTTTCATTTCTAATTCTATTGATTTGAGTCTTCTCCCTTTTTTTCTTGATGAGTCTGGCTAATGGGTTATCAATTTTGTTTATCTTCTCAAACAACCAGCTTTTAGTTTTATTGATCTTTGCTATTGTTTCCTTCATTTCTTTTTCATTTATTTCTGACCTGATATTTATGATTTCTTTCCTTCTGAGAACTTTGTTTTTTTTTGTTGTTGTTCTTCTTCTTTCTCTAATTACTTTAGGTGTAAGGTTAGGTTGTTTATTTGAGATGTTTCTTGTTTCCTGAGGTAGGATTGTATTGCTATAAACTTCCCTCTTAGAACTGCTTTTGCTGCATCCTATAGGTTTTGGGCCATCGTGTTTTCATTTTCATTTGTTTCTAGGTATTTTTGATTTCTTCAGTGATCTCTTGGTTATTTAGTAGTGTATTGTTTAGTTTCCTTGTGTTTGTATTTTTTACAGATTTTTTCCTGTAATTGATATCTAGTCTCATAGTGTTGTATCAGGAAAGATACTTGGTATGATTTCAATTTTATTAAATTTACCAAGGCTTAATTTGTGACCCAAGATATGATCTATCCTGGAGAATGTTCCATGAGCACTTGAGAAAAATGTGTATTCTGTTGTTTTTCGATGGCATGTCCTTTAAATATCAAATAAGTCCATCTTGTTTAATGTATCATTTAAAGCTTATGTTTCCTTATTCATTTTCATTTTGGATGATCTGTCCATTGGTGAAAGTGGGGTGTTAAAGTCCCCTACTATGATTGTGTTACTCTCGATTTCCCCTTTTATGGCTGTTAGTATTTGCCTTATATTTTGAGGTGCTCCTATATTGGGTGCATAAATATTTACAATTGTTATATCTTCTTCTTGGATTGATCCCTTGAACATTGTGTAGTGTCCTTCTTTGTCTCTTGTAATAGTCTTTGTTTTAAAGTCTATTTTGTCTGATATGAGAATTGCTACTCCAGCTTTCTTTTGATTTCCTTTTGCATGGAATAAGTTTTTCCATCCCCTGACTTTCATTCTGTATGTATCTCTAGGTCTGAATTGGGTCTCTTGTAGACAGCATATATACGGGTCTTCTTTTTGTATCCATTCAGCCAGTCTATGTTTTTTGGTGGGAGCATTTAATCCATTTACATTTAAGGTAATTATCAATATATATGTTCCTATTACCATTTTCTTAATTGTTTTGGGTTTATTATTGTAGGTCTTTTCCTTCTCTTGTGTTTCCTGCCTAGAGAAGTTCCTTTAGCATTTGTTGTAAAGCTGGTTTGGTGGTGCTGAATTATCTTAGCTTTTGCTTGGCTGTGAAGGTTTTAATTTCTCAGTCAAATCTGAATGAGAGCCTTGCTGGGTAGAGTAATCTTGGTTGTAGGTTTTTCTCCTTCATCACTTTAAATATGTCCTGCCACTCCCTTCTGGCTGGCAGAGTTTCTTTTGAAAGATCAGCTGTTAACCTTATGGGGATTCCCTTATGTGTTATTTGTTGTTTTTCTCTTGCTGCTTTTAATATTTGCTCTTTGTATTAAATTTTTGATAGCTTGATTAACATGTGTCTTGGCATGTTTCTCCCTGGATTTATCCTGTATGGGACTCTCTGTTCTTCCTGGACTTGATTAACTATTTCCTTTCCCATATTAGGGAAGTTTTCAACTATAATCTCTTCAAATATTTTCTCAGTCCCTTTCTTTTTCTCTTCGTCCTCTGGGACCCCTATAATTCGAATGTTGGTGCGTTTAATGTTGTCCCAGAGGTCTGTGAGACTGCCCCCAATTCTTTTCATTCATTTTTCTTTATTCTGCTCTGCAGTAGTTATTTCCACCATTTTATCTTCCAGGTCACTTATCCGTTCTTCTGCCTCAGTTATTCTGCTATTGATCCCTTCTAGAGAATTTTTAATTTAATTTATTGTGTTGTTCATCACTGTTTGTTTACTCTTTAGTTCTTCTAGGTCCTTGTTAAATGTTTCTTGTATTTTCTCTATTCTATTTCCAAGATTTTGGATCATCTTTACTATCATTATTCTGAATGCTTTTTCAGATAGACTGCCTATTTCCTCTTCATTTGTTAGGTCTGGTAGGTTTTTGCATTGCTCCTTCATCTGCTGTGTGTTTCTCTGTCTTCTCATTTTGCTTAATTTACTGTGTTTGGGGTCTCCTTTTCGCAGGCTGCAGGTTCGTAGTTCCTGTTGTTTTTGTTGTCTGTCCCCAGTGGCCTAGGTTGGTTCAGTGGGTTGTGTAGGCTTACTTTTGGAGGGGACTAGTACCTGTGTTCTGGTGGATGAGGATGGATCTTGTCTTTCTGGTGGGCACGTCCACATCTGGTGGTGTGTTTTGGGGTGTCTGTGGCCTTATTATGATTTTAGGCAGTCTCTGCGCTAATGGATGGTGTTGTATTCCTGTCTTGCTAGTTGTTTGGCATAGGGTGTCCAGCACTGTAGCTTGCTGGTAGTTGAGTGGAGCTGGGTCTTGGCATTGAGATGGAGATCTCTGGGAGATTTTTGCTGTTTGATATTACGTGGAGCTGGGAGGTCTCTTGTGGACCAGTATACTGAACTTGGGTCTCCCAGCTCAGTTGCACAGCCCTGACGCCTGGCTGGAGCATCAAGAGCTTGTCCTCCACACAGCTCAGAATAAAAGTGAGGAAAAAAAGAAAGAAGAAAGAAGAAGATAAAATAAAATAAAATAAAATAAAGTTATTAAAATAAAAAATAATTATTAAGAAAAAAAATTTTAAGTAATAAAAAACAAATCAAACTAAAATGGACAGACAGAACCCTATGACAAATGGTAAAAGCAAAGCTATATAGACAAAATCACACAGAGAAGCGTACACATACACACTCACAAAAAGAGAAAAAGGGGAAAAATATATATATATATCGTTGCTCCCAAAGTCCACCTCCTCAATTTGGGATGATTCATTGTCTATTCAGGTGTTCCACAGATGCAGTGTTCATCAAGTTGTTTGTGGAGCTTTAATCCGCTGCTTCTGAGGCTGCTGGGAGAGATTTCCCTTTCTCTTCTTTGTTTGCACAGCTCCCGGGGTTCAGCTTTGGATTTGGACCCGCCTCTGCGTGTAGGTCGCCTGAGGGCGTTTGTTCTTCACTCAGACAGAACGGGGTTAAAGGAGCAGCTGCTCTGGGGGCTCTGGCTCACTCAGGCTGCGGGGAGGGAGGGGCACGGATGCGGGGCAAGCCTGCGGCGGCAGAGGCCGGCGTGACGTTGCAGCAGCCTGAGGCTGGCCGTGCATTCTCCCGGGGAAGTTGTCCCTGGATCACGGGACCCTGGCAGTGGCGGGCTGCACAGGCTCCCGGGAGGGGAGGTGTGGATAGTGAGTGACCTGTGCTCACACAGAGGCTTCTTGGTGGCGGCAGCAGCAGCCTTAGCGTCTCATGCCCGTCTCTGAGGTCCGCGCTGATAGTCGCGGCTCGCGCCCATCTCTGGAGCTCATTTAAGCGGCGCTCTTAAAACCCTCTCCTCGCGCACCAGGAAACAAAGAGGCAAAAAGAAGTCTCTTGCCTCTTAGGCATCTCCAGACCTTTTCCCGGACTCCCTCCCAGCCAGCCGTGGCACACTAGCCCCCTTCCGGCTGTGTTCATGCTGCCAACCCCAGTCCTTTCCCTGCGATCCGACCGAAGCCCGAGCCTCAGCTCCCAGCCCCGCCCGCCCTGGTGGGGGAGCAGACAAGCATCTCAGGCTGGTGAGTGCTGGTCAGCGCCGAGCCTCTGTGTGGGAAACTCTCCGCTTTGCCCTCCGCACCCCTGTTGCTGCGCTCTCCTCCATGGCTCTGAAGCTTCCCCCCTCCGCCACCTGCAGTCTCCACCTGCAAAGGGGCTTCTTAGTGTGTGGAAACCTTTCCTCCTTCACAGCTCCCTCCCACTGGTGCAGGTCCCATCCCTATTCTTTTGTTTCTGTTTTTTCTTTTTTCTTTTGCCCTACCCAGGTACATGGGGAGTTTCTTGCCTTTGGGGAGGTCTGACATCTTCTGCCAGCGTTCAGTAGGTGTTCTGTAGTTGTTCCACATGTAGATGTATTTCTGATGAATTTGTGGGGAGGAAGGTGATCTCCGCATCTTATTCTTCCACCATCTTGAAGCTCCTCCCCATATTTTAAAAATAAGAAGCATAATATTTCCTACCACAGTGTTGTTAGGAGTATAGAAGACAGTATATGTGACATTAGAATGCTTTGCTTATAGAAGATTCTCAAATATTTAATTTACTGGAATTTCTTTGGAATTATCCCTCTTATATGAAGTCCAAGTGATTAAGTTTCAATAAGGTAAGATATCCACAGCTTTTACTATTAGAAATGTGAAGCCTCCTTGTTTGTTATGCCAATCAAATGAGGTTGTCCAAATAAATTCCTCAATTCTTTTGGATTGAAAGAAGAATTCAAAAGAATCCATTGCAGGAAGGAATGTGTTATGATACCTGTGATCCAGTAAATTCTAGCTCCAGCTAAATAAAATTCTAAGGCAGTCTTTTCTTTTACTTGCACAACGTTTTGCTGGGTACAGATCTCAAACTCAGGCAAATAATGGTCCCTGTAAAGTGGAACTCAAAAAGTCATCACAAAGAAGTACACAGAGTAAAGGTAATTTGGACAAGATTACAATGATGTCTAGCCAAATCTAGCTCCTGGAGGTAATGCTACAGCTATCATACTTAATACTTTTAATATTTCTTTATTGACTCAGCTGACTGTTTGTTCTTCACTTCATTTCTGGCAGAAAGTCCACAGTTTTTCAGACCACCAATAATTATTCTAAAATGTTTAAATATGAAGAGTTCTTGCCTTGTGCTATGTTAACTGAGGCCTTAAACTAAATGATGAAGAAAAATTCCCATGCATCCATGCCTCAAAATCAAAATCCAATTTGAGCAAATCTCTTTCACTGTCATAAAAATGCAACCTCAGTCTCTTATCTCAAGTGAGACTCAGAAAAGCCCTCCCCAAAAGTGCCCCGTTTTGTGCCCAGACCAAACCTGAGGACCGCATGTCATTTATATGTACCGTAGGAAACAGGAAAAAGCAACAGAACCAATCTAAGTGAGGTGTCAGTAAGGAACACCAATTCCATTGATGTCATGAGGCCTGATTTAGTTGCTGGTGAGTTTTATAGAACTCCAGATATACTGCCACTTATATAGACTATTTTCATTATCAACAGAATTTTAGACAATATGGGGAGGCATAAAACAGTCCTTGTTTGTATGGAGTTATAATCTATGTTGATAATGAACACCTTTAGGAAAGTGAAACCAGAATTAAAAAATAAAGAAAATGGGAAAAGTGATTTTACGATTTAATGATTAATCATATCATGAAGTCAGTTGTACATTTAACAAAAATTTAAAAGCCTACAATTTGACAGGCAGTAGGTACAATTAAAAGCCAGCAGTGTTTACCTATAGAAACAGATTTTTGATATAGGTACTGGAAGTAATTTCTCTGCTATATTTAGATGCAAGAACTATATCTCCATAGGATCTGTGAACTTAAAAAATAGAAAAAGAAACTGGAAGGTGTTTTGTGAACAAATTCAAGGGGATTTATGAGTGAAGGGTAATGGTAATTTATACTAGCTTCAATATATTGAAATTTTATGTTAATGGCTAATATTTACTGAGTAGTCACTATGTCACAGGCATTGTCTTAGGCACTTTCACATGAATTAATTTATTTAATCTACACAATAATATTTTGAGGTAGATGCTATTTACCCCATTTTAACCAGTGAGGAAATGGATATACACATGTGAAATAACTTTCTTAGGTTAAACAGCTCATAAGTAGCAAAGCTGGGGTTGGAATTCAGGAAATTGGGCATCAGAGTTGAGTCATAGCCACTAGGTATACTGATTTCCTGTCAAATAAATAGAGTGTTTAAGAAAAGTTTCCTATTTTGTTGAATTCAATATACTTTTTAAACTATAAAAGGAAAATACTGCTTCATTTGTTTTGTTGTCTAGCATGCTTCGATGATCAATTCAGTCTCTACTCTCTTCCATGTTCCCACAACAGTAACCACAGCACACACCTGAAATTAGATGTGGCATGTAGAGCTAAAGCTTGCATGGATTCAGATCATTTGTCTTCATAAGACATTATTACAGTAAAAGTGGAGGAAATTGAGAGAGGGGTGCAGCTGCTGGAGAATGTAGAGAGAGGGAGGGGAATGAAAAGCCCAGAGAAAAGGAGATAAAAGTATTTGAACTGTGAAATGGCCAGAGCACAATTAGTGCCAGGATTTTTAAAAAGATAACAGCAATAACTGTATCTACCTTCTTTGCCTTTTTATCAATAATTATGATCTATGAAAATCTATGCAAATTATTAAATTATACACGTACATATACATTTATATATTTATGTATATATGCATGTGTGTGTATATATATGTTTTTTAATCATAAATTTAAAAAGTTTTTTCTACCCACTCCTCTTTCTTACTTTATCATGAGAAAAACAGTAGGCATGATAGGGTATAGACCCTACTTTAGTGAAAACATACCCCCCAAAAACACATCCCAGGGAAAGAACTCTAAGTCAACAGAAATATAAAGCATGTAATCAGAGCACTGAGAGGCTTAGGGTTCACTTATTCAGTCAATATTTCAGGTAGTCCTGGGTATGGGTCTGGTCTCTCTCTCAAGCCACATTGTTCCAGATCATGTCAGGGGATAACTATTGATATTTCTAGATTTTGTCTTTACCCAAATTGTCACAATGAAAACCCATAACTTCCCTTTTCTCTTCTATCACTGATTAGGAAGTAGGAGTAAGACAAAGAAGAAGAGTTTTTCTTTTTTGTTTTTCCTTTTTAGAATAACAGTATATATATATATTAATGCCGTATCATTTATTACAACCTAAAATGCATGCTGGAAGAAAACGAATAGCTATGACCCACCTACAATTTGCTTAGAAGCTATTTAAAAAAATGTTTTATATTGGAGTATAGTTGACTAACAATGTTGTGTTAGTTTCAGGAGTACAGCAAAATGATTCATTTACACATATACATGTATCTATTCTTTTACAAATTCTTTTCCCATTTAGGTTATTACAGAATATTGAGCAGAGTTCTCTGTGCTATATAGTAGGTCCTTGTTGGTTATCTATTTTAAATATAGGATACAGTATATGTCAATCCCAAATTCCCAATCTATCCCTCCCCCCTACCCTTCCCCACTGGTAATCATAAGTTTGTTCTCTGTCTGTTTCTGTTTCACAACTAAGTTCATTTGTACCATTTTTATAGATTCCACATATAAGCAGTATCATATGATGTTTGTCTTTCTCTGTCTAACTTACTTCTCTTAGTATGATAATCTCCAGGTCCATCCATGTTGCTGCAAATGGCATTATTTCATTCTTTTTAATGGCTGAGTAATATTCTGTTGTATATATATACCACATCTTCTTTATCCCTTCAACTATTGATAGACATTTAGGTTGCATCCATGTGTTAGCTATTGTAAATGGTGCTGCTATGAACATTCGGCTCTATGTATCTTTATGAATTATGGTTTTCTCAGGGTATATGCCCAGGAGTGGGATTGCTGGATCATATGGTAGCTCTATCTTTAGTTTTTTAAGGAACAGTTTTCATCCTGTTCTCCATAGTGTCTGTATCAATTTACATTCCCACCAACAGTGTAAGAGGGTCCCCTTTTCTCCACACCCTCTCCAGCATTTATTGTTTGTAGACTTCTTGCTGATGGCCATTCTGACTGGTGTGAGGTGATATCTCATTGTAGTTTTGATTTGCATTTCTCTAATAATTAACGATGTTGAGCATCCTTTCATGTACCTCTTGGCATCTGTAGGTCTTCTTTGGAGAAATGCTTAGAAGCTATTTTTAACCATTGTCTTCAGAGTCAGAAAAAGATGGTGAATGGCATCTGAAGAATCAGTGTGGTAGTGCTTTGCAGTACTTGCAGAGGAATGGACATATGGGTGTGGAGGATGAATCGAAGTTCATGATAACACCTCAATCACATTTTTACAGAAGCATTGAAAAAGGAAACAGGCATACTGCAAAATATATTCACTATAAGCATATGTGAGAGACTAGACAACAGGGAGTGAGAATGTTTGCTTTCATGACTGACAAATCAGAAACAAGGACTAAGGAATTTCTGATTCTGGCTTGACAGCATGTGGAATTCCACCGACCCACTCTCAGCTATACTGGTGAAAACTTTAAAAAACCAACTTATTTTAAGTTTTTGGAAAGGCATTATGGTTTTATAGCAAGTGAGGAAATATTTATTCAAGATGTTCTACTAAAACCTGTTAAGAACTACCAGAATCTATTGCATTTGAACCAAGACCCATACCCTTCCTTCCCCTTTCCAGCTAGCAAGACATAAATTCCACTTGGACTGGTAAAGCCAAGATCACAGGGTTGGATTCCTCTTCCCCAGGATCCTGTTCAGAAGGCTATCTTTCCAGGAGGGGCAGGATTTAAGTTTTTCTCAACCTGCTTGCAGCTATCTCTTACTGAGGCTATTTTCTGTCTGAGAATAGTTGAGAGGTAGAGACCACCTTCTTCCACTCAGTCCCATTTTTTTTTTTAATAGATCTTTATTGGAGTATAATTGCTTCACAATACTGTGTTTGTTTCTGTTGTAAAACAAAATGAAATCAGCCATATGCATACATATATCCCCATATCCCTTCCCTCTTGAGCCTCCCTCCCACCCTCCTTATCCCACAACTCTCTAAGTCATCGCAAAGCATCGAGCTGATCTCCCTGTGCTATGCTGCTGCTTCCGACTAGTTAACTATTTTACGTTTGGCAGTGTATATATGTTGATGTTACTCTCACTTCGCCCCAGCTTCCCCTTCCTACCCCCGTGTCCTCAACTCTATTCTCTATGCCTACGTCTTTATTCCTGTGCTGCCTCTAGGTTCATCAGTACCATTTTTTTTTTTTTTAGATTCCATATATATATGTTAGCATATGGTATTTTTTTTCTCTTTCTGACTTACTTCACTCTGTATGACAGACTCTAGGTCTATCCACCTCACTACAAGTAACTCAATTTCAGTTCTTTTTATGGCTGAGTAATATTCCATTGTATATATGTGCCACATCTTCTTTACCCATTCATCTGTTGACGGACATTTAGGTTTGTTCCATGTCCTGGCTGTTGTAAATAGTGCTGCAATGAACAGTGTGGTACATGTCTCTTTTTGAATTATGGTTTTCTCAGGATATATGCCCAGTAGTGGGATTGCTGGGTCATATGGTAGTTCTACTTTTAGTTTTTTAAGGAACCTCCATACTGTTCTCCATAGTGGTTGTATCAATTTACATTCCCACCAACAGTGCAGGAGGGTTCCTTTTCACCACACCCTTTCCAGCATTTATTGTTTCTAGATTTTTGATAGTGGCCATTCTGACCAGTGTGAGGTGATACCTGATTGTAGTTTTGATTTCCATTTCTCTAATAATTAGTGATGTTGAGCATCTTTTCATGTACCTCTTGGCCATCTGTATGTCTTCTTTGGTGAAATGTCTATTTAGGTTTTCTGCCCATTTTTTAACTGAATTATTTGTTTTTTTGATATTGAGCTCCATGAGCTGTTTGTATATTTTGGAGATTAATCCTTTGTCTGTTGTTTCATTTGCAAATATTTTCACCCATTCTGATGGTTGTCTTTTTGTCTTGTTTATGGTTTCCTTTGTTGTGAAAAAGCCTTTAGGTTTCATTAGGTCCCATTTGTTTATTTTTGTTTTTATTTCCATTACTCTAGGAGGCGGGTCAAAAAACATCTTGCTGTGGTTTATGTCAAAGAGTGTTTTTCCTGTTTTCCTCTAAGAGTTTTATAGTGTCTGGTCTTACATTTAGGTCCTTAATCCATTTGGAGTTTATTTTTGTGTATGTTTGTGTATGTTGTGTTTGTTTGGTAGTGTTCTAATTTCATTCTTTTACATGTAGGTGTACAGTTTTCCCAGCATCACTTATTGAAGAGGCTGTCTTTTTCCATTGTATGTTTTTGCCTCCTTTGTCATAAATTAGGTGACCATATGTACGTGGCTTTATCTCTGGACTTTCTATCCTGTACCATTGATCTATATTTCTGTTTTTGTGCCAGTATCATATTTTCTTGATTACTGTAGCTTTGTAGTATAGTTTGAAGTCAGGGAGCCTGATTCCTATAGCTCCGTTTTTCTTTCTCAAGATTACCGGTTTGCAGGGCAGATATTGAGACACAGATGTAGAGAACAAACTTATGGACACCAAGGGGGGAAAGCGGCGGCGGGTAGGGGTGGTGATGTAATGAATTGGGAGATTGGGATTGACATGTATACACTGATGTGTATAAAATGGATGACTAATAAGAACCTGCTGTATAAAAAAATAAATTAAATAAAATTCAAAAAAAATAAACGATTGCTTTGGCTATTCAGGGTCTTTTGTGTTTCCATATGAATTGTAAAATATTTTCTTCCAATTGTATGAAGAATGCCATTGGTCGTTTGATAGGGATTGCATTGAATCTGTAGATTGCTTTGGGTCATATAGTCATTTTCACAATATTGATTCTTCCAATCCAAAAACATGGTATATTTCTCCATGTGTTTATGTCATTTTTGATTTTTTCATCAGTGTTTTATAGTTTTCTGAGTGCAAGTCTTTTGCCTCCTTAGGTAGGTTTATTCCTAGGTATTTTATTCTTTTTGTTGCAATGGTAAATGGGATTTTTTCCTTAATTTCTGATTTTTTGTTTTTAGTGTATAGGAATGTCAGAGATTTCTGTGAATTAATTTTGTATCCTGCAACCTTACCAAATTCATTGATTAGTTCTAGTAGTTTTCTGGTGGCATCTTTAGGATTTTCTATGTAGAGTATCATGTCATCTGCAAACAGTGACAGTTTACTTCTTCTTTTCCAGTTTGTGTTCCTTTTATTTCTTTTCCCTCTCTGATTGTAATGGCTAGGACTTCCAAAACTATGTTGTATAAGAGTGGTGAGAGAGAGGGCAACCTTGTCTTGTTCCTGATCTTAATGGAAATACTTTTAGTTTTTCACCATTGAGTATGATGTTTGCTGTGGGTTTGTCATAAATACCCTTTATTATGTTGACGTAGGTTCCCTCTATGCCCATTTTCTGGAGAGTTTTTATCATAAATGGGTGTTGAATTTTGTCAAAAGCTTTTTCTGCATCTATTGAGATGATCATATGGTTTTTATTCTTCAATTTGTTATTATGGTGTATCACATTGATTGATTTGCATATACTGAAGAATCCTCGTATCCCTGGGATAAATCCCACTTGATCTTGGTGTGTGATCCTTTTAATATGTTGTTGGATTCTGTTTGTTAGTATTTTGTTCAGGATTTTTGCATCTATGGTCAGAGTAATATTGGTCTATAATTTTCTCTTTTTGTGACATCTTTTTCTGGTTTTGGTATAGGGTGATGGTGGCTTCATAGAATGAATTTGGGTTGTTCCTCCCTCTGCAATTTTTTGGAAGCGTTTGAGAAGGATGGGTGTTAACGCTCCTCTACATGTTTGATATAATTTGCCCATGAAGCCATCTGGTCCTGGACTTTTGTTTGTTGAAAGATTTTTAATTTCAGTTTCAATTTAATTACTTGTGATAGGTCTGTTTATATTTTCTAATTCTTCCTGGTTCAGTCTTGGAAAATTGTACCTTTCCAAGAATTTGTCCATTTCATCGTGGTTGTCCATTTTATTGGTATGTAGTTGTTAGTAGTAGTCTCTTATAATCCTTTATATTTCTGCAGTGTCAGTTGTGACTTCTCCTTTTTCGTTTCTAATTTTATTGATTTTGTTCCTCTCCCTTTTTTTCTTGATGAGTCTGGCTAAGGGTTTATCAGTTTTGCTTATCTTCTCAAAGAACCAGCTTTTAGTTTTATTGATCTTTGCTACTATTTCTTCATTTCTATTTCATTTATTTCTGCTTTGATCTTTATGATTTGTTTCCTTCTACTGACTTTGGGTTTTCTTCGTTTTTCTTTCTCTAGTTGCTTTAGGTGTAGGGTTAAATTGTTTATTTGAGTTTTTCTTGTTTCTTGAGGTGAGATTGAATTGCTATAAGCTTCTCTCTTAGCATTGCTTTTGTTGTGTCTCATAGGTCTTGGGTCATTGTGTTTTCATTGTCATTTGTTTTTATGTATTTTTTTATTTCTTCTTTGATATCTTCAGTTACTTCTTGGTTATTTAGTGGGGCACTGTTTAGCCTCCATGTATTTCTGGTTTTTACAGTTTTTTTCCTGTAATTTGGATGCTGTGCTCTGACAATGCTGAGACTACTGGGACCCCAATCATCTACACCCCATCTCATGTGGTGGGCATTTAAAAACCAAGAGAGGCAAGCTACGGAGATCTGGAGATGCTGCCTCAACACCCATCAGGCACATAGTTTCTAAAGAGGGGATGCCCCTGAGAGACAAACATGTCATTGTCCCTTTGCCCAACTCTAAAACCATAACTATAGAACAGTGAGCTCCAAATCCCTACCCAAAGGAGTTGACTTTTTTACTATAAAATGTAGAGAAGTTCAAGCCTAAGGACACTCTCTAAAACAGTGGAAGTTGTGACCAAAACAGCTGGGAGAAAATTCCTAGATTCATTGGAATGGAGGCTAAACTATTTACACACCAGTTGGTTTTTCAGACAGAAATGGGGAGAAAGAGTTTGGGAGAACACTTGTGGGGTCAGAAAATCTCCAACATCGACCTCAGGAACTATTCTTTAAAGGAAATGAACTTTGCTCTGATTAATCTGTGAATCAATTTGTGCCCCAGGAAAATACTGAAAACAATAGAGAAATCACCTAGCAATTAGTGGAGCTTAAGATTTGGGTGTAGTTAGGGGAGCTCAAAGGAAGTCTTATCAAAACCACTTTAATTCAAGGGTAACTTTGGAAATACCAAAGGCTATGCCCTCTGAGAAGCAATCAGAGGCTTAACAATATTGAATCTTCTCAATATCACATTATAGTTCTCCATTTATTTAGGACTTCTTCAGTTTCTCTCAACACTTGACTTTTATTTTTAAAACTTCAGTATGACTACTATGAGGAAGACTGTGAGCATTAGATAATAATACTAATAATGTGCATTTGCTCTGTGCTGACTCTTTAGCACATAGTAAAGTGCTATTAGGTAACTAATATTTGTTGGCTGATCTGATTTCTAACAGATAGTGAATGTTTACTGTATGCTACAAAGTAGGTGTTGTATATTTGCCACATTTAATCCTCAGAAATATAATATTATGTAGGTAATCATACTATTCTCTGCATAAATAATATAATACATTAGATAACATGAAATAGATCTCATTCTCTTTCTTCCTTTCCATAAAAATGAACAAAATACACCTCTTTTTAAATGAGCTTTCAGAAATACCAGATTTGACAGGTAATGTACTCATTGAGTGTGGAGAAAGGAAGAATGAGGGGCAGGAATGGGTGGTGATTCCTGTTTATACTCAGCAGCTTTTCTGAAGAAAACTATCAATACTTTGCATATTTGCTTGACACTAAAAATTGAAAGTAAAATTATAAAGACTATATGTCAAATTTTATTTTTACATACAGTTTATGGTTATCATTCTTTTATAGTCTGGAATACTTATGTTGAAATAGCAAAATCTGATAGAAGAGTTTTTAAAGTTCAACAACTTGTAGCTCCATTTGCCAGGAATAAAATATTTAAGGTAAAATTGATTAGTATACTTGCATTTCTAGCTTAAATAAACTCTATTTTTAAATGTAATGTACTAAGAATGCTAATGGTATCAACAAAATAAATTGTTCATAATTCATGTTAATATTCTTAAGCTAATATACAGACTTAAGTTGTATGATAAACCCTTTAAAACAATTATAAAAATCTTCTCTGTAATTTCCACTTTTTGAAAAACATCCCCATTCCATAACACATTTTTCATGGCTGAAAAATGCACTTTTTTCTTCTCTTTTTTACTCTTTCCATCCTTGTATTTATTGAGATAAGTAATTTAGCATGTGTGAAACATGAAATAAAATGGAGTCATTTATGTCAAGGAGTTTTAAAATGAAACCAGGAGGCCACTAAAAAGGTGGACCTTAGTCACATCCTCACCAGGTGGAGCCATGAACTTTTGAAATGGGCCAAACCACAAATATTCCAAGGACTCTGCAAGAACACTGTTGTCAAGGTAATAGACTTTTACCTCTCTCTAGTGATAGCCTTAGCAATCAATCATGTTTAGCCAAGACTAGCTTCTACTTCCAACTCCAATTAAATTTTTTGTAATATAAATCTCCCTTCTTTGCCTTTAAAAGCCCCTAAATTTTATTCCCTAAGTGGAACACTCTTTAGGCTACTACCTGAATCTGTGTGCCCCAAATTACAATTATTCTATTACAAATAAACACTTTATTTTTGAGTATTGTCTCCTAGGTTTGTCTAGGTGACATATTTGGTGTCAGAAGTGGGACCTGAGGCAATCTCACCACTGCAGGACTGATGTTTCCTGGAGTTGTGTATGAGCCTTTTGTGCTCACTGCATCCCTGAATGGTATCTCCTCTGACCATGAGTCCTCTCAGGCACCAATCTCCCTCCTTTTGTTTGAGGGAGCCACCTTTCTTTGGGATCTGAGGACAGTTGCCCTGGGATGACTGTCTGGCTATGCTGGCTCATGACCATTGCTGCTGGAGGGCTTCCCCTCAGTAGGAGTTTCCCTGGCTGGTGAATACTCTACCTTTTGTTTGCATTACCACTGGAGGGGTTTCCCTGCTTGATAAGTACTCTACCTGTGTGTGCATTTTTCCACATTATTGGACTCCCTTTTCCTAAGTCTCT
Source organism: Balaenoptera acutorostrata (assembly GCF_949987535.1). Classification (NCBI taxonomy): domain Eukaryota; kingdom Metazoa; phylum Chordata; class Mammalia; order Artiodactyla; family Balaenopteridae; genus Balaenoptera; species Balaenoptera acutorostrata. The sequence goes on from NC_080072.1 coordinate 69,638,506, forward strand.
TCTAGAGATTCCTACCTCAGGGATTCTAGCTAGTTTTATGTTTAAGAACTATGGTCCTTTCTTTTGTAAAGTTTTGTCCTAGTGGACCAACAATACCAGAGCCCATTTAAGACCAGACAAATTGAATGAGATCTTTAATTTCTAAAGAGTCAATAGTGCTACCTTCTGGCACACCTGTAAATATCTTCAAAAATGTTAAAATCTTACTAAGCATGCTTTGTGTTCTGAGAGCTTGACTTGGTAACCATCAGGTTGGGAGCCCCAAAATATAGCTGGACAGAAATGTGTGTTGAACTTCATTTGCATCTAGTGTCCTACCAAACTGCTGCCAATCCTCCAGGAATTACAACCTAGAGTTACAGTAGTACTTATGAGGAATGTTCCAATCAGATTAAAATCATTTAAGAATTTCACTTAAAGGCAAAGTCTTCAAAATTCCAAAAATAGCTTTATTGAAGGTTTCACTGCAAAAAACTAATAAAAAATTAAAGATAAGAGGTGCCTAAACAAACAACAAAAAATGAGTACATGATTGTAAACAAAAGTCACTAAGTTAATGGCCTTATATCCCCATATCTACTTTTGAAGGAGGGCCACAGTATGGGCCTCTCCCAGAGCTGAGAAGACTCTAAGGGATTTTCTGGTAAACTGCTATGTTATTCCCTTAAACACCCAAGGGGGAACTAAAATTAAAATTAATTAAAGAAAAAAAAAACCCTTCCCAATTTCTAGGAAATATTGAAGTTACACTCCCTACTTTAAATCTGACTCAGAACCTGCAGATGGCATCCTGGAAAAAACTAACAGATGGTATCCTGGAAAAAAACTAAAAGAAGCCCACTGAGGGTGGGAATTTTTATCAGAATCAGCATCCCCTGCATTGATGTCTGCAGTGCCCAGTTGAGAAAGGAAAATAACACATCACATTGTATCTTCCTTTCCCAATCCAGACTTATTGGTTATTGATACTTTTTCTCCTAAGGATTTCTCCCAAAGAATCTATTGCCTTCTTGCTTGTCTCATTTTACATCCTAAGAACCTGGCTTTACTTTCTGACTGCCTGAGACATGAAAGTTGTCAATTCTGTCATTTGGCTATCTTTGGGAGTGACTCTAAATTTTGTAAAGATAATATCTTTTGGACTGTTTTGAGGTGTTCAGTACTTCCCCAATATTTATTGTTTGGCCCAGCTGAAAATTGACAAGATATTTAAAAGAAATTTTAAAGTAACTCTGTAGCCAAACATTGATCAAATTGGAAGCTAATATTCAGAGCTCAGTAAGAATTTTTTTTTAGGCCTTCTCCTCCAAGCTAAATTTACCCAGAGGGGGAAAGTGTCCAACATAGGTGGGCGGATGCATCAGTCCTTTAGAATACAGACTATAACCCAGTTCTTTGAGGAACTGAGAGCAACAATCCTTATTTCAAAAATTCTTCCAAAACTAGAAATAAATCTCAAGAGGCAGTTCAAAGTTCCCAGAACATCCCCTATTTATCTTAAAAGACTTGTAACTCACATTTTTTTCCTGTGCCTTTTAGATATAAAAGTTGTACAGCATCTCCTCTGGGAACTCTTATCTTCACCATCTCCAATTCCTAAGATTAAAAAGGGGGGCGGGATGTGTAAGGCCTTTTTAAAAATATAAACTGCTGTAGAAACACCTTTGCCCCAAAATCTAGTAGTTCAAGGAAACTTTTAAAACAAAAACTATAAGATCTCTCTTTTACATCTATCCGTATGTCTGTATGTATCTATATATGGTGTCAGTATGTGTATGTTGTATATATGTGATAGATTGATAGATAGATAGAAACTAACCCAATGTTTTTCAAGCCCACATGATCTAGTATTATTCTTTAATAAATAAAAGCAAGATTATTGGCTTTATTTAAAAAGACATGCCTTTAGATTTATCAACATTAAGTATAATACATTTATTCTGCCTAAGTTAACTAAAAGTTAAATAAGTTCATGTTATCTCTGTTACAAAATTTGTCAGGAAAAAAAAAGCTTAAGGTGATAATAATGGCTAACTGCTTTAATACCTCATGAAATTTTCATGAGAAATCTAAGTATGAACAGATGAATTTAATATTTGTAAGTATGATTAAAAGTTTTTAGCTGAACATTTTAACAATAATTGTGTATCATAGCATATGTGCTTAAAAATAACTTTCAAAATTCTTTTTTGGTTATTAGAAACCTTAAAGTTTTACAAAGTTGAGTTAAATGATGAATTAAGTTAAATTCAGTAAATATCTATATCACTTCCAAATGAGATAAAATACTGAGCATTAATTGCTAAACAAGTCCAAGCTTACCTACTTTTGACCTCTAATTACAAACTAAAGATATTTGGGTCTTTTAGTAAACATGTTTTATGCCACATTAAAAGATTGTACTATGAAAAAGTGTATGCTTCAAGAAATGATGAAATATATTTATAAACTTACCATTCAAAAAATAATGCTGGTATACAGAGAGTTCACAATTACTTACTTCATAGTTTTCACTAGAAATTAAAATTTCTGAGGATTAAGGATTCTAATCAACATATATGATTAAAACTGCTAAAATAATAAGATAAACAATTCTGTATGTAAGTAAAATAAGATGTATTTTGGGGTAAGAAAAGGTATGAGGTATAGAGATACATTTTACTGAGGGGAAAGAAAATAATAAAGTGGGTTATTTCTAAATTGGATAGAGGACAAGGAACAAACTAAAATGGACATTGAAAGTTGTAGAAGGTTTGTGGAAAAGGAACCTTGAGAAAAGAGTTTATCATTGGTCAAGATTGAAATAGATTGAAATAAGTAAATTAGTTTCAATACCAAAAGTAAGCTGGTATAAATTTAGAATTTGGTTTTTCTCTCTGTTTAAAGGACAAACCTTAAACATAAAACATTGAGAGAAGAGGAAACAGCGGAGAAAGAGAGAATTTTGAATAGTCAAGTTGGCTAAAATTAAATTAACTATAAGCAATTTTAATTTAAGATTTACTACCAATGGTGCCCTTATGTAAAACTAAAACTTAGTTATCTTCCAACTGCTAAAAGGACAAAGTTCATGAGACTATTGTTCTGCTCTTGATAAAGAGATTATAAAGGATTTTTTTTAACCTTTGAGTAGTTTGCCTAGGAAGTAGGGATATTATGTTTTACAAAAATATATAATTTTCTGTCTTCATCAAGTCTTTGATTACTTAAGCAAATTGAGTCTTTTTAATATTAAAAGAGCTAAGAGGTTTTACAACTATTTAACTTTCTGTATTTGCCTGTGAAGTTTTTAATTCCTACCATGGTTAAATGGACAACTAAATATTGTTTCTTAGTGACCTATGATCCTATTTGACCAAGTGTTTTAAAATCTTTTGATATTTCTGACAAAATTCCCAAAAATCAATTTCTAAATAAAATCTTTTAATCTGAAAGTGACTTTGGGATTTTTTTTTCCAGAGGGCCGCTAGAAAAATCTCAAAAGATTTGTTCTCTCTCTTTGTAGAAAAGAAATGTTAAACCAATTAGGCTTATATGGCATGTTAAATTACACAGGAAGCATTGTCAAATAAGTGATGACAAACTTTATGTTAAATGGCATGGGTGAATGTTATTAATATGTGTTCTAAATATTATATGAATTTCCTAGAAATCTGAGATGTCCTGGTAAAATGTTATCAGTTATATTTCTAGTTATTATCTAAAAATGTATCTTACAAACATAACCAGATTTCTTTGTTAATTGCATTATAAGACTCAGATATTTAGCTATGACATTTTAAATCTTTGTCATTTTTAGACAGTTATTGTTATACTCTAATGTCTTTGTAAAAATGCTTCATCTTCAAAAAGATTCATAGAAAGGACTTTTTGACAAATATAGGTTTCTGATAACTTTCAGATCACACCACTGAACTGTGTAAGAAATTACAGAATTCTAATGGAAAAACTGATGGTTTCATAAAACTGCTAACAAAAGATTAAAATCAATAAGAATTAATTACATAGGACTGAATGAACTGATGAATATAATTATAACTTTTATGACTTTTTGTCTGAAATATTACTGTAAGTCCCCTGCATACGAACCTTCAAGTTGTGAACTTTCAAAGATGTAGACGTGTTCCATCAACGGCAGGCATGACTGAAATTGCAACTTGCCCTCCATCTACTATTGCTGACGATCCTTCAGTTCTACCATCTCCCACCTCTTCTCCCTCCTCCAGTCAGTAACTCTTCTTACCTGTTCACTTGATGCCAGCCCTTCTATGCCAGCTGTTGTACTGTATTACTGTACCTTTCAAGGTACTGTACTGTAAGATTAAAAATGTTTTCTTTATTTTTGTGTTTGTTTGTTTTTTATGTATTATTTGTGTGAAAAGTATTATAAACCTATTACAGTACAGTACCATGTAGCCAATTGTGTTAGTTGGGTACCTAGGCTAACTATGTTGGACTTACAAACAAATTGGACTTACGAACTTGCTCTAGGAATGGAACTCATTCGTATGTAGGAGACTTACTGTACTAGGTTTGTAATCTTTGTTTTCCAGATATAAGGAGACCTTTCCTCTTATGCTAAGTATGACTAAAGCAATTTGGTAAATTATACCTTTGTAAGCAGAATTGAAACATTTAAGTTTTTATCTCTACCTGACTCCTCCAGAATTCAGAAACTTAGTGAGTGTTATTATTGTCATTGCAATATAGTTATTTGCATAAGTTCAATAAGAATGTGTTTTCTTATAATAGGACACAATTTGAAATATTGGTTTTATTAGCAAGGATTTGACTGGAATGCCATATTTGAGAGAGACATGCATATAATCAGATATAATCAGACAGCTTTAAGTAATTAAGATTGACTTTATAGAACCAATAAGACCCCTTGGAAAAACAGCCTGGTACTTCCCAGAAGTCTTACAAGTATCATTTCCTGGCAGGTGCAAGAACCTCAACATATTTGAGGGGAACTTGAGAAGACAGAAATTCACCCAAATCTATAGGTATGGCAGGTGAGTCTGATGGCAAGTCCTTGGATTGGCTTCCTGACATTGAGAGGCATTTAAAAGTCCAATCTGAAATTTCTTATGAAAAGTTCCATCAAAACAGATTTAAAAGAGCCTATATGAAAAAAAAAGAGCCTATATGATCATTCACTTTTCTTGTTACACTTATTTAAATAATCAGACCAAGTCTGTTGAAACTAGAATTATTTTGCTAACAATTTAGTCTTAATTTGCCTATCATTGATAAAAATGGGGATAATTTTAGAGAGAAAGTTATGTTTAAGTAATACACCTTTGTGGATATTAGATTTTCGTGCTGTTCATTTTCTTTGAGGTTTTGTTATATACATGTAAACTGGACTGGTTCCCAAATTCTTCTGATTTCCTCAAATAACTGATTATGACTCTCCAAACTAACATTTCTAATTTGCTCCCTTCCTTTTGATTTGGAATCACTGAGAACTTAAAAATGCTTTTTGTATGTCATAGAATGTTTTGTTATGCTCTCTTCTAGGAGTTTTATGGTGCCACGTTTTATGTTTAAGTCTTTAAGCCATTTTGAGTTTATTTTTGTGCATGGTGTGAGGGTGTGTCCTAACTTCATTGATTTACATGCAGATGTCCAACTTTCCCAGCACCACTAGCTGAAGAGACTGTCTTTTTCCCATTTTATATTCTTGCCTCCTTTATCAAAGATTAATTGTCCCTAAGTGTGTGTATTTATTTCTGGGCTCTCTCTCTGTTCCATTGATCTGTATGTCTGTTTTTATACCAATAGCACACTGTTTTGATTACTGTAGCTTTGTAGTATTGTCTGAAGCCTGGAAGAGTTATACCTTCTGCTTTGTTTTTGTTCCTCAGAATTGCTTTGGCAATTCTGAGTCTTTTATGGTTCCATATAAATTTTTGGATTATTTGTTCCAATTCTGTGAAAAATGTCATGGGTAATTTGATAGGCATTGCATTAAATCTGTAGATTGCTTTGGGTAGTATTGCCTTTTTAATAATATTAATTCTTCCAATCAAAAAGCATGGGTTATCTTTGATTTCCTTTATTAATATTTTATAGTTCTCAGTGTATAAGTATTTTACCTCCTTTGTGAGGTTTATTCCGAGGTTTTTTTTTTTTTTTTGGTGCAATTTTCAAAGGAGTTGTTTTTTACATTCCCTTTCTGATATTTCATTGTTAGTGTAAAGAAATGCAACTGATTTCTGAATGTTAATCTTGTATCCTGCTATTTTGCTGAATTCATTTATTAGATCTAGTAGTTTTTGTATGGAGTCCTTAGGGTTTTCTATATATAGTATTATGTCATCTGCATATGATGACAATTTTACCTCTTCCCTTCCAATTTGCATACTTTTTATTTCTTTTTCTTGTCTGATTGTTGTAGGACTTTCAATACTATGTTGAATAGAAGTGGTGAGAGTGCACATCTTTGTCTTTTTCCATATTTTAGTGGGAAGGCTTTTAGCTTATCACTGTTGAGTATTATATTGGCTATGGGTTTGTCATAAATAGCTTTTATTATGTTGCGATATGTTCCCTGTATACCCACTTTGCTTAGAGTTTTTATCATGAATGGATGTTGAATTTTGTCAAATGCTTTTTCTGCATCTATTGAGATGATCATGTGTTTTTTGAGTTTTTTTTTGTTAATGTGGTATATTACATTGATTGATTTGCATATGTTGAACCATCTTTGTGAGCTTGGGATTAATCCCATTTGGTTGTGATGTATGATCTTTTTTATGTGTTGTTGGATCGGTTTGCTAATATTCTGTTGAGAATTTTTGCATCTGTATTCATCAAAGATATTGGCCTGTAATTTTCTTGTCTGGTTTTAGTATCAGGGTAATGGTAGCTTCATAGAATGTCTTTGGGAGTGTTTCCTCCTCTTCAATCTTTTGGAAGAGTTTAAGAAGAATAGGTATAAGTTATTCTTTGTGTCTTTGGTAGAATTTGCCTGTGAAGCCATCTGGTCCTGGACTTTTGTTTGCAGGGAATTTTTGTGTTTTTTTTCCATTACAGATTCTACTTTACTTCTAATCATCTGTCTGTTCAAATTATCTATTTCTTCCTGATTCAGTTTTGTTGGGCTGTTGTTTTCTTAGGTCAGTCTCCCAAGGCAATAGAAATAAAAACAAAAATAAACAAATGGGACCTAATCAAACTTACAAGCTTTTGCACAGCAAAGAAAATCATAAGAAAACAAAACAAAATGGAATGGGAGAAAATATTTACAAATGATGTGACCGACAAAGGTCTAATCTCCAAAATATAAAAACAGCTCATACAACTCAACAACAAACAAACAAACAACCCAATAGAAAAATGTGCAGACCTTAATAGACATTTCTCCAGAGAAGACATACCGATGGCCAGTAGGCACATGAAAGGGTGCTCAACATCACTAATTATTAGAGAAATGCAAATCAAAATTACAGTGAGGTACCACCTCACACTGATCAGAATGGCCATCATTAAAATGCCTACAAATAACAAATGCCAGATAGGATGTGGAGAAAGGGAACCCTCCTACACTGTTGGTGGGAATGTAAGTTGGTGCAGCCACTATGGAAAACAGTATGGAGGTTCCTCAGAAAACTAAAGTTAGAATTAACATATGCTACAGCAATCCCCACTCCTGGGCATATACCCAGATAAAAACTATAATTCAAAAAGATACATGCACCCTTATGTTCATAGCAGCAGGATTCACAATAGCCAAAACATGGAAACAACTAAATGTCCATCAACAGATGAATGGATAAAGAAGAAGTGGTACAAGTATACAATGGAATACTACTCAGCCATAAAAAAGAACAAAAATTGACATTTGCAGCAACATGAATGCAACTAGAGATTATCATACTAAGTGAAGTAAGTCAGAAAGAGAAAGACAAATACCATATGATATCATTTATATGTGGAATTAAAATATGGCACAAATGAACCTATCTACAAAACAGAAACCGACTCACAGACATAGAGATTAGACTTGTGGTTGCCAAATGGGAAGGGGGGAGGAGAGGGATGGACTGAGAATTTGGTGTTGTTAGATGCAAATTATTACATTTAGAATGGACAAACAACAAAGTCCTACTGTATAACACAGAGAAATTTATCCAATCTGCTTGGATAAACTATAATGGAAAATAATACTTAAAAAATAGAATGTATATATGTGTAAAACTGAGTCACTTTGCTATACAGCAGACTGGCACAACATTGTAAATCTACTTCAATAAAAAAAATATTGTTCTATGAAAAAAACTGCCTTTTTTCCCAAACTTCTGCAAACTGAAATTAGACAACTTAATATAAACTTTAGAAAAGTTGTCACAATAGCTCATGTTTGCACAATCTTTGTGCCTGTTGCTGTATGGACCATTCAGAAAGTTTACCAATACACCTGATGAGATCATCTGGGGCATTAAAACTGCAAACCAGGAAAATCTGTCAGATTGCCACTGTCTGCCCTTACTCTATCTGAAGATGCTTCAAGCCTGACATTTAGAAATCTCAACAGGCAGGCTTGAGGACTCAGACACTGGGTTTATAATTTGCTCCAACCATTAACTTTTGTTTTTCCTTTGCTTCCCTCAGTGTTTGATAAACTGATAGGTAACCATAGTTATATTATACTATATAATATGTCACTTGTTAAAAAATATCCAGTCTTGGAACTGCAAAGATTCAGTCTTTAACTGCATGATCATGTCTTTGGCTTTCTTAGAATAGGATTAGTCTGTAATAGATGAAAAAAATCATCTTTGGATTCCTAGAAGTCACTTGTCAAGTTCTGCCCATGATAAACTGCAAAGTGAAAGAGAATTGCTTATTTATATAAAACAATAATTAATGCCCTAATAGAGCTTCCAAAGACGCTCTATGTTCCCCACTCTGTGCACCTTCATTTCCTGATCTGTAAAATGGGCATAACAGTAGAGTCTATCTCATAAGGTTGTTAATAGGGTCAAATGTTAATGTAAAATAGACAGTAATATATGAGGAATATAATAATTGACATGCATGTGTCAATGAGTACATGAGTACTTATGTCAAAGGTTTTAAAATAGAGCTAAGAGGCCATTAAGGAGGTGGACCTTACCCACGTCCTCACCAGGTAGAACCATGAAATTTTTTTTTTAACATCTTTATTGGAGTATAATTGCTTTACAATGGTGTGTTAGTTTCTGCTTTATAACCTGAGAAAACCATAATTCAAAAAGAGTCATGTACCACAACGTTCATTGCAGCACTATTTACAATAGCCAGGACATGGAAGCAACCTAAGTGTCCATCAACAGATGAATGGATAAAGAAGATGTGGTACATATATACAATGGAATATTACTCAGCCATAAAAAGAAATGAAATTGAGTTATTTGTAGTGAGGTGGATGGACCTAAAGTCTGTCATACAGAGCGAAGTAAGTCAGAAAGAACCATGAACTTTTGAAATGGGCCAAACCACAAATATTCCGAGGCCTCTGCAAGAACACCTGCAATTTGTCAAGCTAATGAACTTTAACCCCCTCTAGTGATAGCCTTAGCAATCAATCATGTTTCGCCAAGAGGAGCTTCTGCTTCCAACTCCAATTTAAATGCTTTGTGATTCAAACCTCCCTTATTACCTTTAAAAGCCCCTGACTTTTACTCCTTAGTGGGACATGGTTTGGGTGGATATCCAAACCTGTATGCCCTGAACTGCAATTATTTGACCCAAATAAATGCTTTTTGAGTCTTGCCTTCTAGGTTTCTCTATGTTGACATAGAGAAACCTAGAGTTTAATGACAATACAGAGTTGTGGAAAGGACACAGATTTCTAAACCAGACTATCTAGTTTTAAATCCCAGCTATGGACATTTCTAGCAATTTGGACTTTGTGGTGTACTTGAACACTAATACTAACTTGTAGTTTGTTGTGAAAAGAAAAGATACAAAGTGACTTCATTCAGTGAGTGTTCAGTAAAATGTAGGTGCCATTATTGTTAGAATAATTCCAAAATACACTCTATTGCTTATTTTATGTTTCCAGAAATAAAGCTTTTTGTTACAGACAGTATATTTAAGGGCACTTAAGGATAAAATAGCATGAACTATTATCATTATTACAATTATGAAACATTATTAAAAGAGTCCTCAGATATCACTTTTCTAATGTTTCCTATATGCCAACTTACTTTATACTTTTCCAAACCATGCTTCTCCATCCCTTTCAATTATTCCACCAACTTTCTAACTTACACTCCCCTTTTGTCATTCAAACTGTTCTTTTTTTTTTTTAATTTGTTTATTTTAGTCTTGGCTGCATTGGGTCTTCATTGCTGCACGCGGGCTTTCTCTAGTTGTGGCGAGCTGGGGCTACTCTTCATTGCAATGCGGGCGCTTCTCATTGTGGTGGCTTCTCTTGTTGCCAAGCACAGGCTCTAGGCACGTGGGCTTCAGTAGGTGCAGCGCATGGGCTCAGTAGTTGTGGCGCAGGGGCTTAGCTGCTCCACAGCACGTGGGATCTTCCCGGACCAGGGATCTAACCTGTGTCCCCTGCATTGGCAAGCGGATTCTTAACCATTGCACCACCAGGGAAGTCCCTCAAACTATTCTTAAAAGTTGACAACTTTCACAAGATATTTTTAGAAGAAAAGGAAGCTACTAGTAATATATTTCTCACCTCCTTTGTAAAGAAATATCATCTACAATGCAGACTTGGTAATTTTATTTGTCCATGCAATTTGATTTGATCGTTTAGGATATTTAAATGTGTGATTTGATGAAGTAATTCTTCCTAGAGCTAAAAGCCCACTCTTCTCTCAATTTTTGAGATTATAAATTTGAACGAGGTGATGTAGTTTTCTGGTATCAACTGCATTTGTAATCAATTTCATAATGGAGATCATTATTTTGTGCTTGCTCTGGGGGAAAAACTCAATTGTTTTTATCAAAGAATTCACTTTGCCATAGTAAAAAATTAAAACACTTGATGGTTACATGTCACTATTTGACAACACAGAAGGGATTAGGAAAGAATGAATTGGTGTTTCCAAAAATCCCTTTTACCAATTTTCACCATGTTACTTTCTATTCATACCTTTCTGTCTGATTCTTTGAAATGATGACACTATTATATTCCATTGTACCCACAAACAGAAATTCACCAATATGTCCTGCTACCTATTCACTATTTTTATATTATTCTGTTATGTAATGATTAGGGTTTATTTCCTGAAGCACTTCTAAGCTAACAGTCCTTTTTTATGATTTGAGAATATAACAACATATTTCTATCAAAACATTTGTATGTAACAAATGTTAAGCCACAGCATGATAAGGACATCAGAATATTCCATCCAAAGCCAGGTGCACTAAGTATTACTTGATATAAAATGGGCTATTTTACTATATTTTGTTATAAAACAACAACGTAACAATTATTAAGTATACTATGGGATATCTATAAAAATCATAATTAAGTTAGCATCTCAAAATTTTGAAATGTATTTTAAAATATTTTTATCCTTTTTTTTTTCTTTTGAAGCTACACATCAAAACATTTAAAGATCATGCAATGAAAATGCATCATAAATGGACATGGATCTAAAACCCAGTCTATACATCAGGTAACTGAGCAGGTACAGCTGGACCAGCACAAAAGGATGTGACGTACCTCAGCGGAAGGTTTGGCAATGTACAGAGGAATGTTGCCCAAAGGTAATAAGGAAATAAGACAGGGTAAATAAGAGATGTTCTTATTTGATTCAAGCATCTTCTTCCGTCAGCAATTCATTTGAGGGTCTAGGCTCTTTTAATAAAACTTTGTCAATGTTAAAGATTTGGCTTTCTTGACCAGGTATCCGATGGGATTTACTATGGGGGTCCTAAGGCCTGGATAAGATTATTTTAAATTGTTGGTCCCGTATCAAGATAATTTGTGGTAGGTTATAATCTCCTTAATGACTGGGAATTGCTGCTTTACTGGTTGTATAATCTCCAGTTACACATTTCAAACAAACAACTTTTCAGTGCCTTCAGAGGTCTTGACCCTAAATTGAACATTAAACTTTTTTCTTCATGAAAAGATATGTAGGGCAACATTAACAAGTGTCATTGTTCTAACACATTTATTTAATTGAAATCATTGTGTTAGGGCCCTGCTCTGTAAAATCTGTTAAGCTCTTCCCAAGACATATACTGAACAAAGTAAGAGTGTTAAAATTTCCTTCGTAAAATATGTAGGGTCCTTTTAAGATAATTTAAGATAATTTATCAGAGCTCAGATCTGACAAACTTTATAGCTTTCAAATGATTTATGATAAAAAATAATAGCTGATGGGCTTCCCTGGTGGTGCAGTGGTTGAGAATCTGCCTGCTAATGCAGGGGACACGGGTTCGAGCCCTGGTCTGGGAGGATCCCACATGCCACGGAGCAACTAGGCCCGTGAGCCACAACTACTGAGCCTGCGCATCTGGAGCCTGTGCCCCGCAACGGGAGGGGCCGCTATAGTGAAAGGCCCGCGCACCGTGATGAAGAGCGGTCCCCGCACCGCGATGAAGAGTGGCCCCCACTTGCCGCAGCTAGAGAAAGCCCTCGCATGAACCGAAGACCCAACACAGCCAAAAATAAATAAATAAATAAATAAAGTAGCTATAAAATTAAAAAAAAAAATAATAATAATAGCTGAGTGAATTTAATGCAATCTTTCAGTCTAAGATATAACATCCCAGATTATTGTGAGAACATGTTTTTGTATGCATGTGTGTGGATTTTCATGATTGAATATTCTATTTAATTTACTATAGTATGAATTTGATTATAGGGCAACTAGTTAGGTAAGTTATCTAATGTACTTGATAATCTGTTGAATGTAAATAATTCTGTTTGTAATTTTGTGTAGTTAATCATTATTTTCAAGTTATTTTAATATTGCAAGTTTGGAAAGCTGTAGTAAACTTAGAAATGCATAAAACACTAATGGTACTCATGGAAATTAACACACTTTTTTTTACTCATTTATGAGCAAAAATTGATTTTCATTAAAGGAAATCCTACCCAAAATAAATGGTAAAATTGTACAATAGGAATATAATCAGCATCCTGATATAAGATTATCATTGCTGGCTATCTGGCTGACCTTAGAATACAGTTTACAATTTTTATTTTTCTCTCTGAAAAGATCTGTCAGAAGGGCAGAAAAGATGTCAGAAAGATCTGTCAGAAGGACAGAAAAGATGTGTCAGAAGTAAGAGGCACACAATCAAATTACCCAAGGTAGTGATGGTTGATTATAAGGATAGACATGAAATAAAGAAACAAAAGAAATCATGTCAACAGCCACACAGCTAGGTCTTAAGTAGAATAGTAGGATGAATCCCTGTCTTTCAATATACGATAGGAAAGACCAGTAATCCTGTGGTAGTGTTATCTTGTCTGTCACCCGTAAAAAAAGACATCTGTTTTTCCTTATTCTCAAGACTGTCATTCTAAGGAATGATGTTCTCAGTACTCTGCTACTCTATCTAATTTTCTTTCTTTCTTTTCTATATCTTCTTCTACAATGACTACCATTCTTTCAAAATGATCTCTATATCTCTATCTGTCTGTCTGAAATTTGGACTCCTATCCAAGTAAGAAAGATATTAGTTCAATCAATCATCATTCAGTATAGAACCCAGTATAGAGGTAATGTACAGCATTTACACTCGGGGTCATCTCAAAAATTAGAAACTTTCAATTTTTTCTAACCTCTAGGGGCATGCCTTTTGTTAGAGTGTGAACCATTGGTCAATAAGCTGAGGTTCTTGAAACGTAATCACATGATCCATAATGAAACCAATTTTTTTTGGTGTCAATATCTGCAATCACTTTCTTTAGAAGGAAATTAGAAGTCCAGGAGACACTTAAGAGCGTCTTCAACTTTTCTCTGTATACCAACAACACTCACCTATACTTGTTCCTTTCCACACTTATTATACATTGTTCCCTGTATACTCATAAAACAAAAATACTGGGTCTATATACCAAGCATTGAACTAAGTATTGGAGATATAGCACTAAAGAGGAATAGCCCATTCCTTACTCTCACAAAGTGTACACTCTAGTGGGAAGGGTTGATATACAACTAACAACACAGTTGATTATTTACTTAAAATTATTCTACATGTTATGTTATATATACGTTATGTTAGGAGAGTGCACAAAAGGAAGAAGCAAGTCTTTTATGTGGAAGAGGTGTTTTAATGTGAGTTCTGAAGCATTAGTAGGGGTGAAGGAGTGAAATTTTCAAGTGGCGTCAGATAGGAGCAAAGACCCTAAATAAGAAAGGATAGTTGATACATCAAAATCATTGAGAAACAAAGTAAAGATAATGATGAGAAAGGCAGAGTGCACAGGTGAGGCATGCTTGTATGTTTGGAAGTATGTACAAGATGCTGATATGAAAGAAACTAAGTAGACAGAAGACAGAGCACACTGAACACACCATTTAGATGATGTAAATGATTCTATGTTTTTAACCACCAATAAAGCCTAAAGATAATTTCAAATAAGGAGAAGATATGAACAGATTTATACTTAAAAAAATCAAAATAAGAAAAATTGGTATTGATGAAATGCTATTATCTAATCAACAACTCATATTCAAATAGTCCCAATAATATTTTTTAGAGATTTTTTTCCCAAATCCATGATCCAATCAAGGATCACACATTGCATTTAATTGCAATATATTTTTATTCCCCCTCAATTTGGAACAATTTCTTATCATTTCTTTGGTTATTTTTGCTTTTGTTTTTGTTTTCTGACTTTCATATTTTTGAAAAAGACTAGTTATGCTGTAGAATGTCCCTCAATTTGGTTTTGTCTGATGTTCGCTCATGCTCAGATTCAGTTAGTACATTTTTGGCAGAAATGCCACAGTCATGGTGTTTACTTCTCAATGTACCATGTCAGAAGATGCATGGTATTGGTTTCTCTTAATATTGATGATGGTAACTTTATTTGGTTAAAGAAATTAGGAGAAGAGAACAAATAATTATATAAGTAAAAGTAAGGGAAAATTGTATATAGACTTTGATATTTGCAACATATTTATCATTTTTAATCCTTTCTGTAGATCCATCTTTCCATTCTGAGGAACTTCCTTACGCTTTTCCTATAGTACAGATTTCCTGGGGACTGATTACCTTAGTTTTCCTTTTCCTGAAATTGTCTCTATTTTCCTGAAATTGCCTATATTTATGGAGGATGGTATCACTGGATATAAAATTCTGGTTTGATAGGATATTTTTGTTTTTTTTGTTTTGTTTATTTTTTCTTTTCACATTTTAAAGATGCTCTTACATTATGCTCTGGCCTCCATTGTCCCTGATAAGAAGTCAGATTTTAGTTGTATCATCTTTTTTTTTCTCCTGTATGTGCTATATAATTGCTTTTCTCTGGCTATTTTCCAGATATTTTTCTTTATCTTTGATTTTTATGAGTTTGACTATGATAGACATAAGTGTGTTTTTTGTTGGATTTATCTTGCTTGAGATTTACTGAGACTCTTGAACATTTGTGTGTGTGTGAATCAAATTTGGGAAAATATTTTCCATTATTTATTCAGATATTCTGACCTAATTCTTCTCTTTCCTCCAATCACATCCACATAATACTGCTGGTTATTTTCTTCTAGTCCTTGAGACTGTTTAATTTTTTGAATAAATGTATCTGTTTTTCATATTGAATGATTGAAACAAAGACCCCTAGTCCTTCTTTAATACTTAAAGAAAATGGCACATTACCTGAGATGTATAATGATATATTGTCTGTAACATATAACATTATATTCTATACCACCCTAAAAGAGATAAAATACATCACTACCCATTCAACCTTAATACACTATTGATTGTAAGACGCATCCCAACTTTAGAGATATTAAGATCTGAGAAAAAAGTCTCTCTGGAACTGAGGAAATCCTGTATTTTATAAAAATTATTTAAAAAGTAGTATAATAGATAAATTACTTTATTCTTCTTCCCTGCAGAATCCTAGTTTTTTTCCAGAAACTTTAATTATGTAGCCTTGTGACTCAGGGGAAGCTGATTTTGATTACCCTGAAGTTAACCATGGTAATTTCATCTCCCTTTTCAGTGACTGACTGAGGGACCCAAGTTTAATCCAGTTAATAAAAGATGTTTCTCTAGGGGCTGCTACTGATTTGGGAGCTGCCTTTTGCTAAGCTGAACCAATCAAACTCAAGGAAAGACTAGTTTTTGATAGGAGAAGGAATTTTCACATCAGCTGGATATGCTCAAGAAATTATGTTGCTGTTACCAGCCATTTTGCAAATCAGAAGGGAAGCCAGTCTGAGGACCTAATCAACACAGAGAGATGGACAGAGAAATGGAGTCTGTATCTTGACTAAACCAATGCCGGGAGACCACTATACATTTAGGTTACTTACCAATACATTTCCTTATTTTTCAGGTCAGTTTGATTTAGAGTTTTGATTATTTATATCTGAAAGCACTCCAGCCAATACACTCTCTGAGCTAAAACCCAGCATCTCTAGGCTGGAGGTTCATTTACTTCTGACATTTTAAATTGATAACTATCTTCTCACTTTGTCTTCTCAGAAATTGGATCTATCCTTTGCTTTCCTGATAACCACACCCTGACCTTACCCCAAATTTGCTGTTGCCACTATCTCTCATTCCTCCAGCTAATTTTCCATGACTCTGGCTGACCTACCTATCTTTTTCTTTACCTTTGCCCACTGTTGACAGTATACAATTCCTCTTCCCGGGACATGGCCTAGATAGGATTGTTCAACTGAAGTTATTTTCTATATGTTGGCAATAAATCATACTAATGATAAAGAGCTCAAATCTGGGTGAAGCATAGCAGTGTATTCTCATAGTTGCTTTTCCGTTTTCAGGGAATCCAGCAATTAAATGTATCCTTTGTTAGAATTGTCCCTTTGATGTTATCCTTTTAGGAGTTTCAGAAAACACTTAACAGTATTAAAATTTCTTGATCTAAACTTTATCCTATCTTTTCAGTCCACAATTGCATTCATGACTAAGTGATATTTCTGTTTCACTTTTCTGTTTAATTCTACATTGTCATGCTATTTCAACTCTTTATGATCATATTTTTTTTAAGAACGAACATGTATTCTTACAGTCTATAGTTTCAGGATGAGACAAACATATTTTTTAAAAAATCTTTCCCATTGTTTTCTAATAACATATTTATTAGATAAATATCTATCATATTCATTTTTTTACTCATACCATGTGTAAAGAAATAGCCATTTTACTTAAGCAGAGAAGGGAAGATATCTGACAACTTAAGTTTGCACTTACTGCTTGATTTGGCCTTAATTAATTTTCAGAGAGGATCAAAGCAGAGAGAAAATAAGGGATATGCCTAAAATGTTATGGAGAGCAAGATGAAGATTATAATATAAATGTAAAAGGTAAAAATCTCAGTCCGTGATCTCAGGTGTAAACGAAATCTATTTTCCAATAATTTATTTTAAATTTCATTTTAACTTAATTCTTTTTTCCAGTAAGGTCCGCACCCTCTTTTCTATTTGCCAAATAGAGTGTTAGGGTTAATAGAGGGAGATGGAGTTTTTGGAGGGGCTCTGGTCCTCATTCGCATCCAATCTACCCTGAAGACATTAAAATTTTTCAGGTCCATCTTATCTCCTGTTGCTAACACTCGTGGACCGCTGCTGTATCCCCCTACACTATGCATGCCTTCCTCTTGGAATGTGTGCATGTGTGTATATGTCTGTATGTGTGTTATTGGATGTGTTTGAAGGCAGTTTTGGGTGACAGGTGGGGGAGGAAAGAGGGAGAAAAGTCAATGTGCTGCTTTCCTGAACGTTCTGTAGGCAAGAGAATTGTGACATTGTACCAGTTCCTCTCTAACTAGACACACAGGTCAATTTTAATGGCAGAGCTGAATGCAATAAACCGCACTGCCTTTTTAATTTCTTTGCCTTGAACAAGAACCATGTCTTCTGCTGTCTTCACATTCACAATCTATATTCTCAAAATATCCTTTTTATGACATAAATGTATATCCCAATTTCTTCAAGGCATTCCAAAGCACAGGCTTTTTAAACTTATAATTTTTATTACCTCAAAGCAGTCCTTGACATAAATTTCAAATGGCTACCTTAATTTAAAGAAAAAGTATTCTAAGTATTCTCTTTTTCTGATGTGTTATCCCTTTCCTGGAACAATAAACATAAAAATGCCTTAGCTGTTACCTGTATGGTAGGAGGGGGTCACTGATGAACAGAAGTTACAAGAAAAACACACATTGATTATTGTAGCACAATATTACTTCATTATACCAATACTGATCTCTTGCTGCTCTCCCCACTCTCAGTATTTCTGCCTGCAATAACATTCTTGCACCCATATATTTAAACAGAAACACCTATGATTGCCATATTTATCTTCCTAAAATACGACACTGGTCTAGTTATCCAACTGTTCTTTTGTTCCCCATTTTCTAGAAAATAAAGTTCAATAAATAAATATTGTCTATAAGTAAATATTTATACCCCCAACATCCTATTTGCTCTTTTTCTCCATCTATCTAAAAGTCCATAATCTTGAAAATACCTCAAATTCTTTTCTTCCCTGATGGCTTTTTGAATCACATCAGCTAACAACACTTTCTTCTTACTGGAAACAACAGTAATGATTGCCTACATCACAACTATATCTCTTAGGTATAGTCTATCTTGACTATTTCTATTTTTAATGTTCTTATAGATTATGAAAATAATTCTCTAAAGCACATGTCCCAAGTCTGCTCTTGTCTTACTGTCTATAGCATGCTTTGCACTGAGTAACCACTTGAATAACTGTGATTTGATAGATTTGTCTAAAACCTAAGCAAATTTATTACAATAAAACCAGAGAAAACTTTTCCACTTTTGTTCCCTAATTATTCTGGCCATTCAGTCTTTTAAAATACATAATTCCACTTCCAATCTGAGATAAATATTTGAAAACAGAACAAAGAATTTATAACCATTCACATCACTGTTTCATTTGTTACTCCAATCAACAAAAAACATCACAAAATAAACATAGAAAAAAAAAATACCCTAACCATCAAAAACTTCTGCAGAAAACAACCAATAAATTGTTATTAGTCATCTAGAACTGAGTATGAGTCATCTAGAACTGATCACTTCTGGTCTTAGAAAGGAAACTTTTAAACGTGTTTTTCAATGTCCCTTAAATAGAAATATGAAAAAAGTTCATTTGAGTTTACTTTTTATGTCTCCTGTTGCATAACTGAAGAATGCAATGATGAATATTGAAGCAAGAGATGTGCCCGTAAATCTGTTAAATTAGTCAAAAAAAATCTGCTGAGGTTGAGATATTTACTTTCTCTTTGGTGATTCTATTTACTCCTCAGTCCTCATATGATGATACTATAACAATAATAATAACAGCAACGACAACCAATTTTAGAACAGCTATTCCAAGTTTAAAATATGTTGTGCTAGAAGATCTTCATGGTTATTAATAAAATATTAATTGAATTTCATGTAATAATTCATCATTCATACATTTTGTTACATATATATGTAACAATTTTTGTTCTTTTTGGACCTAATATTATGGAGTCCAAAGTTCAAACTCGGGAAGGAATCACATATATTAATAACTGTGGAAGGTATAAGATTCTTTTTTTTTTAACATCTTTATTGGAGTATAATTGCTTTACAATGTTGTGTTTGTTTCTGCTGTATAACAAAGTGAATCAGCTATATGTATACATATATCCCCATATCCCCTCCCTCTTGCATCTCCCTCCCACCCTCCATATCCCACCACTCTAGGTGGTCACAAAGCAATGAGCTGATCTCCCCGTGCGATGCAGCTGGGGAAGGTACAAGATTCTGATTTAAAAATGTTCCTGTGACAGACTCAAAAACTAAACAATTCTCATAAACACTGTATTAAATTCAAAATTAGTCACAAGTATGCAATAGCATAAGATTTGGAAATACTAAGACTAATTTCAAATATGTTAATTAGTGTACATTAATATACTCAAGCTATGTCAACTATTTTAGGTTTGCAAATATGGACTTCATATTATTGCTGAATGTTTTATGATTACTGGATAGAATATTTAAGTTGAAATCACACTCAGCTAACTACTGGAGTGACATATCTATGTATCACATAACCAATATACAAGGATGATATTGATAGAATTCAATCTGAATACATGAAATTGGAGGATACTTAAGAATATTCAAAAATGAGACAGCCAGCCAACCAGCCAGCCAAATAGGGAAGAGAAATCTGATTTTACATGCAACAAAAAGTCACTAAAGATGATGGATGTGTTTATGGAAATATGGACAAACTAGAAGCCATCCTCTTTTAGACACACTTCATTTCCAATTCAAAAGTATATACACACAGAAATGTATACGTGTGTGTGTGTTTAGTGTATAAAATTGTTGCTTGATTCCTCTCTGAGAACCATAAAACAGAATGGTTTCCTAAGGCAATTAGCTGGGACAATAAAATAAACATAAAACAGAGGCTACACAAATGTAGATATACAAATCAATTGCATTCCTCTATATATATTCATCCATTGACCTCAGGAAAATATAGATGTATTTTTTTAAATGGTAACCTGTTTAATTGAAATTGAGTGGTAGAAGTTACTATGACACGGATGGGAACAATCATATCTGTTTAAGAATTAATCTGGAGAGTTTGATTTCAATTTGCATGGAATATCTTTTTCCATCCCTTCAGAGGGAAACTACCTCAACATAATAAAGGCCATATATGGCAAACCCACAGCAAGCATCATACTCAATGGTGGAAAACTGAAAGCATTTCCGCTAGGATCAGAAAAAAGCCAAGGATGTCCACCCTCACCACTATTATTCAACATATTTTGGAAGTCCTAGCCACAGCAATCAGAGAAGAAAAAGAAATAAAAGGAATACAAATTGGAACAGAAGAAGTAAAGCTGTGACTATTTGCCAACAACATGATACTCTACACAGAAAATCCTAAAGATGTCACCAGAAAACTACTAGAACTAATCAATGAATTTGGTCAGGTTGCAGGATACAAAATTAATGCACAGAAATCTCTGGCATTCCTATACACCAACAATGAAAAATCAGAAAGAGAAATTAAGGAAACACTCCAATTTACCACTGCAACAAAAAAGAATAAAATACCTAGGAATAAACCTGCCTAAGGAGATGAAAGACTTGTACTCATAAAACACTGATGAAAGAAATCAAAGATGACATAAACAGATGGAGAAATATATGTATCTCTTTAACATAAATCATAGCAAGATCCATTTTGACCCACCACCTAGAGTAATGGAAATAAAAACAAAATAAACAAATGGGACCTAATGAAGCTTAAAAGCTTTTTCACAGCAAAGGAAACCATAAACAAGACAAAAAGACAACCTTCATAATGGGAGAAAATATTTGCAAATGAAGCAACTGACAAAAGATTAATCTTCAAAATATACAAACAGCTCATGGAACTCAATGTCAAAAAAACAAACAATCCATTTTAAAAATGGGCGTAAGACCTAAATAGACATTTCCCCAAGGAAGACATACAGATGGCCAAGAGGCAAATGAAAAGTTGCCCAACACCACTAATTATTAGAGAAATGCAAATCAAAACAATGAGGTATTACCTCACACTGGTCAGAATGGCCATTATCAAAAAAGCCAGAAACAATAAATGCTGGAGAGGGTGTGGAGAAAAGGGAACCCTCTTGCACTGTTGGTGGCAATGTAAATTGATACAACCACTATGGAGAACAGTATGGAGGTTCCTTAAAAAACTAAAAATAGAACTACCATATGACCCAGCAATCCCACTACTGAGCATATACCCTGAGAAAACCATAATTCAAAAAGAGACATGCACCACAATGTTCATTGCAGCATTATTTACAATAGCCAGGACATGGAATCAACCTAAATGTCCATTGACTGATGAATGGATAAAGAAGATGTGGCACATATATACAATGGAATATTACTCAGCCATAAGAAGAAATGAAATTGAGTTATTTGTAGTGAGGTGGGTGGACCTAGAGTCTGTCATACAGAGTGAAGTAAGTCAGAAAGAGAAAAACAAATATTGTATGCTAACGCATATATATGAAATCTAAAAAATCTAAAAAAAAAAAAAAACTGGTCCTGATGAACCTAGTTGCAGGGCAGGTATAAAGAGGTAGACATAGAGAATGGACTTGATGACATGGGGTGAGAGGGCAAAGCTGGGGCATCAACATATATACACTACCGAATGTAAAATAGTTGGCTGGTGGGAAGCAGCAGCATAGCACAGGGAGATCGGCTTGGTGCTTTGCGATGACCTAGAGAGGTGGGATAGGGAGGGTGGGAGGGAGGCTCAAGAAAGGGGGGATATGGGGACATGTGTACGCATATGGCTGATTCACTTTGTTGTGCAACAGAAACTAACACAGTATTGTGAAGCAATTATACTCCAATAAAGTTCTATTTAAAATAAGGATTAATCTGTATAAAACACTCTACATAAAGTCTTAAACAGTGGAAGGGTATGAAGAATTGAAAAAAGTTAATTTAACTGAGGCATTCAAATTGGATATAAGACAGTGTGTTTTAGATGACTTCTGAATTTTACTATACGCAAGTTTCTAAAAATACACCCCATTCTGGACTGCAATAAAGTTATACGCATTGGATGAAGGAAAGATTTCTGAAGAGGCTCTTTACTAATCATTCTTACTCCAGATCCAATTAATGTTACATTTTCATTTGAAGGCAATGAGGAACAAGACCTCTCCTTCAAATATTTATCTTATTACACAGGATAATTTTTCTCCTTTTTATTAGCTCTTGGCAAGTAGTTTGGTTGTTAATTAACTCATTGCTTGCATGCACATTTTAATATTTAGAATGAATGGTATATGATTTGCAATCCATTCATGTAAAAGTGCTTTCATTCATTGCCTCACCAGATTATCAGAATAATGCTGTGAGATAGTCAGGGCTGGTATTACAATCTTCGTTTTACTGATAAAAGGCAATGAGGGGCAGACAGCTGACTTGATTTCCCAAAGATCACATGGTGAATCAGTGATGTGACTAAGGGAACTTGGGACCCCTAAGGGTACTCTTTCAAAGTAATATCTAAGTCTAGGCTATGAATATGAAGATGAATTTAAATTGTTCCCTCTGGGCCTCATTCTCTACTCTGGAGTATTTGAGTCTCAGATAATCTGTTAAAATCTTCTGGAAATGATTATATACGGCACCAGGAGGCTATAAAATACAGTGTTATATCTCTTTGCTACCATATCCATATACCACAATTATCGTTATTGACTTACTATTTTCTTTCTTCATTAAAAAAAATACTTTAGTCTCCCCTACCCAACATGCAAGGTATCAACAATTTTATATACATAAATATATATTTGTCAGTATAGGAGTGTTAGGGTAACTAAAACAAGAAATCTGACTCAATTACTTATTACTTCTGTGTTTCTGGAAAATAATTTAACCTAAGTCTTAGTTTTCATATGTTATTTTAAAATAATAAAATCTCCCTTGTGTAGATTGTTTAGATGATAAGTAATATATGTCAGGTGCCTGGAACATAAAAGCTGCTCAGTAAATTGTCTTAATTTATGTAAGTCTTTGGTTCTTCTTAAAATGATATGTTGGTTTTATTAAGCATCTTTCTTCTAGCCATTGTTATTACCATGCTTATAATAATTACTTATTCATTTCCTACACTTTAAAAGCTTCCCAACCTGGCCCTTTTTTCAAGTCTTCTTCCCCTCAATGTATCCTGTAAAATGTCTTTTAAAATTCTATCCTGTTAGATCTGTTCCAATTTTTTTTCCTCTACCTTAGAGTAAATATAAATTCCTTATTTTCTGG
Organism: Balaenoptera acutorostrata; assembly: GCF_949987535.1. Taxonomy (NCBI): domain Eukaryota; kingdom Metazoa; phylum Chordata; class Mammalia; order Artiodactyla; family Balaenopteridae; genus Balaenoptera; species Balaenoptera acutorostrata. The sequence continues at coordinate 69,662,487 of NC_080072.1, forward strand.
TACCCAAGATATTTCATAATATGACCTTCATGTAAATGCCAGGCTTATCAGTACCTTCACCCCTGCACATCTTCCTCTTCAATCAAGTGAACCTTTTCACATTTCTATTTTTCTAATTTCTTTTTCAAGTAATTCTCTAGGTTTAAAGTAAGTTCTAATCTATAGGAGAGTAATAGCTTCTTCAACAGTCTTTTTCTTCAGAAATGACTTGAACTTTCTTGGATCTTTAATCTTGCACAAAATTTGAGACTCAGATGATCAAGTTCCAAAAATAACACTGTTGGAATTTTCATTGGAATGGCATTTATAGATTGATTTGGGGATGAATAATTTCTCTATAATAATAATTCGGATTATCCATGATGGTATATGTCCCTATTTATTTAAGTTTTTTAAAAATATACCTTAATATAATGATTTTTTTTCTTATAAAGGCCTTAAATATGCTTTATTAAATATTTTTAGATGTTCTGTTACTGTTGTATATAACATCTTTTTAATATCTATTTGCTATTAGTGTACAGAAATTTATTTTTGTATTTTAATCATATATCCAGCCAGCTTCTAAATACTTTCATTATATTCAAAAATATATCTGTAGATTATTTTGACTTTTCTAATTAAATGATTATAACATCTGCATGTATCATTAGATTGTATTGCCTTCTTCCAATTCTTATTCTTTCGATCATAGTTTCAGGCCCCCCAACACAGTATTGGACAGAAAGTTGATAGCATTTGTCTTAGCCAGGGTTAACCCAGGAAAACAAGTAATTTATTTGTGGAGAAAATCACAGGGAAGAGGAACAGGAGAATTATGAGAGTAAAATGTATAAGGAGGGAAAACCTGTACAAGGGTGAGTAATTGATTGATCACCTCTGTGACAAATGAGGCTTGATTATCATCAAGATTATATGAGATACTGTGAAGATTGCACCTCACAATAGTTCACTTGAGAGAAGAGAGGGGCATTTACGGTCTGGCTCCTGTCCCACATTGGCCAAGAATTATCCATGAATTAGTAATCTCTCATTCTCCCAGGCTGCAGATACATAGATGCCAGTTAAATTTCCACAGTTCTCTCAAGTCATGGTGCTAGGAAAATCCCAAGGCAGAAAGTGAAAAATGTGTGGGGTAACTGAAGCAATGTATTGTCAGTTTATACCATGTGAAGCTGATTGCTATAATGACTAGAGTAAAAGGTAAGCCAAGAGGATGTGAGGCATGGCATAAGTATCTAATACAATGAACATCTTTGTCTTAATGGAAGCAATCTCAATGTTTCTTCTCATTGAGGATGATGTTTGCTTAAGTTTTCTTATACTTTTTATCATACTAAAAAGTCCCCTTATATTCTTTTTTTTTTTTTAATTTATTTATTTAATTAATTAATTTATTTATTTTTGGCTGTGCTGGGTCTTCGGTTCGTGCGAGGGCTTTCTCTAGTTGCGGCAAGTGGGGGCCACTCCTCATCGCGGTGCGGGGACCGCTCTTCATCGCGGTGCGCGGGCCTTTCACTATCGCGGCCCCTCCCGCTGCGGGGCACAGGCTCCAGACGCGCAGGCTCAGCAGCTGTGGCTCACGGGCCCAGCCGCTCCGCGGCATGTGGGATCTTCCCAGACCAGGGCTCGAACCCGTGTCTCCTGCATTAGCAGGCAGATTCTCAACCACTGCGCCACCAGGGAAGCCCCCCCTTATATTCTTAATTTCTTAAAAATCTTCATCATAAATGGGTATTACATATAAAAATAAATTTTCTGTATATGTAGCGATGATCATATGATTTTTCCTTTTAAATCATTTAATTTGTTGGATTAAATTTCTGGATTGTCTAATACTAAATTACCCTTGCATACCTGGGATAAAACCAAGATGGCTATAGTGTATTATGTTTTGTTTGGGGGGTTATTTCTTAATATTTTCTTTAGAATTTTTTTTTCTATCTATACTCGTGAGTGAAATAGACTTATAATTGTCCTTTTCTGTATAGTTTTGCCTAGTTTTTATATAAGGTTGATAATTGCCTCACAGATGCCATTGAAGGGTATTCTCCACTTGTCATTTTCTTGGAAGAGATTGAACAAACTTGGCACAATGTTTTTGAAAATGTGCAGCAAGTCATCTCAAACTTTCTGAGCCTAGTGTTTTGTTTGTGGGAATATTTTAAACTAGTGTTTTCATTACTTTCATGCTTATAGAATTACTCATGCTATTTTTTTTCTTCTTGAGACAATTCTAGGAAGACGTACTTTCCTAAGAATTTTAATTCAATCAAAACTTTTCAAAATGATTGGCAAAACTGTTGGCATATTTTATTACTCTAACGAAGCATCTTTTATTACTAGCCTTATTTATTTACATCTTTTTGTTTTCCTCTTGGTCTATCTTGCTAAAATATGTCTCCCTTTTAAAATTTTTCCCAAAGATGTAATTTGACTTTGCTGATCTCAGTGGTAACTTAGTTTAAATTTTGGTGAATTTTGCTCTACTTTTACTATCATTTTCTAATTTGTTTAAGCTTAATCTATTTTTCCTCTTGTAATTTATTATGATATGCCCTTAGCACATAAATTTGGAAGTCTTATTTTCTAGTAAAAGTAGAGTATATATTTCCCTTAACGTGTTTGTTTTGTTGCATCCTACAAGTTTTGATATATAGAGTTTTCATTATAATTTAATTACAGGTATTATTATAATTTCTTGTAGATATCCTGAGCTGTTTAGCAATACGTTTTCATAATTTCTAAATATGTGGGATTTTTCAATTTATATTTTGTCATTAACTCCAAACTTAATTACACTATGATCAAAGATTATCATCTTTATGATACCTGTCTTTGAAATTTTGAGACTTTCTCTGTGACTTGTAAAAAGTTTGCACGTGTGCTTGAAAAATGCCTCTCATTGATTATTATATGTAGAACTCTGTGTCCATTAGGGCAAGTTTGTTGATTATGTTGTGGAGATCTATATACCTCCTGTTTATTTAGATTCCTTAACCATCAGTAAATGAGAGCTATGTGTTGAAACTACAACTAAAATTGTAGATTTGTCAATTTCTCCATGTATTTTCCCCAATTTATGCTTCATTTATTTTGAGGTTATTTTATTACATGTATACATGCTTATAATAGCTATATATTCTTGGCTAATTGAAATTGGATCATTAGATAGTGAAACTCTCTGCCTCCATAATTTTGTGTCTTAAAGTATATTTTATCTAATAGTAATATAACTATTTCATTGTGTTCATATTTGTGTGAAATGTCTTTAATTCTGCTTTTTCCTTCAATTTTTGCTTATCCTTATGTTCTAGGTGATTCTTGTAATTAGCACATAGCAAGATTTTGGTTGTTCTCCACAATCTTTCAGAATTTGTCTTTGAATCAACTAAAAATTTCCATATATATCTATTACAATTACTGATTTATCTAGACCTGTAACTATCATCTTATTTTTGCATCATGTCCCATTTTTGCAACATTGATTTTTTTTACTTTTTTAATTGAAGTATAGTTAGTTTACAATGTTGTGTTAGTTTTAGGTGAACAGCAAAGTGATTCAGATATATATATATATATATATATATATATATATATATATATATATTTCTTTTTCAGATTCTTTTCCCTATGGATTATTATAAGATATTGAGTATAGTTCCCTGTGCTATACAGTCAGTCCCTGTTGGTTATCTCTTTTATATATAGTACTGTGTACATATTAATCCCAAACTCCTAATCTATTCCTCCCCTGCAAATAATCCCCTTTGGTAACCATAAATTTGTTTTCTATGTCTGTGAGTCTATTCCTGTTTTGTAAATAAGATCTTTTGTATCATTTTTTTTAGATTCCACATATAAGTGGTATCATATGATATTTGTCTTTCTCTGTCTGATTTTCTTCACTTAGTATGATAATCTCTAGGTCCATTTATACAACATTGATTTTTAATACTTTCTTTTCTAATTGACAACTATATCTCTTTTTTAATAAAATTAGAAATCAGCATATTTTCACATTTCTTTTTTTTTTTTTTTTTTTAATTAATTAATTAATTTATTTTTGTCTGTATTGGGTCTTCGGTTCGTGCGAGGGCTTTCTCCAGTTGCGGCAAGCGGGGGCCACTCTTCATCGCGGTGCGGGGACCGCTCTTCATCGCGGTGCGCGGGCCTTTCTCCATCGCGGCCCCTCCCGTTGCGGGGCACAGGCTCCAGACGCGCAGGCTCAGCAATTGTGGCTCACGGGCCCAGCTGCTCCGTGGCATGTGGGATCTTCCCAGACCAGGGCTCGAACCCGTGTCCCCTGCATTAGCAGGCAGATTCTCAACCACTGCGCCACCAGGGAAGCCCAATTTTCACATTTCTTGGTCTCCTTTCCCCATTTCCTCTTCTGATTTAAATACTGCATTTAAGACTTAATGAGTCCCTCAGCTATAATTTTTTGATACTTTGTATAGCTAATATGTTTCTTTTTATTATGCTCTCACATTGGAATGACAATCTAAACTTGTTGTTTCTTCTAAGAGACTTGTTATTTTGCCCTCTGAGTTCATTTTCCTCACAAGTATCAGCTACTTTTTCAGGCAATGAGATTTAAGGAAGGCTAGAACCCGGTATTTGTCAGTTTGATAAATCTAGAGGTGTGGCATAGAAAAAAACAAGCATAGAGGCATTTATGAAAACCAGATTCAATCACTCTCCATCTCATAAGAGAAACCCTCATATCAGGTATTTACTCTCCACAGGCCAGGAAGAAAAAATATTCACTCTTAAACCCTGTGGTTTTGAAAAGAGAAGGCTAGGGAAGCAGTTGATTGATGTCAGTTATTCTCAGCTCCTCAAAGCACAGGTCTTCTCCTATAGTTACCACAATTATTCCTAATATATCTGGGCCCCCATGTGGGTTCAAGCATTCATTGTTCCTAGGCGATGGTCAAGAAGAAGCAAGAGCAAAATTCCAATAATCCCTACCCTATTTTGACCTCAGCAGTGCTTGACTGCCTCCTGTTCCCAGTCGATACCCTCCACACACCAGTTTAAAACCTCCAGTCTCCCCAGGGGGTTGTCACACTTTTCTCCATCTTCCCTGCTCAAATTCCTCTGAAGCCCAACTTGCGGAAAGAAGCCAGCAGTCATGCCAGTTGAATCTCCTAGTCAGAACTTGAACTCATATTCACTCTTCATTGAGATTTGTGGCGATATATTTTCTTCTATCTGGCAGGAGGATGTTTAAATTTCCTGTTCCCCTATCATCCAAAACTAGTGACTCTGATGGCCAGTTAGATCTAAGACCACTGAGAGCAGATACATATATATGAAATCCAATGAATCTCAGTCATGGCTATCAGCAGGCAATGCCTTGATGGATCTATCAACTCTCTTTCTACTAATTTGTGACTTAGTGTATGCAATCTCCTAAATGTCCGGACTACAGTCTTTATATTTATGAATAATTGCATCCCCAATTAAATTGATGGGATTATATATATGTATTTACATAATTATATGTATAATACACATATAATTATATATTTACACCTATACCTACATACACACACACACACACACACACACATTCTCTCTTCTACTAGAATATAACCTTCAAGCAGCCACGGATTTTTATTTGTTTTGTTCTATGCTGGACAGTGCCATACCCAAAGGGAAGAGGGGAAGTGGAGGGAGTGGACAACCTCCATGGGGACAATTACTTTATCACTATTATTATTTAAAATTTCTAGCACATCATGATGATAAAAAGCAAATTTTAGTTGAATTTATTGTTTTAAAATTCTCTACTGACAATGCATTCCTTACTGCTTGTACTCACCTCTTACCACTAGTTCCTGACACATCACAGGTGTCCTATAAATGTTAATTGATTGAATGAATAAATGAGTCTAAGGTGTTCCGTGAATACCTGATGAAAGGATGGGAGGATGGATAGGTAGAAGAGAGAGTAAATGAATAAGTGTATTCTTGTCTGCAGAAGTAAATGAGTGAACTCCTTCAATATATTTTGACATTGTTCTTTAGACTTAGGGATTCTGATGTCTGATCCCATGTGCAGGGCAAAGACTTGCTCTAATAAGAGAAAAAAAATTCTCTAAGTATGTTATTCCATAGGAAACTGTCCCTTACAACCTAGAAGTAAGATCAAAACGTTAGTACAAAGTGAATGCAGGCAAAGGACACAGAAAGAAAAAAAAAAATTAATATCCATTATAAAAAAAATGTAGTAAGAAGTAATAGAAAAAGCAAACCCTATGTCTGAATACACATAGGAATAAAATCACATTTTTTTTTCCTTCAACAGAAAGAAAGCACATAAAAGAGAGTAAAAGGTAAGGGCTAACGTTATAAATAGCGGTAAAAATAAGAAAATGAAAGCAAGGGAAATGGAATACCATGGTGAAGGAGAAGAAGAAATAGAATCCTCAAGGAAAGAATAAAGCAAGCTAGCAAAGAAGCAGAATGTAAGCCTCTGATTGTATTTCATTTATAACTGTTCTTACATTTTATTATATTTCTCTGGCAGGAGTCCCACATCTCTTTATGTCTGAAGGAAAGGGATGGCAGAAAAATGTTGCTCTGGGGACTAGAGATTTATTGCCTTATACACTTAGTGTTAGGCTGATTTTTTTTCTTTAAATTACATGCCACTGTCATGTTCAAAATAAAAGCTTAAGATGGACTGCATGCTATGTATCACCATAAAGACTGTTTTATTGAGTGAAAAACTGATGCAAACTTGGTTTTATTTTAAGCAAATCAGAAACTACTGAGGTGATACCAACTTCTATACTCGTTTTATTTTATCTTAACTGTGCCTCCATTGAATGATATGGAATAGGTGATTTCTTCAGTAAGTGAAACATCCTATGGGAAATATGCAAATATGTCTGTGAAAAGCCGGGGTTTTGAATCCAAACAGACTTGAATTTATAGCTCAGTGACCTTGGGCAAGTTATTTAAATTATCTAGCCTTCAGTTTTCTTAGGTGCAAAAAGACATAGTACTAAGAGCCTTTACCTCATTATGGTTGTTATGAGGATTACATACTATAATGTCAAGTTCTTAGCACAGTAACTGGCAAGCATTCAAAGTAATGAGTACTATTATTATTATTATTATAAATTTCTTTACCATTCTAAGATCTTCTTCAAGAAAAATTAATTGAATCATAATTTTTAAAAAATTTACATTCAGAGTTAAACCAGTCAAAGAAAGGGAAAATACAATCAGCCACTTCCTCTATTTTTATAGCTAATTGAATGAAAAGGTATATTGATTATACTTATTTTATTGCCTATATATATTTTTTATTGGCATATATTTGGCATATAACATTATATTAGTTCCAGATATATTGCAAAGTGATTCAATATCTGTATATATTGCAAAAGGACCACCAGAGGAAGTATAGTTAACAGTCATCATCATACATGGTTATAAATTTTTTGTCTATATCCTTGTCTATATTCTTGATGCTCTGGCATTTGGGACCTTGATCCTGGAGAGATTGCCCCTCCCAGGTCTAATTAAATCCTAAAGCTAACAAATGACTCCCCTGGGAGTGTGTCTTTGATATACAAACTAGCCAACCAAGAGCCCGTATCTCCAACCATCTTCTTTATTAAACTCACACACCAGGCTAATATTTCTCCTGTCCTAAATCTCCCCAGGACCATGTATAAGACACCTAGCGACCACCTCTTAGGACAGAGCCAGACAAAATTATTCTAACTGTTTAATCTTAAAACCTTTCTCAACATTCCTACCCTGCTTCACCCATATCATCCTATGAACACCCCAGTGAAGGCTCTGGGCCATGGTTTCCCCTTTCTCCCCTCTGCCTCCTGACCAATCCTGGTCTTTCCCCATGTGGCCCTGGGTGGCATGTTGTGCCTCCTATTTCTAGGAATCTGTAAATACAAACTTCTTTCTTCAATTATTTCCACATCTTCATGTTTTCCTACATATGATTAAAACAAATCCCAGGTACGTTTTAACACAGAAGGAAAGATAAACTTAGCACTGTCTCATTCAGGTAAGGATTCTGCCACCATTGCTCTCAAATCTCCCTTATTTTGAAATCCATCCCATCTTTCCATCTTTTTCTTTTTTTTTTTTGCCAAGCCACATGACATGCAAGATCCTAGTTCCCCTATCAGGGTTCCCCTACCATGCCCCCTGCAGTAGAAGCACGGAGTCTTAGTCACTGGACCAACAGGGAAGTCCCATCCCATCTTTTTTATAGCACCTTCTGTCCATCCTGAGACAGATCCAGTAGCTACTTACCTTGAGAGTCCTGTCTTAGCTTCTTCAATAACCTCTGTGCCCTGGTTCAGAGACATCTTTCACACAGATCCTATGCCATTTTCCTCAGCAAGTTCCTCTCCTACTTAATATTCCTTTAAGTCTGCTGACAATTTTTTTTAAGTTTTCATTTTTAGAAACTTCACCTCTAAGCCACTCTCTGAAAGAGCTTCAACCCAAAACATGACACAGTCTTAATCAGATCTCAAGCTCTGGGACCTGAAAATTCTCTACTCTGATAACAACCTCTATGCTACATCTTCTTTAATTTTTTTCACTTCTAGTTGGAACTTCTTACACTTTGAATGACTTGTCCCTTGATTTCTCACTTTCCTTGTAGTAAACACTATGTCTCTATTTTGACTACATATTTCTCCTTATCCACCTGAACATCATGATCAGCCATGTTATTGATCCAAGCACCTCAGAATCCCAGAATTTTCTATCCTAGAATTTTTCTATCAGTCTTGATGCATTACAAGCTTCATTACCTGCCACTTAATCTTTACTTCTGAGCTGCTACACATTTATAGAGTATATTGACCTAATTTGGGCCAAATCAAATAAAAGCAGCCAGCTTAACTGAGCTCCCCTATAACTTAGTAATTATTTAATCATTTCTTATTGGCTCTCTTATTTATTCTGCACAGTAACTGGCTCATAACTCTTCCATAATTTTCAATTCTCCAATCTAATTTGCAGATCCTTTATCTTCAGCAGCTATTCTTTTCTCATCTATTAAGAATGGTGTTCTAAGGTTACTGTCTTCAATTAAAAACATATATATATATATATATTCTCTCCTTTATCTTCCACTGTCTCAAAACCCATATTCTACTTTAATCTGTTTTTCTCACCCTCTATGAGACCTGTGTATCAGCTAAGACTCTTTCAGCGACAAGTGATAAAAACCCAATTTAAAATTTAGGGAATAATAAGAATGCATAGATTCATTTAAATGAAAATCTGACAGGTGTAACGGGTTTTAGGAATAGTCAGACACAGGGACTAAATGTTGCTGTGAAGACTTTGTTTCTCCTCCATTTTCTTCCTGTGAATTCTACTGCATTGACTTCATTTTCAGTCCCCAAATAGAGGACCCAAGAGACCAAGATCACTGCAAACTGTCACCAGATCTAGGGAAAGAATAAGAGTCCACATCTCTTTTTTGTTTATAGCTCAAACAAAATCCCAAGAACTGGGTCTCAGTGTCTCTGATATGATAGATTTTGGATCACGTACCACTCCTAAATCAATCTCTCTCACCAGTTGAAGAAGTGCTTGGATGATCAGATGTGGACCCTATTCACCTGGAATTAGGGAATGCAAGGAATGAAGGGGATATGAAGTCAGCTCCACCGTAATCATAAAGACCAAGAACAGAAGGGTAGACTTTCAAGTTGAAATTGGGAAAGAAGTGGGTCAAACAACACTATATGGCCAAAAGACAAAAATTAACCAAGATACTTGACTCTGTCAATTTCTTCCCCTCTCTGCATGTTCTGTGACCTCTCTCCTTTATACAGGACCTCATTATAGGGAAAAAGTAATTAGACTCTGCCTCTCTTTGATCTCCCTTTGTAGTGTAATCCTTTCTTTTACCTGACAGCTTTTTGCAAATGTTGTCAATGTCAGTGTCTCCATTTTTGTATCATTGGTGTGTCTCTAAACCATTACATTCTGGTTTCTCTGTTCTTCAATGTAAACTGATATTATCAAGTTTTATTAATAAATTAATTCTTGCCATTTCAAGAGGCCAATTTTTAAAATAATGCTTTCCATTTTGGCTTTATGATCACACCTGCCTCTTGAAATTCTGGTTTTCCTTAGCCACCGAGACATTGAAATGTCTCACATCCCTAACAGCTATTTGATAACTTTTCCTCTCTCTCTTATTAGCATCTTTTTCACTTTTCAGAACTTTAAATGTAGGAAATTATATAGGGGAGGCTTTTTTCTCTTTTCCTATATTTAGTCTCTTAATTTATTCTCTACAGCTTCAAATATCATATTTCTGTTATAAATCAACACCCACATTACCTATCTTGTCTCTTTGTGTTCTCCATCTAGCCCTCCAAATTTATAAATGCCTTTTGACATCTACCTCCTTAATGTCTCTGCCATGTCAAACTCAACTTGTGCTCAAACCAAATGTATCAGATCATCCCCAAAGACAATTTTATTTTCTCTATTGTTATTGGTGATGCTATTGTCATCTTGGTTATATAGTTTACAAATTCTTTAATCAAATAACTCAAGATGCAACATATTTTCTAAAATAACAAGCACTCAAAAATGTTTGCTAAATTGAATTCTTGATAGTACACTTTTAATGCTCCATCATTTTGTCAAGTTTTATACATTCTGTGGCTGAAATATTTATCTTTATCACTACTGCTCCATTCCATAGATACTTCCATATTTCCAGACTTCCTCATACCTCAGTTCAATAACTTATTACATAGTCTCTGGCCTAATTTTTTCCACCATTTCCAAACTTTATGCTACAGCTAGATTAATCTTTAAAGAAATTAGGTTATAATTATGAAACACCCTCTACCCAACAAAACTTGTACAATTAAAAACCTTCAATTCCATCACTTATCACATAAAATTCAATCAAAATATCCTAATATTTAAGTCCCTATATGATAATTACTGCTATTATCCTAATATACCTGGACTACTTATTATTTCTCAGACCCTATGTTCCCTAAATATTTGGTCATCCTTTGTTTTCTTTTCTTAGTTAGATAGCCATGAGTGAAAACTTCATTCTCAGATGGAGAATTTTGTTCATACCTCTGATAGATAAAATATTGCCTGCCATATCAGTAAACAACAGATGTCACAGTCATCAGTGATTGCAGCCCTCCAAAGGTGATCTGGTGAGCCCTGAGGGAACTCAGGATGTGAAAACACAGATACTGGCCCCAGATAGCTGAGCTGCATATCAAAGGAATGATTTCAGTGAGCCCAGACTCTTGCATCTTCCCATACATAGAAAAGTGATAAATTCCTTAACTTGAGATATCCAGTTTTCTCTTATTAACAGTAATCTTTTTTTCCTTCTACCTGCCCTTTGTTGCAAAATTCCTATATATCCTACCTCTCCCCTCACCTCCTGGGAGCCATTTTCTCAGGGTTACTTGAGATGCTGCCTCCGGGGCTTGAAGTCCTTAGTGTGTCCACCCAATAAAACATAACTCTCAACTTTCAGGCTGTACATTTATTTTTCAGTCGACACCTGTATTAGAGTACTTACCTTATTCTACATTTTGTTTTAGACATTTTTGTACATGTGTTATCTGCTCTCCTTGAGTCCCATCTTTTTGAGGGCAGAGGCCATTTCTGATTTATCATCCTATCTCCCATAATATCTTTCTTAAGGCTTCACAAAAAAGGAGTTTATAAATATGTATGGAATAAATTTTATGCTTATAATTTCAAATATTCCCATTTTGCAGTATCATTGCTTTGCTTTAAAAAGTTGTCTATGTTTTACTAAAAAACACTGTATTAAATAATGATGACTGCCTAATATTTTGTTTCATTTTTATCATTAATTAATCTAGCCATTTTCCAATTCTCCCCAGGGAAATTTTGGGGAAAGAAAATGACGTCCTTTCACTACAATGTCACGTCGGATTTGTCTATTTCTCTCTAGAGAAATTTATTTATTCCTGATGCTTAGGTGAAGCACCAGTCTCCAGATCTCAGGCTAGCAGTTTGATCACAGAACTCAGGAGTCTCCAGCCATACAATATGGTAAATAGGTGTTTGTGGGATCCTGAAGAACAAAGCTCAAATGGTAAAAGTCAGTTACCTCAAGACCAGTTGGGCTGCTTTCTATTCTGTTTGTTCAGCCAAGAAGCATTTGCTTCTTAAATGAAACGTTAAGTAACCACATTCTGAGGAAGGTTCCCTAGAGGTATTCTTTATGAAAGACTTTACACAGGACCTGATAGCATCCCAAAGCTGTGCCAACCCAGGAGTTACTCATAGGCTATTTTTCTCACAGGCATTTTGTTTGGTGCAGTAGTTAAAAAGAAGACAGTGTGTGAAATCCTGAGGGTGTAATCATGAGACATGATGGGGTTTCAGGGTTGAGATTGTGAATGAGAGGAAGTGAAAAATAGAAAGAACTATATAAATAAAAATGCTTTGGCTTTAATAGGAGTTACCATTTATCAAGCCAATATAGACTTTCTCTAGGGATATCCCAGAGATCCTTAAAGGGAAATTGAGGGCGTGGCAGCAGGAAGTCCTGGGCACAGAAACACTTATGTAATTCTGGGAATACACTGGGAGTAGAATCCCTGTCAAGACCTTCCCTTTGTCTTTCTCTTTCCCTGACAGGACAGTGACCAACATCTCTTGAAAATCAGGTTCTCAGGATGGCAATAAAGATACCAAGAGTTAAGGACACAGGTAATATTCCATACACATACCTGAATAGAAAAGTAAATCAAGGCACTAAAAATAGTCCCAAAATTTCTTAAAGCAACACTTTCATTATTTTAGCTAATTGAGGGGATGGTAGTGAAAGGGTTGAGTTGCATTGCAGGTTTTGCAAACAGGTGTTGACATAATCATCCATTCGTAGTCTTCCAAAAAGCATGGTGTTTTTTGGTTGCCCGTGGGAAAGATGAGGAAGTTTAATGGAAACACTGAGGCCGTTTTCTATACTGCTTTCATCTGCCTTTAATTTTTTGTGGCCAGACATTGAATGCCCGATTTTTCTGAGGCTCCGAGGTGGAAGGAGGTGTGATGAGAATAGCCTTTTAATTAATAATAATAATAATTAATAATAATAATAATAATTAATAATCTTTTAATTAAACAAGTTGATAAGACAAGGAATGTATATTACACGTGGAAAATATCACACCCTCAGAACTCTCATGCTGTCCACTACAGTTACATTTCTAATATTAAATTTGCAATGGCTATAATTTTCTTCCACTGTAGGTTTTTTTTTTGAAGGTGTATAGTTAAGTTATAGAAAAGGTCTAAATAATAAAGCATATGACTATATATCTACACCCCTACTTTAGAAATAAAACATCGTACTTGAAACCCCTGTGTTCACCTTCAAAACAGTCTCCATGATGCATTCTCCTCTTCTCCAACGGAGGTAACAATGTAACAATATCTTTTGTCATGCTTACTATTTCTTTATTTTTATTTATAGTTTTGTGTGTTTGTGTGTGTCTGTGTGTATGTTTGTGTATATTGCATATAAGGGATGGGTCTCTATGCATCTACATATGTGTACGTAGATACATATACTTGGGTAAGATTTTGAACTTTACATAAAAATAATTATACAGTACTGATTCTTCTGTGAAATGATTTTTCACACTCAAAAGTTTTAGAGAAATTCAAAAATGTTGAAGTGTAAATCCATAATTTGTTCATTTTCTCTGCTGTATAATATTTCATATGTGAATGTTCCACTATTTATCATTTTTTCCCTTAAGCATTTGCTTTGATTCTGGTATTTTTTTAATGAAAAAAAGATACTGTTGAATACACTTTTACATGAATCTTTTCTGAACATGTTCAAGAATCTCTTCCTAGGACTGGATCATCATTGTGTACATAGTCAACAATACATGGAAGCTACATTTGTAGAGTGGCCTTGGCTTTTTTTTTTTTTTTTGGCCTTGGCTTTTTATGGCTCTTTCGCCTTCTATACATATTTTGGAATTAATGTATCATTATCCAGGAAAAAAAATCTATTGAGATCAGATTGAAAATTAATCAATTTTAGAAGAATTTACATCTTTAAAAATTAAGTCCTCCTATCCAAGAACAACATAATCTCTCTGTTGAGACTTTCCTTAATGCATTTGAAAACTTTCATAAACTTTTCCATGAGTTCTGAATACCTTATATTACATTGATTCTTTTGTACACAATTTTGTTCCTATTATAAATGGTATCTTTTTGCAATGTATTGGTTACTTGTTGCTATAGTGTAGAAATGCAAAATTCATTTGTGTATTAAGTTCATATGTAGCATCTTTACTAAACTTATTAATTCAAATAAATTTCCAGTATGTACTTTTAGTTATTACTTGTAGATAATTTTTTCTTTCCCAATCATTTTATCCTTTGATACTTTTCTTGCTGTAGTTTACTGCCAGAGATGTACAGGGATTGTTTCCTTTTAAATTTGAAGTGATTTCATGCATTTAGAAAGTTTTTCTTGCCTTCTTTTGGACAGATTGAGTTTTTGAGTTTGTTTATCAGTGCACATCTTTTACCCTTGATTCTTCCTCACCACACAAATGTACATTTTCCAAATATAGATGTTAGAATTGACATTTCTATACTTTGAGTGATTTCCCTAGAAATTATATAATGCATATTTAACATCTATAATTATTTATTGTATTTATTTTCTTCCCAAATAAGATAAGAAACTGAGACAAGTTTATTCTCTTAAACTTTGTGATTTCTTTGTTCAGTATTTCTCCTCGAACCTTTTTTTAGTAACCAAAAGATGCATTCTTGATTTTATTTTTTAGTTCAGTTTCTAATTCAGAAATTTTTAATCTATGTCTAATTGTCCTTTGAACCCTTCCATGGAACTTTTTATTTTAATTAGAATATATATCATTGAAATATTCTATTTAGTTCTTTTCAAATTATTCTAGTGATATACTTTGTATATGTCATAATTTTATTTCATGTTTTATTCTTCTAAACATGTATTTGGATTTTATATTTTTATGATGTTTTCTATTTTTATACAGTAATTCTAATGTCAATGTATGTATAGATCCTAACTTTATGTTTCCTAATGTCTTCTGATTCCACTTGTTTTGTCATATGTTTGAGGTATTTTTTATTTTGAGATCATATTCATTGAAACTTTGTGTGATTTCTTTGAGGTCTTTGTTGTTTGGTAATGGCCCATAGAAGATTTACCTTAGTTTCTAAGATATACCTTGGGCCCTATCATCAAGGACTACTTTAAATTAAATTCTCACTCTTTTTTCCCCTGGTCATGTAGGTAGTTTGAATCCATGTTTCAAACCTTGGTTAGTTTTCCTTTTTATGTTGGAGACAGATATATTTCCTCACTATTTCCCATTTCTTGCTATTTGTTTTTCTTGTCCAAAATTTTACTTGAAGTTGTTCTTTTCAAGGTCTTGATTTTATGCAATACTCTCCAAGTTACTTCTTATATAGTGAATCCTGTATTTTTAAAACTGAAGTCTGAGAACAGTGAAGACTGTCAGATCCCTTTAGGCAGCCATCTGCTTTGGGGCTTGCTTACTTGGATTTATGTTTTTTTTATATTTTTGACTCCCAATGATGTCCTTTATTGTCTTATCCCATCTTCCATGCACTACAGTTATTCATCTTAAATTCTATTTTATATATGTTTTATAGTAGCAGAATCTTATCAATATCTTGCCTAGTATATTACTGTAAATAAGAGTAGATTTTCTTTAAATTTTTAAAACCAAGGTTTTCTTATTGAGTATGTTTATATAGTTTATCTTTGGAAACACATATATAACATACATGTATTCATATATATTATAAAAACTATGTAGTAAATTAATCCAAAATTATTGTTTGATATTTTGTTGAAATATTTTTGTAAAGTTTGCTCATATTCCCCTGGTTTATGAACTTTAATAAAAACAAACAAAGTGACAAAAATAGCAAACTTTGAAAGATTATCAGTTTATGATTCATTTCTTTTTAATTTTTTTTTTCCTTAATGGAAACACGATTTGTAAACTACTGCATTCATTGAAAATGTGATAGAAAGTGACTGGCAGAGCTAATGTAGGATGATAGTGAGAAGAGGTTATTCTAAGGAGAGGATATTTGAGCAGAGATCTGGATGTCAAGGAGTTAGTGAGGTGGGAATCTAAAGGAAGTATACAGCAGGTCGTCTTAGTACGTTCAGGCTGCTATCACAGAATACCATAGACTGGGTAGCTTATAAACAACAGAAATTTGTTTCTCACAGTTCCAGAGACTGGGAAGGCCAAGATCAAGGCAGCAGCAGATTTGATGTTTGGTGAGAGCTTGCTTCCTGGTTTAGCCATCTTCTCACTGTGTCCATGTATGGTGCAAGGGGGCAAGGAAGCTTTCTGGGGTCTCTCTTATAAGGGCACTTATCCCATTCATGAGGGATCACCCTCATGACCTAATTACCTCCCAAAGACCCCACCTCCAAATGCCATTACATCAGGTGTTAGGATTTAATGTGAATTTGGGGGAAACACAAACATTTAGTCCATAGCACAGGTAGAGAGAGAAGCAAAGGCCTTCAGGTGAGAAGAGGTCAGGATGTTAGAAAAATAGGTCTGTTTTCTTAGTGTAGTTGTTAAGAGAAAGAGTGGGATGATAAAATGAAAGTTTCTCCTAAGTCAGCAAGAGCCAGATCATATAGGGCACTGATATAAATAGAAGTGCATTACATTTTATCCTAATGGCTGAAGGAAATTACTGTTGGTTTTAAACTCTCATAAAGTTGTACTTCTTTATTCTTCCCCTTCTTGTATGGTTGGTTTAAATTTTTGGTCCTTGTGAAATTTATGCCATGCTACTTTAAAGTCAATGCTGGATAGACCTTAGGCAGGAATCACCTCAGTCCTAAAAAGGCCTTTTATACTTGGAAGGGCCATGCTACCTGTGCTCCTACTTTCCAAAATATATGCTCTCTCTTGGGATGTACACTAGGCTAGACAAAAGCATAGTCAGACTGGCAAGCAACACCTGTGCAGGCAGCAGTTACAAGAAGTTTCCACTGAAGTGGAGTTTAACATCATAAGGGTAATAATGTCAACTCATAGAAGCTGGCAAAACTCACAAAAAGAATATAATACAATTATGTCCAATATCCATCATGAACTGTGAATAGACCAGTGATGAGATCTTTCAAGGAAAGATGGACTTGGTTTAAAAGCATGTAGGTTGACATGATATTGTTGTTCTAGTACAAAGCTAAAAAACACAGATCTATTTATTGTATGGATATTGAGGTATTCATGATTATTATAGCACCACATAGCCTATCCTTGGCCTTAAATTTCTACTTCTTGTGCATGCATTCTGTTTCTCAAGTTTCAATGATAGAATTTTTTCTGTTCAAGAACTCCAGTCTTTTATTTTGGTTTCTGTACAGACCTCCAGAAATAGTGACCCTTTTACTTTTCTTCTGAGTCCTCTCTTGCATTTTTTATATGCCAGATGAAAATATTGATGAAATTGAGAATGATGTTACTCAGAAAATTTGATAACTTGGACAGATCTTCAATTTGGAGCATTGGGGCAGCAAATTATATAACAATACTCCCACAGTAACAGCTGATGTCTACTGATTTGGTATAACAGAGTAGTTTTCTGATAAAGTATAATTTATGAAAAAAAATCCATCTTTTATATAGATATGGTTAAGTGCTTGTTAGTTGTCAAAATAAAAACATATTATCAAAAGAAAGATAATTTAAGCAATAATTCCAAATATAATAACTAGGTTTTTCTAGCACTTTTAGGATTTTAAAATTTGTTTTGTTATTTTATATTTTCATATTCTTTGTCATCTTATTTAGTTGATAACAGATGTGTGTGAGAAGACAGACATCAGACTGCACATGTGGGGGGATAGAATCTCAGGGGATTCATTAAGCCTAAGATTTCTTCGTGTCCTAATAGAATAATTTTGAAACCAAAATTATGAATATTTTGAACAAAAAGTCACTATCTTAGCTAGTACCCTGAAGGGTTGCATCAGGGGAGGAATATGATACCCAAGGGGTGGTATCAGAAATTCAAGGGAGGCATGTGTAGTTGTCAGAAGTATGTCCAAAATTGTTATTGTTTCAATTTGGTTTCAGGTACAATCAATTTAAGTAGTATTAAAAGAGGGTCAAAATTTCATATGCATCAAACTGCAACTTTTATGCTAATCAAAAGAAGCATGGGTAAAAATAAAAACAATAATTAGGGTCTTCCCTTGAATAACCTTAATTATTATAGTTACCTGTACCACATTTGAGTCATACATAGTTCCTTGCAAAATTTTATGTTTTCTAGAAAGATAGACCTAGAGAACAGATGTATAATGCAGTGTGAAAATGTCCTGTGAGGTACAGGCTTCTACATAAATCTGAAACAATTCCATTACAAACTTTCTCTCTTTTTCTCAGTCTACTATTTCTTCCAGGGACAACTTTACTTGAATAACATATGACATCACAGAAGTGGAGATTTGCCATTGATCTATTTATTTTGATTAATGTAGATACAAGTTAGGTAATCCAAACACTAGAGAAAACCCCTTGCTTTGTAAGTTATGTGCATGCACATAATGCTTTTCATTTGCACAGCAAGTAATAAACTCTGGCTAAATAAACGCAGGGAGGGGGCTTCCCTGGTGGCGCAGTGGTTAAGAATCCGCCTGCCAATGCAGGGGACACGGGTTCGAGCCCTGGTCCGGGAAGATCCCACATGCCGCAGAGCAACTAAGCTCGTGCGCCACAACTACTGAGCCTGCGCTCTAGAGCCTGTGAGCCACAACTACTGAGCCCAAGTGCCACAACTACTGAAGCCCATGCGCCTAGAGCCCGTGCTCCACAATAAGAGAAGCCACCGCAATGAGAAGCCTGCGCACCGCAATGAAGAGTAGCCCCCGCTCGCCGCAACTAGAGAAAGCCCGCACACAGCAACGAAGACCCAACACAGCCAAAAATAAATAAATAAAATAAATAAATAAAAAAAAAAATAAATAAATAAACGCAGGGAGGGTATACAGAATGGCAGGTCATACCTTCAGATAGCATGGGATTACTAACCCAGTAAAATAAAGGAAAATAGAGTGTACAATTATAGAATCAAAGTTTTAGTTGCAAGGGTACTTAGAGGAGACCTCTTATTTTACATATATTAACATTTTCATACTTGTTTCCTTTATTGAACTAGGTCCACATTCCAGCAATAAAAAAAAATATTTACTGAACCATGAAACAACATATTTAAACTCTGAAAACATTATGCTAGTTGAAATAAACTAGTCACAAGAAGACCATGTATTATATTATTCCATTTATATGAAATGTCAAGAGTGCATAAATCTATAAAGACAGAAAGTAGATTAGTGATTGCCTATGGCTAGGTATTGGGGCAAATGGGTAGTGATTGTCAATGGGTATGGGGTTTCTTTTGGGGGTGATAAAAATATTCAAGTCATATTTGAAGATTGTGCAATTGTATGAACATACTATAAACAGTTGAATTGTACACTTGAAATGGGTGAATTTTATTGTGTGTGAATTATATTTCAATCAGACTGTTAGAAGAGAATGAAATATTAACAATATTTAAATTAGCAACTTCTTTGTAAAAGAAAACTTTATAGGCAGTAAAAGGGGAAGTCATATAGTTGAATAAGATATTTATAACATATGTAAGCAGGAAAGATTACTGTACAGAATATGCAAAAATATCCTAAAAATAAGTAAGAATAAAACAGATAGTATAAAAAAAAAAATACAGGCAAGACAGGCACTTGACAAAACATCAAATCCAAACAGAATAAACACTAAGAGTTACTTAACCTTAATAATAATTATAGAAATGCAAACTAAAACCAATTGAAATAAATTTTACTGTTAACTTGGCAAAAATTTTAGTCTTACCATAACACCTTTTGGCAAAAAGGTAAAACAGTAGATGTTCTTACATACTTCTGGGGAAAATGTAGTGTCAATCTGTTTCAGTTTTTGTGAAGAGGCAATAATCATGAGATAATTTAAGAGAATAGCTATCTCCACTTTATGGACAGATATGTATCTCAAATTTATATGAGGATTAAATGAGTATATATTTGTAAAGCACGTAAAACACCATCTGATATTCATTAAGCATGTAATAAATATTAACTGTTATTGTTTGATGCTCAAATGTGGTTTTCATTGTGGCTTATTAGGGGTCCCAGAATATGTAGCACCATATTCCTTCCTTGTGTTCTGAATATATATACTTTTTTAAAATTTTTTTAATTTTATTTTATTTATTTTTTATACAGGAGGTTCTTATTAGTTATCTATTTTATACATATTAGTGTATATATGTCAATCCCAATCTCCCAATTCATCCCATCACCACCACCTCCCTGCCACTTTCCCCCCTTGGTGTCCATTCGTTTCTTCTCTACATCTGTGTCTCTATTTCTGTCTTGCAAACTGGTTCATCTGTACAATTCTTCTAGATTCCACATATATGCGTTAATATACGATAATTGTTTTTCTCTTTCTGACTTACTTCACTCTGTATGACAGTCTCCGGATCCATCCACGTCTCTACAAATGACCCAATTTCATTCCTTTTTATGGCTGCGTAATATTCCATTGTATATATGTACCACATCTTCTTTATCCATTCATCTGTTGATGGGCATTTAGGTTGCTCCCATGACCTGCCTATTGTAAATAGTGCTGCAATGAACATTGGGGAGCATGTGTCTTTCTGAATTATGGTTTTCTCTGGATATATGCCCAGTAGTGGGATTGCTGGGTCATATGGTAGTTCTGTTTTTAGTTTTTTAAGGAACCTCCATACTGTTCTCCATAGTGGCTGTATCAATTTACATTCCCACCAACAGTGCAAGAGGGTTCACTTTTCTCCACACCTTCTCCAGCATTTGTTGTTTGTAGATTTTCTTATGATGTCCATTCTAACCAGTGTGAGATGATACCTCATTGTAGTTTTGATTTGCATTTCTCTAATAATTAGTGATATTGAACATCTTTTCATGTGCTTCATGCCCATCTGTATGTCTTCTTTGGAGAAATGTCTATTTAGGTCTTCTGCCCATTTTTGGATTGGGTTGTTTGTTTTTTTAATATTGAGCTGCATGAGCTGTTTATATAGTTTGGAGATCAATCCTTTGTCCATTGATTCATTTGCAAATATTTTCTCCCATTCTGAGGGTTGTCTTTTCGTTTTGTTTATGGTTTCCTTTGCTGCTCAAAAACTTTTAAGTTTCATTAGGTCCCATTTGTTTATTTTTGTTTTTATTTCCATTGCTCTAGGAGGTGGGTCAAAAAAGATCTTGCTATGATTTATGTCAAAGAGTGTTCTTCCTATGTTTTTCTCTAAGACTTTTATAGTGTCCAGCCTTACATTTAGGTCTTTAATCCATTTTGAGTTTATTTTTGTGTATGGTGTTAGGGAGTGTTCTAATTACATTCTTTTACATGTAGCTGTCCAGTTTTCCCAGCACCACTTATTGAAGAGACTGTCTGAATATATATATATATATTTAATTAAGTAAATACTGAGGCATAAAAAGCATTTTAACTACTGGTATAGATCAGATTAGAGGATATAGTTTATGTCCTTGTGAAAATAGACCTGCTAGCAATGAACTCCAGAAAGAAGATAAGTTTTTCTCCCTCCCAGTTTTGGCACTGCCAAACTAGGTTAAGTTTTCCTATAGAAGATATTCAACAAAAAGGAACAAAAGAAAATGCAAGCTTCCTGCAGAGTACACTTGAAAGCAGAAAGTGGCAGAACCTAAGCAGAATCTGTTGTTATTCTTCCCAAATTTTCTAGTCATTTGAGTCACACCTAAGATGCACAACAAAATGATTGAGAGGGACCAGGAGCAGGCTGAGGTTCTTATGAAACAAGAGCTTTTTCCTATAAACCTAATTGCTATATTTGTCATTATATTGTTGGCATTGTTAGATGTAGGCATTTACCAGGTTTTCTACTAGATGATGGAGCATCAGAGACTCCTAGTTACCATTCTTTTTTTTTAACTAAAGGAAGAAAAATGAGAAATCTTATCTTGCTACTTCAGGACTCATGGGTTGACATATGTTGATCATACACATGGTATCACAACATATTCTTGGCCTGTATCTAGTAGGATATTCAGGACAGAGTAGGCATTCAAGCTGTCAGCAATATTTGAACAGGTACCATTTTGGATCTCTTTAATGTAACAGCTGCTGTGCTATATAGTGAAGCACAGTCACTTCCTGGTAAATCCCCTTAATTCAATAAGTGATTGTTGGATAAATGACACAATCTAAACTTTAAAAAAAAATGTTTAAAAAGAGAGATTCATGAGATGTAAAACAGGATGGGGGAAGATTATCTCTACAGTTACTTCTAGCTCTGATTTTTTTGAATGCACTAAA
Organism: Balaenoptera acutorostrata; assembly: GCF_949987535.1. NCBI lineage: Eukaryota > Metazoa > Chordata > Mammalia > Artiodactyla > Balaenopteridae > Balaenoptera > Balaenoptera acutorostrata. The sequence continues at coordinate 69,684,989 of NC_080072.1, forward strand.
CCTTTTCTTCTCAAGGGTCTTACCGATAGGTACAAGATAGATATTATTTATCAAATTTCCTATTTTATTTTCTCTTTAATATGTGAATGATGTATTGATAGGAGAAAAATGTAGTGTAATTCTTCCCAGTAACTCATAAGGGAATAAATAAAATTGTGACATCATTAATAATTATACTTTTTTCTTATTTTCATTTTCAGTGCCCTATCCCACTGTCCTCATGTTTCACAGAGTATTCTGAGACGATTCTCATTCCAAGAAGAAGTTAATGTTCCACTCCAAATACTCCTGTCCCTTAAACTATCATCCCAATATTCTGCTCTTGATAGGGAGCCTGACCAACTGTATAATTCAATTGAAAGTTTATAACAACAAACCTAAGACAAATACTCTGCCCAGTCCAGATAATGCTTGCCCTTTAATTAGTGTCTTTGATGTTTTAGGAAACTAGAATTTAAAGATGCCAGTCAGAAGGAATAAAAGGAGACAGTTAGGTCAAGGAGTTTTCCTGGTGTTTCTCAAATCACATCCTTTAGGTCCCTTCTTAGTTTATCTGTAATGAAAGTTGAACCTTAAAGGTAGCAGTCCTTCTTGAAAACAATTGTAGGCAGATAAGAAGGAGAAACAAAGGGATTCATGAATCATTTATCACTAATTCATCTGTTAATATTTCTAAGAATTTAATAGTGAAAATAATAATCTCATAAATATTTACAAAATTCATTGAGATTCAAAGGAATCTCATAGATATTAATTTGCATCGTGTTAAAAGCATGTGCACACATTCTAAAAGCCACGTACCACAAAATAGCAGATGGATGTCCTTAGAAGAGAAAATCCTAAGTAACTAAATCCATGAGTGTAAGTATATTATATTTTGAGGTGCGTTTATTTGCTTTTCATGAATTTTTCTTGTCCTTGTCAGTAAGATCCTTGAGAAGAAAAGAAATGCATGGCTCAGTACATGTAAAATGAATTAATGAACTTATAATGGACAAATGAACCTAAAATAGAGAAGCTGTAGATAACCTCCAGTAACCAAAATTTTGATGGGCATAACTAGCTAAAATTCTTGCAACATATCTTTTTTTGAGTGCCTCATGTTACTTTGTATTGAACTTTGTTTAGAGAAGAATGTGCCACAACCTCTATCCTTAGGAAGCTCACTTTCTAACAAGTCACTAACTCTTTTCAGACCACAGCTGCTCACAACCTCCTTAAACTTCCTTTCACTATTTTTGAGTAGTTCTGAAAAACTCTCTTTCTAGTTGCTGTGGACCTGACCATCTGCAAGCAAGCAGAGGCAAGTCTAAACAGAAGGATTATGGGAGAGGGTTTTTACCTGTTAAGCAACCAGAGACATCAGTGTCAAGGGAGAGGAATTTCTCACTGCAGGTTGCGGGAAATTGACTCTTGAGTGTTGTCTTGGTTTTCCTTACAGAGTAGGAAGGAGCTAGTGAATTAGTGGATAGAAGAGTAGAAAGTAATGTGTGGTTTGTTGAGTGAGAGTTGGGGGATGGGGATATTTGGTTTGCATTTCTTCTAAGCCTAAGCATATGACAGGAACACCAAACACCCACATGCCTGGGTTATTTTTAACCAACTACAAATAACATGCCAACAGTATAATGTCTTTTTAAAAAGAATGTTCTGCTCCTTCCCAGATGGTTTCATAGAAATATAGATGTTATGCAATTATCACTATGGCAACCCCATATCTAGCAGCAAGAAATAAGCATGTCATGTATTCCTAAGCTTCACTTGTCTTTTTTGAGTAACAGAATACTGATCAATGTATCTCTCTTTTGGAGCACCCCCAGAATCCTTTAATTCCTGTTTATATTACTTCATCTCTGCCCCACACCCCCATCACACACACACACACACACACACACACAGGAAAAAGTTAAAGACATAGTGAGGATTTCATGATGAGGGAATGTCATAAAAACATATTCGATTCTCAAATAAATGAATTATCTATTCTGGAATCTCCCCCAATTTTGCAAAGAGCAGTCAAGAAATGATTTTCAGAACTGCTCAAGCAGTGTGTAATTCCAATATTCAACAGATATGAGTTTCAGGAACATAGCTGCTTATACATCAAGGAAATACCATTACCCCTATTTTCATTGCAGCAGTCCAGTATGCCACCAATACAAGATTAACTGAGAGCAGCTGCAAATGGAAAGAAACTTCTATCTATATTCACAGGGGTGTCTTGTCAGCTGAGTCCAGCACTCATGTGAAATGCTTAAGGAAAACTGTGAACCCTGCATTTTCTCTTGTGTAGATGCAATAGTTCCAGTATATCTTTTCTATTGTTGTAAAGAAGATATAAACATTCAGGTAGGATTATTCAACTTGGATCAGATAATCTTTTCAAATTTATCTACATTCACAGACTTCTCTATTCTTCGTCAATGAGCCCAAGCACCAACCTCCCTTCTCTTACAACTCAGCATCTGTGTTCATCATCTATTGCTGTATAACAATTATTCTTAAACATAACGGCCTAAAACAACTTATATTCATTATCTCACGTTTTCTCTGGGTCTGGTAACTGGCTTGACATCATGCACCTGATACAAGCTCTTTCACAAGGCTGTACGTAAGCTGTCAGCCAGGGCTGAAGTCATCTCATGGCTCAGCTGGGAAAAGTATCTGTTTCCAAGCTCACTCCTGTGGTTGCTGGTGTTCTTCAGATCTTCAGTGGTTGTTGGAGAAAGAATTCAGTCCCTTTTCACATGGATCTTTCCATGTGATTATTCACAATATAGCAGCTTGTTTCCCCAAAATGAGGGGGGCAAGAGAGATTGAGAAATTGAGAGATTGAGAGATGAAAGAGAGAGAAAAGGAGAATAATGAAAAGATAAAAGAGTGAAGCCAGAGTCTTTTAGTAACTCAATCTCAGAAGTGACATTCCATAAGTTTTTGCCATGCTCTATTTGTTAGAAGAAAGACACCAGCTCATACTCCATGCCCAGCCCCCACCCCAGGGGAGAGAGTTACACAAGGCTGTGGAAACCAGGAGGCAGGAATTACTGAGAACCATTTTAGAGGCTGCCTACCACAGATTAATTCCAAAATTGCAAATATGAAAGGATATTCTATTTTAAATTTGTGTCTATCAAAAAAAATTAAGTGAGAGTTTACTAAGGAAATTACATAATATATGCTGATGCTTAAATATAAATGATTTAGAAGTTATCTGTTGTTCATTTTAATCTTGCTGTCACCATCTTCATTACAATCAGTGATGTTAACTAAGATCTGATGCTTGCATATGGTGATTCTTATGTGCAGAGAAAATTAATTATGTCTCAAAATCTGATGTGTGGGTAATAGAAGGATGTCAAGTCAAAATTGTTTTAGACTCTAAAAATCTCTAATCTCCCAATAAAAAAATATGATTTTATTCTCTAGAAGAGTAAGCAGCTACAGAAAAGATGAGCATGAAGTTGTAAGGGAGAAAGCATAAATGTGCCCACTTAACCAAATGAATCCAAGCAACATAGTTCATCAATAAGACTACTAATGGTACAGATTAATCATTTTCTTTTATAGTATCCCTAAAGCTTGTGAGTTTCTCTTTTAATCTCCATTCTAGTTTTTACAGGGAATCATAACCTACATGGCCTTTAGGTTTGACATCTATAGCAGATATTAATTGGAGCCACCAGAAAGTATATATGAAAGATTGAATTCATTTAAAAATTCATGTTTAATCTGCAGTTCTCCTCAACTCTACTGGGCTGGAGAGAAATTACATATTAGTCATCTGGGGGCCAACCTCCCCCTTTCCAGAATTATGAAAAGGTCCAAATGGTTTTACATAGTCCAAAATATTTAGGGAATCCCCTCTAGCCTGGATCCATGCTGGTGACATTTGTGTGTTCATTTTTCCCAAGCTGTGTCATACCTTGAAAATTAACTGTATCTGTGAAAACCTAAATCTGGATCTTGGAGACTTTGGCCAAGGCAGGAAATCCCATTGAACAGGGTCAGTGTCCCTAGGCAAACCACTCAGCAACTTCCTTCTGAGAAGCTCACATTTCTGAGAATCAACAGGTTTCAGTCTCAGGACACTGTCAGCTTGGGACACTTACTATTTCTCATTTTCCAAGCCTGGAGGCAATGTTCACCTCCCTGACTCTCCCCCATCACCTGCTCCTCTACCAACACAATTCTGCTCTTTTTCTCATAAGTACTTCTTTACTCTGGAGCAAAGCAAGTATCAGCTGTTTAAAATACTGGCTTTATTTAAGCCATAGCTGATTTCAACTGGGAAGGACAGGAAGTTAAAAATGAGCATCATTATTTTTTTCTATAGCAATATAAACAAAACATGAATTAATGTGTTAACACATTTTGCTATCACATATCAAATAAGATACTCCATTTTGTTATGGTGGCTGGACACTTACCATCAAGTGTGACATTTTTCAGTAAGTTATTCAAGATTCAGGTTAATCTCTACCTCAGATAGTCATACCACCATCTGCTGGGGTAACAGGAAGCCTGGTTTGTCCCTGAATCTAAGGCACATAACAGTCTTCTTTAAACTCTCCTAAGTGATCCATAATCCTGCAAGTCTGGCTGGCTCCCAAAGAGACCAAATCACTGACCATTGGGAAAGAAAGAAATAGAATTTTAAGAAGGACTCTTACATTGTGGTTGGCACTTGCTCAAAATTGAAGGCATCCCTGGCATTTTTCTTTTTCATATTATAGTTTAAAATGAACCCATAAATATGCCTTATGCAGTAGTTCAGCCGGAGATGTATGTTGACATTAGTTAACCTTACAAGCACTCCTTCATGGCCCAACTAGAAAATCAATTATATTTGTTCCTGTAAAAGTTTATTAAATAAGAAACTTGTTAATTCCAATCTAAGCACAGTTATTCATGCCTTTTTATATTTGCTAGGTAGCTCATGTCACAATGTATTATACTTATTGGTTAGTCCCCAAATAATAATTTTTCTCTTATTATTGTGCATTCTGCAAGGCTGCAAGGGCAGCAAACATATTTTGAGCATCATAGAAATACCAGTGCCTAGTTTCTAACAGCTATTCAATAGATACCCCTTAATAAATGATTGGGGGTGGGGAGGAATGTGAGATCTAAAGAGTGGGGGAAGACACAGTGTAGCAAGTCTGTTCTTTCCAGGCTTCTACATATTAGAACAAGGCAAGGAAAATGAAGCTGCAAATCAGGACGTTTATTCCCTACCCCTCCCAATTTTTAATTATATGAAATATGCTATATTTGTGATAAATTTAGCCTGTGCAAAGTAGATTTATGAGTTTTGGAATTATTATGATTCAGGTTCTATATCCTGCCATTTACTAAATGTTTGACCTTGGGCAAGTTACTTAACCATATTGTCTCATTTTTCTTGTTTCTAAAATGTGAATTATAATAGTAACTAGATCACAGGACTGTCCTGAGAATTAAAAAGAAAATATTTTTTAACAGCACTCAGCATAGTGCCCAATACAGGGTGAGCCTTTACTATATGATATAATAGTAGCTATATGAATATTTCTATTTCTCTTTGCAGCCATGGACATAGGCTGTTTATATTGCCTTTTTCTCCTGAGAAACAGTAAAGCTCTAATGAGAGATGGAAATAGCACCCAGTAGGGGAAAAACATGCAAAAAGTGGTACACATATTACAGTAGTTCTGCTCTTGAATTTCTGAAAGTCCTGAGGAGCTATTAGCATTAAGGATACCCCATATGGGATAAAGAGGCCCTGCCCAGTGGCCTGACTCTTTAGGGAATACATTGCAATGCTATCTTCCAAGCACAATGACTCAAACTCAGGGTTTGTTATAGTAACATATCTCCTAGCCCAATCAAGTAGCATGATAAAAATTAAAACAACAGTCATTCTCTGAGGACCTTCTAGGTTCCAGGCTCACCTCGGCAAGATAAGTTTATTATTTACAAATTTTCATCCAGAAAACTGATACTAAGCAGGTTTTGTAAGGTCCTCAAACTCACCCAGATAATCAGTAACAAAGTGAAGGTGAAAAACAGGCATTTCTGATTCCAAAGTCCATACCCTCAATTGTCCAGCCACTTAACTTCTGAATATTAAAAGGAGGAAATGACATTTCCATGTACCTGAAATAAAGTTTGTTTCCCTCATTTCCATATATTTAAACGTCTCTGTAGTTTTTGCTTCATATTTATGTATGTAAAGTTAATTGCTGAAGAGAATTTAGCTTAGTTAAATGGAACATCCTCCAAGATCATATTTAACTCCCCATATGCAAAGCTGGTGTCACCTTCCAGAAGCCTGATTCTCCAGCTGATTCAAATTGCTTCCCATTCTGCAAAATTTTCATGCTTTGATTTTATCTTAGCACATGTGTTTCCTTCTGCTAGAATCCCCTATCCACCTTGTGGAAATGTCAGTTTCTTTTCTTTACTAAGACTCTGGATGAGCATCTCTATAAAGCTTTCTAAGAACTTTTCACTCCAAGCCATGTGGCTCGTTTGCATCTTCACCCCACTTTATACATATCTCATCTATACTATTTTCCAATGTTTTAAAGTAATATTTTTACTTGTTCTTCTCCTACTTTGCCACACTAAACTTTGATCTTTTTAAGAGAAAGTTTGGTTTATCCTAGATCTTCTCAATGCTCTTTACATACAACATATGCTCCATAAATATAACTGAATAAAGATTGGTTCAAGATAGTGGAGTAGAAGGACCTGAGCTCACTCCCTCTTGTGAGAGCACTGGAATCACAACTAACTGCTGATCAATCATCAGAAGGAAGACACTGGAACTCACCAGAAAAGATACCCCACATCCAAACACAAAGGAGAATCCTCAATGAGACGGCTGGAGGGGCACAATCACAATAAAATCAAATCCCATAACTGCTGGGTGGGTGACTCAAAAACTGGAGAACAGTTATACCACAGAAGTCCACCCACTGGAATGCAGGTTCTGAGCCCCACGTCAGGCTTCCCAGCCTGGGGGTCTGGCAATGGGAGGAGGAATTTCCAGAGAATCAGACTTTGAAGGCTAGTGGGAATTGATTGTAGGACTTCAAGAGGACTGGGGGAGACAGAGACTCTACTCTTGGAAGGCACACACAAAATAGTGTGTGCATCAGGACCCAGGGGGAAGGAGCAGTGACCCCATAGAAGACTGAACCAGACCTACCTCCTAGTGTTGGAGGGTCTCCTGCAGTGGCAGGGGGCGGCTGTGGCTCACCATGGGGACAAGGACACTGACAGCAGAAGCTCTGGGAAGTACTCCTTGGCATGAGCCTTCCTGGAGTCCACCGTTAGCCCCACCAAAAGGCCTGTAACTTCCAGTTACAGGCTAACCTCCATTTATCCTCAGGCCAAACACCTAACAGGGAGGGAACTCACACCCACCCATCAGCAGACAAGTGGATTAAAGTTTTACTGAGCTCTGCCCACCAGAGCAACACCCAGCTCTACCCACCACCAGTCCCTCCCATCAGGAAACTTGCACAAGCCTCTTAGATAGCCTCATCCAACAGAGGGCAGAAAGCAGAAGCAAGAAGTACTACAGTCCTGCAGCCTGTGGAATGAAAACCACATTCACAGAAAGATAGACAAAATGAAAAGGCAGAGGGCTATGTACCAGATGAAGGAACAAGATAAAACCCCAGAAAAAGAACTAAATGAAGTAGAGATAGGCAACTTTCCAGAAAAAGAATTCAGAAGAATGACAGTGAAGATGATCCAGAACCTTGGGAAAAGAATGGAGGCAAAGATCGAGAAGATGCAAGAAATGTTTAACAAAGACCTAGAAGAATTAATGAACAAACTCTTAGAAGAACTAAAGAACAAACAAACAGAGATGAACAATACAATAACTGAAATGAAAGATACACTAGAAGGAATCAAGAACAGAATAACTGAGGCAGAAGAACGGATAAGTGACCTGGAAGACAGAATGGTGGAATTCACTGCTGTGGAAGAGAATAAAGAATAAAGAATGTCCTAAGACTTCTGGGACAACATTAAACACACCAATATTCACATTATAGGGGTCCCAAAAGGAGAAGAGAGAGAGAATGGACCCAAGAAAATATTTGAAGAGCTTACAGTTGAAAATTTCCCTAACCGGGGAAAGGAAATAGCCACCCAAGTCCAGGAAGTGCAGAGAATCCCAAGCAGGATAAACCCAAGGAGAAACACACCAAGACACCTAGTAATCAAATTGACAAAAATTAAAGACAAACAAAAATTATTAAAAGCAACAAGGGAAAAAGGACAAATAACATACAAGGGAACTCCCATAATGTTAACAGCTGATTTCTTAGCAGAAACTCTACCAGTCAGAAGGGAGAGGCACAATATATTTAAAGTGATAAAAGGGAAGAAACTACAAACAAGATTACTCTACCCAGCAAGGATCTCATTCAGATTCGACAGAGAAATCAAAAGCTTTACAGACAAGCAAAAGCTAAGAGAATTCAGCATCACCAAACCAGCTCTACAACAAATGCTAAACGAACTTCTCTAAGTGGGAAACACAAGAGAAGAAAAGGACCTAAAAAACAAACACAAAACAATTAAGAAAATGATAATAAGAACATACATATCGATAATTACCTTAAATGTGAATGGATTAAATGCTCCATCCAAAAGACACAGGCTCACTGAATGGATACAAAAACAAGACTCATATATATGCTGTCTATAAGAGACCCACTTCAGACCTATGGACACGTACAGACTGAAAGTGAGGGGATGGAAAAAGATATTCTATGCAAATGGAAATCAAAAGAAAGCTGGAGTAGCAATTCTCATATGAGACAAAATAGACTTTAAAATAAACACTATTACAAGAGCCAAAGAAGGACACTACATAATGATCAAGGGATCAATCCAAGAAGAAGATATAACAATTATAAATATATATGCACCCAACATAGGAGCACCTCAATACATAAGGCAAATACTAATAGCCATAAAAGGGGAAATCGACAATAACACAATCATAGTAGGGGACTTTAACACCCCACTTTCACCAATGGACAGATTATCCAAAATGAAAATAAATAAGGAAACACAAGCTTTAAATGATACATTAAACAAGATAGACTTAATTGATATTTATAGGACATTCCATCCAAAAACAACAAAATACACATTTTTCTCAAGTGCTCATGGAACATTTTCCAGGATATATCACATCTTAAGTCACAAATCAAACCTCAGTAAATTTAAGAAAATTGAAATCATATCAAGTATCTTTTCCGACAACAGCACTATGAGATTAGAAATCATTTATAGGGAAAAAAACATAAAAAGCATGAACAATGGAGGCTAAACAATACATTACTAAATAGGTAAATGATCACTGAAGAAATCAAAGAGGAAATCAAAAAATACCTAGAGACAAATGACAATGAAAACACGATGATCCAAAACCTATGGAATGCAGTGAAAGCATTTCTAAGAGGGAAGATTATAGCAAGACAATCCTACCTCAAGAAACAACAAACATCTTAAATAAACAATCTAAACTTACACCTAAAAGAATTAGAGAAAGGAGAACAAACAAAACCCAAAGTTAGTAGAAGGAAAGAAATCATAAAGATCAGAGCAGAAATAAATGAAACAGAAACAAAGAAAACAATAGCAAAAATCACTAAAACTAAAAGCTGGTTCTTTGAGAAAATAAACTAAATTGATAAACCTTTAGACAGACTCATCAAGAAAAAGAGGGAGAGGACTCAAATCAATAAAATTAGAAATGAAAAAGGAGAAGTTAAAACAGCCACCGCAGAAATACAAAGCATCCTAAGAGACTACTAAAAGCAACTCTATGCCAATAAAATGGACAATCTGGAAGAAATGGACAAATTCTTAGAAAGCTATAACCTTCCAAACCTGAACCAGGAGGAAATACACAATATGAACAGACCAATCACAAGTAATGAAATTGAAGGAAATAGAAGGAACTCTCCCAAAATCATTCTAAGTGGCCACCATCACCCTGATACCAAAACCAGACAAAGATACTACAAAAAAAGAAAATTACAGACCAATATCACTGATGAATATTGGTGCAAAAATCCTCAACAAAATACTAGCAAACAGAATCCAACAACACATTAAAAGGATCATACACCATGATCAAGTGGGATTTATCCCAGGGATGCAAGGATTCTTCAATATACACAAATCAATCCATGTGATACACCATATTAACAAATTGAAAAATAAAAACCATATGATCATCTCAATAGATGCTGAAAAAGCTTTTGACAAATTTCAACACCCATTTATGATAAAAACTCTCCAGAAAGTGGGCATAGAGGGAAACTACCTCAACATAATAAAGGCCATATATAACAAACCCACAGTAAACATCATTCTCAATAGTGAAAAACTGAAAGCATTTCCTCTAAGATCAGGAACAAGACAAGGTTGCTCACTCTCACGACTATTATTCAACATAGTTTTGGAAGTTTTAGCCATGGCAATCAGAGAAGAAAAAGAAATAAATGGAATAAAAATTGGAAAAGAAGAAGAAGAGAAACTGTCACTGTTTGCAGATGACATGATGCTATACATAAAGAATCCTAAAGATGCCACCAGAAAGTTATTAGAGCTAATCAATGAATTTGGCAAAGTTGCAGGATACAAAATTAATTAACAGAAATCTCTTGCATTTCTATACTCTAACAACGAAAGATCAGAAAGAGAAATTAAGGAAACAATCCTTATTCCTAGGAATAAACCTACCTAAGGAGGTAAAAGACCTCAGAAAACTATAAGACACTGATGAAAGAAATCAAAGGTGACACAAACAGATAAGAGATATAGCATGTTCTTTGATTGGAAGAATCAATATTGTGAAAATGACTATACTACCTAAAGCAATTTACAGATTCAATGCAATCCCTATCAAATTACCAATGGCATTTTTTAGAAAACTAGAACAAAAAATCTGAAAATTTGTAAGGAAACACAAAAGACCCCAAATAGTGAAAGCAATCTTGAGGGAAAAAAGCAGAGCTGGAGGAAACAGACTCCCTGACTTCAGACTATACTAAAAAGCTACAATAATCCAGCCAATATGGTACTGGCACAAAAACAGAAATATAGATCAATGGAACATGATAGAAAGCCCAGAGATCAACCCACCCACATATGGTCACCTTATCTTTGATAAAGGAGGCAAAAATATACAATGGAGAAAAGACAGCCTCTACAATAAGTGGTGCTGGGAAAACTGGATAGCTACATGTAAAAGAATGAAATTAGAACACTCCCTAACACCATACACAAAAATAAACTCAAAATGGATTAAAGACCTAAATGTAAGACGGGACACTATAAAACTCTTAGAGGAAGACATAGGAAGAACACTCTTTGACATAAATCACCACAAGATCTTTTTTGACCCACCTCCTAGAGTAATGGAAATGAAAACAAGAATAAACAAATGGGAGCTAATGAAACTTAAAAGCTTTTGCACAGCAAAGGAAATCATAAACAAGACGAAAAGACAACCCACAGAATGGGAGAAAATATTTGCAAACGAATCAATGGACAAAGGAATAATCTCCAAACTATATAAACAGCTCATGCAGTTCAATATTAAAAAAACAAAAAACCCAATCCAAAAATGGGTGGAAAACCTAAATAGACATTTCTCCAAAGAAGACATACAGATGGCCAAGAAGCACATGAAAAGTTGCTCAACATCACTTATTATTAGAGAAATGCAAATGAAAACTACAATGAGGTATCACCTCACACTGGTTAGAATGGGCATCATCAGAAAATCTACAAACAACAAATGCTGTAGAGGGTGTGGAGAAAAGGGAACCCTCCTGCACTGTTGGTGGGAATGTAAATTGATATAGCCACTATGGAGAACAGTATGGAGGTTCCTTAAAAAACTAAAAATAGAATTACCATATGAACCCGCGATCCTGCTACTAGGTGTATACCCAGATAAAACCATAATTCAAAAAGACACATGCTCCTCAGTGTTCATTGCAGCACTATTTACAATAGCCAGGTCATGGAAGCAAACTAAATGCCCATTGACAGATGAATGAATAAAGAAGATGTAGTACATATATACAATGGAATATTACTCAGCCATAAAAAGGAATGAAATTGGGTCATTTGCAGAGATGTGGGCGGACCTAGAGACTGTCATACAGAGTGAAGTTAAGTCAGAAAGAGAAAAACAATGACTGTATATTAATGCATATATGTGGAGTCTAGAAAAATGGTACAGATGAACCGGTTTGAAAGGCAGAAATAGAGACACAGATGTAGAGAACAAATGTATGGACACCAATGGAGGAAAGCACAGGATGGGCTGGTGGTGGTGGTATGAGTTGGGAGATTGGGATTGACATATATACACTAATATGTATAAAATAGATAACTAATAAGAGCCTGCTGTATAGAAAATTAAATTATATTTTAAAATATTACTGAATAAATTATCATCTTCACTAATACACGTATTCTCATATTTCTCTACTCTTACAAATGCCTTCTCCAAAGTTTAATAAAATGATCTGTACTACATTTCTACATTCTGTGCCATTCTCTACTACATGACATAATTCTGTAACATTATCTAATACGAACCAAGTCTAAAACCTCAGGTTCGCTAACATAAATCAACATTTCACTTGTAAGATTCACTGAAGTATAAACTGCTGTTAAAAGGAGTCCCCTTGTAATAAGTGCTCCCTTATTTTTAATAACCAATCACCAGGGATGTTATCATACCAGCTTTAGTTTTTCATAAGCTTCCTGATAGTATTGATCCAAGTATGACCAGATGGCTTCTTACAAATAAACTCCAGGTGGAATGATATTAGTTGATTTTTAATCATTCCTCTTCTAAATGTTTTGTTTTTCTTTCACAGAGAAACAGAATTGAATCAATCCTAGACTGTTTGGAGCCAGTAGAACTTACAGAAACAATGGCTATTGGGGAATGGACATTTTAATATACATTTATGTATTAAATATATATTTAATCATATATAATATGATTTAGTTGACAATAATTATTAAAAATCAACCTAATATCATGAAAACAGTATATTTTTATTCCCAATAATCAAGCCTGGCTCTACAGAGTTGTTCCAAGAACATGATTATTCTTGGTGATACCGTTATGTGAAGAGTTATCTTAATCACATAGCCTGAAAGATTATTAAACATATACTTGGTCAAACACTTAAGAACATTCATTCACTTAACTATTTCTTCCTTCTTTTCTTCATTCAATAAATCCAGGAGATAGTCTCATCACTGGGGATACAAAGACACACAATATGCAAGTCCGAACCTTCAATGTCATGGCAGTGTGCTGGGAGATGTGTGCACATATATGAATAGCTACAGTGATGTATGAACATGTTTATACAGTCCTCTGCAGGCAGAGCCATGCCTGCCCAGAGAGGGAGTGTTTCCCAAAAAGTTTCAGGGCAGAGGTGGCATATGAGCAAAGAAGATAATTAAAATGTGATTCCCTTCTAATTTCTAAAACTTCAGTGATTTATAATTGCTGAATCTATAAACGAGGTAAACACATCATGGTATCATGGTATCAGAGCTAGGAGCTCTTCCATAGAAACAGGGATTCAGAGAAGAAAGGAGGTATCTCCTCTATGTTGTCCGGGAGGAGTGACAATCAGCCAGGCAAGTAAGGTGGGAAATAGCATTCTAAGCCAAACCATAAATCACCTGGGAGATAAAAGTGGGGCATTTGGGAAATTTCTAGCCTTTAGACTAGAGTGATGCTTGTAGACTGGTTCTTTCTGCTACGTGCCACCTAACCCTCTCTCTGCTGCATTCAGCGAATTGATGTTGTTGCTGATGGCTGCAGCTAGGTGCAAGTGTAGAAACAGCAGAAAATTGGGAGTTAACTTTGCTATTTATAATTCGGTTGACTTTTGGCAGATGGCATTTTCCCTGTTTCTCCAGCTACAAGATGGGAATAAAGATAATCAGCATTCCTTTCATATGTCCTTTTAACGTGGTTAAATCTATTTTTAAAAGTATAACTTATGTGAAAGGGCTATGCAAATTACCATTCAAATGTTAAATAACATTTTCTGGATTAAAAAATAAAATGAAGAATTACAGCTAGTAAAAATGTCAAAAAAAAAAAGGAAGAGGAAGAGCGATGAGTGAAGAAAATGTGTAAATGATAACGTGGGACACTATATACACTCTAATATTTGCAAGGCTGCTATGTAGATGTTTTCACCTTTCTAAGATGAGTACTCATAATGTTGCAGAGATTGACTGGGGCCCCGTATCTTCAATTTACTATAACAGAGTAAGTCTAAGTAAGGAATTTACCCTAAAATTCAGTTTTTCTTTAAATTAATTCTATTTCTTTCCCCTTAGTTGGTATCAGGGCTTTTTACTGTCACAGTAGCCTTGTCAGACAATAACAAAAACTAAGTTATTCACGCATCATTTAGCTCTTGTTGAAAAGAAGCCTAGATGCTTTTGAATGATGCATTCTTACTTTTATATTCAATGACATTTGTTTACCTTGATTCAAAAATGGCAAACTCAGGAAAAAAAAATTCTATAATTACTTTTTCCAATAAAGGGAATGTTAAGTTTGAACAATACCACAAACCAAACAAGGCATAGTAGGTTACCAGAGATATCTTTTCCTTTCTGTTACAAAATGAACCAATCAATCAATCAATCAATGAGAGAGAGAGAGAAAAAAGAGAGAATGAAGGATAGTCCATGTCTTCCAATAAATTTAGAGAGAGGGAAAAAATATCAGTAGGAGTTGAAAGAACTCAGCAATATCAAAAGTTGTGTGTATTTCCCATAGGAATTTGGTCTATAAATAACTGTGCTGGCAACACTATTTTAAAATCAGCTGCAGAGCTGCAGAAGGTGTTTTTAAGGGATTGGGGAAATTAAAGAAAATTCATATTTGTAAAATTTGAGCCTGGTGACCTGAAATGTTTATTAAATTAATCAAAGTTTCAAGAAGATGCTCTCTTCTGGTCAAGTCTGTGCATTCCCAGTCCCCTTCTTAGCATTAAATTCTTTTCTGTGTATTCACTTAGGCTTGCAGGGCCCATGGGATGAGCAAGTTGCTTTTATTAAATGTTGTATTTCTACCCTATCCTCACTGCAAGAAATTTGAAAGACACTGCAATGATTTCACTAACTATTTTATATAATCTCCCATTGTAAATTCTCCCTGAAATTTTGTCCATACAGAAAAATCTTTGAGCCAGAAAAGAAGGTTAAAAAAGATTAATCTCAAAAATATACAAATTAATCACATGCAGCTCAAAATCAAAAAAACAAACAACCCAATCAAAAAATGCGTGGAAGACCTAAATAGACATTTCTCCAAAGAAGATGTACATGTGGCCAAGAGGCCCATGAAAAGATGCTCAACATCACTAATTATTAGGGAAATGTAAATCAAAGCTACAATGAGGTAACACCTCACATCAGTCAGAATGGCCATCATCAAAAAATCTATAAACAATAAAAGCTGGAGAGGGTGTGGAGAAAAGGGAACACTCTTGCACTGTTGGTGGGAATGTAATGTAATTTTATATAGCCACTCTGCAGAACAGTATGGAGGTTCCTTTAAAAACTAAAAATAGAACTACCATATGACCCAGCAATCACACTACTGGGCATATACCCACAGAAAACCATAATTCAAAATTACACATGCACCCCAATGTTCCTTACAGCACTATTTACAATAGCCAGGACATGGAAGCAACCTAAATGTCCATCAACAGAGGAATGGATAAAGAAGATGTGGTACATATATACAATGGAATATTACTCAGCCATAAAAAGGAATGAAATTGGGTCATTTGCAGAGATGTGGGTGGACCTAGAGACTGTCATACAGAGTGAAGTAAGTCAGAAAGAGAAAAACAAATATCATATATTAACGCATATATGTGGAATCTAAAAAAATGATATAGATGATCTTATTTGCAAAGGAGAAATAGAGACACAGAAGTAGAGAACAAACATATGGATACCAAGGGGGTAGGGAGGGATGGGATGAATTGGGAGATTGGGATTGACATATATACACTATTGATACTATGTATAAAATAGATAACTAATGAGAACCTACTGTATAACACAGGGAACTCTACTCAGTGCTCTGTGGTGACCTAAATGGGAAGGAAATCCAAAAAAGAGGGGATATATGTACACGTATAGCTGATTCATTTTGCTGTACAGTGGAAACTAACACAACATTTTAAAGCAACTACACTACAATAAAAATTTAAAAACAAAGAAACTAGGAAAGTATTAAAGCAACCCTTCCTTAAATGTAATTAAGAATCTGAAAAAAAAAAAAAAAAGAATCTGAAAATGTGTATTTTATGCTCAGCGTTGTATTTATCTTTTATAAGTAAAAGTATTAAATGCTGTTTATTTGCATAGTAATAGCCACTAAAATTTAATGATCCACTATTATGTGCTAGGTAGTGTACTACGCTTTAAATCAAGTATCTCATGTAATTTTCTCAGGGGTCCTGTGAAATACAGCATTATTATCCCCATTATCTGAGTGAAAAACAGGAGACTTTGAAGGATTAGGTAACTTGAGCATCACGGCACAGCTAGAAAGTGATGGACAGTTTAGAACTCAGAGAGTCTGACTTCAAAGCCAGTGTTAAACCATATCCTTTGCTGCCTCCATCAACCTTGTTACTGCACCTGGCCACCGGTCCAGTCCATCCTATTGGCTGAGGTCGATGAAAGTATTCTAAGGAGATGCACAAACACCTAGATCCAACGAGCACTATGCCAATACCAATCATTGTCCTTTCTCTTTAAGTCCAGAATATGTTTAGTTCTAAGTTTCTTGTAGGACTAATTCACAAATGCACTGCAAAAGAATTGTCTCCAAACCTACCATCAAAGACATGCACAGATCCACAGGATTCTCCTTTCTTATACCAGGAATTCATAGATGATCTAAAACAATTGTGCCTACATCTCCTGCTCCACAATCCAGAAAAGGTTTTATTACCTGAAATACGTTGATCTGATGTTTTTTTCCATACTCCTGATTTTTGTAAGCTGCCGAGATCTCAGTTGCAGCTCCCAAGGAACTCCCTGCTAATAAAAACACATTACAAATAAATAAGCAAGATAAGAACTTGGGTCTTATTATACATTTCTTTCCTAAGCTGACCTTGAAAAATCACTCACTTACTTGGCCTAAGAAATCTTAGCTTTTGTTTGGATAATGGCAAATTAGGAAATTCCATTTCTCAGAAATCCACAGTCTCTGCCTATCCCCATTAATAGCTACCATATATTAAGTTCTTCCAAACTGCGAAAAATGTGATACTCTACCTATATATGTTTTTAAACTTATTTATTTTTATTTTGGGCTGTGTTGGGTCTTTGTTGCTGTGCACAGGCTTTCTCTAGTTGCAGTGAGTGGGGGCTATTCTTCGTTGCCGCGTGCAGGCTTCTCATTGTGGTGGCTTCTCTTGTTGCGGAGCACTGGCTCTAGGTGTGGACTTCAGTAGTTGTGGCACGTGGGCTCAGTAGCTGTGGCTTGCGACCTCTAGAGTGTAGGCTCAGTAGTTGTGGCGAATGGGCTTAGTTGCTCCGTGGGATCTTCCTGGACCAGGGCTTGAACCCCTGTCCCCTGCAGTGGCACGCTGATTCTTAACCACTGCGCCACCAGGGAAGCCCTCTACCTATATTATCTCATTTATTTCTCAAGAAAACTCTAGGAGCGTGATGATCCCCATTTCACAGAAGAAAAATCCACTGCAAATGAGATGCCATGTCTCACTTATGGTGAAATAGCTGAGACTTGGTTCTTTTAATCATGGTCCTCTCACTGTAAAAACATGTTTCAACCATTATTTTTGCACTATCTCTCTACTTATGCCACTTGACTCTTTCAATATTTTTATTAAGAAAACATAAATGTATACTTATAATTCCCTTATAAAACACTTTAGTGCTTGTTGCAGAGGGTTTTTTTTTTTTGATTTAGCTTTTTAATATAATGATCAGAGAACTGAGCTTATTAACATTCATTTGGATGAAATTGGCTGGAAATTAACTAGAATTAAAATTATTAAATTTGAAGTTTAAAGTAGTGTGTCCTTTCCTCATTTTATTTTGAATTCTGCAGACTTGATACAGCTTCACATAAATTAAGGAAAATCCTAGAGTCCCACCCACAGAGCTGACAGAGGCAAGACAGAGGAATGGCCTCTGTCCCTTTGCATTATCACAATTACCTTTGACAATGTTGCTTTTAGGCATGTTGACAAAGCCCAGACATTGTTAGTGGCTCTCTCCTTCCAGAAGTGCAGACTACAGAGGTTTACTGAGAATAGACATTTTCTTTTACAGAAGGAGAGGGACATTGCACACTCTTTAAAACTATTAATAGACACCTAACCCACTGACGTAAATGTATTGCCAAAGAGGACTCATTAATCCCACTTTTGAAAAATGTTTAAGAGAATTGAAAGCAAGCAATTCTGTGTATATACAATATCTAATGTTCCTATAAAGTAGGCAGGAGTTAGTAAGTTGATCATTGAGAATTCTGTTTATATTTCTATTAGAAAGGGAAATGATTTCCAAGATTAAAGACCATGTTTCTCATAAAAAGTACTCTTTTGTTTAAATACTGAGTGAAGACCCCTTCTCCCAGAGCTATTTTTGGAAGTCTGATATTTCTTGAGGATTCCACGTCCATCTTTCCCACTCTCTAAAATATGAAGATATTTCAATGTCTCCTACAAATCAACATGTCCAAAGCTCAATATCAGAATTTGTCCCAAACCAGCAATTTTTCTCATGTTCTATATTCATCATATACAGTCACCATTCTTCAGAAGTACTACAAGCTATTTTAATTGTCCCTAAGTATTCCTTTTTGTCTTCAATCAGTTCTTACATTCAAAGTATACTTGTTGATTTCCTAAGATGTGCGCCATGCTGTTATATGGCCATGTGGGGGCTACAGCAGTTTAAAAAGAAAAAAAGAAAAACAAACTCCCAAATTGCTTACATCATTGAAGATATTGTCGTAGAGTGAGTGACACAATTAAGAAATAAAATATGGAGACTATCAGCTGATGATAAAAAGCCATGGAGAAAAACAAGACAGGAAAGGGGGATACATGTGCTAAGGAGAGTTTACAGACCTGGATGAGACATGGCATGGATGTCAAGGGCTCCTGGTGGTAGCTGCCAAGATAAGCTAAAAGATGAAAAAAGTTTGCTCTGTTGGTTTCA
The DNA here is from genome assembly GCF_949987535.1 of Balaenoptera acutorostrata. Lineage (NCBI taxonomy): Eukaryota > Metazoa > Chordata > Mammalia > Artiodactyla > Balaenopteridae > Balaenoptera > Balaenoptera acutorostrata. The sequence continues at coordinate 69,704,294 of NC_080072.1, forward strand.
ACATGAAAGAAAGTAGTGAGCATGTATATTGGGGAGGAGAGAGGAGTAGTGTTCTTGAGCTGTGCACATTCTCCAGCTTCCTCTTCAAACTTGCCAAAGGTGACTTATGAAGCCAGTGGTGTGAATCCCTATCTGACTTATCCAGAGCAAGTGGAGGCCAAGGATTCCTTCATGACATCAACAGCCAGAGGTGTGGAGGTCAGGAGAAGGGGGTGCAGGGTACATCTGGTCATATTTCATACTCACCAAACTCCTTTGATTGTGTGTCTCTTACCACAACTACTTTACAATCCCAAATTCCAGATTCAGAAAACTGCTTTTTAGTTGTTCTTCCATCCTTCGAACTAGGATGGGGGTAAAAACACAATCCTAAAACTTCTGACTGCATTGAAACTGTCACTTTGTACATAACCCATTAGAGTGTAAAATCCTCAGTGCAAAAAAGGTGTGTTATTCAACTTTTCATCCTGTATGCCTTGACTTAGAGTAAAAGTGAGCAATTATTTGTTTGTTTTACCTGAAGGGATAGGCTATAGCACTGCCCTCAGAATTTTCAACAGTTAGTTTTTGCCTATAGAGACTACAAACCTTAACCAATCCTCCCAAATTATAAACCAACTATGTTTCTGGCCTGACCTGACTCCTATTATATTATTCCACACAAACCATATTCAAACCATATTGAACTGACTTCTTTTCCCCAAACACAATCAGATATGTTTTCAGCTCTATTTTGCTCAAGTTCTTCTCTGAGCCTGGCATACTATCTCTCTCACTTCCAATATGTCATTCTTATTTACTATTCTAAGCCAACACCAGTGTTTTTTTTCCTATAGAGTTTTTCTTAATATCTATTGCATTCACCTATGCTATTAACTGTTTCCTCCTTTGGGCTCTCACAGACTGATGTCAGAGAACTGAATCCATCACACTGTGATTATAATTAGTTGTTTACACAATTGTCACACCAAGAGAAACACTTTCTTATCTATCAGCATTTTTTTTTTTTTTCTTTCTTGCTTCTCCTAGGTCTCAGGGAAATCAAGTCCATTTTAAGATGGACATGACTGATGAAATTACAGAAAAGAAGAAAGAGAGGGAAAAATAAAAGATTTAGGATTTGTTGGTTTGGGCTGCCTTACAACTAAACAAGATGTCTATTGAATTTTCCCCTTTCAACACTTTGAAGGTCTTGGAGGAAGGAAGGTATTGTTGGAGAAGATTTTTGAATAAAGTTTGATTCCAGACTGAGGCATATAAAGACAGTTATTTCTTCCTTCCTTTGTTACTTAATTACATTTTAAAAAATCAGTGTTTTTCCCACAAAAGAGAACAAGAGAAAACTCTTCTCCAACAAGGAGAAAAGAGTCAAGGGCATGTGTGGGTTACAAAGAGAATGTGAACAAAAGTGAATATTTTGATAGGTAATAATTTTAAGATTGATTTCACTGGGAGACATATACGTACTGAGTTAAAAATTAAATAGTTACTTTTGGAATCCTCATTAATAAACATTACATTTTGTAATCCACTTACATATAGTCTCAAGTAAGTTAATGAAAAATCTAATAAACGAGAGATATCGAAGAGAAGAGGTTCCAGAAAGTCTGTTATTTTCATAAAAAGAGCATTGTACTGTCATATGCACATAGAGAAATACATTTCAAAATAGAACAGTTATGTAATCTGACATCAGTACCCATGGCAACCTGCAAGGAAAACTGCCAGTTTCTTGGATGAGGGCAGAATCTATAGTGACATGCCTAAAATATTCTAGTTAGGTCTCTCAACAAAGTGAAACCAGTTAAATGTTTTACGAAACTTTTGTTGTTGTTGTCATTGTTCTCAGTGTTTTGCAGGTGATCCAAAAAGAAGTTTTAACATGTACGTGGCAAATTATTTGGCAAATCTGTGCTAGCAGACCTTAACAACCCCCTGCTCTGGTCAGCCATACCTCAAATTTTAGATTTCCGCTACTGTTTCTTCCACAGTTCTGTTCTTCCTTCTTCCATTTCTACATTCTTTAGTCCGTCCTAATGACTTACTACCCATCAGAATTAAAAGCCAGTCAACACTGTTTGAATACTTACTACATGCTCATATCTATTATATTAAGTCCTTTGAAGCCATCAATACCATACCTGCCATATTATCTGTTGGAAATCGTTTTTATGGGCTAATTTAAAACAGAGGCTCTGGTTCAATTCTACTTGTCCACTCTTAAAGTTTCAAATTAAACATTTTTTATGATGAGAATTTAATGATCAGTACAAAATTACTTCTAGGCTATTATGTACTTTCTATTAGCAATGGTAAACACATACCTAAAGAGGGTAGATACGTAACATAAATGTGTTAAGGAGACTATATTTAAGAGAATAAGAAATAACAGGGACTACAGTAAACTGACAGTGTGTACATCACATACAGGCTTTGAAATTCAAATTTTATACTATTTTTAAACCACTGTATAGGTTAAGATGAAGGCTGTTTCCCAATTTTTAAAATGAGAGTCTGTTTATTATTATGATCATAATGCAGAATGAGGTTTTTAGGTAAATATTTTATGTTAGAAAAATTTTAGATTTACAGAGTGGCTTCAAGGGTAGTACTGAGAGTTTCTGTATAAACTGAACCCAGTTTACACTACTGTTAACATCTTACAGTAGTGTGGTACATTTGTCAAAACTAAAGAACTGATATTTTACTCATTATTAACTAAAGTGCACACTTTATTCACATTTTCTCAGTTTTGACTCTGATTTTCCTGTTTTAAGATCCTATAAATATATCACTTTTAATCATCATGCCTCATCTTAGACCCCTCTAGATTAAGATCATTTCTCAGTTTTCCTTATTTTTGATGATGTTACAGTTTTAAGAAGTACAGATCAGGTATTTTGTAAAACGTTATTTATTTTGAGTCTGTCTGATGTTTTTTTCTTGTGGTGAGCTGCGGATTAGGGGTTTGGGGGAGGAAGAACACAGATGCAAAGTATTATTCTCATCACAACATGTAGAGGGTACATACTATCAATATCACTGATTATTGCTGATAATCTAGGTCTCATGACTGAGGAAGTGTTTGTGAGATTTCTCCACTGTAAAGTAACTCCTTTTCCGCCTTTTCGTATTGCCGTTTGGAAGAGTTACTTTCAAGGCGTTTACTCCTTAAGGAGCCCATCTTTAGGGAAAATGAATTAGACTCCATCTCCTTGAGAAGAGAGTCTCTACCTAACTCATCTGGAATTCTTCTGTATGGGATATTTGTCTATTCTCCCTCATTTATTCATTTATTTAAACATTTGTTTATGTTAATACAAACTCATGGGTATTTATTTTATATGTTGGGTTATAATCCAATGTAGTTTTATTTATTACCTCCCTCAAATTGTCCCAGCTTTGGTCATTGGAAGCTCTTTCAGCTATCTTTTGTGTCCCTTTGACACAAGCCCATCATTTTTTGTTTGTTTGTTTCTTTGATTTTGTTTAGCACTTCCTTACTTTCTGGTATTATAAATGTTTGAGGCCAATCTTGCATATTCCCTATGCCAGACACAGAATCAGCCATTTCTCTGAAGAGCTCAGGTTTCTTTTGTTGTGGAATGGTACTAGAAACCAAGATCTGGGCACTGGATTTGTTCACTGCTACTGGAATGTCATTGCTTCAAGGCATCTCAGCAGACAGAGCTAACAAATATATGAGTGTCTAATCACCTGTGTATAATACATCTATAATTACCGATATTTCATCATCTGAATCTATAGTAAGCGAACCATGAGTAAATATTGATGTCTTTAACTCTAATCTAATACCTCATGATTCATTCTTGCCTTCCCCCCTTGCTTATCTGTAACTCCAAACTCTAACAGTAAGAATCTTGTCTCCCACCACCCAAGATACATCAGTTTACTTGTTCAATCCCAGTATCCATGTATAGTGGTTTCAAAAATTTTAACCTATAATCCCATGGGAAACAACTTTACCAAAGCAAGTACAGTGCTTATATATAATTCCCTTTGCCTTTAGTTTTACAGTTTCCACTAATTTCCAAGGGTACTGAGGTCAGTACCTTTTTACATTTCCTGCTTCTGTGAGGTTATGTCATGAATTTTTAATAAGGTTGGATTATTTTATCAGAGTCTGCATCCCAGCCTGGATTCCCAGATCTCCTCATTTATTTTTAAAATTTGCAAACATTAAGGTTCCACTCTTTGTACTGTAAGGTACTATGGGTTTTGACATAGTGTTATGTATCCACTACTACAGTATCATACAGACTAATTTCACTACCCTAAAATTACTCTGTGCTTCATCCATTCAACACTTCCCATATCTAAACCTTTGCAAGCATCAAACTGTTTTCTACCTCTATAATTTTGCCTTTTACATAATGTCATGTAGATGGAATCATACAGCGTGTAGCCTTTTTATACTGGTTTCTTTCATTTAGCTATAAACATTTAAGATCTTTGAAGTTCTCATCACAAGAATGAAGAATGGAACTATGGGAGGTAATGGATGTTAAATAAATTATTGTGGTAATCATTTTGCCATATATACATATATCAAGTCATTATATTGTACACTTTAAACTAATATGATCTTATATGTCAACTGCATCTCAGAAAACTGGGAAAAGTAAAGTGGGTCTCTTGTAGACAGCAAAAAAAAAAAAATTCATCTACATTGTTGCATGCATGAATAGTTCATTTTTCTTTAAATCATTCAATAACATTTCTTTTTTATGGATTTCTCAAAGTTAGTTTATCCATTTACATTTTGAAGGATATCTTGATTGCTTCAAGTTTTTGGTGATTATGATCAATCTGTTATAAATATTTGTATACATGTTTCTATGCGGACACAAGTTTTTTTTGTTTTTTAAATTGAATAGTAATTCTTTTTTTTTTTTTAATAAATTTATTTATTTATTTATTTTTGCTGTGTTGGGTCTTCGTTTCTGTGCGAGGGCTTTCTCCAGTTGTGGCAAGCAGGGGCCACTCTTCATCGCGGTGCGCGGGCCTCTCACCGTCACGGCCTCTCTTGTTGCGGAGCACAGGCTCCAGACGCGCAGGCTCAGTAGTTGTGGCTCACGGGCCCAGTTGCTCCGCGGTATGTGGGATCTTCCCAGACCAGGGCTCGAACCCGTGTCCCCTGCACTGGCAGGCAGATTCTCAACCACTGCGCCACCAGGGAAGCCCTGGACACAAGTTTTTTAATCAGCTGAGTAAATGCCCAGGAACAAGATGCTGTATGATGAGTATGGTAAAAATTTGCTTAGTGTTTTCAGAAACTGCCATACTGTCTTCCAAAGTGGCTGTACCACTTTGCATTCCTACCAGGAATGAATGAGAATTCCTGATGCTTCTTATCCTTGCCAGCAATCAATATTGTCTGTTTTTTGGATTTTAGGCATTCTAATAGATGTGTAGTGATATCATATTTTTTTGTGTACAATTACCTAGTAACAAGTGATGTTAAGCATCTTTCCATATGTTTATTTTCCATATGCATATGTTCTTTGCTGAGGTGTCTATTCAAGTTTCTGCTACACTGTTGAGTTTTAAAATTTTATTTTGTGTTCTGGACATAAGTCCCTTATGAAACGTGATTTGCAAGTATTCTTTTTACCAGTCTATGACTTGTTCTTTTCATTCCCTTAACAGCTTTTGCAAAGAAAATATGTTTAATGTTAAAGTTCAATTTACATTTTTTCTTTTATGATTTAAATTTTTTACTTTCATGAATTGTTCTATCTAAAAACTCACATAAAATTTGATTATTTTTTTCCTGACATTATATAGTTTCGTGTTTTAAATTTAGGTGTATTTGTATAATACATTTTGAGTTGATTTTTGTGAAAGGTGCAATGTCTGTGTTTAAAACCACTTTTTTATATACAGACACCATCCAATTGCAGTACCATTTATTGGAAAAAGATGATCCTTTTTCCCTGGAATTGCCTTTGTGCCTTTATCAAAGATCATTTGTTTATATTTTCTTGGTTCATTTTTGGCATCTTAATTTTAATCCATTGGTTGGTGTGTCTCTTCTTAAGGCAATACTACACTGTCTTGATTATGGTCACCTTGAAAGAGGGTAAAGTGAATCCTCCACATGCATTAGCTATTCTAAACCTTTTGACTTTCTAGATGAGTTGTAGAATCAGTTTGTTGACATATGCAAAAAAAATTGTTGGGGACTTGATTAAAATTGTGTTGAATCTACAGATACAGTTGGGAAGAATTGGTATCTTAAAAATATTGAGGCTTCTAATATATGAACATGGAATATCTCTCCACTTGTTTAGATCATCTGTGATTTCTGTTTTCTGAGTTTTATAGTTTCTACGCACAGATTCTACATATATTTTGTAAAATTTATACTGAGCTATTGAACTTTTTGGTGCTACAGTAAATGGCTTTATTTTTTATTTCCAGTTCCAATTGTTTATTGCTGGTATATAGGAAAGCAATTGACTTTTGTATATCAACCTTGAAACCTGCAAAGTTGTTATACTAACTTATTATTTCCAGGAAATATCTGTGTGTGTGTGTGTGTGTGTGTGTGTGTGTGTGTGCATAGATTTGGTGGGGTTTCTATAGAGAAAATCATCCATCATGTCATCTGAAAATAAAAACATTTTTAATTCTTCTTTTCCAATTTGTATATCTCTTCTTTTTCTTTTTCTTGTTGTATTGAATTAAGTAAGATTTTCAGGATAATATTGAACAGGAGTAATGAGAGAGTATATTCTTGCCTCATTTGCCATCTTAAAAAATTCAATTTTTCACTATTAAGTATGATGTATATGATGTTAGAGTTTTTCACATATATCTTTTATTAGGTTAATGAAATTCCATTCTATTCCTAGTTGGGGGGAGGTTTATGTTTGCTTGTTTTGGAACCAGACTTACATTCTTGGAAAGAACCACACTTGTTTGTGGTATATAATTCTTTTTCTATACTGCTGGATTCAATTGACTAATATTTTGTTAAAGATATTTACGTTTATGTTCATGAAACATATTGGATTGTAGTTTTCTTCTCTTATATGTTTCTATGTAGTTTTATTATTAAGGCAATGCTGGCCTCATAAAATCACATGCAATATGTCCCCCACTTCTATTTTATGGAAGAGATTGTTTAACATATGACATTGGCACTCTCTCTATTTTAAATGCATGGTTGAATTTAACAGTAAAACCATCTGGGATTTGTGTTTTCTTTTGGGAATGATTTTTAGCCATTAATTAAATGTCTTTACTAGATATGGAGATATTTGGTTCATCTATTTGAGAGTTTTGGTAGTTTGTTTCTTTCAAGGAATTGATTCATTTCATCTAAATTATCAAAATTGTGGGCATAGAGTTGTTTGTAGTGTTAATTTCTTACCCTTTGAATGTCTATGGGATTAGTAATTATCCTCTTTTATTCTTGGTATTGGTGATTTGTGTCTTTTTCTTTTCTTCTAACCTGAGAAAAAGTTATCAATATAGTGATTTTTTTCAAAGAACCAGCTCTTACTTTCATTGTGTGTTGCGGGGTGGGGGGTGGGCAGGTAGGGGATGCTGCAAGGTTGAGATTTATCTTGTTTGGTCTCCTCTGAGTTTCCTAGATCTTCTGTCCTTTTCTCTTTCCCTCCTTTCTGGTGCTCCCGTTATGTGTGTTACACCTTTGGTTACTGTCCCCCAGTTCTGGAATCTTCTGATTTGCTTGTTGTTATTGCTTTTGTTGTTTCATCTTATTTCTCTTTGGATTTTAGTTTGGGAAATTCCTATTGACCTATCTTCCTATTGACCTACCTATCGTCACTAATTCTTCTTCAGATGTGTTGAATCTATTGATGAGCCTGATGAATGCATTCTTTAATTGTTACTTTTTTTCCCCCTAGCATTTTCTTTAGATTCTCTCTCATTGTTTCCATGTCTCTGCTGACAGTAGACACCTGGTCTTGTATATTGTATTTTTTTTCCCATTAGGACCCCTAATATATTGATCATAATTATATTAAATTCCTTTTTTGATAATTCCTATATTTGTGTCATATCTGAGTCTGGTTGTGATACTTCACTTTTTGGACTGTTTTATTTATTTCTATTTGGCATGCCTTGTGATTTTTTGTTTAAATCTGGACCTGTTGTATTGGATAATATGTTCTGAGGCTTTTAGTGTTTATCTGGCTAGGGGTTAGGCTGTTTAATGTTTTTGCATCTATAACTACCAGAGGCTTCACATCTCTCTACTGTCCTTGTTTTTGCCTTCTCGCAATGCAATTTGCCCTGTAACTTCAGTTCTGTGATAGTTCCAAGAAAAGTCATTGATTTTCAGTTTAGTCAGGTTTTTCTTGTTGTGAGAGTGAAAGTGATGACTGCCTTTTTACATGCTGGACCTGAAATGGGAAGTCCTAGATTACCAATTTTTAATTGAAATATTTTTACTATCTGAACCCTTCTATAAGATAACGTTATCATATCTGTTCCTTCTATAAAATAGCGAAGGAGTGGGAGTACTGGAAAAATCTAACAATTTCATGACAATAAAATACAAACTATAGAGAGTCTAACTTCAGCTGTCTAACCACCAAGGTTGAGGAAACAGAATTTGAAAATATATTTATACCTTACTAATGTAGTAAAGTCTCAAAATTCAATTGTACTACAACTGGGATATACAGAAAACAAACAAACAAGGTGCATAATTCTATCTGTAATTAATCTCTTATTCCTTAACATGCCACTGACTAGTTACTTGGAAAATCAATAATTTCATTTAGACCCATTTGGTAAACTCCATCTGAGGAAGTAAACAGCCCTTCTGGGTAACATTATCACATGGTTGAAAAATTGTCAGTATTTCTCTGGGCCCCTGATGTTTTCCACAAGATGACAGACAGCTTCTTAACGGAAGAGATGTGGTTTAGGACAGTTTAAGGCTTATTTTTTATTGAGAGAGATAAGATCTTCAGATTCTTTTGCTGACATTGTAACATTTGGTAACACTGTCTTTCTTTCTTTTTTTTTTAATTTTTATTTATTATTTATTTATTATGTTTATTTTTGGCTGTGTTGGGTCTTCATTTCTGTGTGAGGGCTTTCTCCAGTTGCGGAGAGTGGGGGCCACTCTTCATCGCGGTGCGCGGGCCTGTCACTATCGCGGCCTCTCTTGTTGCGGAGCAGAGGCTCCAGACGCTCAGGCTCAGTAGTTGTGGCTCACGGGCCCAGTTGCTCCGCGGCATGTGGGATCTTCCCAGACCAGGGCTCGAACCCGTGTCCCCTGCATTGGCAGGCAGATTCTCAACCACTGCACCACCAGGGAAGCCCAACACTGTCTTTCTTATGTGGTTTTATCAAGAGCTTGGTGGTCTGAGGAGGACGGAAACTGTGTATTTCAAAAGTTTAAAGAGAAAACATGTATTTAACTTTCAAATGATCACACTCATTACACTAACAACCCTCTGAGATAGGTTTGGCCTCCACAGATGAAGAAACTGAGATTCGTAAAGAGTGTGTTTTCCCTATTCATTCAAGGAACAAGGTGTGATGGCAATTTTGGTATCTAGGGCTGAATGCAGAGCCTGAGTTATTTCTTCCTTGATGCTTCAGATTTTATCACCTGCAAGGTTCTACTCATCCCTAAATTCAGAGAAGAGGAGAGTCCCATGTACCTTCATAGCACACATTCAACATTCATGCAACAAAATTTATTAGTCATATACTATGTACCAAGCCCAGCACTAGCCACCAGAAATGCCACTGTGAGAAAGGCAGGCAGAAGTAGTTTGTGAACTTAGGAAACTGATAGTCTTCCAGAAGATTCAAGAATGTGAACACAAAATTAAATGCATCTTTATGAGTTTTCCAATGGAGAAATAGCAGTGTATTCTTTGTATTTTGTTTTTACTTTCTTTCCAAAGCTTTTATTTTCTCCCTACATTATACCTCAGGCATTTTGGTAATTGTCTTTATCTATGTGCAGGTCTTTTTTTCTCTGCTCTTTCTCTGCTCCTTCAGGCTTCAAAGGTCTTAGTAAGAGCTTTCACTAAATAGAGAGCCATGGAGTTGAAATAACATTGGATTGAGAGTCAAGAAATCTTAGGTTTGACTCTCAACTCAGTTGCTTTATTAGTTGAATAACCACAGGCAAGTCACTTGACCACTCTTAAGACTTAGTTTTGTTCCTCTATAAGCTGAAGGTGATAATAACCACTTTACAGAACTGTTATTCTAATTAAATAAGTTAATAACACTCTTAATTATGCAGAAAACTACAGACATATAAGATTGTAAAGAATTATTCTGCAAGTGTTTAACATTCAAGAGAGTTCAATTATATACTGGGAAGCACTGAAAAACAGACCGTAGTTGAATATTACAAATCTTTTTTTACAAAATATCTTATTAAAGCCTTTAAAAAATAAATAGTAAAGATTTTCTTATAAATGCAAGCCAACCTAGCTTGTGCACAAATAAAGATTTTGCCATTCCAGTCATGACTGTATATACAAAAGAAGTCCTTAAAGCATCACTTCCTTCAGAGTGAAATGTGGTCTGTTTATGGTTGTTTTCTATAGATTTTATCTTTCAACATATTAAATATTGTCAGAGAAAATATGACAGAAATATTCCTAGTACATCAGTTCATAGATTATCAAAGAAGTTTTCCTTGAAGAAATGGCTCTTCTGACAGGGTCCTGCCACAGAATCTCATATGACAAGATTTAAGAGGCAGTTGCCTACAGTTCTTTTGTAGCAATAATGAGACCTAGAAAGTTGTGCTCCAACATGATTAATGTTGCTTAATGTTTCTTCTCTCTGTATAGCATGTGCTTCCTCTCCTCAAACCCCAGGCTACTTTGGAAAGCATCATTATCCTTGTGCAGATGAGTTTGGGATCAACTAGCATAGTTCTGTTCATAAACATCTAGAAGAACTAGAGGCAAGGAATGTTCAAGGGCAGAGACAAGAGAGGGAAGGTTGGGGATGACACACACAGTTAACTCCTAAACTAGTAACCAATCCTCTCCTTGCGGTGACTTACGTTATTGAAAGTCAATTCAGAATTCAACACTCAACTCACTTTCTGGATGCCATAAATTTGATCTAAGAAAAATTTATAAGATGGCTAGTGCCCCAGATATTGGAATTAAATGAGTTGTTGAGGCTTATAGAAAGAAAACAAGGTTTTAAAGACCAAATAACATATACAACTTTTTTTAAAGACAGTGGTGATGGTAAAGGGGAACTATAAATATGATCAGACCAGAAGCAGAATATCATAGGGAAAGAGCTTATACAGTTTTAGAAGATCATGAAAACAGATAATATGTCATAACATAGCGTCACAAGATTAGTTTATTGAACTTGGGAGAATATTTTTTTTCATAGTTACCCTGACATGGGATGCAGAAAGCCAAAATCAAACAAGCTGTCTTCAGGCATATCCTCAAAGAACCTAAAATAGGTCAGATGAATACCTAGAATTTTAGTTAGAAATTACCCATGGAATGTGTTGGTCACTTCAAATTTCTCCACGAATCTCAAGAAAAGTCATTTGTAAGGTCAAATGGAAGAGTAAACAACAAAGTCATGAGCATATGTCACTCTCACTAGCAGGTCTGGTAACTCCCACATTGTTGATACTGGAGTAGGGGTGGCAAAAAGCTGTTGTGTTATAAATTTAAGGAGTTGCATGGGTCACACTACTGGTTCCAAAAAATAGCTGGAGAAATCCAGAGATCAATAATGAAATTTCCATTTTAATAGCAAGAGCCATGGTGATCGAACTCAAACAAGAATCCTGCTGTTAAATAAGCATTTTTTCTTTTCACATAAACATGAAATATATCCTAAATTACTTATGAGATGCAGTCATGAATTCAAGCACAGCATATTTCCCTGGCACCATTGCTGCACATTGCCAAAAGGCTGGCTAGGGATAGTGCCCAATCTGTGACTGTGTCGGGTACCCATCCAAGGATTGCACTTTGTTTCCATGGCCTTGGTCAAGCACTGAGCTAACCTACCATATAATCCTCAATAAAATATGAGCCAATATCATATAGCTGTCTGGCCAGAAATGGCTAAAGAATTTTTGAGTCTCTATTTCTGGAAAAATGGACTGAGTCTACTGAGTTAAAACTTGAGAAAAGTGAAAAGACTTGCATTTGGGTCTAACCACAAATTATGTAAATACAAGGTGGGAAGTTCAGAGCTAAGCACAAAAAATAGAAAGAAGAACCAGGGTATTTAGTCAGTATAAGTTCCTAATCAATCAACCATGTGATATGGTTTCCCAGATTTGAACAAAGGAGCAAGCCACTTGGACAGTTGTTGGAAGCATCCATCTATAAAACACTTCGTGTTGTTTTCCAGAAGAGGAAACAGAGGCATGCAATTTAAATAACATGTCCAAAATCTATTCCTGTAGCTGAAAATGGAGCCAGATCTGACCCCAAATGTTGTATGTTATTTCCTTTTCCTGAAGTCACACTAATGAGGGAATTCAAAACCATAATACATAAGAAATAATATGGTTGGAAGAACTGTAGATGTTTCCCCTAAGGATTAGAAGGCATGGAAAAATACAAGACATGGTGAAGACAAGGAAAAATCATGATTCTATGATTTAAATATCTGATGATCCATTAATAACACAAAAGATAATAATGGAGGAGCAAATGGATGAAATTTAAGGATGGCAAGGTATCTATTGAGCTAGAAAAATCAAAAGAAATGAATGAGTTACTAATGTGGTTATGAGTTTCCTGACAAGAAACGTGCTCAGGTAGAGGCTATTTGTCAACAGAATTATTATGGAAGGGATGTAAATATTGTGAAATGGTCATGCTAGATGATATTAAACTCTGCCCCTCAAAGTTTTTGATTCTATGATACTCTGGAAGCACACAGATAATATAGGAAAATCTCCAGACTATCCTGTGAGGACTTTTGTCCTGACTCCTTTCCTTGATCCAAGTTAACCGAAGAATGGCTACCAAAAGATAGATGAAAAAAGAAAGAAGGAAAGAATCCCTCTTGGCTTCAGCCGTGCAGCTTCGGTTTCCATGTTACATAACACCATTGCCCATGATGCTTGGTTTCCCAAGAGATGCTCAGTGATATGATTTAGGCAAGTGCATCATGTTACTCACCTCAATACCTGCTTGATTCCTTGCTTCCCCTGAGGACCATATAACAGCTTATCGTTGGTCTAATAATACTCTGCTCTGAGGTTTCCTACCTCTGCTTCCTTCCATTACTGATTGGCTGCATTACCCTGATCAAGTTACAACTGTCTCATGGGTGTGCTGAGCAGTGCTAGCAGTCTTTCATTCTAATTTACTGTAGGAATAAAAAGTAACTCAAGAATGATGTATAGAGTGGTGACAATGCACAGGAGACTTGGTGAACTCTAGAGTGTGCTGTTTGCAGCAGAAGAGATATCCAGGTTAGTTGAATTTACATTCACCTCAGAAAATAAAAATGCAAATATTCATTTTATCACATATATATTAGGTAACTTGGATATGCATTGCAGAGAGCTAAGTTGTTATAAGGACTCAATATGGTGTCTTTCAAGGTTTTTGATCATGGGAGCATCTCACGTGGATACAGAATCACTAATAGGGTCCTGGAATTCTGATAAGGGGTATTTTCCAGAGTAAGAAAAGATAAAGGCATAATAGTTCTAAACCAAACACTATCATATGCTACTTGCCTGTATTATTATTACTGATAATCCTCATGATGACCATAGAAGGTATGTAAAATTATCCGCATTGTGGGGAAAATTTCATCAGTGATAGATAATGATCTGTCCCAGTTCAGCTCTTATTGTGTTATTTTGGGCATATGATTTAACTCCATTTGAGATGCAATTGTTAATATATAAAGCATGTATGCTAGTAATGCATACATTTTATTGCATATGTATATATAGTATACAGTATATACATACAGTCATAAAATCTGTAAAAAAAGTAGACATACTACTATGATAATGATAGCAAAGCATTGTAGCACAGCAAAACACCATGATAACATAAGCTGAGAAAAAGCAAACTTGGATAAAATGTGATTAACAATTGCCCATCTTCTTTCCCTCAGCCAACCCATGTTCTCAAGTGGCGGCAGGATAAAGTTCTTGTAATTGATGGGAATGGGGTTACAGTGAAGGAATTAGAAGGGAGGGAATAGTAAAAAGAAGGATGAAGAAGGAAAAGTCAGGCTGAGAAATAATATGAGACCTCTTCTTAGGAAGAGAGTCAAATTGTCTCTGTGTCATCAGCAATCTCTTGGCTTAGTCTCCCCCAGTGGAGCTGGGGAAACAAGTGTCATCTAATCATGAAGTTCCTGGAAGTCCCAGATAGCTGAAGGACTCAGAATGATTCCCATAATTATTTAATCTACAGCATAAAAACACCACCAGAGTACACTAAACAGCAGCTGTAACTGAGGCATATTTGGATCACTGCAGCTACCCTGGAATTCCCATTTATCAGCTGTGCAAGTTTATTCAAGTTATTTTTGTTAACCTCCTAATAGTCAATCCTTCATTTTACCTGAATGAGATTTTTTTTTTGGCCAAATCTGTCAAATTAATACAGTGTTTCCCTTTAATAATAACTAACACTGAGATCTTCTTCTGTGCCTATCACTGCCTCTTAATCATCATTCTTGCATTCTCTCATTTAATAATACTAATCCTGTGACATTTGTTCCCTTATTATGCACCACTTATAGATGAGGGAATGGAGGCATACAGATGCTAAACTAAAGTCAATCCACAAGGTTACACAGTGTTGCAGTTATCTATTGATGTGTAACAAACCACCCTAAGAATTAATAGCTTAAAAACATCAGCCTTTTTATTTGCTCACAATTACTGGTCAGAGTTTTGGCTGGACGTAGGGGGACAACACCACAATCTGGGGCCTCAGGTGGGGAGCTTAAATGATTAGGGCTGATGGGATGCCTGGGATGAATCATATGTCTGGTGTCTGAATTCAGGCTGTTATCTGGGTTCCCTGGTGTTTCTCTATAAGGCTAGTGTGAGCTTCTCTGCACGGTGATCTCATGGTTGAAGGAGAAATTGTACCAAACGACAAGTCCACTGTGAAAATGCTTATTAAGCCTCTGCTTGCCTCATGTTTGCTAAAATCTCATTGGGCGCAAGTCATATGCAAAAGTATGGTCACCATGAGAGAAGACTTTGTTTACAAAGTCTAGTAGCCCAGAAAAATAATATAGGTATTTTAGGGGGCTATGAGACCCATGGGGGGAGCAATTATACCAGACTTGTGTGTATGTGTGTGTGAAGGGGAGAGGGTTTGTCACATAAGACTAGAGGGGAAAAAATCATAGAACTATAGAGTTTCAAAGAGAAATCATCTATCTAGCACAGCCTTTCATTTTGCACAAAAATATATTAGGGCCACAATAGGAAAGGAGCTAAAGGCACAGATCTAATTATTGACAAAGACTAGCCTCAGAATGCACATCACACCAAAATCCAAAGGAGAAGCTCTAATAGAGAGTTTGCAGCAGGAGATAATATTGGAGAACACAAGAAGAATGCAGGGGCTGAATGAGACTCACGAAGAATGAGAAGAGCCAAAGAGTAAAGTCTAAAAGTCCAGTCCTAAGAAGCTTAAGTAGTCCACTTGAGACTCCATTAGACCTGCAGTGTCCTTTCCTGCCCTGGGGAGGCTGAAAAACCATAGTCCCTCTTCCACAGCAGTGGCCTGTGTGATTATTTGGAGTACTGTCTACAGATCTACATTTGAGTATCTGTCTTGGAGCAAAAGCTCCTGAGAGTAAAAGGCAGCTTATCTTAAATACAGAGTAAAGTAAAATGCACTATGCAACAAAAGCTTTAGGATTATAAAAATGATGGAACACATATGGCCCCTTAAATTCACGTGGGACCAATATGTCTAGAGAATATGCTATGTAGAAAATTATTAACTATTTTACATAGAACTTTTACAGCTTAATCAACACAAAAGAAAACTATAGGGTAGGTGTGCTTTTAATCCCTACCCCCCCTCTTTTTCACAAAGGAAACTAAGAGTGAAAAGGCTAAACGATGTGCCCAGTGTCACACAGCTAGTAAGTGTCCCAGCTAAGATTTAAAATTTGACCATTATCCTCGTGCTCCTCTTCCTTTGATGCAATGAAACCATAATCACATGGAAAGATAGGATAGCATGTTTAAAACACACTGGGATTTGAATGCCAGGTCAGACATTTATCTTTAACATGGTCTTGTAGAAATAATATCACCTCTCTGAATGTGAGTACTTTTAGTTGCAAAATGAGAGGCTAGACATGAATATTTCTAACGTGCACTCCATCCCCAAAATGTTTCTAGCATTCATTGACAATTGAAAACGCAGTTATTCAATGCAACGCCATCTGGTGTTCATTGCTGAGATTACCTGATGGTTCTTGCTAAACAAAAAGAAAATAATCAGTTAAAAGAAGCACAGATACAAATTACTAGATATAAAATAAATAAACAACCAGACTTACTGTATAGCACAGGGAACTATATTCATTATCCTGTAATAAGTCATAATGGAAAAGAAAAAAACACACCAAAATACACAAATAATAAATATGCACTATTTACCCCAAATCTACTCCACTGTGGATTTCATTTACTTCCTTTTATAATGTTTCTAAAGTTGGTGTTACAATATCAAGAGCATTACGCTAACAGAATGGCTGTGCAAAGTTGCATGCAGGGATAGACACTACCCTTACATACAAATGGGGTCGATTATACCTGCACATTCATATTCCCAATAAAAGCAGTAATAGGTCCCATCACACTTCTATGTAATTAGTGTTAAATACATTTTAATCCCATGTAGCTACATGTATTTGAACAATAACCAGAACTATTGTATTTGAACTGTGTAATTACACACTGGATCACTCAGTGGCAGAAAATGTATAATTATGAAGTTCTCCACAATATCAGCAAAAAACAACCATGCCTATGCAGTGGTGGAGGCAATCACAATAGGATTATGCTGCCTGTGATTCCACATCTCTTAGTTCAGTGCCTACTTAACTTTCTATACAGTGTAATTAGGCATGGGGTGGGGTTGGAAGACAAACCGTATCTAATATGTTAACAATGCCTCTTATTCACAGATAGCTAAAGAGTATTCCACCAAGTTCATGCCAACAGTTTCCTTTGCACAAAATATAAGTGATTTGCCACTCCACACGGAGTAACACTATTATATGTCATGCCTCTTAATATGAGATTCTAAAAATATTTTCCCAAGCCACACAAAATGCATCCTTGGTGTTGGTTTTATATAGGTTTTCTATATTCATGAAACATAATGACACAGAGGAGTTAAAGTGGATAAAGTATGCTCAGTAAGTAAGAAGGAATGCAAACTGAATACAAGCTAAATGCTGAATTTCTTGTTTGCTGTCTCAAGAAATGGGAAGCTCTACAATGACTTTCAAAAGGACGTGGCTAAAGAATTTGGTTTATTTTCTGTGACTCTGTGGCACTTAAATATAAATTCTTCATTTAAATGTGTTTTAAAATTAAATATCTACAGAATTTGAGAGAACAGTTTTTATAGCAGCTCACATAAAATCTTAGTGGAGTATAAGCTTCATGTGAACCAATGGGAAGATATATTTAAGGAAAGCGTCTTGGGCAACATTAGAGAATATAATGTCCAAATCTCAGGAAGCAGCAGTCCCACAATGCTTTGGTTGGGAGAGTGACTGTCTTATCAAAGGTGGAGAAATGAGATAAGTAAATAGCAGCTGGAAGAATGTACGTTTAGCCTGGGCATAGACGGAATTCATACAAAAAAACGCAGATTTTGGAGTCATTAAAAGTACTACATGAAGACAAAAGGTGATGAAATAGAGAAGAGTCAGGACGCAGAAACTGAGATAAGGTGACAAAGGAATGACTTTTCTGAGAAAGTAAGAGTTGAGCTGAAAGCTAAATCATGAAAAGGAGGTAGCTTTGCTGGAACCTCATGGAAAACATTTCAGGCAGGGGCAAATGCAAGTGCAATGTCCTTGGGGCCAAATAGTGAAAGAAAAACAAAGAACTTGAAGCAAAAAGAGCAAGAAGGTGCCACTATCCTACTGGATGTGTAAACCAGGTAAGCATCCTGGGTTCAAAAGAGGCTAGTGTTGTTTGGGAGTTAAACTGGGTAAAGGTGAATGGATCGGAACATTAAAACTATAGCATCAAATCTTATGTGAAAATAGGTCACATAATGGAGTCCAATTTATTCTCCTCCGTTTCAAAGAAGCGATTAATTACTCTAATTTAAAATATCTTAACGCTACAGAGAAATTCACTTTACCTTTGTAACCTCGAGTTTTGGAGGTATTCCCTTTGCCATTTATTTTATTTCTATACAATTAAATGAGCATTCATGAGATGATGAAAAACATTTTCAGAGTGTTAAAAGTTATCTGTGAATTAATACACATGATTACTGAGATTTCATATTTAATCAAAATGCTTTTGAATATTAAGATGTCCAAGAGAGTTGTTTTTTTCTTTCTATTTAAGTCAGCAAGTTAGGAGATTCTACCATTTCTTCCTGCAGAAGTTACAGTCTTTCTTAGGGAGACCATGTTGTGCAATGCAATGAGAATTAGCTTGCTAATACTAGCTCTGACTGCCACTTGCAAGGCATAAGAACTTGGGAAAGTCATTGAATCTCTTTAGCTTGTTGAATCATGATGTAAAATGAGACTGCACTAGATGGCATCTGTTTCTCTGAACATCCTTACTCCTTCAGTAGAATTGTATTATTACAGTGGAATAGACCATATAGTTTTTAATCCTACTTCCTGCATTTTCCATATCTAATCATCACAGCTCTTTAGCCTTCAAACAATCTCAGGAATCCTTATTGTTTTTCTTTTCTTTCTCAAATGAGTGGACAATATCTTCCTTCTTCTCTCTTTTGCCTCATTTTCCATTCTCACTAATTAGTGGACTTCTAAGTCAAATTAGTTATGATCATTTAGACATTGATTTTTAACTAAAAAATTATCATTGCATAATAATCGTTACTATTTTATTAGGAAAATTCTGTTGTTTAATTACAAGATACAATTATGTATACAGTATATATATATATATTTTTAAATATTTATTTATTTATTTATTTATGGCTGTGTTGGGTCTTCGTTTCTGTGCGAGGGCTTTCTCCAGTTGTGGCAAGTGGTGGCCACTCTTCATCGCGGTGCGCGGACCTCTCACTATCGCGGCCTTTTTCTTGTTGCGGAGCACAGGCTCCAGACGCGCAGGCTCAGTAGTTGTGGCTCACGGGCCTAGTTGCTCCGTGGCATGTGGGATCTTCCCAGACCAGGGCTCGAACCCGTGTCCCCTGCATTGGCAGGCGGATTCTCAACCACTGCGCCACCAGGGAAGCCCCAGTATATTTTTAAAAAGCAAATTTAAAAATTCTCATCGGTTTCTGTGGACTATATTACTTAGAAACACTAGTGTGAATAGTTTTGCTCATTCTGAATTATGGTATTGGTGGCAAGAGTAGTTATTTTTCTCAAACTTAGGTCATGCTCTAGAGTCTAAACATAACATTCTGCAAATAGCATTTAGATTTATTATGCATTCTGATTTAATGATTCAGAAAAGAAAAGAGACTCAAGCCCTTTTGTGGTTAGCAACAGATTCATGGGTTGAAGAGCAAAATAGGGCTTCCTTTCATTAGACAGGTAGAGAAAATCTATTCACGACCACTTCCCGTATATGATGTTGGGAACACATGGTTCAATCCATATTGGAGTATCCTTGTTCCCTTTGGTCAGAAAATTTTGAAAAGGCTTCTCTTAACTGTGGTAAAGTATATACAACATAAAACTTACCACTTTAACCATTTTAAGTGTACAGTGCAGTGGCATCATGTACATTCGCATTATTATGCAACCATCCTCACCATCTCCAGAACTTTTTCATATTGCAATGCTGAAACTATGTACCTATTAAACAATAACTCCCCAGGCCAGAAACTTTTAACTTTCACCCTCATAGTGGCAAACAGACAGAAAAGACATATAAGAGTCAACCATGGGAGGACTTACTCCCTTCTGAGGCTAAATAGGAGATCTCATCCAGGAGGGAATACAGGATGCGGGATCAGCAGAAAAGCAGACTCTCCTTTTTTTTTTTAAATTAGCTTATTTTATTTATTTATATTTGGCTGCTTTGGGTCTTCATTGCTGCATGCGAGCTTTCTGTATTTGTGACGAGTGGAGGCTACTCTTTGTTGCAGGGTGTGGGCTTCTCATTGCAGTGGCTTCTCTTGTTGCAGAGCATGGGTTCTAGGTACACGACCTTCAGTAGTTGTGGCACGTGGGCTCAGTAGTTGTGGCTCGCAAGCTCTAGAATACAGGCTCAGTAGCTGTGGAGCACAGGCTTAGTTACTCCACGGCATGTGGGATCTTCCTTGACCAAGGATCAAACCCATGTCCCCTGCATTGGCAGGCGGATTCTTTTTTTTTTTTTTTTTTAATATTTATTTATTTGGTTGCACCGGGTCTTATTTACTTATTTATTTTTATATTTATTTTTGGCTGTGTTGGGTCTTCGTTTCTGTGCGAGGGCTTTCTCCAGTTGTGGCAAGTGGGGGCCACTCATCATCACGGTGTGCGGGCCTCTTCACTATCGCGGCCTCTCTTGTTGCAGAGCACAGGCTCCAGACGCACAGGCTCAGTAGTTGTGGCTCACGGGCCCAGTTGCTCCGCGGCATGTGGGATCATCCCAGGCCAGGGCTCGAACCCGTGTCCCCTGCATTGGCAGGCAGATTCTCAACCACTGCGCAACCAGGGAAGCCCGGCAGGCGGATTCTTAACCACTGCACAACCAGGGAAGTCCAAGCAGACTCTCCTTTGATCTTTATGGTTTATAGGTAAGAATGAAGATTAACTTATTCCCTGCCTTCCTTTTTGGGCACAATTGCACAGAGAAACAGGAGGAGCAGACGATAAAAGCATACGGATTTTGTGCATCATTTTCTGGATATAAGTGACCCAATGTTCTTTCTTACATATGCACACTGGTCTGCTGATGACCAGGTAACAAAACCCAGTGCAAAGAGATGCATCTCTCCTCCAGGAAGTCGTTTATCCTTACATGGGGTACCTACATTTAACCTCATCTTGTAGTGGAAAACCACAACCGTCTCTGAAGTTGTTCTCCTCTTAAAATGAATCAAAAATGAAAGGGAGCAAAACAAACCAGAAGAAAATGAAAGGAAAGAGAAGATAATATTTATTATATGGCATTATGTTAGAATAAGTGTGCTATCTCCTTTATCTTTACAGTTTTGTGAACTCTGTATTTTTATTCCAACTTTATAGGTAGTAAGGTGAAAATTTATGGAGCTTCAATCTACCTAAAGCTACACGTCTATTACAGTCGGGGTTCAAAGGGCCCCATAGCCCTTTCCATTTGCTCTGAGGTCTGGAGAAAGGTGTCTGGAGGGGCAGTCTTCTAGCACTTTCCCACACTTATGAGAGGATCATGTCACTGCTGTATACATGGCATCAACTCATCATGAAGTACATGCTGTTCACTGACAAAATTAGAGATGAAACTAGATAGCTTTTTCAAATGTGCTTTAAGCGCATGACTCTACAAAGTTCATGATAATTACCATGTCACTAATGTAAGCATTTTCTACTTTTAGAAGCATAAAATGTAGACAACTGAGTTGGCATTCTCAATATATTTCATGAAAGTTTTACTATTGAAAACTCAACTCATGGAAACATGAATATTCCAAGTTGAGACAAAAATAAATCATCATTGAATGGTTTTCGTGCTATGCAATACCTTAGTGCCTGATCTTTTTACTCTTCAGTGTACTAGAAAATCCAACTCTCTTGTCAACACCCTGGGGAAAGAATGATATGTCTCAGGAGCTATATGGATATGTGTGTTTGCGGTAGAGGATGGAGGTAAGAACTGAAACAGACTTGGAGAGAAGCCTGTCTTCCCAGAAAGAATTAAGAATCATTTGATTCTTGACCATGACATTTCCCTCCAGACAAGGAGAACATTTAAACTCTGAAATCATACATGGTTGCAAAAAACTTGCCTGGATAACAGCCAATAATTTTGGGGTGAGACACATCTCTGAGACATTAAGTCAGACCAAATGTATTCTTTTCATGGAAGAAGAACAGGAAGGAAAGAAAATCAGATGGTCTGGTTTCAATACTTGGTAAGATGTTCTTCAGGATTTTTTGGAGGGGAGAGGTGCTATCAGGGAACTTAGATTTAAGATAAAGATCTATTACTGACAGAGAATTTAAATGTAAATCCCTCTCTAATAAAAAGACGCAGCATATGTTATTGTAGGGCAAATGTTGAGCTAAGCATAAATAATGTCTGAGTTTTTATTACAACTATAGTGTTTTTTTAAGAACAACCATTTAGTACATTGGACACATACTGGTACATTTTGTAAATTGGACACATACTGGTAGAGGCTATTAGCTAAAAGCCCTAGATTTATCCATTATAATGCTTTTTAAGCAAACTTGCTGAATGTTCATTATTTTTATCTAAGTTGAATGGAAGTGGGTATGAGATGGTTTAAATAAACTCTTGAGTTATCGGTCAAAGGATGCCTAGAAAAATTCTGAAATGAGATGCCTGAAATCGAGAGAAAGAAGAAGGTTACTTTAGTTTAATCATGTTGTATCTGAGGACTATTAGATATATCCAATTTATGGTAAAACCTTTTAATAAGCAAATTTCTATTTCAGAATTTATAATAATAATAAAACATCTGAGCTACTCTAATTTTCTAAACAATAAATTCTTGAATGGAAGATTCGTGGTCTATGACTGTTGCAAGAATCACAAGACCAGAAAGAGTCTGGGAAATGTTTAAAATCAAATTCATACCTAATGTTTCAAATTCACTCTGCAAATTACGGTCATGGGTTATGAATACTGGAAAAGGTAGGATGACTGAGTAGACTTTTATACAGAAACTACTAGTTGAGCAAAGTTGAGTAAATTATTTACCCTCTCTGATTCTTATATTTCACATCTGTAAAGTAAGATGTGTGGGTAATGATTAATGATATCTGCCCATTCCTTTGCACAGAGCTATTGTAAGAATTAAGTGAAGTAAAATCAAATGCACAAAAAGTTTCTATAAGCTATATGACACTATTAATTATGTAGCATCATGACACTGGTAATAACTGTGTAGCATTAGTAGATACTGCTAGGTGTTACTGTTGTAATGATTACAACTATTTCCACTAAAAGAACTACTGCTACTTCCATTACTTATGCCACTACTGAGGCCATTTTAAAATAAATGTGCTATTAACCTCTATCAGGAGATGGTCAGTTGTCCATTTGATTGTCTCTCACTCCAGATTCCATTACAAAATAATAGGATATAAAGGGAATAAAATGGTATACATCAATAGAAATGGGACATAATGTGATGACGGATTGCAAGAAAAAATATTGAAAGATGGAAAGCAGGTCAAAGGGTAGTCACTGGTTTACAATGAGGAAGAAGATACAACACAGGTTCAAAAGAAGGGGTTTTGAACTGATTTTCTCTGAAGAACTCCAGAAAATTATAAGACCCAGGAAAGGTGGGAATGACAAACAGAGTGGGAATGAAAACAGAGGGATCACTTGAAAATTATTGAAATGAATACTTGACTCACCCCTTTCACCACCCAGTGCAAAGAATATCAGCAGTCAATGGAATACTACTCAGCCATAAAAAAGAATGAAATCTTGTCATTTGCAACAACATGGATGGAACTGGAGGGTATTATGCTAAGTGAAATAAATCAGACAGAGAAAGACAAATACCATATGATTTCACTCATATATGAAATCTAAAAAAAACAAAACAAAACAAATGAACAAATATTAAAAAAAAAAGAAAGAAACAGAGTTGTAGATACAGAGAACAAACAGGTGGTTGCCAGAGGGGAGGTGGTTGGGAGGATGAGTAAAAAAATAAAACATACCAACAGTCAGATGTCTATTTTACAAGCAGGATTTTTATGCTTTCTTCTGGAGAAATTCATCTAGAGGCACAGGATTCAAAATCAGCAGATATGGGGAAAAGTGCAGGTGATGCACAGAGTTTAAAACAAGGAAGGAAAATAAACATTTGCACATTGAGCCTCCTGCTGGGAGCCTGAGCATCAACAGTGGCTGCCAAATCCTTCCCTGGGAGGTCTGCTGGAAGCATCATCTCTAGGTAAACTGAAGATCTGCAGAGAAATAACATGTACATATTCCTGTTTTCAAAGAGAGTAACCCAGCAAAAGAGCCAGCTGTCCACCCAATTACTGGATCTAGCCCCCTATATTTTGGCCACCAGTATGCAAAGGGCTTTCAAACTGATATTTTAACGACTCCTTCTTATATAAGAAGAGAGAGTTAAAGATACTTGACAGTTGAAGAAAGATCTCAAAATGAAAGGCAGAGAAAAAATGTAGAAAAATCATAATTCAGTCTTGAGAAAAGAGAGAACTCTTTTAAATAAGCAAACAAAAAATTTTTTAAATAATTACTTTCTCCACAAAGAAGAGTTAATGCATGCAATTTTTTAAAATGCTATGAAAATAAAAGTCAGCAAAGAAGGAAGAACTCTTGGAAATCAAAATATTGCAAAAAAAAAAAAAGTTTGAGGGGCTTCCCTTGTGGTGCAGTGGTTGAGAGTCTGCCTGCCAGTGGGGGGGACACAGGTTCGAGTCCTGGTCTGGGAGGATCCTGCATGCCGTGGAGCAACTGGGCCCATGAGCCACAACTACTGAGCCTGCATGTCTGGAGCCTGTGCTCTGCAACAAGAGAGGCTGTGATAGTGAGGGACCCGCGCACCGTGATGAGGGGTGGCCCCCGCTTGCCGCAACTAGAGAAAGCCCTCGCATAGAAACAAAGACCCAACACAGCCAAAAATAAATAAATTAATTAAAAAAAAATAGTTTGACTAAATGTTATAAATATCTTTGAGAAAAAATATTTAGAAAGTAGAAAAAGAGGATATGAAGTTAGAATATATGAAATAAAATGTACTTAAAGAATCAAATCTGAGAATTATGTCTGACTAAAAAAGAAAAAAATCCCAGGAAGAAAACATAAATAAAATAAATGAAAGGGCATTACCCAAGAAAACTTCTGGAACTAAAGTACACAAGACTACAGACTGCTTGATATAACCAATGGAAAAGTCTACCCCAAGGTCAATTATCATGAAATTTCTAAATATCAGTGATATTTGGAAGATCTTAACATCTTCTAAAGAGAGGGGGAAAACACCATATACATAAGGTAAGAATTACAACTATTTCAAATTTCTCAGTAGCAACTATAGATTCTAGGAGAGAATTGTCTTCAAAATTCTGAAGGCAAATATTCTTCAACCTTGAATATAATGCTAAGCCAAAATATCCACTCAGGAGATATGAAGGTAGACTATCATTCCATTTTTGTTTTTCATGAAAGGATTCAAAGATATACTTTTTGCACTTTTTTTGAGGAAAGAATAATGTGCTTCAGAAAGTGAAGGATTAAACCACAAAAGTGGGTCAACTTAGGAAAAAAGAAAAGGATTATGGAAAAGAGGTCTTCATTAAAAATAAGGATTTAATAGAATAATATAGCATTTGAAACAAAATAAGGCTATGTGAATAGTAAATTATGCAAGTGGAAATAAAAACAAATTATAACCTCCAAGAAGACAAAATAGCAAGATGAAAAGGGGAATATCATCATAATACTACTTGACTCTGTCTAGCATTACATGGTTATGATGATATAAAAACTAATTCAACCATAGTGATATAAGTATAGGAAGACTTCTGAGGTATTTTAGAGTTTCAGATCTCTACCATGAGAAGGTACTTTTGTTTAAGTTACAGTGATAAATATTCCTGGTTTGTCAGGTACTGAAAAGTTTCCAGGCTTGGGATTTTCGGTATTAAAACCTGAACAGTCCCTGGGGGGAAGGTTATTATGAGAGGTGGTAAGAAAAAGAATCCTTTTAATATTATTGTTATTACCATCATCAATATTATTACCAGTAGTAGTAGTAATAGTAGCAGTATTATAAAACTTTTGATAGTAATTTTTAATTATGTTACCAAAAGTTGGGGTCCAGGTGCTCACTGCTCGAAAGCCAATACTCTAGAGACAAGGTTGGTAGAAAGGAAAGTTTGTTTTATTCCAGAGGCTGGCAACTGGGGGAGACGGTGGACTAATGTCCAAATGCCAACTCTCCCCTGACAGTAAGTGGGCAAGAACTTTTAAAGGGGAGTTTCAGAGGTGTATAAGTGGGCACAGTCAGCTCTGACAGTCATCTTGAAATTGGTCATGCAGTGCTCTGATCAGTGTCATCTTGATTGTTTTGAGTACAGTTAATCTTGAGTTCCAGGGTCGGTTTGTTCCCATTTCTTTGAGGTTAGTTCTTGGAATTGTCACAGCTTATGTAATGGCTACAGCCTGGTCATCATGTAGTTAACTTCTTCCACCTGGTGGTGGTTTCAGTACCTATAAAACAGCTCAAAGGATCTGCCTCAATATATTATCTATATAGAGGGACCTTCAAGATGGTGGAAGAGTAAGACGTGGAGATCACCTTCCTCTCCACAAATACATCAGAAATACAGCTACATGTGGAACAACTCCTACAGAACACCTAGTGAACGTTGGCAGACGACCTCAGACTTCCCAAAAGGCTAGAAAATCCCACGTACCTGGGTAGGGCAAAAGAAAAAAGAAAAAATGGGGACAGAAGAATAGGGACGGGACCTGCACCTCTGGGAGGGAGCTGTGAAG
This sequence comes from Balaenoptera acutorostrata, assembly GCF_949987535.1. Lineage (NCBI taxonomy): Eukaryota > Metazoa > Chordata > Mammalia > Artiodactyla > Balaenopteridae > Balaenoptera > Balaenoptera acutorostrata. The sequence goes on from NC_080072.1 coordinate 69,731,160, forward strand.
GAGGAAAAGTTTCCACAAACTAGGAAACCCCTTCACTGGTCGAGACGGAGGATGGGCAGGGGGGAAGCTTTGGAGCCACGGAGGAGAGTGCAGCAATACGGGTGCAGGGGGCAAAGTGGAGAGATTCCTGCACAAAGGATCATTGCTGACCAGCTCTACCAGCCTGAGAGGCTTGTCTGCTCACCTGCCAGGACGGGTGGGGGCTGGGAGCTGAGGCTCTGACTTTGGAGGTCAGATTCCAGGGAGAGGACTGGGGTTGGCTGCATGAACACAGCCTGAAGGGGATTAGTGGGTCACAGCTAGCTGGGAGGTTTAGTGAGCCACAGCTAGCCTAGTACTGCATAAGAGGCAAGAGACCATGGTTCCAAGGTGTGTGAGGAGAGGGGATTCAGAACACCACCTAAAGGAGCTCCAGAAATGGGCACGAGCCGTGGCTATCAGCGCGGACCACAGAGACGGGCCTGAAATGCTAAGGCTGCTGCTGCAGCCACCAAGAATCCTATGTGCAAGCACAAGTCACTCTCCACACTTCCCCTCCCAGAAGGCTGTGCAGCCCGCCACTGCCAGGGTCCCATGATCCAGGGACAACTTCCCCGGGAGAACACATGGTGCGCCTCAGGTTATTGCAACGTCATGCCGGCCTCTGCTGCCTCAGGCTTGCCCCACATTATGTACTCCTCGCTATCCCAGCCTGAGTGAGCCAGAGCCCACTAATCATCTGTTACTTTAACCCCATCCTGTCTGGGAGGGTAACAGATGCCCTCAGGAGACCTACATGCAGAGGTAGTGTCAAATCCAAAGCTGAATCCCAGGAGCTGGGCAAACAAAGAAGAGAAAAGGACATTTCTCCCAGCAGCCTCAGGAGCAGTGGATTAAATCTTCACAATCAACTTGATGTACCCTGCATCTGTGGAATACTTGAATACACAACGAATCATCACAAAATTGAGACGGTGGACTTGGAAGCAACTGTAGACTTGGGGTTTGCTTTCTGCATCTAATTTGTTTCCAGTTTTATGTTTATCTTAGCTTTGTATTTCGAGCATATTATCATTGGTAGATGTGCTTATTGATTTGGTTGCTTTCTTCCTTTTTTTAATATATATATGTATATTATTTTCCTTTTTCTCTTTTTTTGAGTGTGTATCTCTATCCTTCTTTGTGTGACTTTGTCTGTATAGCTTTGCTTTTACTATTTGTCCTAGGGTTCTGTCTCTCCATTATCTTTTTGTTTGTTTGTTTGTTTGTTTTTTGTATACTTTTTAGCTTTTGTTATCATTGGTGGATTTGTTTTTAGGTTTGGGTGTGCTTTTCTTTCTTTCTTTCTTCCTTTCTTTCTTTCTTTTTATTACATTTTTTAATAAGTTTTTATATTTTTTATTTTAATTATTTTATTTTATTTTATTGAATATTTTTCTTTCTTTTTTCTTTCTTTTTTTTCCCTTTTCTTCTGAGCCGCGTGGCTGACAAGGTCTTCGTGCTCCCGCCGGGTGTCAAGCCTGAACCTCTGAGGTGGGAGAGCCAACTTTAGGACATTAGTCCACCAGAGACCTCCCAACTCCACATAATATCAAACAGCAAAAGTTCTCCCAGAGAGCTCCACCTCAATGCTATGATCCAGCACCACTCATTGACCAGCAAGCTACAGTGCTGGACACACTATGCCAAACAACACACAAGACAGGAACACAACCCCACCCATTAGCAGAGAGGCTGCCTAAAATCATAAAAAGGTCACAGACACCCCAAAACATACCACCAGATGCAGTCCTGACCACCAAAAATACAAGATCCAGCCTCATCCACCAGAACACAAGCACCAGTGTCCTCCACCAGGAAGCCTACACAACTCAGTGAACCAACCTTACTCACTGGGGGCAGACAACAAAAACAAAGGGAACTACGAACCTGGAGGCTGTGAAAAGGAGACCCCAAAAACAATAAGTTAAGCAAAATGAGAAGACAGAGAAATACACAGCAGATGAAAAAGCAAGGTAAAAACCCACCAGACCAAATAAATGAAGAGGAAATAGGCAGTCTACCTGAAAAAGAATTCAGAGTAATGATAGTAAAGATGATCCAAAATCTTGGATAATAGAAAGGAGAGAATACAAGAAACGTTTAACAAGGACCTAGAAGAACTAAAGAGCAAACAAACGATGATGACCAACACAATAAATGAAATTAAAATTCTCTAGAAAGAATCGATAGCAGTATAACTGAGGTAGAAGAACGGGTAAGTGACCTGGAAGATAAAATAGTGGAAATAACTACCACAGAGCAGGAAAAAAAAAAAAAAAAAAGAATGAAAAGAATTGAGGACAGTCTCAGAGACCTCTGGGACAAAATTAACCACACCAACATTTGAATTGTAAGGATCCCAGAGGAAGAAGAGAAAAAGAAAGGGATTGAGAAAATATTTGAAGAGATTATAGTTGAAAACTTCCTTAACATGGGAAGGAAAGAGTCAATCAAATCCAGGAAGCACAGAGAGTCCCAAACAGGATAAATCCAAGGAGAAACATGACAAGACATATATTAATCAAACTATCAAAAAATAATTCAAAGAAAAAATATTAAAAGCAGCAAGGGAAAAGCAAAAAATAACATACAAGGGAATCCCCATAAGGTTGACAACTGATCTTTAAACCGAAACTCGGCAAGCCTGAAGGGAGTGGCAGGACATATTTAAAGTGATGAAAGGGAAAAACCTACAGCCAAGATTATTCTACCAGCAAGGATCTCATTCAGATTCGACGGAGAAATTAAAATATTCACAGACAAGGAAAAGCTAAGAGAATTCAGCATCACCAAACCAGCTCTACAACAAATGCTAAAGGAACTTCTCTAGGCAGGAGACAAAAGAGAAGGAAAAGACCTACAATAACAAACACAAAACAATTAAGAAAATGGTAATAGGAACATACATATCAATAATTACCTTAAATGTAAATGGATTAAATGCTCCAACCAAAAGACATAGACTGGCTGAATGGATACAAAAACAAGACCCGTATATATGCTGTCTACAAGAGACCCACTTCAGACCTAGGGACACAAACAGAGTGAAAGTGAGGGGATGGAAAAAGATATTCCATGAAAATGGAAATCAAAAGAAAGCTGGAGTAGCAATACTCATATCAGGTAAAATAGACTTTAAAATAAAGAATGTTACAAGAGACAAGGAAGGACACTACATAATGATCAAGGGATCAATCCAAGAAGAAGATATAGCAATTGTAAATACTTATGCACCCAATATAGGAGCACCTCAATACATAAGGCAAATATGAACAGCCATAAAAGGGGAAATCGACAGTAACACAATTATAGTAGGGGACTTTAACTCCCAATTTCAGCAATGGACAGATCATGCAAAATGAAAATAAATAAGGAAACACAAGCATCAAATGATACATTAAACAGGAGGGACTTAATTGATATTTATAGGACATTCAATCCAAAAACAACAGAATACACTTACTTCTCAAGTGCACACGGAACATTCTCCAGGATAGATCATATCTTGGGTCACAAATACAGCCTTGGTAAATTCAAAAAAATTGAAATCTTATCAAGTAACTTTTCTGACCACAACTCTATGAGACTACATATCAATTACAGGAAAAAAACTGTAAAAAATACAAAAACATGGAGGCTAAACAACACACTACGAAATAACAAAGAGGTCACTGCAAAAAATCAAAGAGGGAATCAAAAAATACCTGGAAACAAATGACAATCAAAACACCATGACCCAAAACCTAAGGGATGTAGCAAAAGCCATTCTAAGAGGGAAGTTTATAGCAATACAATCCTACCTCAAGAAACAAAAAACATCTCAAATCAACAACCTAGTCTTACACCACAAGCAATTAGAGAAAGAAGAAGAAAAAAAACCCAAAGTTAGCAGAAGGAAAGAAATCATAAAGATCGGATCAGAAATAAATGAAAAAAGAAATGAAGAAAACAATAGCAAAGATCAATAAAACAAAAAGCTGGTTCTTTCAGAAGATAAATAAACTTGATAAACCATTAGCCAGACTCATCAAGAAAAAAAGGGAAAGGACTCAAATCAATAGAATTAGAAATGAAAAAGGAGAAGTAACAACTGACATTGCAGAAATACAAAGGATCATGAGAGATTACTACAAGCAACTCTATGCCAATAAAATGGACAACCTGGAAGAAATGGACACATTCTTAGAAAAGCACAACCTTCCGAGACTGAACCAGAAAGAAATAGAAAATATAAACAGCTATCACAAGCACTGAAATTGAAACTGTGATTTAAAATCTTCCAACAAACAAAAGCCCAGGACCACATGGCTTCACAGGTGAATTCTATCAAACATTTAGAGAAGAGCTAACACCTATCCTCCTCAAACTATTCCAAAACATAGCAGAGGGAGGAACACTCCCAAACTCATTCTACGAGGCCACCATCACCCTGATACCAAACCAGACAAGGATGTCACAAAGAAAGAAAACTACAGGCTAATATCACTGATGAACAAATATGCAAAAATCCTCAACAAAGTACTAGTAAACACAATCCAACAGCACATTAAAAGGATCATACACTATGATCAAGGGGGGTTTATCCCAGGAATGCAAGGATTCTTCAATATACACAAATCAATCCATGTGATACACCATATTAACAAATTGAAGGAGAAAAACCATATGATCATCTCAATAGATGCAGAAAAAGCTTTTGACAAAATTCAACACTTATTTATGATAAAAACCCTCCAGAAAGTAGGCTTGGAGGGAACTTACCTCAACATAATAAAGGCCATATATGACAAACCCACAGGCAACATCGTCCTCAATGGTGAAAAATTGAAACCATTTCCTCTAAGATCAGGAACAAGACAAGGTTGCCCACTCTCACCACAATTATTCAACATAGTTTTGGAAGTTTTAGCCACAGCAATCAGAGAAGAAAAAGAAATAACAGGAATCAAAATCGGAAAAGAAGAAGTAACGCTGCCACTGTTTGCAGATGACATGATACTATACATAGAGAATCCTAAAGATGCTACCAGAAAACTACTAGAGCTAATCAATAAATTTAGTAAAGTAGCAGGATACAAAATTAATGCACAGAAACCTCTTGCATTTCTATACACTAATGATGAAAAATCTGAAAGTGAAATTAAGAAAACACTCCCATTTACCTTTGCAACAAAAAGAACAAAATTCCTAGGAATAAACCTACCTAAGGAGACAAAAGACCTGCCTGCAGAAAATTATAAGACACTGATGAAAGAAATTAAAGATAATACAAACAGATGGAGAGATATACCATGGTCTTGGATTGGAAGAATCAAATTTGTGAAAATGGCTCTACTACCCAAAGCAATCTACAGATTCAATGCAATCCCTATCAAACTACCAGTGTTATTTTTCACAGTTGTAGAGCAAAAAAATTCACAATTTGTAGGGAAACACGAAAGACCCCGAATAGCCAAAGCAATCTTGAGAACGAAAAATGGAGCTGGAGGAATCAGGTTCCTGGACTTCAGACTATGCTACAATGCTTCAGTAATCAAGACAGTATGGTACTGGCGCAAAAACAGAAATATAGATCAACGGAACAGGATAGAAAGCCCATAGATAAACCCACTCACATATGGTCACCTTATGTTTTTTTGTTTGTTTGTTTCCTTTTCCCTGCATAGGAGATATTGGTTTTTTCTTTTTTTTTTAATTTAATTTTTTTTATACAGCAGGTTCTTATTAGTTATCCATTTTATACATATTACTGTACAGATGTCAATCTCAGTCTCCCAATTCATCTCACCACCACCCCTCCTGCCACTTTCCCCCCATGGTGTCCATACGTTTGTTGTCTACATCTGTGTCTCAATTTCTGCCCTGAAAAGTGGTTCATCTGTACCATTTTTCTAGGTTCCACATATATGCATTAATATACCCTATTTGTTCTTCTCTTTCTCACTTACTTCGCTCTGTATGACAGCCTCTAGATTCATCCATGTCTCTACTAATGACCCAATTCCGTTCATTTTTATGGCTGGGTAATATTCCATTGTATATATTTAACACATCTTCTTTATCCATTCATCTGTCGATGAGTATTTAGGTTGCTTCCATGACCTGCCTATTGTACATAGTGCCGCAATGAACATTGGGGTGCATGCGTCTTTTAGAATTATGGTTTTCTCTGGGTATATGCCCAGTAGTGGGATTGCTGGGTCATATGGTAATTTTATTTTTAGTTTTTTAAGGAACCTCCATACTGTTCTCCATAGTGGCTCTATCAATTTACATTCCCACCAACAGTGCAAGAGGGTTCGCTTTTCTCTACAGCTTCTGCAGTATTTGTTGTTTGTAGATTTTCTGATGATGCCCATTCTAACGGGTGTGAGTTGATAGGTCATTATAGTTTTGATTTGCATTTCTCTAATAATTAGTGATGTTGAGCATCTTTTCATGTGCTTCTTGGCCATCTGTATGTCTTCTTTGGAGAAATGTCTATTTAGGTTTTCTGCCCATTTTTGGATTCAGTTGTTTGTTTTTTTGATATTGAGCTGCATGAGTTGTTTATATATTTTGGAGATTAATCCTTTGTCCGCTGATTCATTTGCGAATATTTTCTCCCATTCTGAGGGTTGTCTTTTCGTCTTGTTTGTAGTTTCCTTTGCTTTGCAAAAGGTTTTAAGTTTCATTAGGTCCCATTCATTTATTTTTGTTTTTATTTCTATTACTCTAGGAGGTGGATCAAAAAATATCTTGCTGTGATTTATGTCAGAGTGTGTTCTTCTTAAGTTTTCCTCTAAGAGTTTTAGAGTGTCCGGTCTTACATTTAGGTTTCTAATCCATTTTGAATTTATTTTTGTGTATGGTGTTAGGGACTGTTCTAATTTCATTCTTTTACATGTAGCTGTCCAGTTTTCCCAGTACTACTTATTGAAGAGACTGTCTTTTCTCCATTGTATATCCTTGCCTACTTTGTCATAGATTACTTGACCATAGGAGCATGGGTTTATCTCTGGCCTTTCTAGGTTCTCTGGCCATCTCTTATGATGCTTTGTATTTCTGCCATGTCTGTTGTAACTTCTCCTTTTTCCTTTCTAATTTTATTGATTTGAGTCCTCTCGCTCTTTTTCGTGATCAGTCTGGCTAATGGTTTATCAATTCTGTTTATCTTCTCAAATAACCAGCTTTTAGTTTTATTGATCTTTGCTATTGCTTTCTTTGTTTCTCTTTCATTTATTTCTGCTCTGATCTTTATGATTTCTTTCCTTCTACTAACTTTGGGTTTGTTTGTTCTTCTTTCTCTAGTTCCTTTAGGTGTATGATTAGATTGTTTATGTGAGATTTTTCTTGTTTCTTGAGGTAGGCTTGTATTGCTATAAACTTCTCTCAGAATTGTTTTTGCTGCATCCCATAGGTTTTGGATCGTCGTGTTTTCATTGTCATTTGTCTCTAGGTATTTTTTGATTTCCTCTTTGATTTATTCAGTGATCTTGTGGTTATTTAGTAACGTATTGTTTAGCCTCCATTTTTTTTGTGTTTTTTACGTTTTTCTCCCTGTAATTGTTTTCTAATCTCATATCATGTGGTCAGAAAAGATGCCTGATATGATCTCAATTTTCTTAAATTTACTGAGGGTTGATTTGTGACCCAAGATGTCATCTATCCTGGAGAATGTTCCGTGTGCACTTGAGAAGTGTAATCTGCTGTTTTTGGATGGAATGTCCTATAAATATCAGTTAAATCTATCTGGTCTATTGTGTCATTCAAAACTTGTGTTTCCTTAGTAATTTTCTGTTTGGATGATCTGTCCATTGGTGTAAATGAGGTGTTAAAATCCCTCACTATTATTGTGTTACTGTTGATTTCCTCTTTTATAGCTGTTAGCATTTGCCTTATGTATTGAGGTGCTCCTATGTTGGGAGCATATATATTTATAATTGTTATATCTTCTTCTTGCATTGATCCTTTGATCATTATGTAGTGTCCTTCCTTGTCTCTTGTAATATTCTTTATTTTAAAGTCTATTTTACGTAATACGAGTATTGCTACTCCGGCCTTCTTTTGATTTCCATTTGCATGGAATATCTTTTTCCATCCCCTCACTTTCAGTCTGTATGTGCCCCTAGGTCTGAAGTGGGTCTGTTGTAGACAGCAAATATATGGGTCTTGTTTTTGTATCCATTCAGCGAGCCTGTGTCTTTTGGGTGGAACATTTAATCTATTGACATTTACGGTAATTATTTATATGTATGTTCCTATAACCATTTTCTTAATTGTTTTGGGTTTGTTTTTGTAGGTCCTTTTCTTCTCTTGTGTTTCCCACTTAGAAAAGTTCGTTTAGCATTTGTTGTAGAGCTGGTTTGGTGATGCTGAATTCTCTTAGCTTTTGCTTGTCTGTAATGCTTTTGATTTCTCCATCGAATCTGAATGAGATCCTTGCCGGGTAGAGTAATCTTGGTTGTAGGTTCTTCACTTTCATTACTTTAAATATATCATGCCACTCATCTCTGTTTGTTGGTTCTTTAATTCTTCTAGGTCTTTGTTAAACATTTCTTGCGTCTTCTCGATCTTTGCCTCCATTGTTTTTCCGAGTTCCTGGATCATCTTCACTATCATTATTCTGAATTATTTTTCTGGAATGTTGCCTATCTCCATTTCGTTTGGTTTTTTTTCTGTGGTTTTACCTTGTTCCTTCACCTGGTACATAGCCCTCTGCCTTTTCATCTTGTGTATCTTTCTGTGAATGTGGTTTTTGTTCCACAGGCTGCAAGATTGTAGTTCTTCCTGCTTCTGCAGTCTGGTCTTTGGTGAATGAGGTTATCTAAGAGGCTTGAGCAAGTTTCCTAATGGGAGGGACTGGTCACCTTATGTTTGATAAAGGAGGCAAGAATATACAATGGAGGCAAGACAGCCTCTTCAATAAGTGGTGCTGGGACAACTGGACAGCTACATGTAAAACAATGAAATTAGAACACTTTCTAACACAGTACACAAATATAAACTCCAAATAGATTATAGACCTAAAGGTAAGGCTAGACACTATCAAACTCTTAGAGGAAAACATAGGCAGAACACTCTATGACATAAATCACAGCAAGATCCTTTTTGACCTACCTCCTAGACAAATGGATAAAAAACCAAAAATATACAAATGGAACCTAATGAAACTAAAAGCTTTTTTACAGCAAAGGAAGCCATAAACAAGATGAAAAGACAACCCTCAGAATGGGAGAAAATATTTTCAAATGAAGCAACTGACAAAGGATTAATCTCCATAATTTACAAGCAGCTCATGCAGCTCAATATTAAAAAAACAAACAACCCAATCCAAAAATGGGCAGAAGACCTAAATAGACATTTCTCCAAAGAAGATATACAGATCACCATCAAACACATGAAAGAATGCTCCACATCACTAATAAGTAGAGAAATGCAAATCAAAACTACAATGAGGTATCAACTCACACTGGTCAGAATTGCCATCATCAAAAATCAACAGACAATAAATGCTGGAGAGGGTGTGGAGAAAAGGGAACCCTCTTGCACTGTTGGTGTGAATGTAAATTGATACAGCCACTATGGAGAACAGTATGGAGGTTCCTTAAAAATCTAAAAATAGAATTACCATGTGACCCAGCAATCCCACTACTGGGCATATACCCTGAGAAAACTGTAATGCAAAAAGAGTCATGTACCACAATGTTCATTGCAGCTCTATTTACAATAGCCAGGACATGGAAGCAACCTAAGTGTCCATCAGCAGATATATGGGTAAAGAAGATGTGGCACATATATACAATGGTTTGTTACTCAGCCATAAAAAGAAATGAAATTGAGTTCTTTGTAGTGAGGTGGATGGACCTTCAGTCTCTAATACAGAGTGAAGTAAGTTAGAAAGAGAAAAACAAATACCGTATGCTAACACATATATATGGAATCTAAAAAAAAAAAGATTCTGAAAAACCTAGAGGGGTAGGACAGGAATAAAGATGCAGACGTAGAGAATGGACTTGAGGACACGGGGAGGGGGAAGGGTAAGCTGGGATGAAGTGAGAGAGTGACATGGACATATATACACTACCAAATGTAAAATAGATAGCTAGTGGGAAGCAGCCACATAGCACAGGGAGATCACCTCGGTGCTTTGTGACCACCTAGAGGGTGGGATTAGGAGGCTGAGAGGGAAATGCAAGAGGGAGGATATATGGGGATATATGTATATGTATAGCTGATTCACTTTGTTATATAGCAGAAACTAACACACCATTGTAAAGCAATTATACTCCAATAAAGATGTTGAAAAATATATCATGTATAGAACTTGAGGAGGAACTAAAGTTCCTTGAGTTTGTTTAGTGACAAAACTATTTTTATTTTGTCCTGTTTGATGGCTTTTTCCTTGTTTCCTCATTTTTTCATTTCTCTGATTAAATTTATTCTTTGACTAAAGTTTTTCCACAGATGAAAAGCAGGAGGAGGACATGGCAGGGAAGAATAATAGGGTCCTGCTTCATTTCAACTCTACTGCATGTATCATTTAGAAAATAAATAATTTAAGAAATTTGTTATCACATTTTTCCTTGCTGTTATTGTTGTGTGTCATTCTATGCCATTTCAAAACAGTTGATTGAAATGTGACTATCAAGCTAAAATACTATTTGCCAGTATGAAGCCAAAAACAAGTTTTCCTTGACTTCACATTAAACAATTAAATTTTGTCAAAATAATATGTAAACTCATCCACAGCACGCAGTATTTTAAAAATTGGTTATCTCACATGACAAAATGACAGGACAATATATTTGTACAATTTGACATAGACCCTGAAAATCTTCCCCATATCATTCTGAATGGATGTATCATAAAATTCTTATAAAATCAGAATTGTTTTTGTCTAAAAGACAGAAAATTGAATGATGGAAGCCTTCTGCTAACAATACACATAGCATCCCTATAGAACACATTACCAAAATATAGCTGCAACCAAGAGATATAAGAGATAGACTCCCTTTAACAATCCAGCATTACTATAATTCAGCCAAGGCCTTTAGAGGTCAAATGGAATCTCCTAACTAAGCATTATAGAACGTGGAAATTACTGTTACTCTCTTATAAGATGTCTTTATCAAGTTATATTGTGATCTTTAAATCCCTCCTTTAGTGTTTGTTTTGAGTCACACAATCTACCTAGAGTCAAATTACAAGCTTGTACTTTTAAGACAGCAGAGGCTGTTAACCACTTCATTTCACTAGAGAGCAGGGGAAAACATCACTAAAATGAACCAATACAAAGGTCTAATGAGATACTGACATTTAAAGAGGAAAGATTTGTTTCATACGACCAAGATCCATGCTGCATGGACCCTATGCAGATAGAGGGTTGCAACCAAGCAAAATGTGAGGGTTAGATGCTGGGTCCTTGATACCACTGAATCAGCAGGACAGAATGGTTTGCTTGCAAGTTTAAATTGTGCATGTTTTGGCACATTTCCAGTGCCACTTACAAAATAAATGATTCCCTTGCCATCGTTGAACATTCAAGGCACGTTCATCATTAATTCCTAGGTCAACCAAAATGAGGAGAGTAAACGGCATTGAGAAGTCGTTTGACTTCTACCTTGTGATGGTAATACAAAGCTTTGGACAAGTATTCTTTTACACTTCCTTCCACCCAGTTTTAACCAGACATCCATGCTCTTTCTTTAGTTCAGTGTCTTTCTTTAGGTGTGCTTTTCCATTTGAAACCTGAACCAGAACACGCATATCATATCTATTTTCTCACACTTCCAGGAGAAGGCAAGTTTTATATGTATCTTAGGCTAATTGTCCCTTCAAATCCTGAACAGCTCAATGTCTTCTATTCTCAGATTTTAATTTACACACTTCAATATTTTTGTTATGACTAAATCTAAACAAACCCAGGAAATGCTCAGTAACAAAGTTGGGTTACACACAGCTGAATCTTTTGAGAACTCAAGTTATGAAATGTAAACTATGATTCTGATTTCCAGTGATGATTTATATGCAAAATAGTAAGAGTTTCAGTGTTAGAGTTTTGATATCATAAAAGAAAAACAAAAATATACACCAAGTTATAAAACAACAGAGGTTGTTCAGAAAATTAAAATGCATGCTTTTGGGGGGAGAATATTTGATCACTTAAATCCCCTACAAAGATTAAAACCTTTTGTCTACTTTCCTAAAGTAGATTTGAGAAGACTCTCAACATTTCTATAGTTTGTTCATGTGAGTTGAATACAAAAATGAAAAAGATTGGAATGGCAGAAACCATTTTTGGAATCCCATATGGTTTAAAAATCCACTTATTATTATGGTGATTAATGAAAACCAGGAGTCTAAGTTATTTGTAAAAGCACTCCCCCTTTTCAGTTTTGTAAACTATGTGCACATAAAACTAAATATTAACTGAAAAATCGAATCAATTATCAAGATATTTTAAAATATTTAGTAACAAAAATATCCAGACATTAAGCTGACCATTTATTGACATTTTCGAACACATGTTTTGAATGAGAGTCACAAAAGTTATGTTAATTTTTTTTTTCTTTTAAGATGAAAGCCAAAATGGGAGTGTGCCTACTTACTGATTTTTTTTTTAATAAGAAAATGATCTCAACATAATCATTACTCTCGAAACAGCACAGCATTTTGTTACTGCTTCGCTAGTAATTCATCACATTATTTAAAAAACAAAAACAAAAAAACTTGTTTACCAAGATTTCAGAACATCTCCATGGAAAGCAAAGCATTCATACATCCAACTGACTGTCTCCATAGTGCATTACCCAGATATCTGTAAATGATACCTCACTATCTAAGGACATCTGTGAATATGCTTTGGCCTCAACAGCAAAGCAATGCAATGCCAAAACAATCAATGTTGATTTATACAATCTTTATGTCCTTGGCTGAAGGGCAGAATAATTTTGGTAATACATAGGCAAAAAATAAAAGGCTATTTAACCAACCTAGTCAGTCAGGCTATTTTATTTTACAAAAACTTTGACAAAAGATATTTATAGTGACAGCCAGTTACAATGTATACAACTAAAAAACTTGCAAAAAATAATAATAATCAGTGAATAGGTTTAGTAATCAGAAATCAGAGAAAAACCTTCTTAGTTATTCTTTATTATGGCATAAAAATGAAGAAAATGTTATTGAAGAATAACTGTAACTGACAGAAAATTATCCTAACAACTTAGTCTATATTGCCTATATTGAGTGAAGTAGGATGATCCCATAATATTCCTAACTTTCAACAGCATTAAATGGAGATTATATACACATATGTATGATTTTTTAGACATATATATATAAAATTTTTCTTAATGGATTTCATAGCATGTAGAAATATATATATTTCAATGATATATTCTGCAGTAGTAAGAAATTCTGTTTTGCCTCTCAGTTCAATATTACAAAAGAGAATTTGTTTTGTCAGTAGTTTAGGATGGACTGATATTTGGTCTCCCAGTATCCCTATTACACAGGTGGTGATCTTTCATCTTCTTATGATATACCCAAGACAGTTGAATAGGACTTTTCCCTCCTTTTGTCTGACTTATTACATATTTGCAGTAGTTCGCTGGCTCTTCCACAATCAAGCTTATGGGAACAGCTAAACTCAGATTTACCCATTTATGATCCTGTTTTGCGGTCTAGTCAGTAGTAAACGTGACCATAACCAAATGCTTGTTGACAAATGGATGAATTACCACAATACTTACTCAGATAAGTCAAAGTAGAGCAGCTATTTTCTTGCTGAATGATGGACCTCAAAGTGAAATGGTAAAATTGGACCTGAGTAAATTTTATTTGGATTTATCTATTTAGGGATTTGAAACTGAATAGCAACTAAACAGCAGATAGACAATCTCTGATCATCCAACTGTTCTGTTTTATTTAAAAAATTTGACGTTGGGATCATGGGCTGGTAAGCAGCAGTGACACAGAGACATTCAATCATTTAGCAAAGACTTATAGGACACTTATTCTCTGTTTTAAATGCTGGAACTATGAAAGTGAACAGGAAAGACATGAACTCGCGTCTAATGAGGGAAAGAGAAAAACAGGTTAAAAAAGTATACTTTTAAAAGAAGAAGAAATTGTGGAATTTGATGAAATAGAAAATAAATGTGGGTTGAGATAGGTATTTACAAGAGCAGAGCAAGAGAGAGTGTGTGTGTTGCTTAGAGAAAGCCTTTAAGATAAAGAGAAAGTCTCTTTATGCTGAGCTATAAAAATTGAGAAGACAATTCTTTGAGGAGGAGGGAACAAGCATTCCAGACAGAGAAATTAATATGAGTCTAACGATAGGAAAGTCACAGAATAGAACATTACATTGACTACAGCTGCACACATAAATGTCTATTTATTTTAACATTTTATCTCAGATAATTTTCCCCTTTCTTTTAAACTGTGTTCTAACTTACTACTTTGGAACTCAAAGAGAAGGTTAGTTTATTCATTATGGAAGGGAATTCTTGGAGATGGGTTGTAAATGAATATGTTGGCATAGGGAAATAGTTCATATTTTTTTCTAAGCAGGCATTGCTTAGATGCTCATGACTCAGATAATCATGCCATGCTTTCATTTTTAATCTTCACTGGAAGGAAATTCTTCCTTGTGATTAACTTAAATTCTCATGCTATACATTTTTTTCTGCTCTATTTGTCATCCCTTGTATAAAGAGAAAATTAAAGTTGAGCATTTCTCAGTGAATTGTCATAAAAAAATAATTACGTTTTCCTTTTCCTCTATGCTTTTCTTCCTGTATCAGACAGGGTTAAACCAGAGAAGCAGAACCATTAAGAGATATTCTCAGAGGTTTATTACAAGGAGTGTATGTATGTGATTGTGAGGATGGTTAGGAAAGTCCAGATACATAGGGCAGGCTGGCTGTCAAGAAGGGCAGGCTGGTACACTGGAGCATGGATGGAAGCTGCTGTCCACAGGCAAAATTTATTCTTTTCAGGGAAGCCTCAGCTCTGCACTTACAGTCTTTCAACTGATTGAATAAGGTGCACCCATACTATCTAGAATCATTTCCTTTATTTCAGGTAAACTGATTATGAACTTAACAAATGTATTCATAAAACTCATAGATTTGTGTTTGATTGAATAGCTGGGAACTGTAGAATCACCAAGTGGACACATAAAATTGACCATCCCAATACCCTTACTTTTCCTCTCTTCCCTTAGTAAAATATTGGGTCCAGGGTGTATTGGTTGGACCTGAGTATGATAGGGGTCTACATAGAAAGGTAGAGTTAAAGAGCTACAGTAGTCTAGCTTGAGGTATCAGAACCCAGTTAGAGAAAGAAAGCAATGCATGCAAGAGGATAGCATTAGCAGTGATTCAGAGGAAGAGACATTTGTGCAAGAGGGTGACCCAGCATGGGAGAGGAAGCTGTGTGGGATAAACAGGGAATCCACAAGGTAGAGGTAAATACAGTGATGATCTGGTATGAGATGTCAAAGCCTCAGAGGAAAGATGAGTATGTCCACATGGGGGAGAGTGGGAGTCGTGGCCATACCGGTGTTTTATTTTTGTGTATATATGCACATGTTCCCTAGAGCAGAATTATCTCAGTACCAATAAGCACACCTAGAGCCCAGATCTTGGCTTCAAGTATCATTCTCCACCCACAGAAACCATGGCTTCCTGGGGAAATAGCTGACTCTGGGACTGGGGAAGGATAAGTCCAAGATAAGCCTGGAATATTTCATTGTTCTAAAAAGTAAGGAAGTGCTCAAAGAATGAAAGGGGCATGCATTGTAAAGCAACTATACTCCAATGTAAATTCACTAAAAAAAAGAAAAAAAGGAAAGGGACATGCTAAAAGAATACAAAAGCCACCTTCTCCAGGGCCCTCGCTGGGTAAATTTGAGAAAATCCAGGCACCGAAATAAATAACAATAGTAATGGATTATTATTTATAGAATAAAATGAGCCTCTACTTATGTAAATAAATGAATTTTAAGTTGATAAGGAATAGGATATTTCCATAGCCTCAAAATATCTCCAACAAAATACTTATTAATTACAAAGGAAAGAAAAAAAATGAGTAATTTTACACTAGAGAATCTCAGCAGATACTATCTTAATTAAATGATCAAAGTCAACATCACCGGTAATGGGAGGAATTAAAATCACACATCACCTGAGATAATGCAATAAAGAACAGCATCACTTCTTTCATATTTCTCTGTATTTAATTATGAGAACACATCAGACACACACAAATTGAAAGACATTCCACAGGCTAGTTGATCTTCCAATTTATCAAGATGATGAAAGTCAAGGAAAGATGGAGGAACTGTTCTAGATTAAAGAACCCTAAAGAGACAGATGCATATTCATCTAACTCTTCCAGGAACTTTGAGAAGAATACAGGGAGAATATTTTTATTCTGATTAGATAAGGAGAGACTTGGTGATCCTAGAAATAAAAGGACTTGTGTGTGCTTCTAGTTATGGAGGAATTGGTCAATTACACATATATTCAGTTCTTTGAAAAAGTAGGGAACCAGTGATTACTATTTTTAAGTTTTATTTTCGGTGTATCCTGTGAACCAGTGCTTTTCATACATTACTGGGCATACAAACTACCCAAAGGTCTCAGTGAAACAATTCTGATTCTGTAGATTTAAGGTGCATCCTGGGGCTTTGAATTTTAAAAAGCTTCCAGGTAATGCTAATGCTTCTGAACCATGAAGCATGCTTTGAATCACAAGGTTCTTCACTAGCATAAGGCATGGTTAGGGTAGGATCATAATATAAATGGTACTAGTCTTGTATGACTATTATAGTTTGTTTAAATATATCACAAATGGAAGTAAGGGTTCATTTTTATGGGTTTAATTCCTCAAGAAAATTATATGTTCATGCTACTCAAGTTTTATGCAGACACTCAAAGTTGCTATGACAGGTACATGCATGAATTTAAATGCAAGTAAAATGAATCTTTCTCTTTTCATGGCTGATCAAAGATCTGAATCCACTTTTCCTTTCTCAGAAAATTTAATCTTGTGATCTCCAATTGGCTAGATGCATTATGGCTTATGCTTTGCCTGCCCCTGAAACAACAAAAGTAGGCCTCTGCCATCGAGGGCTATTAGATTAAATGGACAATTAATGTGATTTCCTGTGCCAACTCTTGTGGAGTTTAGCCAAAAGGCTAAATAAAGTGACACAGACTAAACATTTAATGTAAAATGGAAATGACGTGGAGACAAAGTCCTAGGAAATTTGTTGTCTGGAAAAGAACTGTACTGCATTCAAGGAAGAACTTTTCCCTACAATCTTTGCAACTAACAATTATAAGCAACTGGCAACAGAAGTGCCTTCTAAGAGGCCAAAGTGCTTTGATCTAAAGAAATAAATCTTTGAATTTGAGCCAGTGAGTACATTAGAATCTTATTCTCCAGGGATATTGTTTTACTTGCCATGCACCTGTTTTCCCAGAATCTTCTATATGAAGTAAATTCCCTAACCTTATTATAAGCCTATCTCTGCCACAGATATTTCACAATTTTATTGGGTATCCAAGTTATTAAATCAAATTAAGTCACTAAAGATTATTTATAAGAAACATACACACACACACACACACACACACACACACACACACCCCTAAATGGGGATAAACATAAAGCAACATAGAAAGTTTCTAGGCAAGATGAAGGAAAATACAATTATCAAATCTAAGATATTTAACAAATCCAGGGTTTCCACCAAGCCAGACATAGGTCTTAGACAAACCATTTGGAAAAACATCTCATCGACCCCCTAATATTTTAGCCAAAAACGTTTTATTAAAAAGTATATTATTTACAAGGAGAATAAAACAGGTGAGAAAACATCTAGAAATAAAGAAGTAAAAAGAATATGGCAATAAGTCTATGCAATTAACAAGGATAAGAGCAATTTGATTGAGCAAGATGTAGCCAGAGGTAGGACAGAGTAATAACACATTTCCTATTAAAAAAAAATCTAATACTTAGTGTTTTCTTTAATTTTTTCTCCACTCTTTAACTTTACTATTATTCTAGTTTTGCATTAATAAGACCCTGTTTGTTAGAAATAAATCTATTTATTCTAAATAATTCAATAGAATATAGGAAAAAGGACAATTTTGAGAATATGAAATTCTTGGTGTATCTAATTCAATTTGCCTCTAAAGACCACAAAGATTAGTGTCTAAGAAGCTCACTCATGCATGTGACAGAGAATCATTCCTTTTGTCTGAGTGTCAAAATCTATAACATAGAATAGTGAGGATGTAGCAAGATACTATTTATCCAGACAAGAGGTTAAAGGGTCATAGAGTCCCATACCCTCAAGTATTTCTTCCCCTTTCCCCACTAAGGTCTTCTGGCAGGAGCTTCCAACTCTGTGCAGATCCAAGAGTTCTGAATCAGGAATTAAGAGGTATCAAGTCCTGGAGTACTCAGACTGGTACATGATGAAATCAGTGGAGCTTTACAGGCAAGCATTTATTTATTTATTTATTTATTTATTTATTTATTTATAATATTTCTTTTTTTCAACTTTTTATTTTATATTGGAATATAGCCAATTAACAATTTGTGACAGTTTCAGGTGCACAGCAAAGGGACTCAGCCATACCTATACATGTATCCATTCTCCCCCAAACTCCCCTCCCATTCAGGCTGCCACATAACTTTGAGCATAGTTCCCTGTGCTATACAGTAGGTCCTTGTTGGTTATACATTTTAAATATAGTAGTGTGTACATGTTGATCCCAAACTCCTAAGTATCCCTTCCCCCCATGCTTTCCCCCGGTAACCATAAGTGCATTCTCTAAGTCTGTGAGTCTGTTTCTGTTTTGTAAATAAGTTCATTTGTATCATTTCTTTTTAGATTCTGCATATAAGTGATATAATACAATATTTCTCTTTCTCTGTCTGACTTACTTCACTCAGTATGACAATCTCTAGGTCCATCCATGTTGCTGTAAATGGCATTATTTCATTCTTTTTAAAGGCTGAGTAATATTCCATTGTGTATATATGCCACATCTTCTTGATCCATTCCTCTGTCGATGGACATTGAGGTTGCTTCCATGTCCTGGTTATTGTAAACAGTGCTGCAATGAACATTGGGATGCATATATCCTTTCGGACCATGTTTTTCTCCAGATATATGCCCAGGAGTGGGAATGCAGGGTCATATGGTAGCTCTATTTTTAGTTTTTTAAGGGTACTCCATACTGTTCTCCACCGTGGCTGTAAAAATATACATTCCCACCAACAGTGTAGGAGAGTTCCTTTCTCTCCACATCCTCACCAGCACTGATTGTTTGTGGATTTTTAACTCATAGCCATTTTGACTGGTGTGAGGTGATATCTTGTTGTAGTTTTGATTTGCATTTCTCTAATAATTAGCTATGTTGAACATCTTTTCATGTGGCTCTTGGCCATCTGTATGTATTCTTTGGAGAAATGTCTATTTAGGTCTTCTGCCCATTTTTTCATCGGGTTGTTTGTTTTGATGATATTAAGCTTCATGAGCTCTTTGTAAATTTTGGAGACTAATCCCTTGTCAGTCACATCATTTGCAAATATTTTCTCCCAATCTGTGGGTTGTCTTTTTGTTTTGTTTATGGTTCCCTTTGGTTTATGGTTTCCTTTGCTGTGCAAAGGTTTGAGTTTAATTAGGTCTCATTTGTTTATTTTTGTTTTTATTTCCATTACTCTTTGAGCTAGATCAAAAAAGATATTGCTGCGATTTATGTCAGAGAGTGTTCTGCCTATGTTTTCCTCTAGGAGTTTTATAGTGTCTGGTCTCACATTTAGGTCTTTAATCCATTTTGAGCTTACTTTTGTGTATGGTGTTAGGGAGTGTTCTACTTTCATTCTTTTACATGTAGCCATCCAGTTTTCTCAGTCCCATTTGTTGAAGAGACTGTCTTTCCACCATTGTATAGTCTTGCCTCCTTTGTCATAGTTTAATTGACCATAGGTGCGTGGGTTTATTTCTGGGCTTTCTATCTTGTTCCATTGATCTATATTTCTACTTTTGTGCCATTACCATACTGTTTTGATGACTAGAGCTTTGTAGCATAGTCTGAAGTCAGAGACCCTGATTTCTCCAGCTCCATTTTCCTTTCTCAAGATTGCTTTGGCTATTTGGGTCTTTTTTGTCTCCATACAAATATAAAGATTTTTTGTTCTAGTCCTGTGAAGAATGCCATTGGTAAGTTGATAGGGATTGCAATGAATCTGTAGATTGCCTTGAGTAGTATAGTCATTTTGACAATATTGATTCTTCCAATCTACAAACATGGTATATCTTTCCACCTGTTAGTGTCTTCTTCGATTTCTTTCATCAACATCTTACAGCTTTGGGAGTGCAGGTCTTTTGTCTCCTTAGGTAGGTTTATTCCTAGGTATTTTATTCTGTTTGATGCAATGGTAAATGGGATTGTTTCTTGAATTTCTCCTTCTGATCTTTCCTTGTTAGTGTATAGAAATGCAACAGATTTCTGTGTATTAATTTTGTAACCTGCAACTTTACCGAATTCATTGATGAGCTCTAGAAATTTTCTGGTAGCATCTTTAGGATCTTCTCTGTATAGTATCATGTCATCTGCAAACAGTGATGGTTTAACTTCTTTTCCAATTTGTATTCCTTTTATTTCTTTTTCTTCTCTGATTGCCATAGCTAAGACTTCCAAAACTATGCTGAATAAAAGCAGCGAGAGTGGACATCCTCGTCTTCTTCCTGATCTTAGAGGAAATGTTTTCAGCTTTTCACTATTGAGTATGATGTTAGCTGTAGGTTTGTCGTATATGGCCTTTATTATGCTGAGGTATGCTCCCTCAATGCCCACTTTCTGGCAAGTATTTATCATAAATAGGTGCTGATTTTTGTCAAAACATTCTTCTGAATCGAGATGATCATATGGTTTTTATTCTTCAGTTTTTGATGTGATGTATCACACTGTTTGATTTGTGGATATTGAAAAACTTCTTGCATCCCTGGGATAAATCCCACTTGATCATGCTGTATCATCCTTTTAATGTATTGTTGGATTCAGATTGCTAGTATTTTGATGAGGATTTTTGTGTCAGTGTTCATCAGTGATATCAGTGATATTGGCCTCTAATTTTCTTTTTTTTTTTTTTTGATATCTTTGTATGGTTTTAGTATCAGGGTGATGGTGACCTCATAGAAAGAGTTTGGGAGTTTTTCTTCCTCTGCAATTTTTTGGAGTAGTTTCAAAAGGATAAGTATTATCTCTTCTCTAAATATTTGATAGAAATCACCGTATAGCCAACAGGTCCTGGACTTTTGTTTGTTCGGAGTTTTTAAATCACAGTTTCAATTTCAGTGCTTGTGATTGGTCGGTTCATATTTTCTATTTCTTCCTGGTTCAGTCTTGGGAAACTGTACCTTTCTAAGAATTTGTCCTTTTCTTCCAGGTTGTCCATTGTATTGGCATACAGTTGCTTGTAGTTGTCCCTTATGATCCATTGTATTTCTGCAGTGTCAATTGTAACTTCTCCTTTTTCATTTCTAATTTTATTGATTTGAGTCTCCCTTTTTTTCTTCATGAGTCTGCCTAAATGTTTACCAATTTTGTTTATCTTTTCAAAGAGCCAACTTTTATTTTCATTGATATTGGCTATTGTTTTCTTTGTCTTTATTTCATGTATTTCTGCTCTGATCTTTATGATTTCTTTCCTTCTACTAACTTTAGGTTTTGCTTGTTCTTCTTTCTCTAGTTGCTTTAGGTGTAAGTTTAGGTTGTTTACTTGAGATTTTTCTTGTTTCCTCAGATAAAATTGTATTGCTATAAACTTCCCTCTTAGAAATGTTTTTGTTGCATCCCATAGGTTTTGGATAGTTGTGCTTTCATTTTCATTTGTCTCTAGGTATTTTTTGATTTCCTCTTTGATTTCTTCAGTGATCCACTGGTTGTTTAGTAGCATATTGTTTAACCTCCATGTATTTGTGTTTTTTTGTAGTTTTTTTTTTCTTGTAGTTTATTTCTAATCTCATAGCATTGTGATCAGAAAAGATGTTTGATGTGATTTCAATTTTCTTAAATTTACCAAGGCTCACCTTGTGGCCCAGCATATGGTGAATCCTGGAGAATGTTCTGTGTGTACTTGAGAAGAATGTGTATTCTGCTGCTTTTGGATGGAATGCTCTATTAATATCAATTAAGCCCATCCTATCTGGTCTAAGGTGTTATTTAAGTCCTATGTTTCCTTATTGATTTTCGGTCTGGATGATCTGTCCATTGATGAAAGTGGGGTGTTAAAGTCCCACACTACTACTGTGTTACTGTTGATTTCTTCCTTTATGGCTGTTAGTATTTGCCTTATATATTCAGGTGCTCCTATGTTGGGTGTATATATATTTACAATTGTTATATCTTCTTCTTGGATTGATCCCTTGATCATTATGTAGTGTCCTTCTTTGTCTCTTATAACAGTCTTTATTTTAAAGTCTATTTTGTCTGATATGAGTATTGCTACTCCAGCTTTCTTTTGATTTCCATTTGCATGGAATTCCTTCTTCCAACCTCTCACTTTCAGTCTGTATGTGTCCCTAGGTGTGAGGTGGGTTTCTTATGACAGCATATATATGGGTCTTGTTTTTGTATCCATTCAGTGAGTCTACATCTTTTGATTGGTGCATTTAATCCATTTACATTTAAGGTAGTAATCAATATGTGTATTTCTATTGCCCTTTTCTTAATTGTTTAGGGTTTGTTTTTGTAGGTCTTTTTTCTTCCCTTCCTCTTTTGTTCTCTTCTCTCATGGTTTTATGACCATCTTAATGTTGTGTTTGGGTTCCTTTTTCTTTTGTTTGTGTGTATCTATTGTAGTTTTGGGGTTTGCTGTTCCCATGAGGGTTTGATATAGCAGTCTATATATGTATAAGGTTGTTTTAAGTTGCTGGTCTCTTTCCCACCTAAAGAAGTTCCTTTAGCATTTGTTGTAAAGCTGGTTTGGTGGTGCCAAATTCTCTTAGCTTTTGCTTGTCTGTAAAGCTTTTGATTTCTCCATCAAATATGAATGAGAGCCTTGCTGGGTAGAATATTCTTGGTTGTAGGTTCTTCCCTTTCATCACTTTAAATATATCATGCCACTCCCTTATGGCTTGCAGAATTTCTGCTGAGAAACCAGATGATAACCTGATGGGAGTTCCCTTGTATGTTTTTTGTCATTTTTCCCTTGTTGCTTTGAATTTTTTTTCTTCGTCTTTAATTTTTTCTCAGTTTGATTACTATTTGTTTTAGTGTGTTCCTCCTTAGGGTTATCCTGCCTGGGACTCTCTGTGCTTCCTGCACTTGGTTGACTGTTTCCTTTCCCATGTTAGGGAAGTTTTCAGCTATTATCTCTTCAAATATTTTCTCAGGTCCTTTCTCTCTCTCTTCTCCTTCTGGGACACCTATAATGTGAATCTTTGTGCATTTAATGCTGTCTCAGATGTCTCTTAGGCTGTCTTCATTTCTTTTCATTCTTTTTTCCTTTATTCTGTTCTGTGGCAGTGATTTCCACCATTCTGTCTTCCAGGTCACTTATCTGTTCTTCTGCCTCAGTCATTCTGCTCTTTATTCCTTGTAGTGTATTTTTCATTTCAGTTATTGTATTGTTCATTTCTGTTTGTTTGTTCTTTAACCCTTCCAGGTCTTTTAAAAATATTTCTTACATCTTCTCACTGTTTGCCTCCATTCTTTTTCTGAGGTCCTGGATCATCTTCACTATCATTATTCTGAATTCTTTTTCTGGAAGGTTGCCTATCTCTATTTCATTTTACTGTTTTTCTGGGGTTTTATCTTGTTCCTTCATCTGCGACATAATGCTTTGCCTTTTCATTTTGTCTAACTTTCTGTGATTGTGGTTTTCGTTCTTCAGGCTGCAGGATTGTAGTTCTTCTTGCTTCTGCTGTTTGCCCTCTGGTGGATGAGGCTATGTAAGTGGCTTGTGCAAACTTCCTGATTGGGGGCACTGGTCGTGGGCAGACACATGTTCAGTAAAACTTTAATCTGCTTGTCTGCTGATGGGTGGGGCTGTATTCCCTCCCTGTTAGTTGTTTGGCCTGAGGGAACCCAGCACTGAAGCCTACAGGCTGTAAGATGGGGCCAATGGTGGTCTTCAGGAGGGCTTATACCAATAGGCAGTTCCCAGAACTGCTGCTGACAGTGCCCCTGTCCTCGTGGTGAGCCACAGCCATCCCCCACCTCTGCAGGAGATGCTCCAATGCTAGCAGGTGTGTTTGGTTCAGTCTCCTATGGGGTCACTGCTCCTTTCCCCTGGGTCCTGGTGCACACAAGATTCTGTGTGTGCCCTCCAGGAGTGGAGTCTCTGTTTCCCCCAGTCCTGTGGAAATCTTGCAGTCAAATCCCGCTGGCCTTCAAAGCCAGATTCTCTGAGGATTTCCAGTCCTGTTGCCGGACCACCAGTCTGGGAAGCCTGACTTGGGGCTCAGAAACTTCACTCCAGTGGGAGAACATCTGTCGTTTAATCATTATCCAGTTTGGGGGTCGCCTACCCAGCAGGTATGGGATTTGATTTTATCGTGATTGTGCCCCTCCTACCATCTCATTGCAGCTTCTCCTTTGTCTTTGGATGTAGGGTATATCCTCCTTGGTGGGTTCCAGTGTCTTCCTGTCATTGGCTGTTCAGCACTTAGTTGTGATTTTGGTGCTCTCGCAAGAGGAGGTGAGCACACGTCCTTCTACTCTGCCATCTTGAACCAATCCCTTAAGTAATATTTCTTCACTGGTAAGGTTTTAATTTGGGAAATCTCAGACTATTTATCTTACAATTAGTTCATGGGTATCTGGCCCTCCCAACATGCTTGTGATCTCAGTGAATGATACCACCATCTTCTCTGGTCCCCCAATCATAAAACTGGGGTTATCACCCTCTCCTTTCTTCACGTCTTCTAACCAGTCATGTAATCCCATCAGCAATCATTTTTCTATCCCAAGGGTGTGCTCTTAAATATTTTACCAGTGAAAAAAAATGTGTATATATGTATGTAGAGAAGTTTATTACAAATGTTATTGATATAGATGATGTATCATACACAATTTATAAATAATCATAAAATATACAATACTCTATTTAAATTCCATATAGCCAGTCAGGTCTCACAGATGCTTTAGGTGATTTTTGCTCAAGTTTTGTGTACAGAGCCAATCTATGGTTGCAACTGAAGAAAATGGATGACCAACTGTTGTTCCTACAGAGATGTTGCTTCATATTTTTATTTGTATTAATGATTAAGATGAAAGTGAAGCAACTAAGATGGATGTGGTAACTAAACTCAATAAATACTGCGAGTGATGGCTTTGCTGAATTAGATAATAGTTTTGAATACTGGCAGAATATTTACTTAATTTTTTGCACTATTTAAAATGTAATGTTACAGATATGACATACTGTTATGTTTAACCTGAATTGTTCTCTTTTCTCACCACTTTCTTCAGTCTAGAAAATAACTTCGTAGTTATTTTCATAGCACTTTCAGATTTCTGTGGTGTAAATACTCCCACCATGCCTGGTTCTAAACTAACAATGTGATATTGCTGAATGCAACATTAGAAAGATGTGAACAGTGGCATAAAATTACATAGCATTTCTGCAGTATGGATACAGTAGATGTAAGTAAACTAGAGAACATAAAAAATAATGAAATGTAATAAAATAGGAAGGAAATGATGAGTTTCCAGTATTTTTTACCTTTGTTTTTAATATAGTATACTTTTATATAATTTTATAATTTTTTTTTTTTAAAGTCATGCTTAACAACCATTTTGAACAATTCTTGAAAATTTAACAATAGGTTCTCATGAGCCAGTGGGAGTTGGGTCCAGCACAGTGGTGTATTACCTACCATCCAGCATACCCTAAATACCCCTACACTACCTAGTCGACACCTAACACTTGTTTTCCCGGGCTGTTATGGCAACGTAGGAACTGACTTTATTGTGCCCTACTCTTGACTCCCTTTGAAGCTGGAGGGAGTTTACACAAGTCTTTAAATGACACTTTCCTGCTTAAATTCTTTTAGTAGTTCACTTGTATTTTGAAGATGAAATCAAATACGTTTTTATTAGGTACACCTTCAAGTTCTGGAAAGTATATATTTCTCAATTTCGCCTCCAAAACACTACCAAATGAACTGCAATGCTCTAGGCAAAAACAAACAAACAAAACACACACACACACACACACACACACACACACTGTTTCCTGGACACTTTACCCTTCCTCACAAATGCTTACATTTGATTTCATTACCTTTTTCCTTCCTCCAACTTTACTCCCCTGAATTGTGCTAAAATACTTAAACAAACCCTTGTCATTGAAACCTCACTTGACCTACCTTGACTGAGCCAGGTAGACATTTTCTGTGTTATATCCATCAACAGCCCATTCATATCTGCAGTCGAAATTTTAATAGTTGATTTACTTGACTACATCCTTAAATAGTTTGAGAGTTACTTGTGTAGAAGCAAATTGACATTAGTTTCCTTCAATGTGCAGGACACTGCTCTAAGCACTTTCCATATTTATCATTTGCCTAAAGGGACAATTAATATTTTACACATTAGGAAACAGAAGCTCATAGAACACATATACACTGCCCAAGGTCACAAGACTCCCAAATGGTGGGGCTCAGAATAAAAGGCAAGGGAGCATAAAGATGGAGTTGCTTTCTGCAACATACCTTGCTTCCTTATTCATCTCTAGATTCCAGGAGTCTAGCACAGTGTCTGGCAAAAAGTGGTGCTCGGTAACAGTGGAGAATTTCACGAAGGAATCCAGTGATTCTCAAGTGTGCTCCCTATGGAACAGTGTTACTAGAAGAGCTGATTAAAGTGCAGATTCATATGGCTCAGTCCAGACCTGCAGAATAAGATTCTTTATGCACACAAAATATTAAGGAATTTTGAATTAATTGTGTGTGTGTGTGTGTGTGTGTGTGTGATTAACTTTAGAAATTATTTCATATTCTTTCATACTCATTCACTGTAGCCTGATATACAGTGGCACAGAATTACACAATATTTCTGCCATACAGATACAATGGACAGAAATAGTCTCAAGAGCAGCCTCCACCTTCCCTCTCTGTGAAGAGTCAGAGAATCATAGGATTTCTAACACAAAATCTGACTGGTTTTGTTAGCAGACCCCCCCACTGGGCATAATACTGGGAACCAGATGGCCTCCTTACAGAGGAATGACCTATGATGGAGCCAGCGGGAACTGACTGTGCTTAACACTTCCCAACTCCACGTTCATTGACTTCACATTGTTAGCCTGAAATTGGTTTTGGTGGGATTATTTACACCATGGAAATCGGCAAAGGCTACAGATTAGGCCTTTCTCCCCTTCCCCCAAGAGCCACTTTCTATGTATTCACCAGCATCCTTCTGAATCACCAACCTAGGACCTGTGGTCACTGTGGAACAATTTTTTTTGAAAGGTTGGTGACAGTGTTTCTCTTAGATTTCCTCTGCATTATGTCCTCTGGATCAATTAGCAGAAACCTCTTATTTCAAAAATACTACCATATACAATTTTCCTAGTTCAGTCAGCATTCATTTCTTTGTGTTATGTGTTTTCGCTTCACATTCTTAAACTTTCAGCAGCAGTTTAGTGCTGTTTTTGATTCATGGTGGCTGCTTATATTACCTTCCCATTTAAAATCATGGGTGAAATCAGTGTCATTTTTTTCTCTCTGAAGTTGACCTTGCTAATATCATTCCATAATCTGAAAATCATTTTCTATCTTATTATTGACTGATTTTAAGACTTCACTAAACAGCTAATCCATGTGGTACTATGTTTTGCCAATTCATTTTAGTAAAATTTAAAAGTAAGATTATAGGAGGAGGCAGACAACATTATCTTCACACAGTATTTGCTGTTTTCCCTCCATTATCAAATTTTGTTTTAACTTCATGCCAAGTAGAAGTTATACTGGAGTAGATAGTTTTAAAGCCATAAAAAGTATTTTCCTCCTTTGGACAATTAAAATTTTTAGCTCATTAAAATTGGAATTGTGAATTTTAATTATTTAGCCTGGAAAAGAGAAGGCTAATTTTGCAAAGTAAACTGGACATAAATTCAACCAATAGAGCTAAAAACAAAAGATATTTCAGGAAATATTATTGCCAAATAGTACCACTGGTTACCAAGAGTAGTTTAAATTTCCTTTCTTTATGTGATTCTTGAACAGTTTGGATTCTTTGATTGCATATAGCAGATGCTAACTTGAGACAACTTTATTTAAAAAAGAAAAAAATTATTACAGGGATATGTCATAGCAGCTAAGTCAAGGAATAAAAAAAATTGCAGCTAGCCTACATTAAATGGATTGAACACAGGAAATGGAATGCTAAATGAAAATCTGGAAGAATTCTTTTTCTACTTCTCATTTCTCTTCTTTCTCTCTGATACTCTATTGTGTCTCTGTATACTAGCTTTTCTGCTCCTCAGACCACAGTTTAAGTGATTACTTCTTCACAGCTCCTGATAAATCTCCTCTGCTCAAGACACAAGCCCAGAATGAGACTGAAAAAATTTTAGTTCCAATTCGAAATTTTCTGGAAAAGGACCCTGACCCTGTTTATACCTAGTATCTTAGTATCTTGCTACATAATACAAGCATAACTGTTGGAGACTGTATTTGTTTTCTGTACTGTGTAACAAATCACTACAAATTTAGAGATTTAAAATAATACATACTTATTATCTAACAGTTTCTGTGGTTTGGGATTCCAAGCACAGCTTAACTGGGTCCTCACAAGTCTGTAATCAAGGTGTTGTCTGGGCTGCATTCTTTTCTCTCTCTCTCTCTTTCTGTTTTTGTTGAAGTATAGTTGATTTGCAATTTTGTGCTAGTTTCAGGTGTACAGCAAAGTGATTCAGTTATATATATATTCTTATTTAGATTCTTCTCCCTTATAGGTTATTACAAAATATTGAGTACAGTTCCTTGTGCTATACAGTAGGTCCTTGTTGGTTATCTATTTTATATGTAATAGTGTGTGTCTGTTAATCCCAGTTGAAGACACAACTAGGAAATATCTACTTCCAAACTCACTATTTGTTTCCTTGAATGACTGTATGACTGAGGTCCAGGTTCTTACTGGCAATTGACTGAAGCTTCCCTCCGGTCCTAGAGGCCACTTGCAGTTCCCGGCTATGTGGCACTCTCCATAGAAAGTTCATAATGTGGATGCTTGCTTCTTCAAGACGGAGAACCTGTCTCTCTCACTAAGATACAGTCTATAAGAAAAGATAAACAAAGTGGCACCTCATTACTTTTGCCATTTAACAAAACCTAACCAAGGGAAGGTTTTGCCATCACTCTTTATCATGTTCTATTAGTTAGAAGCAAGGTACTTGTTCTACCATCACTTAAAAAATTTAAAAATGGTCTTACACATTGAAGGTTACCTTAGTGTATGTCCATCACAAGGACCCACTTCTATGTCCTATAGATATGGGAGGGAAGGGAAATAATTCTCAGAGGAATTATTACAAACTAGATGAGCTGGCATATGTAATAAAAGGTAACCATAACATCTGCTAAGACCAAGTGACATTGAGATGACTTGGTGCTATTCTGTCAGGAGTTAGTAACAGCAGGCGTCTGTCACTAGCTTCTGACCTTAATAAGAACATCTCTAATGTTTCTTCTTTAAATAATGTTTTAGGTTTGGGTAGGTGTTCTTTACCATCTTGCCACAACATCCTTTTATTTCTAATTAACAAAGATCTTTTAATTCTGAATGGATTTTAAAAACCAAATGTCTTTTAGGCATCATTGAGAGTTGTCATTTTTCTACTTTGATTATTAATGCAATGAGTTATAAGGATGTATTTCCTCATTTGAACCATCTTTACATTTGTGGAATAAATCCTGCTTAGAGTTGAGATACTTGTAAATATTCCATGAGAGGGAGTTGATTTGAGATTTTAATTATCTACACTTACAGTGGTCTCCAATATTAGTTTTTTGAATGTAATTTTTATCAGCTTTTGGTGTCAAGATGATATTAGTATTGTAGTAACTTTTCCATTTTTGTATGCTCTGGAATGGTTAAAAGAGCAAGGAAAGCGTTTCTTGAAGTTATGGTTGAAATTGCCCCAAACTTGCATTAATTCAAAAATTTTAATGAAGATAGGGAATCATTTCTAAGACAGGGTTAAATTACTTTCATGGTTATTGGCCAATTAAAGTTCTGTCTTTCATAGGTCAATTTTTTTTTACATCAATTTATGGCATATGTTTGGATTGCCACAACTTGTGATAAACTCTCACCCACCAATTGACCATGTACCTCACCCACTGGAAACACCTTGCCTTAGTCTTTGACCTTTGTATCAGGTTGGGAAACTTTCTCTAATTTTTCTGAAAGAGATGGATAGTAAATATTTTATGCTATGTGGACCAATAATAAAATTTAAAAATATGTATAGGTAGATATACAACCAAGAGAATATAGCCATTTAAAAATACAAAAACCAGTCTTTGCCTCTGGGTCTTTAAAAAAGAAAATAGAATATGGTCTGGATTTTGCTAGCAGGTCATACCATTTATCTTAATTTATTGAAAATTTAGTACGGGTAAGCAAGTAGAATAGAGCAAAAGAAGTAATATAAAGAGGTTTAGTATTCCTTGAACGACTATAAAGAGTTCAGTTTTTGTTGTTGTTGTTTTGTTTGTTTTTGAGAGGAGATTGGAAGCTTCAAGAAAAGTTTTTACCCCTGGTTCTTTATAAATTTTTAGACATACATGCATAAATAGATGTTTACATAAACACACACATATAGGCATTACATATATGTTTTAGTATCACTGTTATTTTTCTGTCTCTTTATTGTGTTTCTTCCCTCTTTCACTTCTCCCACTTCTCCAAAACCATGAAAACATAACTTATACTTTCATATTTTCCTCTGAGATTATACTGTCATACAAAATTTACACACTTATTAGAAAAATACACATTTATATCCATAAGTATACCTATCATTGTTTGTGTTTTATGAATATAAAATAATTTAAGCACACTCCATTCTGCTTTTTTAAAAGTATTAAGAATACCTCATGTAAATTCCTGAAAGTGAACTTGGGAAATTTCTAATTCATTGTTTCTAAAGATTGTGTGTTCAGAAACCATTGTGTGTTTAGAAATTCTTTAGAGTGTTCCATAATTTAGTCAGAAATTAACCACTTGAGAGGCACTCATTATGCCTTCAGCATTGTTTTGTTTAGAATTTGTTTTCCTTGACATTTGGTGATGTACATACTTGTTTATATCCTTACCAATATTTATTCTATGCGATTGATTCCAATGAAAATTTATAGTTAAAAGATATATTTATTTATAATTTTATCAGATGTTCCCAGTTTACTTTCTAATAAATTGAAGTAATTCACATTTCTCAAAAAAAATATGAGTAACTTTTGCCCACATCCTGCTAGTAGCAGATATTGAACCTGCTAGTAGTAGGTTTTTAATTTTTTTTCTTTTTAAAATTTTTTTTCAGTGCGGATAATATAATGCATTGTTTTATTATAAGTTTATGAGATTTTTAAAATATTTGAAATAAAGTTTATTGAAAAGCAGTTAGAATTATAATATAAAAACTCTTGAAAATCAACAAGAAGATAATTAAGACTCAATTTTGAGGAGGCAATTCACAGAGAGCAAATCAAAATCTCAACAATCCAACAGAAAATACACAACTCAAAAGGATAATAAAAATTAAAATTGTAATGGGAAATATGTCATGTGATCTATTTCCAAATTCCGTCTCCTATTTCTATTGATTTGATTAAAGCAACACGATTGTTCTTCAAATTTTTCTTTACTATTTTCAACAATGATTCTTCCACATAAAAGTTAATTCTCTGATTTTAAATAGCTGCAGGAAATTTATATCCTATTTCTATAAATTCTTTTTCAGCATTGATTCATATGACCAAATTATTTTCTCCTTTCATTGGTTATTATAATGAATAAGGTTGATAGGTTTCCTGATATTGAATCATGTTTCTGGTACTAAACCCTGGTACTGAACCCAGATATTCTGATCTTGGAAATTTTCCATTTGTTTCTATGGCCTGAAAAGTTTTTAAAATATGAATACCATCTGCTATTTAAAGGAGAACGCTAACTTTTTAGTAAACCCTTCTGATCCTATTGGCTTTTTACAATAGATTTATAATCACTTTGCAATCTCTTCTATTATAATGATTCTACTGTAGATTTCTAATTCTTTTGTGTCGATTTTTGTAATTTATATTCTGCTTGGAAATTATTCACTTCTAAATTTTGAAATAAAACGTCTTAGAGTTGTAAGGCTATTCTCTTATAAATTTTTAACCCTCTCTTTTATCTGTAGTTGTGTCCTTTTCTCCATCTTTTCTATTTTTACTGTTTTTTTTTAAAACTCAGATTAACGTTCACATATTTACTTGTAATATCTTTTGTTAATCTTGACAAAATACTATGAAAGTTATTGTCATCTCTGGTTTACAGATGAGACATGAATTTCTCCTAATCAAAATGACAGATATTTTCAATTATAAAATCCATATTTTATACTGGAAAAGTGGTAGTATTTCATAATGCTGGTAAGCTTGTATGTTAAGATAGTATTTTGGCTACCAACTAAACAACAATTGAGAAAAATTGTGACAATGCCTTTGTTTTTTAACATAGCTATTGTACTTCTAAATTTTTATGTAAGGATATAATTAAGATTATGCAGAAAGATTTCACTAACTTGGAATGCTTACTGTCAAATAATTTAAGATATTAAAAAACTTTGAGACAAAATAAATGACCATGAGAAAACTTTGGATAAATAAACAATGGCACAGTACTACAATGAAATGATGAAACACATTAGCTATGCAATCATTTAAAAGCTTTTCTAGCATTACTGATATGGAAAAATATTCACAGAATAATACTACGATGACAAAATTTAAATCTGATATGATCCAATTTAAAAAAATCTACAAATGGATGCATGTAAAAACTATCTGATATGTTCATTAAGAGGTTTAACACTGGTGTAATTATTAGTGTTGTTTATTTTTTATTCGCTTATTTTTTCTATAACCATTATATGCTCATGTAAGAGAATATCAAAACCCATTTATTTAAATACTTAAACTAATATAATGGTTTTGACCCCATGACAAGTAACAACATCTTTGAGTTCTCAAACTTTCTGACATCTTGAATCAGTTCAGTGAGACAGAAGAACTTATAGAGTATTTATACTATCACCTTATTTATCTACTTATTGACTCCACCAAAAGTGACACATTTACTTGAATGAAAAGACCCAGAACAAATATCACCAGCAAAGTGTTCTATTTCTAAATCTCCCAGCTAAAATTGTTCCCTTCATACTCTGCCCTTTATCTCTATCTCTCTTCAAGGCATTTATTACTTTATAATTTTAATACAGATACTTGTAGAGCCACCGCTATTGGACTGTAATCTCCATAGAGCATAAAAACATATTTTGGTCACATTTGTATCTTCAATTGTACATATCACAGTAATTTAAATAGCCTAAGTAATGGATTTTGTGATGGAATAAATGAATGAATGAATGAATGAATGAGAGTTAGGAGACTGCTACTGTGTTTGAGGACTCACGAAGAAAGAGGTGTGTCATAGCTTGGGATCCCTAGAAACAAAGCCTCAGGCAAGGGTAAGATACCAATGTTTTTTACAGGATGTATAATTTCAGGGTAACCAAAGGAAAAGAAAACTGAGCCATCAGAAGCAACACAAGGTAATGAATGACTTATTGTGTTGGCCATTCCTTCTTGACAAGCCACAAAAAAACCCAAGTACATTCACTCGACCAGTCAGTCATAGAGGAACCTCTCTTCAGAACTGTATATAAGAAGGAAAAAGGGAGAGAAAGAGAATCCATCTGCCTGCTCTTTCTCTTGTTTGCCATTACTTAAAGTTTGCCCTACAAGGAGTTAACCAGATCAGATCCCACACCTCCTCACACTCGTTTCCAAGTTATATAACCTTTTTGCAATATCTCAGGAAGTCAGATCCATGTCTTATGTTACCTTGAGATTTCTGAAAGTGCTGGAAAGAGCTAGAAGTTCCAGCTGTGAGGCTGGTAAGCCTCAGAATACACACCTCACGGTCCTCCATGGCATCAGTAAGCCTGAACAGAAGTTGAGGGGGATAAGTGGCCACGGGTGTGGAAGAAGATTTGACTGAGAGAATTTAAAGAGGTGCAGAAGATGTATTCAATACAAGGCAATATCCAAAAACACTGAAATACAAATTAATTATTAATTATTGTCAAGGTCACAAAGAAGTGCTGTTGTTAGTACTTGGGTTCTATTGTGAGACATTCTGCAAAACATAGGAAAAAATTAAAGTACTGCCCTATGAAAGTAAAATAAAACAATGCATTATTTATCTGTGCAAAGATATGTAAACAATTAATATTAATTTTATTTAATTCTTAGTATGGTCTAGCCATGGTTTTTTTTTTTTAATTATCACTTGGTATACACAAAATTCTTAAAGATATGATTATAGCTTTATATCATTATAATTCCAAATTTAAAGATTAGAAAACTGAAGCTTGGAAACTTTAATTTGCCCCAAATCACATAGCTAGTATGTTGTAGAGGTGATTTTAAAACCCAGGAAATCTGATTCCAGAGATGGTCCACTTAATGTACCACCCCCAGAACTGCAACAAGACAAATTACTAAAAGGTGAATACTGTGTGTTCCCTGAACCTATCAGAAGGCTTACCAAGAAGAGTCAATCATCCATGGCAACTAAAGGCAACAGAATTAGAGTGAAAAAGCACTGTCCATAGATATTGTCTGAGTTTGAGACTATATCTAAATTTGATGGCAAATATATGAGGGAGAGGGAGACTACAGAGCCTTAACCTGAAGACCAGAGAAATGTATTATAAACTAATGCAATTCCATTCTTGCTTTGTAAACCAGTCTCTGGGAGCTTATGTAATGTATCAGTCCCTATGAGATAGAGCTACTTCACATATTCTGGAAATCAAGTTTCAGAGTTTGCAAGATGGGCCCAAAATCTTGACAATAGGGAATTCACCAAAGAATGAGGCCTGGAAGTGTGGTTTTTTCCTCCTGAAATTACGTTTTTTTTGTTTGCTTGTTTGTTTTTTTGTTTTTATTTAATACCTTTTACATTTGGACATTCATCTTATGCTTTTTACATTGTGGTTGCTGTCTTGCCAAAATAAGTGTTACTGTGTCTCAAATTTGATTTTTTTCAAAATGTCTTATTTAATAAGAAGCAAAGCTAAAAGTGTAGTTCTGTCTATGCTTATATTTTGGTGTGAGATTGGCATATTTCTACTTCACATTGAATATAGCCAGATACCAAAATAATCTTTGATTATGGTTATTGGATACAGGTGACTAGGACCTGAACCCACCCATCTAGGTCTTTAGATTTGAATATATGTATAAGCGTAATAGCTTCCTTCCTTGCCCAATGAGCAGGTGATCTAAACTCATTTGATATGGGTCTGGCTACATCTGAGTAACCATTTCTTTCAAGGTTACAAACTTATGGCATTCATCCCTTTCTATAAAAAAGTTCATCCTGAGAATCAAGAATCCATAGGGTTAATTTTGTCACCTGGAACACGCTTACATCATCCACCCCTCTGACTCTTAGTTTTTTTGTCATCCATCTCACAGATTTAAAGGAGACTTTAATAATAATGTTAAAATTTTTTACATTGAAATTATATAAAATATATGATATAATAAAACCTCATTAGCTAGCTATTTTAAGGAATTGAAATCTACTGGAGATATAAAAATTGGTGTCTAGAGACCTTTTGATAGATATTAGTGACAGTGGACCAGAAGTTATACCAGAAGAGAATGCATTTTGTCACACCAAAGAAAAAAATTTTGTAAATTCACAACTCACCCAGGTTTCAAAATCTTTGTTGTAAGGCCGATTTGCTTTCATTAACTGAAATTCTACAGTAGATACTGGTGACCTAAGAAAAGTTGCTTAGTTAGGTGTCAAACTAATGAGGTTCTATTACAGAGGTTTGTTTTGTTTGGTTTTGCTTTTTCATTTAAATCTGAAGGAAAGCAAGTTTAGGTCTTTTAAACACTAAAGAGAAAAATTTGACTTATACTAGTGTTTAGTTTGGTGCCAAACTTCCAATTAAATTAATATTTGTATATCCTAAATTTTATTCACAGAGATTATCCTAATAGACTGACCCTTCACTTTAGTACGTTCAACTGTCTTAAATTTTCCTAGTTCAAACTGCCCTGTTCCTTGACTAAAATGATGTTAATTTTTCTTTCTTTTAAGTGAGAGAGAAAGAGAAATTAAGGCAAAACTCTCTGCTGGAATGCTAAAAGATTGGGCTTTTTAATTGTAAAATTTGTAGTTATTATACTTAAGATTTATTCCATAGTTAGAGTAACATTTCTCAGCTCTGCTTCAAGTTTGTAAACAATGCAAACCCTCTACCAGACCGCAGAAATGAGTGAAGGATAAAGCACAGAGAGGCAGGGACAGAAAAGAATCTACTTGAAAATGGTCTTGTTGAGAAAGGAAGAATGAGGGAGTGGTCACTCTTGAGACCTGTTCTTTAAACCCACAAGACTAGGCTGAAATCTCTTGGAGTTGTAAGATTTGCTTTGTGATTGACGTCAGAAAGTGATAGCAATTTGCTATACAACCTAATTAAATTTTAAAATTTTCTATGCTTTCCATGTACTATTAAATACTGAAGAGCAACAGAATTGGGAGTTTTTCTCTCGTCAACAAGGTTTCCAAAAGGGCGGATTTTTCTCATTACTGAAGCTTACTGATTTACAAGTATCTCTTAATTGACTTTAGATAACCACATTGAATATTTAATATTATACTATCATTAGCACACTTAGTATTCATCTAAATCATACAATTGTGTCAATTAAGTTGGCCGCCTTTTAAAAACTTACCTCATTGATCTTTAATTACACTTATAAGAATTACACTGGGAGCAGCTTCAAGATGGCGGAAGAGTAAGACGCAGAGATCACCTTCCTCCCCACAGATACATCAGAAATACATCTACACGTGGAACTGCTCCTAAGAACACCTACTGAATGCTGGCAGAAGACGTCAGACCTCCCAAAAGGCAAGAAACTCCCCACATACCTGGGTAGGGCAAAAGAAAAAAGAAATAACAGAGACAAAAGAATAGGGACGGGACCTGCACCAGTGGGAGGGAGCTGTGAAGGAGGAAAGGTTTCCACACACTAGAAGCCCCTTCGCGGGCGGAGACTGCGGGTGGCGGAGGGGGGAGGCTTCGGAGCCACGGAGGAGAGCGCAGCCACAGGGGTGCGGAGGGCAAAGCGGAGAGACTCCTGCACAGAGGCTCGGTGCCGACCAGCACTCACCAGCCCGAGAGGCTTGTCTGCTCACCCGCCGGGGTGGGCGGGGCTGGGAGCTGAGGCTCGGGCTTCGGTCGGATCCCAGGGAGAGGACTGGGGTTGGCGGCGTGAACACAGCCTGAAGGGGGCTAGTGCGCCACAGCTGGCCGGGAGGGAGTCTGGGAAAAGGTCTGGAGCTGCCGAACAGGCAAGAGACTTTTTCTTGCTTCTGTTTCCTGGTGCACGAGGAGAGGGGTTTAAGAGCGCCACTTAAAGGAGCTCCAGAGACGGGCGCGAGCCACAGCTCTCAGCGCGGACCCCAGAGACGGGCATGAGACACTAAGGCTGCTGCTGCCGCCACCAAAAATCCTTTGTGCGATCACAGGTCACTATATACACCTCCCCTCCTGGGAGCCTGTGCAGCCCACTACAGCCAGGGTCCCGTGATCCAGGGACAACTTACCCGGGAGAACGCATGGCGTGCCTCAGGCTGCTGCAACGTCACGCTGGCCTCTGCCGCCGCAGGCTCGCCCCGCCTCCTCCGTACCCCTCCCTCCCCCTGGCCTGAGTGAGCCAGAGCCCCCAAAGCAGCTGCTCCTTTAACCCCATCCTGTCTGGGCGGGGAACAGACGCCCTCAGGCAACCTACACGCAGAGGCGGGTCCAAATGCAAAGCTGAACCCCGGGAGCTGTGCGAACAAAGAAGAGAAAGGGGAATCGTCCCAGCAGCCACAGGAACGGCAGATTAAAGCTCCACAATCAACTTGATGAACCCTGCATCTGTGGAATACCTGAATAGACAACGAATCATCCCAAATTGAGGAGGTGGACTTTGGGAGCAAAAGATATATTATTTTTTCTCCTTTTTCTCTTTTTGTGAGTGTGTATGTGTATGCTTCTGTGTGTGATTTTGTCTGTATAGCTTTGCTTTCACCATTGTCCTAGGGTTCTGTCTGTCCGATTTTTGTTTTTGTTTTTGTTTTTATTTTACTTTTTAAAATTTTTTTCTTAATAATTATTTTTTATTTTAATAACTTTATTTTATTTTATTTTATCCTCTTTCTTTCTATTATTTCTCCCTTTTATTCTGAGCTGTGTGGATGAAAGGCTCTTGGTGCTCCAGTCAGGCGTCAGTGCTGTGCCTCTGAGGTGGGAGAGCCAACTTCAAGACACTGGTCCACAAGAGACCTCTCAGCTCCACATAATATCAAATGGTGAAAATCTCCCAGAGATCTCCATCTCAACGCCAAGACCGAGCTTCACTCAACGACTAGCAAGCTACAGTGCTGGACACTCTATGCCAAACAACTAGCAAGACAGGAACATAGCCCCATCCATTAGCAGAGAGGCTGCCTAAAATCATAATAAGGCCACAGACACCCCAAAACACACCACCAGACGTGGACCTGCCCACCAGAAAGACAAGATCCAGCCTCATCCACCAGAACACAGGCACTAGTCCCATCCACCAGGAAGCCTACACAACCCACTGAACCAACCTTAGCCACTGGGGACAGACACCAAAAACAACAGGAAATACGAACCTGCAGCGTGAGAAAAGGAGACCCAAAACACAGTAAGTTAAGCAAAATGAGATGACAGAAAAACACACAGCAGATGAAGAAGCAAGGCAAAAACCCACCAGACCTAATAAATGAAGAGGAAATAGGCAATCTACCTGAAAAAGAATTCAGAGGCCAAGTAAAAACTGACACTGCAGAAATACAAAGGATCATGAGAGATTACTACAAGCAACTATATGCCAATAAAATGGACAACCCGGAAGAAATGGAAAAATTCTTAGAAATGCACAACTTGCCAAGACTGAACCAGGAAGAAATAGAAAATATGAACAGACCAATCACAAGCACTGAAATTGAAATTGTGATTAAAAATCTTCCAACAAACAAAAGCCCAGGACCAGATGGCTTCACAGGCGAATTCTATCAAATATTTACAGAAGAGGTAACACCTATCCTTCTCAAATTCTTCCAAAATATAGAAGAAGGAGGAACACTCTCAAACTCATTCTACGAGGCCACCATCACCCTGATACCAAAACCAGACAAAGATGTCACAAAGAAAGAAAACTACAGGCCAATGTCACTGATGAACATAGATGCAAAAATAAAGTGGGGTTTATTCCAGGAATGCAAGGATTCTTCAATATACGCAAATCAATCCATGTGATACACCATATTAACAAATTGAAGGAGAAAAACCATATGATCATCTCAATTGATGCAGAGAAAGCTTTCGACAAAATTCAACACCCATATATGATAAAAACCCTGCAGAAAGTAGGCATAGAGGGAACTTTCCTCAACATAATCAAGGCCATATATGACAAACCCACAGCCAACATCGTCCTTAATGGTGAAAAGCTGAAACCATTTCCACTAAGATCAGGAACAAGACAAGGTTGCCCACTCTCACCACTATTATTCAACATAGTTTTGGAAGTTTAAGCTACAGCAATCAGAGAAGAAAAAGAAATAATAGGAATCCAAATTGGAAAAGCAGAAGTAAAGCTGTCAGTCTTTGCAAATGACTTGATACTATACATAGAGAATCCTAAAGATGCTACCAGATAACTACTAGAGCTAATCAATGAATTTGGTAAAGTAGCAGGATACAAAATTAATGTACAGAAATCTCTGGCATTCCTATACACTAATGATGAAAAATCTGAAAGTGAAATTAAGAAAACACTCCCATTTACCATTGCAACAAAAAGAGTAAAATATCTAGGAATAAACCTACCTAAGGAGAAAAAAGACCTGTATTCAGAAAACTACAAGACACTGATGAAAGAAATTAAAGATGATACAAATAGATGGAGAGATATACCATGTTCTTGAATTGGAAGAATCAATATTGTGAAAATGTCTATACTACCCAATGCAATCTACAGATTCAATGCAATCCCTATCAAACTACCACTGCCATTTTTCACAGAACTAGAACAAAAAATTTCACAATTTGTATGGAAACACAAAAGATCCCGAATAGCCAAAGCAATCTTGAGAAAGAAAAACGCAGGTGGAGGAATCAGGCTCCCTGACTTCAGACTATACTACAAAGCTACAGTAATCAAGACAGTATGGTACTGGCACAAAAACAGAAATATAGATCAATGGAACAAGATAGAAAGCCCAGAGATAAACCCACGCACATATGGTCACCTTATCTTTGATAAAAGAGGCAGGAATGTACAGTGTAGAAAAGACAAACTCTTCAATAAGTGGTGCTGGGAAAACTGGACAGGTACATGTAAAAGTATGAAATTAGAACACTCCCTAACACCATACACAAAAATAAACTCAAAATGGATTAAAGACCTAAATGTAAGGCCAGACACTAAAACTCTTAGAGGAAGACATAGGCAGAACAGTGTATGACATAAATCACAGCAAGATCCTTTTTGACCCAGCTCCTAGAGAAATGGAAATAAAAACACAAATAAACAAATGGCACCTAATGAAACTTAAAAGCTTTTGCACAACAAAGGAAACCATAAACAAGACCAAAAGACAACCCTCAGAATGGGAGAAAATATTTGCAAATGAAGCAACTGAC
This sequence comes from Balaenoptera acutorostrata, assembly GCF_949987535.1. Lineage (NCBI taxonomy): Eukaryota > Metazoa > Chordata > Mammalia > Artiodactyla > Balaenopteridae > Balaenoptera > Balaenoptera acutorostrata. Next base: position 69,772,218 of record NC_080072.1, read on the forward strand.
AAAGGATTAATCTCCAAAATTTACAAGCAGCTCATGCAGCTCAATATCAAAAAAACAAACAACCCAATCCAAAAATGGGCAGAAGACCTAAATAGACATTTCTCCAAAGAAGATATACAGATTGCCAACAAACACATGAAAGAATGCTCAACATCATTAATCATTAGAGAAATGCAAATCAAAACTACAATGAGATATCATCTCACACCGGTCAGAATGACCATCATCAAAAAATCTAGAAACAATAAATGCTGGAGAGGGTGTGGAGAAAAGGGAATACTCTTGCACTGCTGGTGGGAATGTAAATTGATACAGCCACTATGGAGAACAGTATGGAGGTTCCTTAAAAACTAAAAATAGAACTACCATACGACCCAGCAATCTCACTACTGGGCATATACCCTGAGAAAACCAGAATTCACAAAGAGTCACGTACCAAAATGTTCATTGCAGCTCTATTTACAATAGCCAGGACATGGAAGCAACCTAAGTGTCCATCATCGGATGAATGGATAAAGAAGATGTGGCACATATATACAATGGAATATTACTCAGCCATAAAAAGAAACAAAATTGAGTTATTTGTAGTGAGGTGGATGGACCTAGAGTCTGTCATATAGAGTGAAGTAAGTCAGAAAGAGAAAAATAAATACTATATGCTAACGCATATATATGGAATCTAAGAAAAAATAAAAGGTCTTGAAGAACCTAGGGGCAAGACGGGAGTAAAGACACAGACCTACTAGAGAATGGACTTGAGCATATGGGGAGGGGGAAGGGTAAGCTGTGACAAAGTGAGAGAGTGGCATGGACATATATACACTACCAAACATAAAATAGATAGCTAGTGGGAAGCAGCCGCATAGCACAGGGAGATCAGCTCTGTGGTTTGTGATCACCTAGAGGGGTGGGATAGGGAGAGTGGGAGGGAGACTCAAGAGGGAGGAGATATGGGGATATATGTATATGTATAGCTGATTCACTTTGTTATAAAGCAGAAACTAACACACCATTGTAAAGCAATTATACTCCAATAAAGATGTTTAAAAAAAAATTACACTGAATAGGAAAGTTGCTAAGTGACACAATTCCATTTTGTTGCCCCGAAATTTGTGATCACGTCATATAAATAGCAAAATAGGGCTGAAATTTTCAGTGAGATATTCTTTCTTTATATACTGTACAAAGTTTATATTTTTCTTCATAATTCTTTTTTTAATTTATTTATCCCCCCAAATTTAATGAGTACATACTCTGTTTCAGACACTATACTACTAGATACTTGGTATAAAATGATGAATAAGGTGAATAATTTTCCTACCTTTATGGAGTTTACATCATTAAAAATAAATAAGAGATAGATAAGAAGTAAAAATAAATAATTCAGATTGATACTAGGGGAATTAAGCAAAAACATTTTTCTGATAGATATAATGAATACTGAAGGGATTCAGAACGAGCCTCCCCAAAATGTGCCACTTAGGCATGCAGACTATCTTGAACTGAAGACAGTCGAAACCCAATGGACTCAAGAAACACTTTTACCTCTCCCTTAACTACCCGAAAGAACTTAGAGGTCCTGGCCCAGAAAGAGAGCTATTACCCAGAGATAACTTTTTATCTGAATGACCTATCTTTATGGCAGGACACACATCTAATGACCAAACATCTGCTCTTCTTATCATCCTGTGAATCACCCTCCTCCCCATTGAAGCCCAGGTTTCTATCCCATTCCTTAACTCCATACGGCATATAAGATTGAGTGGATAAAAAATAGTAGGTAACAGAATTTATAAATTGGAAGACAACTCAAAGAAAATTTCCAGAGAGTAAAAATAATGTAAAATACAGAAAATAGCATCAGAGATATATGGACAATATATAAAGGTCAAACACAAGTTTAATTAGGGCCACAGATAGAAAGAGGAGAGATGATAGGGTAAAGGAATATTTTAAATGATGAAAGCTGAGAATTTTCCCAAACAGATGAAAACTATCACCCATAAATTCAAGAAGCTCTGCAAACCCCAATCAGAATTTAATATATATATATATATATATATATATATATATATATATATATACTTGTTCACATCAGAGTTAAACTGCTATAAAACAAAGGCAAAGAGAAAATTTTAAAAGCAACCAGAATTATATGCACTTTTCTTTACACATGTTATATTTCAATTAAAAGATTTAAAAATTGCAGAGAAAAAAAGATTTTAATTTCAAAGTAGCAAAAAGACATCAGCTGTCTGCTCAACAGAAACAATTAGCAATCAAGATATATAATGATAGCTTCAAAGTTCTGAGAAAAAATAACTGTCCATCTTGAATGTTACACCCATTAAAAGTATTCTGCAGAGATAAAGGTAGAATTAAGAGGTTTTCTGACAAAAAGAGAGAATTGGTGACCAGTAAACTGGTACCAAAAGACACAGTAAAGAAAAATTTTAGGTAGAAAGAAAAGGATCACAATGGAAAACACTGAATGAAAGGAAGGCATGAAGTGCAAAGAAAAGAGTAAACATCTGGGGAAATATAATGAATACTCAAATCAATTTTGAAACAAAAATCAAAAGCAAAGGGTGAAGGTATCATGGATATTTGCATATGTCCAAACTCATCAAATTGTACATGTTACATACGTGCAATTCTTTGTATATCAATTATACCTTAATAAAACTATTTTAAAAATAAAATAAAATTTGACTACACAAAACAATAATTGTAATGCATTGTGGGATGAAAATATATAAAATTTTAAAAGGTATGACAACACTAACACCCAGGGTGGGATAGAGGTAAATGCAGTAAGAGTGTCGTAGGGATCTTGTATTATTGGGGAAGTTGTAAAGTAATAATTTGTGTTGGACTGTAATAAATCAAAGATAGATGTTTAATCTCAAATGTAACCATTAAAAATTATAAAAATACATATGCAACAAATTAGTGTATGAGAAAAAATGTGAAATGAAAATATTTGATTAATCCAAGGGAAGCTACAAAAGTAGAGAAAAAAAATCATGAAACACTTGGCTTGATTGAATATAAATAACAAAATGATAAATATAAACCCAACTACATCAATGGTTATATTAAATACAAATAGAATAAATGCTCCAAGTTAAAAGCTAATATTGCCAGACTGGATAAACAAATAAACAAAAGCAAAACAAAAATTAAAAAAAAATTATGCTTAAAAGAGATATATCTTAAACATACATAGAGAAGTAACCAAAACAAATATGGGACAGATATGCTAATATCAGACAAAATAGAGTAATGCAAAGAAAATTGCTAGAGATAAACAGTGACATTACATAATCATAAAAGAGTTGATCCAACAGAAATATCATAATTCTATATCTGTATGTACACAATCACATAGATTCAATACACAAAAAACAAATATTGACTTTTAAAATGAGAAACAGACAAATCTACAATCATGATGGAAGTGTTAAAAACTTTTCTTTTGTAACTAATAGAATAAGCAGACAAAAAAAAGTAGCAAGGATAGAGTATGTAAGAAACACAATAAAATGGTGATTATGGATATGTAATTTAGACATGCAGAAAACTGAATCTAACAATGACAGAATAAACTAAAAACATTTTTTTTTCCAGTACCTACTTCAAGATATCTAAAACCAAGGGAGAAGGCATTAGAAACATTTTTGACTTGCAGTGAAATTTTATCCAAGGACATACTTAAACATAAGTTCCGTTAAATGCACTAAAAAAACCCCTATAATTTGTAACCTCTCTTATCACAAGGGATATTTCCATTTGCATTTGAACAGTTAACTTTAAAAGGTGAATCTTTGTCCCCAAAGTCTAGCTTCTGAGATAACAAACACTATGTTCTTTTTTGGCTCCATTACTGCAGTTTGAGATAGGTATGACAACAGTTCTAATAAAGAGAGAATTCAGCTCGTATGTCATCCTTGTTCTTTGTTGTGAATAGTTTAATAAAATTTAAATTACAAGCAAATTCCAAGTTCGTGTAGCATTTGGTTAAAATCCTGAGCTTTGGAGTCTAACAGACCTGGATTTAAATACAATCTTGATATTTGATAACTGTGACGTTGGGCAGATTAGCTAACTTCACCATAGAATGGAAATAATAATGCCTATTTCATGGGGTTGTGATGAAAATTAAACAAGCTAATATATATAAAAAGCTGATCAGAGTGATGGCATATTATAAATCCCGACAAAGTTGTGCCTATTATTCTCCTTTTCATCAGCTCAGGGCATCACTAAATTCGTCATCTTATAGTCCTGTATCAATATATTACTCCTCGTCAGGTAGTGCAGCAGGGGGCAGGGATGTAGGGAAGAGGTGGAAGAAAGGAACAAAGGACACTAGACATTATTTTGAAAAATAAAGCAAAGAAAATGATTCCCCAGCAATTGAGAAATGAAGTGTTAAAAAATTATAATCATGCTTAATTCCAGGAGCTCCACTTATAAAGGCAGAATACTTTACGCAGTCATAGAATGTGTTGAAACTTAATTCATACTCACTGTCCAGACTGAACATGGGATATGAATATTAATCTTTCTAAAATGTACTATGTCTTACTTGGCCAGCTATTTTCGTGGAATAGTGTACTTGATGAACACTGGCAACACTTGGCCAGCAGGCCCTCCTTTATCCACACTGTCGTTGTTGACCGATCTCCATTCTAATTAACAGGTCATTTTTAATCTTCTGATAAGTCAATAACTTCAATCAGATTCAGACGAGATCTTATGGATATTGGAGCCATTGTGTACCATCAAGGAACAAATGTTCAGGCCTACCTCATTTTACTGCACTTTGCTTTATTGACACGTGGAGAGATTGTGTTTTTTTGTTTTTTTTGTTTTTTTTTTTTAATTTATGGCTGTGTTGGGTCTTCATTTCTGTACGAGGGCTTTCTCCAGTTGTGGCAAGCGGGGGCCACTCTTCATCGCGGTGCGCGGGCCTCTCACCATCGCGGCCTCTCTTCTTGCGGAGCACAGGCTGCAGTCGCGCAGGCTCAGTAATTGTGGCTCACGGGCCCAGTTGCTCCGTGGCATGTGGGATCTTCCCAGACCAGGGCTCGAACCAGTGTCCCCTGCATTGGCAGGCAGATTCTCAACCACTGTGCCACTAGGGAAGCCCGAGATTGTGTTTTTTACAAAACAAGATTTGAGACAATGCTGAGTCAAGCAAATGTATTGGTGCCACTTTTCCAATAGTATTTGCTCACTTTGTGTCTCTGTGTCACATTTTGGTTAATCTTGCAATGTTTCAAACTTGTTCATTATTATTGCCATTGGTGTGGTGATTTGGTGATTAGTGACCTTTGATGTTACTATTGTCATTGTTTTGGGGTGCCCCTAACTGTGCCCATGTAAGAGCACAAAATTGACTGATAAATGTTGTGTGTGTTCTGCTTGCTCCACTGACTGCTGTTCTCCATCTCTCTTTCTCTCCTCTGGTCTCCCTATTCCCTGAGACACAACAATATTGAAATTAGGCCAATTAATAACCCTACAGTGGCCTCTAAGTGTTCAAGTGGAAGGAAGAGTTGCATTTATCTCACTTTAAATCAAAAGCTGGAAATGATTAAGCTTAGTGAGAAAGGCATGTCAAAAGTCGAGATAGGCCAAAAGCTAGGTTTCTTGCACGAAACAGTTAGCCAAGCTGTGATTTCAAAAGAAAGGTTTCTGAAGGAAATTAAAAGTGTTACTAGAGTGAACACAGGAAAGGTAAGAAAGTGAAACAGCCTTATTGCTGATATGGAGAAAGTTTTAGTAGTCTGGACAGGGGATCAAACCACCCACAACATTCCCTTAAACTAAAGCCTAGTCCGGAGCAAGGCCCTAACTCTCTTCAATTCTATGAAAGCTGAGAGAGGTGAGGAAGCTGCAGAAGAAAAGTCTGAAGCTAGTAGTGGTTGGTTCTTAAGATTTAAGGAAAGAAACAATCTGCATGACATAAAAGGGCAAGGTGAAGCAGCAAGTGCTAATATAGAAGCTGCAGCAAGTTATCCAGAAGATCTAGCTAAGATAATGAAATAAGGAGGCTACATTAAACAACAGATTTGGAATGTAGACAAAATCACTTTATACCGGAAGAAGATGCCATCTAGGGCTTTCATAGCTAGAGAGGAGAAGTCAATGCCTGGCTTCAAAGTTTCAAAGGAAAGCCTAACTTTCTTGTTTGGAGTTAATGCAGCTGGTGACTTAAAGTTGGAGCCAATGCTCATTTATCATTCTGAAAATCCTGGAGTCCTTAAGAATTATGCTAAATCTATTTTGCCTATGCTCTATAAATTGAACAACAAAGCTTGCATGACAGCAAATCTGTTTACAACATGGTTTACTGATTATTTTAAGCCCACTATGGAGAACTACTGCTCAGAAAAAAAAAAAAAAGATTCCTTTCAAAATATTACTGCTCATTAACAATGCACTTGGTCACTAAACATCTCTGATAGAGATATATAATGAGATTAATATTGCTTTCATCCCCGATAATATAACATCCATTCTGCAGCCCAGGGATCAAGGAGTAATTTTGATTTTCAAGTCTTATAGTTTAAGAAGTACATTTTGTAAAGTCATAGCTGCCATAGATGGTGATTCCTCTGATGGATCTGGGCAAAGTAAACTGGGAACCTTCTGAAAAAGATTCACCATTCTAAATGCCAGTAAGAGCATTTATTCATTCATAGAAAGAGGTCAAAATAGCGACATTAAAAGGAGTTTGGAAGAAGTTGATTCTAACCCTTATTGATGATTTTGAAGGGTTCAAGGCTTGGCTCTAACTGCAGAAGTGGTGGAAAGAGTAAGAGAATTAGAAGTGGAGCCTGAAGATATGACTGAATTTCTTCAATCTCATGATAAATCTTGAGCAATGAAGAGTTGCTTTTTACGGATGAGTAAAGGAAGTGTTTTCTTGAGATGGAAACTGCTTATAGTGATGATGCTGTGAAGACTGTTCTTGACAAGAAAACATTTAAAATATTACATAAACAGTTTATAGTGCAGTGACAAGGTTTGAGAGGGTTGGCTCCAATTTTACAAGAAGTTCTATGTGGGTACAATGCTATCAAACAGCATTGCACGCTTCAGAGAAATCATTCATAAAAGGGAGAGTCAATCCATAACAGCAACCTTAACTTAACTATTGTCTGATTTTAAGAAATTACCACCGTCACTCCAACCTTCAACACCAGCACACTGAATTGGTAGCCATCAACATCAAGGCAAAATCTGTCACCAAAAAGATTACAACTCACTGAAGTCTCAGATAATGGTTAGCATTTTTAGCAACAAAGTATTTTTACATTAATGTATGTACATTGTTGTTTATAGACATAATGCTACTTAATAACATAATACACACTTAATAGACTACAGAATTGTATAAACATAACTCTCATATGCACTGGAAAACCAAAAAATTTGCGTGACTTGCTTTATTCCAGTATGCACTTTATTGCAGTGGTATGGAATTGAACCACCAATATCTCTGTGGTATGCCTAAATATATCTAATCTTATTGATAATACATTAAATTAATTTTCTAAATCCCAGAAAGAAACATTTTTACCTTTATTTCCAAGTTCTCTGAGGTGGAACACCTCATGATGTCATGCACACATTCTTTTTTTTATTTTGGAAAACAGTACATTTGTTTTATTTATTGTTTTTAATACATCTTTATTGGAGTATAATTGCTTCACAATGCTGTGTTAGTTTCTGTTGTGCAACAAAGTGAATCAGCCATACGTATACATATATCCCCATATCCCCTCCCTCTTGAGCTTCCCTCTAACCCTCCCTATCCCACCCCTCTAGGTGGTCACAAAGCACAGAGCTGATCTCCCTGTGCTATGTGGCTGCTTCCCACTAGCTATCTATTTTACATTTGGTAGTGTATATATGTCCATGCCACTCTCTCACTTTCACAGCTTAGCCTTCCACCTCCCCATATCCTCAAGTCCATCCTCTAGTAGGTCTGTGTCTTTATTCCCATCTTACCACTAGGTTCTTCATGACTTTTTTTTTTTCCCCTTAGATTCCATATATATGTGTTAGCATACTGTGTTTGTTTTTCTCTTTCTGACTTACTTCACTCTGTATGACAGACTCTAACTCCATGCACCTCACTACAAATAACTCAATTTCGTTTCTTTTTATGGCTGAGTAATATTCCATTGTATATATGTGCCACAACTTCTTTATCCATTCATCCGATGATGGACACTTAGGTTGCTTCCATGTCCTGGCTATTGTAAATAGAGCTGCAATGAACATTTTGGTACATGACTCTTTTTGAATTCTGGTTTTCTCAGGGTATAGGCCCAGTAGTGGGATTGCTGGGTCGTATGGTAGTTCTACTTTTAGTTTTTTAAGGAACCTCCATACTGTTCTCCATAGTAGCTGTATCAATTTACATTCCCACCAGCAGTGCAAGAGTGTTCCCTTTTCTCCACACCCTCTCCAGCATTTATTGTTTCTAGATTTTTTGATGATGGCCATTCTGACTGGTGTGAGATGATATCTCATTGTAGTTTTGATGCACACATTCTTGAAATCTCAATCCGGTTTGTAGAAATGGACCATCAATCAAAACATTTGAGAATTAAACACACACACACACATGCATGCACACACACATACATACACAGCAAAATGCAGTTCCTGATTTTACATGTATTCCAAGTGTAAGAAAGTTAAAGAACAGCTTATCTTGTTCATTACAGAATATTAATAGTGTGAAATATACATAGATTCCTTTTTCTCCTAAAATATTCTTGTTGCATCTCCATGTGTATATTACCTTCTGGAATAACACAAAATAATGGACTGAATAATTCTAACCAAGTCCTCTAGTTAACACTCAGTAGAATCATTTGGTTACGTGTCTCTACCACTTGACCGTGAGTCAGTTGAGGTTAGTGGTCAAGTCTTATGCAAATATTTGTACCTCTAGCCTAAGACAGTGATGAATGAGTAAATTAATGCTGGGAAAGCATTTTAAATGGAAAGTTTTTTTGAAACAGAATATGTTATTATATTCCCACCTTTATTCTTTTTTTTAACCTTTACGTAATATGTACTATTTTATAGCACCATCCAAACGAAAAAAAATTTCAACTTCTCACATCCCTTTTTTCCCCACTTCTCACTCCCACACTATCTTTGCACAGCTGAAGAAGCAATTAAAAAACAGACCATTAAAAATTCAGTGGTGTTGGAGGAGGGTGAGTGTGAGTCTGAAACTTTATCAACCAGCTAATTTCACTTCCTATCATGGGGCAAGTGGACACTTGCTTTCTAATTCTTCCCCAAGCATGAGAGAGAGACAGAGAGGGAGAGAATCACTAGCAATACTGCATACTCCTCATAATAAGCTATAAATCAGGTCACTTTTCCTTACAGAATAGCAACAGCATTTTACAGTCAGCTTTTCAAGGTCTTCAATAAGAAGATAATTTTCCATATAGGAAATATAGGATACATGCAGATAATTTAAACTATGCCATTCAATATTCCCTGCATTGTGACTGCAATAAAACAGGAGGTATGCTGCAAATTTAATTTGACACATATTCTTTTCCAAATAAATATACTAGTAAAATGCAAGTGAGGATAATGATACCTACCTCACAAAATATTTTTAAGAACAAATGAAAGAGTAATGTCAAAGATGCTTTGTAAATTGTAAAGTGTCAGAGAAAAATTATCAGCAGTCATTATTAGTAGTACTTTAATTCTGTATAAGTGAAGTATCCTATCATTTATGTGATATAGTTTAAAGGCACCGTGAAGGCATCATGTTAAGACAAAGTGCCCTGATAGCCTCTGAATACAATTAATGTGCTATTTACTTGTTAGAAATAAACAGATGAATACCATTTGGAAGAAGATGGATTTCTTATTCACTCACAAGCTAGTATGAATTAATTAAATAGGATTATTTTCATCTCAAAAACTAGTTAAAAATAACCTATTGAAGTATAGGAGGAATGGAGGAGAGGCAAAGTTATGGCAAGGAACAGAGTGAGAGAAGCAGAGTTTGTTAATGTAACACAGGAGAACGCTGTGTAAATACAGAGTAGAGAAAGCAGCAGCAACAGGAAGTAATGTAAGAAAAAAAAATCAAAGTTAACAAAACTTGAGCAGCCTTTTAAAAGTGTAACTGGCCATCTGTCAAAGAAAGAGACAACTAACCTAAGGAGAAAAAGCTACCACTACTTTGACAAGGAAGAACTTATTATATTTAGTTTGGCCCAAGTAAGAGAGACCAAAGCTATGACCTCCAAGACTCCACTACCACCACCCCAAACTTTGATGCAGTGGATAGATAATCAAGATTATTTTCTGATGATACTGTATAAGTGAAGGCTAGAGAAAGATATGGAAAAGAATACTGCAAACAACAAAGGAATGTGTTGTTTCAGCTGACAATACAGCTTTTTGTGTCAACTGTGAAAAGAGGAAGTCACAAGAAGAGGTTGCAAGTATGTTTTTTAACAGATGAGGTGTTAGGATCACTTTCTGCCTTGCTTTTCAGATGACACCTTGAGTGTGATATGAGATTTTGGCACCATGCCTAAAGAGAGACACCAGCAAATAGGAATTCATTCATAACAGAGCATTTGTTATAGTGAACTAAAAAAACATGTTAAGCAAGAAACAGTTAAAGGAGCTTATATGTAAGGTAGCCTTATATATTATGGGAAATTAAGACATGGGAAAAAAAGATACAGGGATGGCTGTGGATAAAAGAGGTATTCAATGAAGCAGATATGAGGGGCTATATCCCAACCCAGCGCCCTGTTCATACAGCAGGGGTGTGACTCTGGGAAATGTGGGCATCTGTACACACCCCAAATTGTAGATCAGTGGCATAGAAGGTCTGCCAATGAAAAGAGGCAAACTTAAGAACAATAATTGAAAACAAATTATATCAGGTCAATGAAAGAAATAGCTCTCTCAGACAAGACTTCTGGAATAGTGATGTGAGGAGTCCATCAGACACACTCTCCCCAGCAAAACAATCATGATTGGAGCAAATAAAAAAACAAAAACAAAAACAAAAAACAACCTTTAAGCGTCTAGAAATTGTCCTAAGGATGCACAGAAAATGGAAAAACATTTATGGAGAAAATCTACAAAATCTTGCTAAGAACAGAAAGTGTGTGACATTTCAGCTACTATCCATTCACTCCACACACCCTAGCCTAGCGTGACAGAAGTTCTCCTCTGGTCAAGTGTGCGAAGAATGGGCTACCTTGTCCCCCAGCTCCTAGTTTAGTGCTCCAGTTTCTTGCTGGAAGAAACAGTCAGTCAGCATTTCTCACTCTCCTCACCCCTCCCATCAGTTCCCTGTTGCAGAAGTTCTAATCTATTCTAGGCAGTGCAACCCAGGGTTTTGGAGCTTATTTGATCACAGTGAGCTCCCCCTTATAAGGAGGAAGAGCTACCTGAAGTGAGGAAGGCCAATAATACTGGGTCCATAAATGTATATTTGCTTTCCATTCATCTCTCAGTTTCCTTAAAAGACACAAATTATATAAAATAATAATTATAACTGATCATTGTTGGATTTGTAACATATATTGATGGCATGTGTATATCAATAATAGTTTCAAAAAAGGGAGAGAGAAAATAGAGCTATATGGAACTAAAGTTCTATAAGCAGCAATCATAAGAGAGCTGGAGTGGCTGTACTCATATCTGACTAAACAGAGTTTAAAAGAAATGTTCCAAGAGTTAAAATAAGACATTCTAGTATGAAAAAGAGTTAATCCATCAGAAAATATAATGATTATAAATATATATGCACCTAATGATAGAGTCCCAAAATACATGAAGTAAAGCTGACAGAATTGAAGGGAAACATAGACAAATCATCGATAAGAGTTGGAGATCTTAATAGCCCCCACTTCCAATAATAGATAGAACAGCTAGGTAGAAGGTGGATAGGAAAATGAAGATTTGAAAAACACAAAAAACCAACTAGACCTAAGAGGCATCTATAGAACTTTCTACCTAACAACAGAAAAACATGTATTCTCCTCAAGCAAGCATGTAACGTTCTCAAGAATAGACCAGATATTAATGCAAGGCCATAAAACAAGCCTCAATAAATTTAAAATGATTGAAATCATACGAAGTATGCTTGTTCACCACAATAGAATGAAATTAGAAATCCATAACAGAAGGAAATTTTGAAAATTAAAAAAAATACGAAAATAAAACAATAAATTTTAAATAACCAATAGGCCCAAGAACTCACAAGGGAAATTAGAAAATGCTTTGAGATAAATAATAATAATAATAATAATAATAATAATAATAATAAACATATATCAGCAGTGCTTAGAAGAAAATGTATAGCCATAAATACTATAATAATATTTTTTAAAATCTCAGATCAATATCTTAACTATACTACCTAAAGATACTGGAAAAAAGAAAGCAAACTAAACTGAAATTAGGTAAAAGAAAATTAATAATAGACATTAGAGTGGAAATAAGTGAAGTAGAGTAATGAAAAAAAGTAGAGAAAATTAATGAAACAAATTTTTTTTTTTTTTAAAAGATGAACTATTTTGACAAACACCATGTAACATGAAACTTAATTGTGAAAGACTGAATGCTTTTACCCTCAGATCTGGAACAAGGCAACAATGTCTGCTTTTGCCATTTCTAGTCAATATTGTATTGGAAGTTCTAGCCTGCAAAAGTAGACAAGAAACATAAATGGCATTCAGACATGAAAAAGAGAAGTAAAGTTATCTCTACTTGCAGATGAAATGATTTTGTATGTAGAACACTTTTAAGAATCCATGGGAGCAGTGTGGCTTACGTAACTAAAAAACAAGTTCAGCAAGTTTACAGGATGAAAAATCATTTTAGAAAATTTAGGTGCATATCTAGTCACTCACAATGAAGAATCTGACAATGAAATTAAGAAAGTGATTCCACTGATAATGGCTCAAAAAGAATAAAATATTTAGGAATAAATTTAACAAAAGAAATGTAAGATTTTCACACTGAAAACTTGAAAATATTGTTAAAAGAAATTATAGAATACCTAAATAAATGTAATCACATTCAATGTCCATGGCTCAGAATACTTGATATTGAAATTGTTAAAATAACAATATTCCCCAAATTGATGGACAACTTCAACACAGTGTCTATCAAAATCCTAGCTGGTTTCTGTTTTTGCAAAAATTAACAAGCAGATCCTAAAACTCATATGGAAATTCTAATAAATAGAGAAGCCAAAATAATCTTAAAATTTTTAACAGAGTTGAACCCAGAATTCTTATTTTTAAAACTTCCTATAAATCTACATTAATCAAGACAGTGTAATACCAGCATAAAGATAGACATATAGGATAATGGAATAGAATTTAGAGTCCATACATAAACTTTTATATTTTGGTAAATTGATTTGTGACAATGGTGCTAAGACACTTACATGGGAAAATGATCATTTTTTTCAATAAACTTTTCTGAGAAAATTGTGTTTTCACATGCAAAAGCAATGAAGTTGGATCCCTTCCTTATCCCTGTCGATGAAAGTTCAATTAACAAGCAAGAAGAAAAAATGGAATTTTACTCAAACCAAACTAAGGATTATAACCCAGGAGACAGACTCTCAGAAAGTTCTGAGAACTATTCCTCATGTTAGAAGTCGAAGGCACAGTTATATACATTTTCTAGACAAAAGAGCATACATCAAAATGACATATTGTTACTTTACATAAAGTTCACCAAGGATACATAATCCAGGTAAGCACGTACAAAACAAAGTGAGTAGCAAGTCACCATGACCCCCTACAGAGTTGGAAAAAATGCTATTCTCTTAAGAAGTTATATTGCTAGAGCCAGAAAAAATAGATCATTAAGGTTGAGCAGGCACTCCCATCTTTGAAGAGGTCTGGTTAATGTGTAATGCAGATGTACACTGCACATTAGGGAGGGAGAGAGGAGGCCCAAACGGACAGAGAGAGAGAGGATTTTATGTTTACATTTTCTTGTCTTCCCTTAAAATATAAATTTTATTTTATCATCCCATACACAAAACCTAACTCAAAAAGGATCATTGATCTAAATACAGGTGATAAAAAAATAAAACTCTTAGAAGAAAACATACGAGTGAATCTTCATGACCTCAGATTAGGCAAAGCCTTCAGAAAATCTACACCAAAAGCACAAATGACAAAATTAAAAAATAGATAAATAGGACTTTATAAAAATTAAAAAAATTTGTTTTGAAAATGATACCATGAAGAAAGTTAAAATCAACACACATATTAGGGAAAATAATATTTTCATGACATTATCTAAGACTTGTGTCCAGAATATGTAAGGAACCCCTACATAGATAAAGAAGCTCAGCATCATTAGTCATTAGGTAAAAGCAATTTCAAAACAGTGAGATAATATTTCATACCCACTAGGATCACAAAAAAACAAGACAGACACTAACATATTGGCAAAGATAAAGGAGAAATTGGAATCCTTATACACTGCTGGCAAAATATAAAATATTATAATAGAGCAGCTTTGAAAAACAATTTGACCATTTCTCAAAATGTTAAACATAGAGTTACCATATGAACCAGCAATTCCACTCCTAGGTGTTTATCCAAGATAAATGTAAATGTACGTGCACACAAAAACGCCTACATGAATGTGTGTAGCAGCATTAGTCTTAATAGCCAAAATGTAGAATAATTCAATGTCCATCAACTGATGAATGGACAAAATGTGGTATAATCATACCATGATTATGATGAATAATAGACAATTATTCAGCAATAAAAATAAATGAAGTACTGGTACATGCTACAGCATGACTACACCTTGAAAACATTATGGTAAGTGAAAGAAGTCAGTTTCAAAGGATCACATATTGTATGAACCCATTTACAAAAAATGTCCCAAATGCAAATCTATGTACAGAATGTATTGTTTGTCTTGAGATTGGAGGGGAGATGGAGTTTGACTGCTAATGGGTACAGGGTTTCTTTTGGGGGTGACAAAAATGTTCTAAAAATAGAATGTTAAAGTCACACAACTCTGAATGTTCTAAAAAAAAATTTCGTTGTACACTTTAGGTGAATGGAATGACATGTTCATTATATCTCATTAAAGCTGCCTTTTTAAAAAAACTCACAATGAATTTGATCATAATATATTAAACAAATAAAAATCTAAAATAAGTTCACATCCTGAGATTATTTTTATTGATCTATGATCATCAGAACGAAATCTTCCATACTTCACATCTGTTCTTAGGGTATTATAAATTCCAATTATTCCTCTTAAAAGGGTTATATTCCTTAATTCTTCCTTCAATGTTTAAAGTAGTCTCTAAATTAAAAATTGTTAAAAATATTTTAGGATTTCTTGATTCAACTCAGAAATTAGAATACAATAGGCAGGTAAACTTGTGTATTTTCTGTATGCATTTCTATCCTTAGATATCTAATTGAAATATTATTTTAACTAATAAAGTTTAGCTACAGGAGGATAGTCTGATAAGATTGCTTAAATTGGGGGCTGATAATTTAAACTACTGTTCTCTCCAAATCACTTTAAGTGTACTAAGTTTTTCAAAGTTGTAGAACCAGGGAGGGTATTTACCATAGAGAATAATTTTCTATACTCTGAAAACTAAAGTGTGAGGCACTGTTCTGAATGTTATGCATTCTTTGTCCAATGGTCAAAATTGATCTAATCACTGTAGAACAACTGGTCATTCAAGGAAGATTTATATTATTATTCAAAATCATATATGATGTTATCATCTAAACAGTATTTAATATTTCATCTAAAGCAATGTTCTGCAAATTCATTTAAAATTTTGATTTCAGGGAAATAGTGTTCTATTCATATTAATGTGTATATATCCTCTAATTAGACAATTAGAATTATGTATTAAGTGATTTCTAATATACCTTTGAAGAAAGCATACTATAAAGTATAAATCATTTAATATTTTTACCTTTGTATAATCATCTTCACATCTGTGACTTGAGAAAATTAATGAATTTGCTAGAAATTCACTAGTTTTTCATATTTTTGATCTAGCTTCTAAACTTCCAGAAGATAAGAATGATGCATTTCTTATTATCTGTTTATCCTGAGCCTACCACTGTGCCAGCTAAATAAATATATATATTTTTTAAATTACAAAGAACTTTAAACAAAGAGAGTTAACCAAAATAGAATGCCCTGTTTTGGGTAGCAATGACCTCCTGAATATTAGGAGGTTTAAGGATGGTTGGCCAGGACTTTGCATGTACTCAAGTATATTGTAAGGGAGCAATCAATCACTTAAGGGTAGTTCAGGCTACATTAAATCCATGGTCCTTTCCAGCGCTATGATTCTGTGCATATGGAGATATTACACACTTATGCAGAGACATGTTTGTGTATTTAAAAAATTTTTTCCAACGTTCTTCCCAGTGAAACTATGCACCATTTCATCAGTCAGTATCTTACCTAGAAGCTTGTAATTCAATTGAATGCACATGAAAATACCACTGCTTTTATAAAGAGCACTATCTGGTAAAGAAACAAGAATGAATCAATTCTTTAATTCAAAGTTTTAAACATGGGTTGGAGAGAGAAATTTGGATAGACTGAATTCCCCTAATGCAGTTTTAATAGCTGTGTTTACAACCGTATTTCACCATACAATGTCTAAGTCTAAATGTAACATGTAATTAATTTCATGAAAAGCATGTTTGTTTTTAATTGAAATAATTTGTACTCTCTGTAATTTTGCCAGGAAACTCAACATGCATATACTTAAACATGTCAGAGGTGAATAGCTACACATTATGTATTTGTGAGTATTGCGTTCCTGTGCTGGCAACACTAGTATTGTACATAATGTGCCCTGCAGCCCAGAAAGACATTTACATTGTAATGACTTACCTACAGGTTATCAAGAACTTAGTACAGAAAATCTCATGCCAATCAGTGTGAGGGAATAGGGGAACAGTTATTTTTCATAGAATCTTTGCGAGGAAAGTGAGTTCTTTTTCATCAATTTTGGAAACTATATATACTCACTATGTTTGAATTGAAAGTAAAGCTCATCACATTTATATGAATAATATATGCTTATAATATATTATTATATATAATGCTTATAGAGTCATTTGCTGTCATTCACAAAGGAATGTCAAATATATTATCTTATTTGAAATTCGCAACAAATTTCTGAGCATGATTGGACAACTATTATTATACCTATTTGAGAGATGCTGTGGCTTAGGAAGTTGTGTTTTCCTTAAAGTCACACTGCTAATTATTAACAAAGCTAGTACAAGAACCCAGATTTTCTGCATCATCTAGCATGGTGTTTGGTAAAGAATAGGTCCTTACTGAATATGTGCTGAGTACATTCATGTTTGAAAATTTGGCCTTAGTATAGAGGGCTCTGTCTACTGCATTGTGTTACAATGGCTTTGTATGGAATTCTTTTCAATGGTGTCCTCTGAAAGACTTCATTTAGAAGAGCTGATGACTTCAGGTTTTGCTAATCAGGTAACTAAGGTATCTGATTATGAATTTAAATAAGTGGGAGTTTCAAATATGTTGTTTTTAAACAGGTAGATCATCTTTGTTAGGTGAGGATGGGGAGGCTTCAGCAACAAGAAGTTTGCGGTGTTTCAATAAAAATATGAAACACCAATAATCATATTTTGCTAAATTGTACCACTCTGTCTTCTTCTGTCCATAGCATAGACATTATGAGAAAGTCAGGGAAAGGTTAACAGATGTCACTGTGAAAAAGTAAGGGAAAGAATGATTACCATTTCTCAAGTCTTGTTAGTGCAAAACCACAATGGCTCACTTTGATATTTTTCAGAAAAAGTCATTTGGGTCATCCATGTGCTGGCATATTAACTTAATTTCTGCCAAATGAGAGAGTCCATGCAGAAGTCATGATTTATTTTGGGTGGACACAAGTCAAAATCTCTTTGCTAAAGAGATGCTGTATGCAATTCTGACGTGTGCAGTCTGATGAGGTGAGAATAGAGGTCAGCTGACCTGAAGACTGGAAGATCCTTCTTTCAAGGCCAAGCAGGGCTGCCTCAGAAAGGTGCGTTGAAGTGGCAGCCATCCAGGCTCTTTGTCGGGGACATGCTGACGATTTGAGCCGGCCTTGATCCCTGTCTTGCATTTTTCTCTTTTGAGTTATTCCTGACCTGAATCTCGTCATAATTTTTTCCTTCCCAGTGATAGCATCAGCTTAGTGTCAGAATGACAGAACTTAAGGCCCAGTTTGAGTCACAGATTCCAGCACTGGTGGGAATGACAAGGAACTGGATACATCAGCTAATGGGTTTCCAAGAATAGCTGGAAGGAGACACAAACCAAGAGACAGAGAGAGACTGTAGTGCCAGGGAATTAAGGGTCAGCAACTGAGAATCAGTATAAGTTCTTGTATTGAAGACCTCTGAGAAATTATCCCTGCAGCTCTGCTTTGAGACAAAGGCTCCTTTCTTATCATCCAAGAGTATCCTGTGTTTAATTCTCTGTTGACAGCACCTTGTAGAGATTAAGAGGGGCAGGTTGTAGAGTCAGGCAGACCTGGATTTCATTCCAGCTTCACCACTAACCTTGATACTTTGGACAAATTTTAAATCTTCTAAGCCTCATTTTCCTGTCTTCGTAAATTAGAAATAGTAGTACTTTACTCATAGAATTGTTGAATGAATTAATATAATACATACACAGTGTTTATCTAGCATATATATATACTAATTTTGTATATACATGTGCATTTCTATATAGTGATATAATATACATATAGGAAATGTGTCATAAAGATTGTCATAAAGATTAAGTGCACACTATACAATAGACATTATTATTTTTTTTTTTATTTTATTTTTTTTTTTAATGAGGATCTTGAATCAGATGCGTATGTTTGATTGATTGATTGATTGATTGATTGATTTTGGCTGTGTTGGGTCTTCGTTTCTGTGCGAGGGCTTTCTCCAGTTGTGGCAAGCGGGGGCCACTCTTCATCGCGATGCGCGGGCCTCTCTCGTTGCGGAGCACAGGCTCCAGACGCGCAGGCTCAGCAGTTGTGGCTCACGGGCCCAGCCGCTCTGCGGCATGTGGGATCTTCCCAGGCCAGGGCTCGAACCCGTGTCCCCTGCATTAGCAGGCAGATTCTCAACCACTGCGCCACCAGGGAAGCCCAATAGACATTATTATTATTATAGAAATTGGAAAACCGTCTCTAAATCAGTTTCCTCCCCCCATCCCCACCAGGGCACAGAGCTAGAGTTTTCCTCTTGTTATAGATATAATGGTCCAGGAAGATGTCTACATCCTAATCCTCAGAACCTGTGTATACGTTACCTTACATGGTAAAGGGCACTTTGCAGATATGATTAAGTTAAGGATCTCAAGCTTGAGAGATTATTCTGGAAGATTTAGTTGGGCCCAATGTATTCACAATGGCCCTTATAAAGGGAGGCAGGGGACTAAAAAATCAATAGGAGAATAAATAACAATGGAAGCAAGAGGTTGGCATGATGTGAGGAAGGGACCACAAGCCAAGGAACACACGCTACCACTAGAGGCTAAGAAAGACAAGGAAATTGTTTCTTCCCTCAGAGTCTTGATTTTGCCCAGTGAAACTGTTTTCAGACTTCTGACATCAAGAACTGTAAGAGAATACATTTGTATTCTGTTAAAACACTACATTTCTGTTAATTCTTTACAGCAGCAATAGGAAACTAACAAATCTAGATAACTTATAGATGCGTATGGACACGTGAGCAAGATACAACCAGGAAATGTTGATGAAATCAATGTATCTGACAATAGACCTAGACATAATTCTTCACCCTCTTTTGCTCTCTATCCACCAATTGGGAGCCAAGAATTTAGAGGTAGACTCTACCTTGGAGCTGCAAGATGAGAGAAGCCTTAGTCCTTAAATCAACCTGTGGAAGACCATCTGCTAATATCTCACTTTACTGAAATGATTTTTTTGAGTATCTTTACCATGAGACAAAATGTATCAAAAAAGGAGGGTGTATCTTATTCCTGTAGCCCTACTGGTTAACATTATGCATAGGTGCATAGGAAGCAGATACATTTAATCAAAATCAGCAATATTGATTTAAACTGAACTGACGAAGTCAGAAATGTAAGATAACAAGAGCAGCCTGGGAAGCAGAGGGCAGAGTAGATATGATTTTTCAAGTGCAAAGTTGAGAATAAAGTCAGGGTCAGGGGTTAACTCATAATGGATATGGGCCAGTGGCCTGTGGTCCATGGGCTCATTATGTAGAGAGCCAGATCAGTCATCCACTACACAAATGATGACCATAGTAAAGTGGGATGAAAGGGAAGACATGAATCTGGGACCTCTATTCAAAGTTAGTAAAGGAAATTGCTAGTTTGAATATATCATTATTATCAATCTCTTGATCAGAAATCACTTAGCCATCCCTGTTATTCATCTTTTCACACATGCTATTTCAGTGTTAGAATAAACAAGATCGTGAGATACTTTCTGCCCTGGTTCGCATGGGAAAGCAATATAAAAAGGTTCACACTGGAATGAAACTGATTTTTTTTTTTACACCAATCAAATAAACCAAGACAATCATCCACTTAAAGATTTTTTTTGCTCCAAGTAGTGTCTGTGATTCATAGAGAACATTTACTTTTCCTGTTTTCAATCTACCTAAGGTCTGCATTATTTGAAGAGCAATCCAAAAAAATTTTTTAAACTAAATGCTTCTCTGATCTGGCACAAAGTTTTGCTTTTATCAGACAGTTCTCAGGCCTTACAATAGGCAATATCATTGTCATTGCAGTCCCAAGATATATCTCTTTCTCAGTGATGCATAAAAGGATTTTCCTCTCTTCAGATGATAATTAAATTAAAAGCAAAGTTGGGAAGAAGGCTTTGAACTGCTCTGGTGAGAAAGGTTACTGACTGATCAGCATCTGTTAGCACAGCTGTGTAGAGAAGAGACTTTCCAGCCTGATCGTCACAAGTGCGTTCTTCATATCAAGTGAGAAGGCAGTTGGTTTTTCTTCCTTTAAACACTTTGCTGGCGATGCTCAGGAAACAGCAAACATACAGGCATTTGGAGGGATTTGTAGAGACTTAGGTGAAACACCAAATTAAATTGTCAAGAAAGCCCACAAGAGGAAAATGCCATAAAACCCAGGATGAGGAAGTGAGCTGTGGTGGTGGAGCTGACTTACATCCTTTCTGTTAAAAGTGTCATGTGTCACTTTGCTCATCTCCTTGATCTTTGTACCACCAGAGGGGAGGGAGTTGCATTCAGTGTTTATGTTTAATATTATTCCTATAAGTTGCATAGTCATATCATTGTTTTTTATTCAGTGATCTGATATCTTTTAATCTAAAGCAAATATCCAAGTGGTAATGACCAAGAGATTTTAGCATTGCTTAAAGAAAAGGAAAATGTATGCACCAGAGGCAGCAAGACACGGAATGCTGGTAACAATCAGTTTCAAAGAGATAACAATTTAAGTTTAACTAGTGGCAAGAAGTTTTGCCTGGGTACTTCTCATCCATAGCTGGGGAATTGGAAGACAGATTTTACTAAAGTTTCTTTAGAGGATGAGAATTTGCCCATTGTGCAATTTCATGTTCAAACTTGCTTCCAATCACTTCCATTAAATTCTAATAGAAAAAAAGAATGGACTGAACCTACTGCAGACTGGAAATTGATTTTTAAAAATAATTTTCAAGTATGGCATATCATATTGTCATTTGTTTCCTTTAACAAATGCAAATGACTCATCAACCCCACTGTAGAAAAAATAAAAATGAGGATTTTGTTTATCATAGAGTTTACTATACACTGTAGAAGTTTGATGGCTAGTAAAAATCACAATATTATCATTCACTGAGTAATGTCTACATGCCCATGACTGAATCTGTTTATATTCCTGGAAAAAGAAAAGGCAGTGGGTTGTGGATGCCTCAGCAAATATAGGAGCTTTTAGTTGCTTTTCTAAGCACTTTACATACATTGTCTCATTTCATCCATACAACAATCTTTAGAGGCAATTAATATCATTATTCTATGTGATCTTTAAAGATTAAGTAAAGTATGAACTTCATGAATCTAACAATTTAATAGAAACAAAACAAAACAAAACAAAAATGCCTTCTTTATGGTCTACTAGTCTTCTCTGACAGATTTTTCTAACTTCAAATTAGGAGAAAAGACAACAGACTCAGCACTTTTCTTCCAGAGCTTCTTATGTCAAGCAGTCCAGGACTTCAGAAGTGAATTAATAAAAAGTTAACCTTCATCAATCACAAAAGGTGAACCTATTGCCTCCATCTCCGGCTATTTACAGTTTTGTTACTAGGAGAGGATTACTCAAGTGATACTTAAATGAAAAATTAAACTAAAAGCTTCTCTTGATTAAAAATAATCTTATAATATGTTATTGTTGATTGTTCATGAAAGGGTCCTTGCAATATACTGAGAAGTTTTTTTTGTTTTTCCAGACACAAGTGTAAAAGAAGAATCACATGAAGTGATATATTTATGGATTTACTTTTATTAATAAAAGAAGATCCCGTGTAATTGGAACCCTCCAGGAAAAATCCACAGCTTACCTTATTCTTCCAATAATGTATTTGGAGTAAGCAGAATACCGTTAATTGGGTCTGTCTTTTCTAGTTATTGGCAGCCTCTAGAAGAACAGCCCAACACTTTCACTCCTTCAACTCACAAACATCATGAGAATAAATCAGAATCAAGGGTAAGTTATGAGACTTCCTAAGAAGCAGAGGCCTGACCTGTACTGGATGAATTCCAGGATTTATATTGGGCATAGTCTTATTTGGTGATAAAGATCACAGGGCACAGGCTATTGTCTTTTTACCTTGGAGTTACTCCAGAAGTCAAAGCCACACATCTTCCAACTTTATTTTTTAGAGCAGTTTTAGGTTTACAACAAAATTCACAGAGATTTCCCATATGTCCCCTGCCCTCACACATGCATCGCCTTCCCCACATCAACATCACTCACCAAGATGGTACATTTTTTTTAATCAAAGATGAACTTACACTGACACATTATAATCTCCCAAAGTCTGTAGTTTACCTTAGGTTTTACTCTTGGTGTTGTACAGTCTACGAGTTTAGACAAATGGATAATGACATGTATCCACCATTATAATATCATGCACGGTATTTTCACTGGCGGCATAAAAATGTCTGTGCTCTGCCTATTCATCTCTCAGTTTTGACACCAAAATACAATGTAATAATAGCTTCACTTTACACTTGGTCGTTGTTCTGTTCTGTTTCTAAATCCTAAAACCATCGATGATTTTAAGATACACCTTCAATTCAAAAACAAATTTTCAGGATCAACAAAATACTACACTAAATGCATACAGTAAATTTTGTTATTTCTTGTGGTTTGTCTGCTTTGTAAATTAATCAGACAATAATGAGATATAGCTAGATGCCATTCCCTCTCTCTCTCTCTCTCTTTTTAATCAAGAATAGCTTTGTGCAGATTTGATGTTTGAAGAAAAGTCACTAGAGCGGCTATGCTTAGTTAAGGTTATGTAAGGTGAATAGACACACAATCCAAGGAAAAGCTAGAGTGGAACTCTGAAGTTTAATGAAAGCTGCCCTGCCCCCCAACCCAAGGGCCCTTAGCTCTCAACGCTACAGAGAAGCACTGACGTACTTAATGCCTCATCTCTCATAATGTAGCCATGGAGGTCTGCTAGAGAAGAGCTAGTGACCCAGACAAAGCTCTCTTCTGCAAAGGTCAAAGGAGAATGCATTAGGACAGAAGAGCGGTACAGGCATGAAAAGTTCCTCATTTTTTTCAGGGGAGCACTAGCACATAGCACAGATGTGATTGTGCACATGAGTCTAAACCATTCAAATAAATGCAACCCCAGAGCTTGGCAAGCTGCCCTCTGGTACCAGGAAGGCTTCAAGTCAGCTGTGGACAGGTCTCTGATGGTCTCTGCTGGAGTGAACTTCAAAAATGACTCTGGCCACTATAACCAAAGCAACTGGATTAAAGTCTGCAACGATATTCCAGTGATCATTCTCTATCTTGTAATCCTTTCTGCTCTATTTGTCAAGGAACAGGACCCTTGGACTGGTTAAGCCCCAGAAGTCCAGGAGGGGACGGATGTGGTGAGGCAAGGCATAAAACCTTTCACAATAAGAGCCCACTAATAAAGACAAATAAATATGCAGGAAATGAATTGAAACATTAATTAGAAGATATGATTTCACTGGTGTATGTTTGCCTCACAAAATTTATGCATACAAAATAAGTATTTTCAATATAAAATCCTTGTGTAACAATTGGAAGATACATTAAACAATAATTATACAGAAAAAATTAAGTTAAAATTAATCTAGATGTGGTTCTACCAATATAAATAATACTGAAAAAGTCACAATCAGATAATCACATAACTAAATTCATACATCTATAAATAATGACAACCAGAGCCACTGTGAATTACACCCAAATCTCAGCCTGGTGATCATAACATTTCTTTATATATCAAAAATGATTAATAATAGTAAGTTACAAATAGTTCTAAGAATGCTACATTTTTTGTGTATGTCCAAAAATTTTAATGTGTATATAAGTATAAAATATAATGAAATGCATTTTCTTCAATAATCTCACATGAGGGGTACTGTGCCTGAGTCAGCATGTGGGTATTCAAAAACCCCCAGGTACTCCATTCTATTAGCTAAATTCACTGCATTCCATGTAGTCTCAAAAAGTACTACTTACCATTGAGATCCATCTTAACAGTTTAGCTAGTTCAAATTTTAGTAGTAACAACAATAATTTATGCAAAACTGATGCTAGACATAATTAGTTGCCTTATATTTTAACTCTAATCCTTATAGCAACCCTGAAAGGGAGGAAATATCAACATCATTTTTAGAAAATATACTGTATTCATTCATTTACTAATTTATTGATCCTGTAAATATTTAATACTTTGTTATTTGCAGACATTTCTCTGGATACTGAGAATTCAACATCAAACAAAAGAATTAAAGTACCTAGTCTCATAAGCAAATAAATATACAAAATAGAGGCAGGTAGTTATGATCAAATTAAGAACTACCACCAGAGTTACAGGATAGAAAGTCAGGATGGGGATAAGTTTTATTTTAATATTATGCTCATAGGAGGGCTCTCTGAGCCCTTCGTCATACCACAGATCTAAAATAAACATCTTGAGGAAAGAAATTCCAGGTAGAAGGAACAGCAAGGGCAAATGCTCTGAGATAGGAGTGAATTCAGTGAGTTCAAGAAAAACCCTCCAAAAAGTAGTCATAGAGGGAACTTACCTCAACATAATAAAGGCCATATATGACAAACCCATAGCCAACATCATCCTCAATGGTGAAAAACTGAAATCATTTCCACTAAGATCAGGAACAAGACAAGGTTGCCCACTCTCACCGCTATTATTCAACATAGTTTTGGAAGTTTTAGCCACAGCAATCAGAGAAGAAAAAGAAATAAAAGGAATCCAAATCAGAAAAGAAGAAGTAAAGCTGTCACTCTTTGCAGATGACATGATACCATACATAGAGAATCCTAAAGATGCCACCAGAAAAATACTAGAGCTAATCAATGAATTTGGTAAAGTAGCAGGATGCAAAACTAATGCACAGAAATCTCTGGCATTCCTATACACTAATGATGAAAAATCTGAAAGTGAAATTAGGAAAACACTCCCATTTACCACTGCAACAAAAAGAATAAAATATCTAGGAATAAACCTACATAAGGAGATGAAAGACCTGTATGCAGAAAATTATGACACTGATGAAAGAAATTAAAGATGATACAAACAGATGGAGAGATATACCATGTTCTTGGATTGGAAGAATCAACATTGTGAAAATGACCCTACTACCCAAAGCAATCTACAGATTCAATGCAATCCCTATCAAACTACCACTGGCATTTTTCACAGAACTAGAACAAAAAATCTCACAATTTGTATGGAAACACAAAAGACCCCGAATAACCAAAGCAATCTTGAGAAAGAAAAACGGAGCTGGAGGAATCAGGCTCCCTGACTTCAGACTATACTACAAAGCTACAGTAATCAAGACTGTATGGTACTGGCACAAAAACAGAATTATAGATCAATGGAACAGGATAGAAAGCCCAGAGATAAACCCACACACATATGGTCACCTTATCTTTGATAAAGGAGGCAAGAATATACAGTGGAGAAAAGACAGCCTCTTCAATAAGTGGTGCTGGGAAAACTGGACAGCTATATGTAAAAGAATGAAATTAGAACACTCCCTAACACGATACACAAAAATAAACTCAAAATGGATTAAAGACCTAAATGGAAGGCCAGACACTAAAACTCTTAGAGGAAGACATAGGCAGAACACTCTATGACATAAATCACAACAAGATCCTTTTTGACCCAGCTCCTAGAGAAATGGAAATAAAAACAAAAATAAACAAATGGGACCTAATGAAACTTAAAAGCTTTTGCACAACAAAGGAAACCATAAACAAGATGAAAAGACACCCATCAGAATTGGAGAAAATATTTGCAAATGAAGCAACTGACAAAGGATTAATCTCCAAAATTTACAAGCAGCTCATGCAGCTCAATATCATAAAATCAAACAACCCAATCCAAAAATGAGCAGAAGACCTAAATAGACATTTCTGCAAAGAAGATATACAGATTGCCAACAGACACATGAAAGAATGCTCAACATCATTAATCATTAGAGAAATGCAAATCAAAACTACAATGAGATATCATCTCACACTTGTCAGAATGGCCATCATCAAAAAATCTGCAAACAATAAATTCTGGAGAGGGTGTGAAGAAAAGGGAACCCTCCTGCACTGTTGGTGGGAATGTAAATTGATACAGCCACTATGGAGAACAGTATGGAAGTTCCTTAAAAATCTAAAAATAGAACTACCATAAGACCCAGCAATCCCACTTCTGGGCATATACCCTGAGAAAACCATAATTCAAAAAGAGTTATGTACCACAATGTTCATTGCAGCTCTATTTACAATAGCCAGGACATGGAAGCAACCTAAGTGTCCATCAACAGATGAATGGATAAAGAAGATGTGGCACATATATACAATGGAATATTACTCAGCCATAAAATGGAACGAAACAGTTATTTGTAGTGAGGTGGATGGACCTAGAGTCTGTCATACAGAATGAAGTAAGTCAGAAACAGAAAAACAAATACCATACGCTAACACATATATATGGAATCTAAGAAAAAAAAAAAAAGGTCATGAAGAAGCTAAGGGCAAGACAGGAATAAAGATGTAGACGTAAAGAATGGGCTTGAGGACACGGGGAGGGGGAAGGGTAAGCTGGGACAAAGTGAGAGAGTGGCATGGACATATATAGACTACCAAATGTAAAATAGATAGGTAGTGGGAAGCAGCCGCATAGCACAGGGAGATCAGCTTGCTGCTTTGTGACCACCTAGAAGGGTGGGATAGGGAGGGTGGGAGGGAGGGAGATGCAAGAGGGCAGAGCTATGAGGATTTATGTATACGTATAGCCGATTCACTTTGTTATAAAGCAGAAACTAACACACCATTGTAAAGTAATTATACTCCAATAAAGATGTTAAATATATATATATATATATATATATACTGACTTTCCACAATAAGTAAGTAAGTAAATAAATAAATAAATAAAACATAAAAAATGCTAGGTTGTTTGGAACATAGTGGTCATGGCAAAAAGTAGAAAGAGGAGAAGAAAGAATGCTAGGTCAGGGCCAGATAAGATAGGGTCTTAAAAGCAATCATAACGATTATATAATTTTAATTTGAGCCAAGGAAGGCTTTCAGCTAAGGCATTATATAATCTATTTTGATTTTGAGGTTCACTCTGGCTATAGAGTGATAATGGAGATAAATTTTGTGTAGAATAAACTGTAAAGAATACATAAGTTAAAGCAGGGAGACCAAATCGGAGGCTATGGCCCAGTGAAGAAAGATGATGTCTTTGACCAGAGTTTTTGGTCCTGGAGCTGATGAGAAAAGGTAAAATTCAGAATAGAGTTTGAACATGAATTTGTGGAACTGAGCTAAGTAAGTCAACCATGAGTGCTAACTTGGGGTCCTGAACAAGTGTGTGAATTATGATAATATTCATGAATATGCAAAAAACATAGCAAAAGGGAAGAAGGGAAATGAGAGTACCAATGATCAGAAAATTAAGCAACTTGCCGAAGATGACTAGATGCCTATTAGAGTTTAAATTTGGACCCAGCTTGATCTGATCTTGTTCCGAAGCCTACCCTCTTTGCATTCACTATACTATAGAAAGTCCTGAAGGCATAAAAACTGCCCATGTGTTTCCTCTACAAAATAAGTGAAAATTCACTGCTGAGCTTAGTGGATTTCCAGGCTTTTGGTAAATCCACTGCACTATTTTTCAATATTATGAGAGTTCTTGGGAGAAAGCGGAAAGGAGATGTTGACCCTCTTGAGCAATTGACAATGGACACAGATTAGATAGAATTGCACTTAATTGCTAGGAAGATATTGACACTGATAAACATTGATGCTATTTATAGTTTAGATGCTGCAGGGAGCCTGGGAAATAATGTGCAAAAAACATTTTCACTTATCTTGCTTTCTTTGGATATATTCTCAAAATATACTTGCAATAGTTCCTTGAGGCTATTATAACAAACATTTTCACACCCAGAAGCAGTAGGGGAAGTAGCAAAAGAATAAACTAACGCAATCAAAGCAACAGCTAAAAAATTGTGGTAGCTACAACCTGTGACTTAACTGTGTTACATAGACTCCTGCTCTAAGGAGCTCATGCAAGCCGAGGAGCTCCAAAATGCAGGTAAAGAGGAAACATTTCCCCTGCTGCTCCTGAGGATGTTACTGTTAACAGAATAGACCTGGGTCAGTTCAAAACCTCCTGGAATTTATTCAGCATTCTTGGCATGAAGGCAATACTGACGGAACAGAAGTTACCTACTGGTATGGCAGCCTTTATCCATTATCCATGAAAGGTACCGTCAGATGCCCTGAGGCTTTAGAGAGAAGTAAAACCATATGTTCACCGCTTGCTAGGGTGACTGTAAAAAGCCATAGCCCTTGAGCCATACTGATGATGTTAGTTGGATAAAATGATGGCTCCATAAGGTCTTTCTTTGTGAATTTTAATAAGTTAAATGTTCAGAAACATAAGGTTACGCACCCCCAAAGACTCCGGCCTCACTAATCTATTTGTTTCCCAGCATCGCTGTCAAGTGGGAGAGGATGCACTTCTTGAACGCTAAGGTAACAGATGATTTTCATGGTCTTTATCCTGACATTTATTTGCTGGTAATAAGGCAGTGTTTGGGCTAGGTGATGCTCCAGCTTCTCAGCAGATGGTAGAAATTTACAGAAGAATAAGCAGGGCTTTTTCAGCGGCTGGGTTTTTAAGTAAAAGACTGTGTCTGTACAGGATTTTGGAGGCGGTCGGATCTATGTTCAAATCCGAGTTGTTCCTCTTACTAGGGGCAAGACCGTGGGCAAGTTGTCTAACCTCTCTGTATTTCTGTTTTATCATCAGAAGCATGGGACTAATAATACCTACATCTTATGGTTATAAGGATTAAATAATGATGTCATGAGGCACACATAGCACAGTGCTGAAAGTATAATAAGTACAAGGTAACTCTTCCCAGTCTGTCGCCTCTGTGACACTTTTCTGACTGTGCAGACTTAAACTTCTGTTAACAATAGAAAGTAAATAAAAGCTGTGATGTATTTGTAAACCATTAAAACTTTAACTACATATTTTAAACAGTTTTTCTGACCCCATTTTGTTAAACCGTGCAAACATGATTTAAATCTCCTACAAATAGTAGTCATCGACTTATAGGGACCTGGAAAAACACCTCAGTGGACCGTTTAATCTGGCATGGAGCAAAATTTCTGGGACTCTGCCCTGACCTTCAGTCTAAAAGGCAACATAAAGGATTATAAATAGCTGCTCCAGCTCCGGCTTCAGCTGCCAGTGGCCAAAAAGGAAAGGGAATGTCAGGGGAAACTCCTGGGAGCACAGATGCAGTGGGGGCAGGTCGTGGTGGAGCGATGCACTGAAATAGTCCATTACAATATTCACTGAAACAATCCAATGCCTGTTCATGCAAGCATCACTTATTGATCACTTGGTATGTATCAGGCACTGTAGAGAATGCTCACCAGGAAAGGCAGCACAGCTTAATGTAAAGACTGTAGGCGCCAGAGTCAGACACATCAGGACACATCGGGACTCTGTTCACAGGCATTTCGTTGGTGTGCACGGGGAAAGCTAAAAACTGAACTCGCCCCAACTCTATTAATTATGGATTGCTTATCTTATATACATCACTCGTTCCTTTTTGTTTCTGGAAAGCATAGAGGTCCTGTACTCCTAAAAGCAGTGACAGAATCTCCTGCTTTGAGACTTTCTTACCTCTGGTGACACAGCAAGGGAGGATCCAACTTTTAACTCTGTAAACTATATGCGTGGAAGCAAAAACACACACCTATTCCTATGCCTCCCATTGCCAAGTAAAAATATGAACCCTTATCATGGTATATAGAATTTGTCACCATTTGACTCCCATTAACCTGTGAAGTATTTTCTGTCGAATACCGCTTCCCATCCTGAATGTAACACCCTTAATACACAAAACTGTATGCAAACCTTTAGACAGTGGTGTGTAGTAGGTGAGAAGTAAATATCAGGTCCTTTTTCTTCTTTGCAGATGCCCTCCCTGAGCTGAGCATGGGCTGGAATGGTGAGCAGAACCTACTTTGGTTGTAGATAGCCAAAAAAAAAAAAAAAAAAAAAAAAAAAAAAAGCACAGAGTCATGTTTTATATTCACTGCAAAGTCTTTGTGCCCTGCACTGTAGAGAGGAATTTCCCACATAATCTACCCCACTCCCTCCCTAATTATGAAAACCCAGACCTTTACAGAAAGGAGCTTTATATCAAACTTTTTTCAATCTCTTGGCTACATGACTAGGACCTGCTCACCCTCCTTCTCAATGAGTTGCTTGAAAGGTCTTGGCAAAATCACACAGCCTCCTCAGCTAAGTGGAACCAGCTCCTGAAAGAGTACTGCTTATAAATCGTCTTGTCCATGTGTTTCTGGAGGATGTGCCATCTGGGATTAGAGTGCGCATGTTTTATGAAGCAGGAAAGCAAAAAATATGTTCACAATTTAACAGTTCCATTTGATGGGAAACTGGAATTGAATGTATTTATAACAAACTTATATCATCTCAATATGCGAACCCACTGTGCACCAGAAATCCTATTAGACACTCTTTGGAGTTGAAATGAATGAAGAGACATTGTGCTTGCCTTTAAAGAAGCAGAAAGTCCAAAGAGAGACAGAGAGTGAACCTGCCTCTGGTCAACCTGTCAGTAATATACAAACAAAGTTATAAAAAAATATCCTAAAAGCAGATTTCATCATCCATGCCAGATCCAGGAGATTGGTCGCAGCTGTTGGCATCCTTATGTTGGGAAAGAATCTGAGGTTCAAAGAAATGGGGTGTCATTACGATACCTGCCATGAGCAGGCAAGAGTGGTGGCCCATGTGTCATGCCTTGTCTTCTTTGTCATAGCTGAAAGAAGCAATGACCATGCTTGACAGTTATTTGTAAGTGATGCTAACTTCACCCAGCTGCATTCATTTAACAGCAATTATTAAGAACCAACAAATGCTAAGTGATACATAGAGTAAAAAATCACCATAACCCAGTGCTTGCCCTCAATGTGCTTATCAGGTCCCCCTCCTCTAGCCTTCTTTGGCATCTTTACATGTACCTGTTGTGTGATTTCTCACATGATGTAATTTCCTAATTAGTTGGCCATATTACTTCAGTGTGTCCAAGCTACAGACCTCAGCCCATTATCATATCATTAAGCTGAGTTCTGTGGGTCATGACAAGGATTCTCCTGGCTATTATTAACAACAGAATAGAAAGTGGAATGGATAGAAAATATCAGAGTGCTTTACC
Organism: Balaenoptera acutorostrata; assembly: GCF_949987535.1. Classification (NCBI taxonomy): domain Eukaryota; kingdom Metazoa; phylum Chordata; class Mammalia; order Artiodactyla; family Balaenopteridae; genus Balaenoptera; species Balaenoptera acutorostrata. The sequence goes on from NC_080072.1 coordinate 69,804,338, forward strand.
CAGAAATGTATTATATTAATGTCTGTATGTACCTACACAAAAATATGTATGCATATGCTGGATTTAATTGTATTTTTAGAGTGGATTATAGTTTAGAAAATTTAAATGCCATCTCCTATTTATCTAAAAGTATTCAGGGACTTCCCTGGTGGTGCAGTGGTTAAGAAACTGCCTGCCAATGCAGGGCACAATGATTTGATCCCTGGTCCAGGAAGATCCCACAAGCTACGGAGCAGCTAAGCCCATGTGCCGCAACTACTGAGCCTGTGCTCTAGAGCCCATGACCACAACCACTGAAGCCTGCACGCCTAGAGCCCATGCTCCACAAAGAGAGAAGCCACTGCAATGAGAAGCCAGCACACCACAATGAAGAGTAGCCCCTGCTCACTGCAACTAGAGAAAGTCTGCATGCAGCAAAGAAGACCCAGCGCAGAGAGGGCAGACAGCAGAAGCAAGAAGAACTACAATCCTGCAGCCTGTGGAACAAAAACCACATTCACAGAAAGATAGACAAGATGAAAAGACAGAGGGCTATGTACCAGATGAAGGAACAAGATAAAACCCCAGAAAAACAACTAAATGAAGTGGAGATAGGCAACCTTCCAGAAAAAGAATTCAGAATAATGATAATGAAGATGATCCAGGACCTCAGAAAAAGAATGGAGGCAAAGATCAAGAAGATGCAAGAAATGTTTAACAAAGACCTAGAAGAATTAAATAACAAAAAACAAGAGATGAACAATACAATAGGTGAAATGAAAAATACACTAGAAGTAATCAATAGCAGAATAACTGAGGCAGAAGAACAGTTAAGTGACCTGGAAGACAGAATGGTGGAATTCACTGCTGCAGAACAGAATAAAGAAAAAAGAAGGAAAAGAAATGCAGTCAGCCTAAGAGACCTCTGGGACAACATTAAATACTAAAACATTCACATTATAGGGGTCCCAGAAGGAGAAGAGAGAGAGAAAGGACCTGAGAAAATATTTGAAGAGATTATAGTCGAGAACTTCCTTAACATGGGAAAGGAAATAGTCACCCAAGCCCAGGAAGCACAGAGAGTCCCATACAATATAAACCAAAGGAGAAACACTCTGAGACACATAGTAATCAAAATGGCAAAAATTAAAGACAAAGAAAAATTATTGAAAGCAGCAAGGGAAAAATGACAAATAACATACAAGGGAACTCCCATAACAATAATAGCTGATTTCTCAGCAGACACTCTACAAGCCAGAAGGGAGTGGCATGATATATTTAAAGTAATGAAAGTAAAGAACCTACAACCAATATTACTCTACCTGGCAGGGATCTCATTCAGATTCGATGGAGAAATCAAAAGCTTTACAGACAAGCAAAAGCTAAGAGAATTCAGCACCACCAAACCAGCTCTACAACAAATGCTAAAGGAACTTATCTAAGTGGGAAACACAAGAGAAGAAAAGGACCTACAAAAACAAACCCAAAACAATTAAGAAAATGGTAATAGGAACATACATATCAATAATTACCGTAAATGTGAATGGATTAAATGCTCCAACCAAAAGACACAGGCTCACTGAATGGATATAAAAACAAGAACCATATATTTGCTGTCTACAACAGACCCACTTCAGACCTAGGGACACATACAGACTGAAAGTGAGGGGATGGAAAAAGATATTCCATGAAAATGGAAATCAAAAGAAAGCTGGAGTGGCAATACTCATATCAGATAAAATAGACTTTAAAATAAAGAATATTACAAAAGACAAGGAAGTCACTACATAACGATCAAGGATTCAATCCAAGAAGAAGATATAACAATTATAAATATATATGTGCCCAACACAGGAACACCTCAATACATAAGGCAACTGCTAACAGCTATAAAAGAGGAAATCGACAGTAACACAATACTAGTGGGGGACTTTGGACAGATCATCCAAACAGAAAATTAATAAGGAAACACAGCTTTAAATGACACAATAGACCAGATAATTTTAATTGATATTTATAGCACCTTCCATCCAAAAACAGCAGATTACATTTTCTTCTCAAGTGCACATGGAACATTCTCCAGGAGAGATCACATCTTGGGTCACACATCAAGCCTCAGTAAATTTAAGAAAATTGAAATCATAGCAAGCATCTTTTCTAACCACAACACTATGAGATTAGAAATCAATTACAGGGAAAAAAATGTAAAAAACACAAACACATGGAGGCTAAACAATATGTTACTAAATAACCAAGAGATCACTGAAGTAATCAAAGAGGAAATAAAAAAATACCTAGAGACAAATGGCAAGGAAAACACGATGATCCAAAACCAATGGGATGTAGCAAAAGCAGTTGTAAGAGGGAAGTTTAGAGCAATACAAGCCTACCTCAAGAAACAAGAAAAATCTCAAATAAACAATCTAACCTTACACCTAAAGGAACTAGAGACAGAAGAACAAACAAAACCCAAAGTTAGCAGAAGGAAAGAAATCATAAAGGTCAGAGCAGAAATAAATGAAATAGAAACAAACAAAAACAATAGAAAAGACCAATAAAAATAAAAGCTGGTTCTTTGAGAAGATAAATAAAATTGATAAACCGTTCGCCAGACTGATCAAGAAAAAGAGGGAGAGGACTCAAATCAATAAAATTAGAAAGGAAAAAGGAGAAGTTACAACAGACACCACAGAAATACAAAGCATACTAAGAGACTACTACAAGCAACTCTATGCCAATAAAATGAACAACCTGGAAGAAATGGACAAATTCTTAGAAAAGTATAACATTCCAAGACTGAACCAGGAAGAAATAGAAAATATGACAGACCAATCAGAAGTAATGAAATTGAAACTGTGATTAAAAATTTTCCAGCAAACAAAAGTCCAGGACCAGATGGCTTCACAGGTGAATTCTTTCAAACATTTAGAGAAGAGCTAACACCCATCCTTCTCAAACTCTTCCAAAATATTGCAGAGGAAGGAACACTCCCAAACTCATTCTATGTGGCCATTAGCACCCTGATGCAAAAACCAGACAAAAATACTACAAAAAAAGAAAATTACAGACCAATATCACTGATGAATATAGATACAAAAATCCTCAACAAAATACTAGCAAATAGAATCCAACAACATATTAAAAGGATCATACACCATTATCAAGTGGGATTTATCCAAGGGATGAAAGGATTCTTCAATATACGCAAATCAATCAGTGTGATACACCATATTAACAAATTGAAGAAGAAAAACCATATGATCATCTCAATAGATGCTGAAAAAGCTTTGGACAAAATTCAACACCAATTTATGATAAAAACTCTCAAGAAAGTGGGCTTTGAGGGAACTACCTCAATATAATAAAGGCCATATATGACAAACCCACAGCAAACATCATTCTCAATGGTGAAAAACTGAAATCATTTCCTCTAAGATCAGGAACAAGACAAGGACGTCCACTCTCACCACTATTATTCAACATAGTTTTGGAAGTCCTAGCCATGGCAGAGAAGAAAAAGAAATAAAAGGAATCCAAATTGGAAAAGAAGAAGTAAAACTGTCACTGTTTGCAGATGACATGATACTACACATAGAGAATCCTAAAGATGCCACCAGAAAACTACTAGAGCTAATCAATGAATCTGGTAAAGTTGCAGGATACAAAATTAATGCACAGAAATCTCTTGCATTCCTATACACTAATGATGAAAATTCTGAAAGAGAAATTACAGAAACACTCCCATTTACCATTGCAACAAAAAGAATAAAATACCTAGGAATAAACCTACCTAGGGGGACAAAAGACCTGTATGCAGAAAACTATAAGACACTGATGAAAGAAATTAAAGATGATACCAACAGATTGAGAGATATACCATGTTCTTGCAGTGGAAGAATCAATATTGTGAAAATGACTATACTACCCAAAGCAATCTATAGATTCAATGCAATCCCTATCAAATTACCAATGGTATTTTTCAGAGAACTAGAACAAAAAAATCTTAAAATTTGTATGGAGACACAAAAAACCCCGAATAGCCAAAGCAGTCTTGAGGGAAAAAAACGGAGTTGGAACGATCAGACTCCCTGACTTCAGACTATACTACAAAGCTACATTAATCAAGACAATATGGTACTGGCACAAAAACATAAGTATAGATCAATGGAACAGGATAGAAAGCCCAGAGGTAAACCCAAGCACCTATGGTCAACTAGTCTATGACAAAGGAGGCAAGGATATACAATGGAGAAAGTACAGTCTCTTCAATAAGTGGTGCTGGGAAAACTGGACAGCTACATGTAAAAGAATGAAATTAGAACACTCAACACCATACACAAAAATAAACTCAAAATGGATTAAAGACCTCAATTTAAGACTGGACACTATAAATCTCTTAGAGGAAAACATAGGAAGGGCACTGTTTGACATAAATCACAGCAAGATCTTTTTTGATCCACCTCCTAGAGTAATGGAAATAAAAACTAAAAAATAAATAAAAATAAAAAAGAAGACCCAATGCAGCCAAACATAAATAAATAAAATAAATTAAAAAATAAAAATAAAAAATAAAAGTATTCAAAAGAAGTGTATAGGGCTTCCCTGGTGGCGCAGTGGTTGAGAATCTGCCTGCCAATGCAGGGGACATGGGTTCGGGCCCTGGTCTGGGAAGATCCCACATGCCGCAGAGCAGCTGGGCCCATGAGCCACAATTACTGAGCCTGCGCGTCTGGAGCCTGTGCTCCGCAACAAGAGAGGCCGCGATAGTGAGAGGCCCGCGCACCGCGATGAAGAGTGGCCCCCGCTTGCCACAATTGGAGGAAGCCCTCGCACAGAAACGAAGACCCAACACAGCCATAAATAAATAAATAAAAATAAAATTAAAAAAAAAAAAAAGCCTTTAAAAAAAAAAGAAGTGTATACAAAGTGCATTTCAAAATGGAAGGAATGTGGATTAAAGAAATAATAACACTAAACAAGTTATAGTATTTAGGATGTGATATTCTTTTATCTGACCCTAGTATCCATAGTCTCCATTAAAGAAAGAGAGAGTGACTTCAGCTCTTCTGTGAGGACAGATCTGCCTGCATTTCCTCACTACTAACTCTCACTCTATCCTGTGTATCACTCAGGATATCACTCCATCATATCACTCATCATAGTGTGCCCAGTTAATCAGTTTACTTATGTGTCTTCTCAGTAGACTGAGGGCACCTTGAGGAGAGGGAACTTTTTATCCATTTCTGAATCCCCAGGATTTATCTCAGAGACAGGTATTTGTAGATACTCACTAAACATATACTGAAACACACAGACATATTGGAGACTCCACAGGAAAAGGGATTTTGCCCTTCTGTCAGGCCAAAAGTGACACAGACAAACCATAAGATGATAGACTGATTGACTGGTTTAGACCAGAATGATTAAGTGAACAACGGATCTACTAGCAGATTAGTAGATGTCAGCATGGAACACTTTATGAAAATATTAAATGCTTTTTGAGAGGTAACTTAGACTTGCTGCAGGTGTCTGGGCATAATTTTGAAGTGATCTTCTATACTATGCCTAAGATAGTTTGTATTTATTGATGAATGTTGAATATCTTATTAAGAGAGAAATTCAAAACTTAACTTAAAAAATGTATTACAGGAATGTAAAAGTGAGGAGTTGGGGTGAAAATTAAATGGAGAGAAATAATCTCCCTTAAAGTACTTCGGAGAAAGTATTGGCATGATATAATGATGGACTACTCAAGAAACTTCACGTGTATATCCTTATAATAGATGTTTTACAGGTATCTCCAAAAATGAGTCATCTTCTCAGGAGTGTGGTGACAGTGATATTACAGTCAGGGTTAGATTTATTGTGGTCAAACTGCCATTGGCTTTCTCTGATTATATAAGAATTACAGCCAACTTGGGCAGATGAAATTAAGATTCTGGAGACTGTGAACTCTGAATCTGACTGAAATCACCATACACATCTTAGGCCAGGATCTCATTTCAGCTAAATTCAAGTTCTAAGTCCAAGGCAGGTGAAAATCATAAGAAGTAAGACCCTGGAATACAATCCCGAGTAAAGTTCAAGGAATCAGTTCCCAGACTTCACCTAACACAGGGTGAAGTTTTATCAATCCAAAAATAAACTTACTATTTGCTTTCTATTTTTGATAATTAAATTTTCCTGTAAATTATATTAAAATGTGAGAGTTGTGTTACTGCTCTGTACCAGCATGTACTGTAATTTTATTATAAACTGTAGGTGAGGACGTTCAGGCAGCCTGGCTGGCATTATAGAAACATTTATTTATACACTATCTACCATATGTCAGCCATGATGCTTCATTTTTGTATGTGTTATTTTATTCAAACAAATATGCACCTTACAGATGGATTACAGAGAGATGAAGAAACTTGCCTAAGGTCACAAACATAGAAATCAGCAAAGCCAGCACTGGAAGTCAGATCTCTTAAAATCCAAAGTACAACCATGTTCCTTCCACTACACCTCACTGCTCCTCTAAAACACACCTTTCGACAGGCTACCATATGCCAGAGATGTTCTCATGTTATTTTATTGATACAACCAACTTCCATCAGTTTCTTATTAGGAACTCATTTTTGTAGATGGAAAAAGAGAAATGCAGAGAGAAGAAATGCCTCTTCTAAAATTATATCACTGTTAAAAAGTAAAATAGATTTAGATACAGATCTGTCTGACTCCAAGAAGTGGAGTTTTAAACTGCCTTTAGCACTATGCTGAACAAATTCACTAATACAGGAAGAACAATTTACTTAAAGCCTCATTCTTATTAAATCTGAGGCTATAGGACTTGGGCAAGTCCTTTGCCCTCTTTGAGTCCGTAATTCCCCCCCTCCCCTACTATCTAATTAGGCTGTTGTTATGACCATGTTAAAGAAAATATAAATCATTGGCTTAGAAAAGCGTGTATGAGACTGTATAAAGAGTTACTCCACTTTATCCCTACATTTAATGGTTCAAGACATAATTATTTTATTATCACTGAAGGCTTAATCTGTTTAGCATTACTTTGATATGAGATTTTGATAAGATGTATTAAAGTATTCTCTGTTTATGTTAATCTCCTTTATAAAATCCCTTTGTTCAAGTTTTACTAATTCTTACTATTTAGAAGGGAACTCAGTCTATAGACTCACAATTTTTCTTTAAGAAATAGAATCTTCTTAGTATGCCAAATAATTGAAAACAAGTTGTTGATAAATTGAAGTCCAGCTTGGACTATTTTAATCAATTAGATATATTTATTGGTATTATTCTTATCTGGAAATAAGTAACTTATATGATCTTATTTTTAAAACATCATAAAATTATACATAAGATTTATTTTATTTTTGTTCCATATAAAACACTGAAATATATCTGTCTGGGAAAAATACTCATGTGTTTCTCCTTTACTCACACACACAAAATGCTTCTGATGCCAGATATGTGGAACTTTCTTCCCCCCACACCAAACAATTCTTTGCAACACCAGCTGTGTATCTTACAATTCAATTCTAACACTAATCAGAGTCAGTGCAGACCCCACAGGTTAAGGGTTCAGTCCCATAATACTGCCCCCCCACTTCAGATAACAACTGAAATGAATAGGTCCCCAGGTTATCCACAACTTCTGTTTGACTCAGCTACAAAGAGGAGTTTCCCACGACCCCCTCCTTGGATTCTATCATTTGCTAGATATAGCTCACAGAATTCAGGCAAGCACGTACTTACCTTTACCAGTTTATTATATAATAAAGGATAGAATAAAGCATACAGATAGACAGCCGATGAGGAGATACATAGGGAGAGATATGGAAGGGTCCTGAGCACATGAACTCCTGTCCCTGTGGAGTTGGGGTGCACCTCTCTCCTGGCACATAGATATGTTCACCACCCAGGAAGCTCTCTGAATCCATACCTTAGTAATTTTTATGGAGGCAGCATCACATAGGCATGATTGGTCATTAACTCAATCTCCAGTCCCTCTTCTCTTCCCAGAAGATGGAAAAATGTGGCTGAAAGTTCCAAGCTTCTAATCATGGCTTGGTCTTTCTGGTGACCAACTCCCATCCTGAAGCTATCCAGGAGCCCACCCAGATTCACTTCATTAGAATAATAGACACTTCCATCACCCAGGAAATTCAAAGGGATTTAGGAACTCTGTGTCCAGAAACAATAACAAAGACCAAGTATTGAAATAATAGATGCTCTTAGGGCTCTTAACACTTAGGAAATTACTAGAGGTTTAGGAGATCTGTACCAGGAACTGGGAGCAGGTCTATATTTATATACATTTTTTTCTATTATTTCACAATGTTTGTTCTTTATATATGGTGCAAAGCTAGGCTTCAAAACAATTCAGGCCAATAATTGCAAATTATATATCAGTGGCCCCTGAATTAATGAGGTTTAGGTGTCTCTATTTGACAAATAAAATGGTTGAGGTAATATTACAAAGAAGTAATAATCATTGGATTATTACTTCCTTTATACCTAATAATTGTAATACATTTCTTACAAGATTTTTATGATTGTATAACACAGATGCAAGTATATAATTTAAAAAAAAGGAATGCTTTTTTTTTTTTTTAAATCCTTCAAATAGGCCCAAAGAAAACTGCTGAGTGGGCAGTAAGTAGTAAACCCACTTTTCTGACTGTTGGGTTGGAAGCTGGGGCCATGGATCTTCATTAAGGGAGCTGCCATGTCTCCCCACTCACAATTGTTGCAAACATTCTCCTTCTGCCATGGGGCAGCCTCTCTCAGAAGACAGTGTGATACCTTGTGAGATGGAATAAAACTAGGCTTGCAGTGTTTTCCCAATTCTCAATATAGATAATTTTCAAAAAATGTTTTTCAGGAGGCCACAGCTACAGAGTTAACTTCTCCTGAACTCCACCAGAACTAGCTTCAAATATATATGTTCATAAGGTGACATTTCTTTGTCTATCATATTAAAAAAAAATACACAATTGTCATGAACAAATCAAAATTGTTTCCTTTCCCAGCTCCCAAAATACTAACACTGAACCTCGTAACCTCTCTCCTATTACTGGGTGAGCTTTTCTATTTATGCAGAGGTATATGGAAAACCAAGTTTCCTAATAGTTCAAAGAGACATTTTACTAATAAAAATAAAGGGTCTAAAGTAGTTTTCTCTACCTGTGTAGACAATTTTATAATAGACATCTTTTAAAATAAATATAATCCACTTATTAGAAAACTTACTTTTCACAAAGAATTTTCACAATCATCTCATTTGCTCTTCCCAAGAACCCTGTAAGAAAACAAGGCATGGATTATTACATTCATTTTACAGATAAGGAAACAGAGGTACAACAGAATAAAATAAGGAGTCAGGAGTTGGTGAAGCCAGAACAATAACAGTACAAAACTGCCTTTAAGGTTCTAGATTCAGATTAGTGTCCACCTATGTTAAAAAAACAAGTAAAGAAAGAAAACCTCTCATACTTCTGGAATTGAGTGCTGTGGAAACAAGAAGAAAAAGAGGAAACAGAAAGATGCCTATGAGAGGAGGCAGTATTATCCTAGTCTAGGGAAATGTCAGGCCTTTATTCAGCTCTCTTGAGTGTCTGTTTGGATAGGTAAGCCTATCCGACAGCCTGGTTCCTAGGGCAAAGAGAATATTGCTGCAGGATCCAACCATGGTAGCAGGGATATGAGACTCCTGTACAACAGGGAGATATGGGTTAAGACATTAAGGGCTGTGTGAAGGACGAGTCTGACGTCTATACTTATGATATATTCTAAGCCATGTGATCTCCCCCAAATCCTGCATTAATGAATGTAAATGAAGAGAATTGAGGAGAAATGGGCTGACACACTTATTCAGGGCTGCCTAAACTATTGGTGATAAGACTGCAATAACATTTTTCTTAAATTTGGAGGCTGGGATCGACCCTTGATAATAATATATGGGAAGCCATAAAACGTCTCCTTAGAAAAATGTACAAATGCATTTTAACAAACACTATTTCCTAGATTTCTGGTATGTTTATAGATTTCCTTATGTCAACTTAAAAATCTCCATGAAATCTGTAAACCTGAAACTAAGAACAACTGATCTACAATCTGATAATCAATGAATTTAAGCGAGGACTTCAGCACTAGAAGACATTTAGGCAGTCTGATGTTAAAAACGATCAGCCAATTATTTTGATTTAATTAAAAATCAGTTCATTCTATAAGGGAAAAGAAATCTACTGGTCATCGGGCAAAAACAAAACAAGAACAAAAGACAATCAAGCATGTATTTAAATTTGTTCATGTTTCTAACAGTAGTTTAATTCCTTTCTTTCTTTCTTTCTTTCTCTCTTTCTTTCTTTCTTTTTCTTTCTTATCCCACGTGGTTTGATAGATCTCAGTTCCCAGACCAGGGATCGAATCCAGGCTCCTTGCAGTGGAAGCATGGAGTCTTGATCACTGGACCACCAGGGAATTCCCTAGTTTAATCCCTTGTTCTCATAGTTGGTCAGTTGCTCAGAAATGAAAAGAATACACACATATTTACCCCATTTTCTTCCCATATCACCAGTATACTCTGCACATTGTACTATCTAACACTGAATCAAAGACAGGACAGAGTACAGGAATACAGGGGATTCTGTAATGTCAAATGGTTCACAAGTAGGTCACCCAGGTTAAAGGTCCATCAGATTCCTCTCTTTGCCCTCACAACTGAAATTTTCCCCGTATTCAACCTCTCTGCATCTAGAGCAGTAGCAGCTGCTTCAGTGTGTACCAATAAGTGTAAACCAACTACATCTTGGCTCCAAGATCCCCCAAAGGTGGGGACTCTTAGGATCCTTCCTATGTCGATTGCTTCGACATGGCTGCAGGATATAACAGAATATGTCTTTGAAATTTGCATTTCTCTAATTAGTGAATTTGCACATTTGCTACCTCCACAGCAACCAGCTGCCACTTGTGTCTCCTGCATGTATGACACCTCAAAACACCACAGAGACTTCTCTCTGAATCCTCAATTAAAGTGCAAGATGGCAGCTTTGTTAGCCAGTCGGAAAAATATATACCTCTACTTGTTTTGCTTTCCCTTACATAAACTTAGAATTGACCAATTTCCAAAGTGTGAAAGAAGAAAATATTAGAACTACTATCTCCTGATTCCTCCAGCCCAGGATGGGTGGAAGGACAGAGTCCAAAGTGCTCTGCTTATGATATATTCAATTAAAGGGAGAAATGAATGTAACCAAGAATAGCTTAAAATGAATTGTCAATAGAGACAATGTAGGTATTGCTGAAAACTGTGATAAATACAAAGCATATGTTTTGCCTAAAGCAGTATTATTTTGGCTCACTCTGATTTCTCTCCAAAAGGCAAGGAAATGTGATTATTCCACAAAAAAGTGAAAACTATCAAGAGATAGCACCTACGTAGACCGTGACAAAGTGGTGAGTGATGATATATTCCTCATCCTTAATTCTCTTGGACTACAGCAAGACATTCAAATAAAGATCTGAGGTTCCTCTAAATAGTGCATGTTCTGCTAGATTCCATTTTACTCAGCTGAGTATTTGCCATTGGATACAAATGAGCAAGCATTGGGGAAAAAGTCCAATGGCTACGAAATTAAATCCAAATAAAGGAAACTATCATATGAAAACATCATCTCCTTTTCCCCCACTATGAACAACCAGTGACCCCGTGAATATTAACAGTGGCAAAGACCTAAGACATTATTTTGTACCTTATCTATTATAGTTCTCACATTATGGAGACAGAGTTTGAAAGAAGTGAAGTGACTTGGAAAAGAACACACACTGTATAAGAAACAAACCTGACTTAAGCATCACCTAGCCTTCACTAAGCAAGTGTGAAATGTTTCTCACGTATCAAGTATTATGCTAGATGCTGATAATGTAGAAAAAATATATAGAATTTCTCCTTAAAGAGTCAGTCTAAAGGAGGAGCTAAACTTGTAAAAAAATCAAGAAAAGCCTATGAGAGTCACACTGTTAATTTCCAATTTCTGATCCATTAAACAGATCAGAAAATTGAGGTTTTGAGATGTCACACAGCTAGTGAGTGGAACACTCAAATCTGGCTGACTTCAGACTCCATGTTCCTAACCTGTTCTTTTTAAGTGTAAGAGTTTTCTGATAAACATGTTTGAGTGTATTTGTGTGTGTGTGTGTGTGTGTGAGGTGGGCAGTGGTGGGAGGAGATTACATGCAGTATGTGTATTTTCATTGTTTTTCTAATCCCACTCCAGTGAGCTCTCCAACAACCTCTATGAGAAAATAAATACCAGCGTTTGCCCACAAACACTGACCTTTGACCAGAAACATTTTGCAGAGGCACAAATAAAATTGTATTAGTCAATGCTCATTACCTTGAGCAGGATTGTATGTGCGTGTGTGTGACAAGTTTCTACTGATCCTACCTAGGCTACAAAGAGGCAGAGAACCCATCTGTCAAGAGCTTTCTAAAAACCTGCTCTGCTTCATCTCACCTAGCTCCTCACCCTAAGAACTAGAAACTTGACAGGAAAAAACAAGCAGCCGTTACCTGCAGGGCCTGTCTTGTTAATGATGTTGGCTCTGTTCCATTCTGGGATGGTCAGAGCTATGCTGCAGTTTCAACTGATGTTGTAGAATGAATTCTGTTAGTGAGTAGAGAGATGTCATCTCTATGATCTCGGCAAGATGGATAGACGGTAACAGGCTAAACAGAGGATGGGATCCATGACTGAATGGATGTTTACTAAGGATAGTATTCATCCCTATAGAATAGTCAAGTTTACATTTTGTAGTCAGAAGAATAGGAGGAGACTCCAAATTCAGCCAGAAGCTGAGTTACATAGAAGAGGTAGTCAGACTGATGTGTTAACTGTCTATGATATTTTTCTCAGTAGGAAACCAGACTTCTTTTAGGAATGTTCCTTAGACAGAAGATCCACCAGTGTAATTTCACTTAATAGCAACAACTACAATAATAATGATAAATAAGATTTTTAAAAAATTTATAAACACTAAATTGCAAAAATTATCCATTTCAAACTTCACAGTGTGTGGTTTCCCTTATGCCCATTTCGTAGATTGAAAAAGGCACCAAAACAATTATTAGCTCAGTGACTCAGAGCTAATTAGTGACAGACTGAATCAACTTTAGGTCATTCTGGCTCCAAAGCCATGTTTTTCTGTTATGCATTAGTTTCCCAGGTTGCCAGAACAAAGTATCACAAACAGTGTGGTTTAAAATAACAAAAATTTATTCTTTCACTGCTATAGAGGCTAAAAGTCAAGAAGTTGGCAGGGTTATGTTCTCTTTTATTTGTTCAGCAGTCTCCCTACTTCTTTTTCTAATCAATTCATCTATTTTTCTTAATACGTGCTATATCTCTCAAATTGACCTAATTTGCAAATTTCCCTTACTTTTTACACCATTCTAAGAGAGAGTCAAACTGCTAATTAAGTTGGATCTAATACAAATCTCATGACACCCACCCAGACACCCTAACAAGGTGGGCTTAGGGTGTCTGGGTATATATTTATCAATTCTTTTTGTTGTTAGTCTTTGATCAATTTGCTCTCTGGCATCTCTCTATGAACATGGTTTGATTTTTAGAGAATAGGAGTGCATAAAATATCTCTATTGATTCATACATAAAAAGATAAATAGGCATCTTTTGAACATTTTAAAATTAATTCCTGCCCTGTCTCTGGTCCACACAAATTATATTAGGTTTATTGCATTTACTGGATAATTTGGATTTTAATATCAATATTTTAGAACTATGGGGTTAGATGGGACCTTAAGGTTATGTCTATATGTGACATCCAGACACAATAATTTCAAATTGGTCCTTGTTAGGGAATGACACTTATACTAATCCTTTATTCCCCATTTTTTTTTTCTTAAAGGGGAAAAAATGACTTATGTATGCCTTGAAGGGAACAACATCAGGAAGACCTCCATCCCACTCTCCACCCCCATCTCTGACTTATTTCAACTGGTTAAATCAGTAGCTGGTGAGAGTGGTGAAGGGTTTGATTAATTAGCACTCTAAACCCTAACATACGGTGTCAAGGGATAGAAAATTTGGATAAATAGAAACCGACACTAAACAGGGTACAAGATATCAGCCTTCTAACCTAAAGTGCAGGTTTCCTAATAAAGGAGCGTTGGAGAACACTAGTCCCTTCCTCACTGAACTGAATGACTCCAAAGCAGGGCAGCTATAGAAGTGCAGCTTCCCCACTGCTGTCTGTGTCTAGTGCAAGGTAGACAGGGGGTATGGATGGCCATGAATGGTAAACAAGAATAGTGAAAATGAACTCAATTGATCTGAATACAAATAGGTGCAAGACAGAAAGAGCAAGATCCAAAAAGCCAGGATATACTTTATCTCTGTTCTAATTTTATCAACAAGAAATATCATTCTTCCTTGGTAAAGAGGAGGAAATCAATGAGGGTAGAGAGACTGAGAGGTATCTTCCAATACCTTTTCCTTCTCAGGGATGAAACAGGAACTTCTTACCTCCACCTGCTTCTTTGAAATAAAGTAGGTTAATCAGGAGGCCCTTTCCTTTCCTCAACAGCTGAACAGACTATTGGACAGGTACTGACCAAGTGTTTGGTCAATGGTATCTACCCCGTTCCAGTGCCTAAAAGTTCAAGCAGCAGTTAACACCAGTAAACTAAGGAATTTTTCATGGTGCTTGCCTCTCTCTCTCTCTTTCTCTCATCCTTCAAAACCTTTCTGTGCTCCAGTAATTTTATCGGATATCAAGATACTATTTCTCTTGATCTCGCTGTACTTTCTATCTCACTTTATTTTTAGTTTCTCTCCTTGACACTCTCTCAGCTTCACACCTTTTATCTAGAGGACGCATCTCAATTAATCCTCACCCTAGTCCTGTGGGACTTCTTCAGCTCAAATCCATGGTCTGAGATCCAGTTTATTCAAGAAAGGAGAATGAGAAAATGTGTTTCATCTAGATGCAGATCCAAATTAACCTAATGTTTATTTAGATCTATCTATCTATCTGTATATCACAGACACTACATTATCCCGACCTTACTTTGTTCAACAACCCTGTGAAAGGAAACTTTTACCTCAACAGCAGATAATAAGTAATAATTATTGAATGTTTCTCATATATCAATCATATTCTAATTGTTTTACTTCTTATCACATTAATCCTTACAATAAATCTATGAGTTCAGTGCTATTCTAATCATTATTTTAGTGATGGGGAAACTGAGGCACAAAAGGTTGAGAACTCTTTCAATATTATAAGCTAGAAAGTGACAGAACTGGGATTTGAATCCAGGAAAGTTTATCAAGATGGGGAGGTTAAGGTTACGACAATGGTATTACTTGACCAACTTCACAATTAACAAAGCCTGGTACCAGAATTCAAGCCCAAGACTGTTTTTCATCAAGATCTCTTTTCTAACATACCTTAGTGTATGATAAATCAGGAATAAGGAAAGAAAATTGGATCATATGCTTTCACTTAGCAATATAAATACCTGATTAATAGATAAAAAATAGCCTTGACTGAATATAAAGAATTCGAGACTGTATTCATCATTCACTCATTTATTCGATAGAGAGCCCAGTCTATTGTTAAATCACAATGGTCTCATCAGTGGCTCCTGCAAACACCCAGCAATTTTAAGCTTTCAGTACACCAAGGCACTTGGTATTCACATCTTAAAAGTTTTCTACTAAATTTTAAAGTCTTGATTTAGATGGTGGAGGCAAAACACTGGGAGATTTTCAACATATAAAGTTACTAGAAGGAAAAATCAGAAGGTCTACTACTCAGTTCAATTCACTGGCTGACATAGACACCACAGAGGCCCACTGCTTGCCTGATAAAGGCTGTGAACTGTGAAATTAACCCCTTGATTTCCTGGGGTATTAAAAGGAGATTTCCCTCCAGCCCCTCAACAAACATATATGCTCAGGTTTTCTTGCTGCAGCTAGGAAAAAATCATCCTACCACTAGTAAGGGAATAGCAGTCAGAGAGTTCTTTAATCTTATAGCTCATGGTGCTTTGTTCCTCCCAAATACTCACCCACTCACTGTTTCCAGAGTAGAGCCAGAGAGGAAAAAATGGAGCAGATTTATTGTGTGGGAAACATGGAAGACTGAAAAACAACGCCAAATTGCCAGTGATGGAGAATTAAAGATGTGGTACAGACATTATATTTTACACAGGGCTCAGAAAATCATATGAACAAGATGAGTTGGGGAAATGAAACTTATAGATGGAACTTGAGGCAAGCCTCAAAAGTTGAGTAAGATATGAAAGAGCAAAGACTGAGACAAGGGTGTCTTAGGTGGCTGGAAAATCTAGAGGACATGAATTGTCAACTCATTTTCAACCAAGGAATGACAAATGACCACTACCTGGAAGACTCAACATGAAAGTAAAACCATAGTTACCTCCCTCTCACTTTAGTCTGAAACTAGTCCATGATGACCATTAACATGATGCTCCATTGGCTTTCATAAAATTCCGTTACTTCCTCTAATAATAATTTCTTCCTAGCCTCTACACATTCTTATTAAAAAGTCTACTTGTTCCCCCTTCTCAGAAGTCAGTTCTCATTACATCTGCATAGCAGTGGTAGGATATATGATATCATATCTCTGGCATCAGCTGATTGGAAAAATGTTGGTGCCAAGTTAGGCCAACCTTCCTCTTTCTCATGGACACTTTAGGACTTTTTAACTGGGATTCCATGTAATGCTGGGTTAGGTATTACTATAGATCCACCAAAGGAGAGAAAGTAACTCTCCAGAAACAAGGAGAAAAATGAAGCAGGCATGCAAAGAGAAAGAAAGATGAGAAACCATGCAACCTCAGAAACACAGAGAAGGTAGCCCTTCTCATATCTGATTCCAGGAATATAGGAGGCCCTTTATTCTCTTGGAATCTGTGATATATCCCATGTATGCATCACCTTTTGTTCCCCCAGTTTAGTGATTATTCCACCACACCAAAGCCTGTAACTGACACTTATCACCTTCTCAGTATCTTTTAACCCTCTCAATTTCCTCTCATTTCTCCCTTAGCCCTGCTTAAATTGTAAGGTCAATCATTTAAAAATGAATTCCTTGTTTATTTTCTCCTCTCCTTACCTCTAACTTTGAAATACTCCTTTTGTTGAAACTTCCACCTTAGTTAAATCCAATTTTCCAGCTATTCGATGTCTGATACCATGCAGCTAAAAGTAGCTAAAAAAACCTCACAGTCACATTATCTGAATCTATTTTAATATAGTGACCTCTGATTTCAAGTGAGCCTTTAATACTGCCCAAAAATCTTACTACCTTTCCCTGGAGTATTTACTTTCACAACTTTAATATGATGATTTCATACTTTCTATCTCCTCAAACCTCCAGTCCTTATTCTCCTAGCCTCCATCCTCTCTCTCAGATATCATTTCTTCTACAACCTGAAAAAACAAGAACAATTACAAAAGCACTTCCAGAAACTCCCACCTCCATATCTCACCCCGTGCACGTGTTCTTTCTTCCTATCAACATAGATGATGTGTCTGTAATCCTCTGCATAAAGAGTAGATTTCTTTTGTGTAATATATCCCATATACTCCCCTACTCAGTATCTCAACTTTAATGTCATGAAAAGCAGTTTCCTTTTACATTTCTCTTTGTCTGATAGTCCATATCCACTATATCAGAAATATCTGTCAGTTTACAAATCAAAATGTAAACAGAACGCCAGAGCTCACCATTTCCCCTTCTCTGAACTGCCATCATCTCTTGCCTGGAATACTGCAATAGCTTTCTAACTTGTCTCTTTGCTTGTACCTTTACCCTCTGAAGTTTATTCTCAGCCAACCTCAAGAATGATCATTTTAAAATTTAAGTCAGATTATGATAATATTTGCCTTAAGTTCCTGCATTAGTTCTCCACTATGCAAGTAGTAAAATTTATTGTCTTTCTATTGACTATAAGGTCTTATGTGACACTTTTTTGGCCTCATTTTTTACCATTCTCCTCCTCGACTTCCTAGATACCAACCACTCTAGTCCTCTTGTATTTCTGAAACATATCAGGCATTCATCTGTCTCAAGCTCCTAGAATTTGCTTTAATCTCTGCCTGGGAATTGCCTTCTCCTAGATATACACCTGGATCACCCCTTCACCTCCTACAGGTGTTTGGTCAAACGTCTTTTCTCAGAGACAACTTCCAGCCAGTGCTTCCTGTCAAAATACTTCCTGAATTTGCAGTAGGTTGACCAACCATCCTCATTTGCTTCAGACTATCCTGAGTTCAGCATTCAAAGTCTTACATCTCAGTAACTCCCTCAGTTCCGGGCAAACCAGGATAGTTGACCACCTTAATAGCAATCACTCTCATTCATCCATCACCTATACTTCCCTTGTTCTATTTTCCTCCATAGTACATTTTACCACCTATGTACCAAATAATTTATTTGTTATGTTTATATGCCTCCTCCTCTCATTTTTTTTTCCACTGTAAACTCCAGAAGGGTAAGGATTTTAGTATGTTTTGTTTCCTTTTGTATTTCTTACTACTTAGAATAGTGCTTACAGGAGGCAATCCTTAAATAATTGTTGAACGAATAAACCAATAATTTAATAAAAGAACAAATAGTTCTCACAATTCCCTGTGTTTGGTTAAGTTAGGTTAATTGGGTTTCTCTTCCTTGCAACCCAATGAACTGTAAGACTCTACCAACTTCCTCTTTGGGGACAGACTAAATTGGTTCTTACATCTGTGCTATTGATTCCAAATTCCTCTGACCAGATTTCTGAATCAGCTTCGATTCAGTTCTCTATAGGGAGAGTTACCATCACACAACAAAGATCACATGGCAAGGGGTACATGAGCTTTACTGAAACACATGGAAAAAAAGGTGAGCAGGGTGGTGGGGTTCTGGTCCAAGGTGGTGACATAGGAGACTGTTGAAATTACCTCCGCCTATGGATACACTGAATCTACAGCTCTACATGGGAACTTACAACTCCTAGCTTCACCCTGAGGAGTGAAGGGTTTGGACCCAATATCTAGCACCCCAACTTTTAAGTCTTCCACCAGAGTTATGGGCCTCCAAAATACCCAGCTCTGAAAGCAAGAGGGACTTGCTTCCAAAAGACCCACCAGACTACAGCAAACAAGCAGTTCTGAATGGGATCCCAAGGTTTGGCCATGACTATGCCCTGTGGACAGAGAATGTTGCTTGCCATTTCAGTAAACAAAGGATGTATTCACCAGAAATCTGTCAGCTACTGCAGCCACCCCCAGACAGTGTACCCTGAGGGGAATTCATGATGGAGAAAAACAGGATAATTTTCCTAGATATTTAAGATGTATGCCAAAGGAATAATTTCAATAATCCCAGACTCCTGCATCTTCTTATGCATAGAAAAGCACTAAAATCATTAACTTAATTGTCTGTTTTTTGTGATTAGCAGTATCTTTTGATGTTCAGCTACATGGGGTATTTTTGTTTGTTCATTTGTTTTGTTTTGTTTTTGCAAAACTCCTGTATATACTGGCTCTTTCCTTACCTCTTTTGAACAGTTCCTCAGAGCTATCAGAGAGGCTGTATCCCAGCCTGTAGTCCTCAGTAAGACCACCGAATAAATCATAATTCTCAACTTTTAGGTTGTGCAGATTTTTTTCTGTCGACATCCCCAAGGCTCTAAGCAGAGGCAGCAGACAGAAATGCCCAGCTCCCAGGCCCCAGGGTGCATATATCTGATACCCAGGGTGCATATATCTGATACCCTGGCTGTTGCAGCTGCCACCCAGGGGACACACCCTTGATCACCTGCTGCTGGTGGCTAGTGGGGCTTCAGTTCTAAGTCCCACACGATTATAGCAAACAAATGAATACTTCTTAACTAGCTCTCCTTCCAGTTCTCAGTGCAGAGGGAGCAGAAAAAAATGCCTATCTCCCAGTCTTTCCCTTAAAAAGGCCTATTTGCATACTTTAACAGGGGCTGTCTGAGGGTTGGCTTCTAATTAAACACACATCTCGGGACAGACTTCAGTCTATCCTGGACACCAGGGAGGCTGGCAGTCACCATCTCCAAATTTCCCTCTTGCCCATTCTAGGTCACCAGTGTCTACCTGGAACAAGTTTATACACACATCTGGTGCCCCTGTTTTTTCAGCTGCTGGCCAGAAGATGCACCACTTGATCACCTGACTCTGTTGGCCAGGGAGCTTACATTCATGGGTCCCACAGGATTGTAGCAAAAAATGAAACAGTTATGTGACTATTCCCCCAGGGCTCAGCACAGAGGGAGAAGATGGAAACACCCAGATCCTAGTATTTCCCTGAAAGAGGTCTGCTTTAAAAGCCCCTCTCTGAAGAACCAGCTTCCAATCAACCAGCATCTAGGTGCTGACTGAGATCTTCCTTTTGGGACCCTGAGAGGTCTTGGCTCACCCTCAACTACTAGGAACCACTAAGAACAAAAAAGTTTGTCATGGAATCACAAAGGTTTATCAGACAACCAAGAGATAAGGCCAGGCTGGATGACCTTAATGAAATGGAGGTGAGTGATTTACCTGATTAAGAGTTCAAAATAATGGTCATAAAGATGCTTATTGCAGTTAGGAGAACAATGTAGGAACAAAGTGAGAATTTCAACAAAAAGTGATCCAGCAATTTCACTTCTGGGTATACACCTGAAGGAAATGAAGTTACTATCTTGAATAGATATCTGCACTCTTATGTTCATTCCAGCATTGTTTACAATGACCAAGACATGAAAACCATGTAAGTATCCACTGATGGATCAATTGTTAAAAAAGTCTCTCTCTCCATATATATATTTCTGCTATTAAAAAAAAAAAAAGAAATCCTGACAAATGCAACAACATGGATGGGCTTTGAGTGTGTTATGCTAAGTGAAATAAATCAGACAGTGAAAGACAAATACTATAAAATCTTACTTATACATGGAATCTTTAAAAAAAAAAAAACTCATAGATACAGAGAACAGATTGGTGATTGCCAAAAGTGGGGGCGGGGAGTAGGCAAAATGGTTGAAAGTGATCAAAGGCTACAAACTTCCAGCTATGAGTTAAATAAGTCCTGGAGCTATAATGTAGAGCATGGTGACTATAGTTGACAATGCTCTAGATTACATTTGAAAGTTGCTGACAGGGTAGATCTTAAAAGTTCTCATCATAAGAAAAAAAAGTTGTAAGTATGTGTGGTGATGAATAAACTTATTGTGGTTGTCATTTTACAACATGTACATAATCGACGTATCTGGGAGATACTGTGGGTTCCATTCCAGGCCACCATAATGAAGCAAATATGTAATAAAGCAAATTACACAAGTCTTTTGGTTTCTCACTGCATATAAACGTTATGTTTACACTATACTATAGTCTATTAGGTGCACAATAGCATTAGGTCTAAATAAACAATGTGCATACTTTAATTTAAAAAATACTTTAATGCTAAGAAATACTAACTGTCATCCGAGCCTTCAACAAGTCGTAGTAGTAATGTCCATGTCAATGATCACTGATCACTGATCACCCTAAGAAATATAATAATATTGAAAAAGTTTGAAATGTTGTGAGGATTACCAACATGTGACACAGAGACACTAAGTGAGCAAATGCTGTTGGAAAAATGATGCCAATAGACTTGCTCGATGCAGGGTTGCCACAAATCTTCAATTTGTAAAAAACATAACATCTGAAAATCGAAATAGGGAAAAGCATAATAAAATGAGGTATGCCTATATATCAAATCATTATGTTGTATACCTAAAACTAATATAATGTTATATGTCAATTATATTTCAATAAAATTGGAGGATAAAAAGTGGGGACTGAATTGTGTCCTCTCCAAATTCCTATACTGAAACCTTAACTGCCAGCATCTCAAAACGCAACCATATTTAGAAATAGTGCCTATAACGAAGTAATTAATGTAAAATGAGGTCTCATGGGTGGGCCCTAATCCAATGTGACTGGTGTCTTTTAAGAGGAGATTAGGACACAGACACTCACAGAGGGAAGACCATGTTTAGACATTAGAAGAAAACGGATCTAAAAGCAGAGAGAGGACTTAGTAGAACCCAACCTGGTCAACACATTGATCTTGAACTTCTAGCCTCCAGAAATGTGAGAAAAAAAATTTCTGTTGTTCAAGCTGCCCACTCCCTGGTACTTTGTTATGGCAACCCTAGCAAGCTAATACAGGGACTTAATTAGGAACAGTGGCCTGGAAGAGATTTAGATATACAGGTTCTAATAATAGAAAAACCAAAGGCTAAATCCTAAATCTTATTAGTGACATTTCCCACTTTGATACACAGAAGCCCCCCAAAACGGTCTGTCTGAATATAAATGTTCAAAGCATAGTTTGCCTAGTAGGACAAGAGATTTGACATCTGAAGAATTGGTTCAAGTCCTGTTTCCGTTTTCTCACTTCATGATTTTTAAGAGCCAATAATCTATTCTGAGCATCATTTCTTTTTCACCGATTACATGTTAATAGTGAGATAACAGTACCAATTTCCAGGATTGTTGAGAATATCAGATATGATGCTCAAAAGTAAAGGACTTAATATTAGCATTGTAATTAATAATGACTACAATAATAATATTATATAAGTTTGTGTTCATTAATATTATTCATGAATTTATGAATGTTATTTTTATTATTAATTTCAGTATCATTTAAAATAAATTTCTATGGCAATGTTTGATTAATAACAGCACTGATGTTTTAATGAACAGTTTGTTTTGTTTGGATGCATCTAAATTAGTTGTATTCAGGTATTATCTCCAGCTCCTTACGCATTAATAATAGGAGAATGATTTAAATGTTTTATTTATACACCTAGTAAATTAACTGACCTGTAAGTCTGCAGCAATCTGAATTTTGAGAATACAAACTCAACATCAGAGAGTTCTAATAGGCCTATCTAGCCAGTTCCGTTATAACTCGATGAAGGTCAATCAATTTGATGACTGTAGGTTTAAACTTCTTTAATGGACTTAAACATACATTCTACGTTCCCCCCAAGTTTTTATATGGCTGTCGAGGTGCTATGGTACTTACTCTACAGATATAAAAACAGAAGACTCAAGAACAGAAAGGTTTAGTCATTTGTGTACCATAGTCCCACTGCTAGAATCGAAATCCCAGTTTTGTTCCCTTGCCAATAAAATAATTCTAAAAACTGTCTGCTTTCTTTTAAACTGTCTCTATATTTTTCTACTGACATTTTATTGCATCATTTCCTTTTCTGTTTATCTCATCTTTCTTATATTACCCTAATAGATTCTAATATCTGCTCCTATTTCTAAACTCATACTAAGAGGATAAGAAGGAAAGGACTTTAATAAAACACAAGGAAACAGAAGTGCAGAGTGTGCAGGGAAGATAAATTCATAACCTAGAATGTGCCAGGTACTAAGTTATGCTCTTTACATGCACTTTGACATCTGTACTTCCAAAGAACCACTGGATACATGTCTCTTTCCTCTACTTGCCCCACTCCCCACTCCCAGAAAGTAAGTTTCACAGAAGTTAAAAAGTAGTAAGAGTTAGAACAGGGATTTCAATCAGGTCAAGGTGATTCCCGAGTCCATATTCTCTCTACACATGAAGCTGTCCCTCAAGTAAAATGTTACTGTGTTGCATCTACCCTAGTTTCTTGCATGTTCCTTTTGGTAGCATGGACCCCATAGGAACACCTTACTAAGATTTTAAGTCTTTCCAACTCACTGTTCTCTCAGAAGAGATTAGTTTTTCTGGGCTCCTTGGTGCTCCCTTCTTTCTAATCTCCCCTGCTGAGGTCTCTGAAGTTAGTCTCACACATCTGTGTTTCCACTAGTAAACTTCTTATCTCTTTTGATCTGTAGCATCAGATCCTCAGGGCAAGCTTTGAGGATCCAATCAACTATTCCCCACACACTATAAAATAATCATTTATACCAGTTTCTTTCTTCTCTTCTTATCTTTAACCAACTCATTACTTTTAATTAAATAAACAAAAAACAAAAAACAAAAAACTCAGCATCTTGAGTTACCTAATCATCTCAGTTATCTCTACATTCCAGTAGTTAATCCTTGAAGTAAAACCATCAATATTCACTTGAGCCCACATAAATCACTAGTTTGCAAACTATGAGGAAATATGAGGCTCTATTTTTAACTTTTTTTTCCTTTTTGGCCATGGGTTTCCATCATTGCCAAGCTATTTTAAGTTGCTTCATATAATACCTTTACCCTAAATACAACCTATTATCTTCTTCTTCACTCATCATACCCAACAGAGGTTTGTTGTTTCTTTTTCTTTTTTAAACTGCAAAAGAGGGAAAAATACAACTGTCTAAACAACAATGACGTTTTGATTCTAGAGAGAAATTCACTTAGTGCATTCCAGTTTCAAAGGTATGTTAAGCAGCCCCTTGGCCTAAAGGAACTCAATGTCTGGTGTGGAAGACTAGTCACTACAGCAGAATATGGGGAGAAAAGAAAATAAGTATCACCGGCAATTTGCCATAGGAGCACATCGAGGAAATGAATAACTCAGCTCGATCATTTCTAAGAGACTTCATAGAAATGATGCTTTAGTATCATCATGAAAGATAAATAAGAAGCAGACAGGGAGTCAGAAAGTAAGTCATAAAAAGCTGACAAATTCATCTGGCCTATGACACAAGAGCTCTGTTGGGTGAGGAAAAGGACTAGGTTTGGGTTCAGTAAACCTGAGATAGAATCTCAGCTCCATTAATTGCTGTGCGACCTGTGAGAACTTTGACAAATTACTTACTCTCTAAGGCATGATTTCCTCATTTTAAAAAGAGTAATAATCATTTCTACTTCATTGAGTTAATTTGAGGATTAATCAGGAAATATCTACTAAATTCTCAATGTATAGTGATATTCATTCAAAGTCAGAGTCTTTTCCTGGCAACAAATGCAGTGAACAACTTCTCTGAAATAAAAGGAAAGACACCAGAAGTAAGAAATCATTCACTCTGAGTCTTCAATGGACTCGTACTGCAGCGTGATGGGCAGAGCAAGAATTTGGTAGTGACTATAAGACTGGAAATCTGGGCTCTCATTTGTTTGCTGAGTGACTCTGGGCAAGTTATTCATCCTCTCTAAATCCTCAGTTTCTCATCCATAAAGAGGCAACTCCAATACAATTGTCATCAGTATTATTATTATTATGAGAGAATGCATGTATGTAAAAGTCAAATGCAAAGAAATCCTTTCTATCTGCAAATATTCTCTGGCTATCTTTTCACCACTTCACTTCATTTTCCCTATTGTGTGGTTGCAGGAATCAAACCTTCTTTAGTTCTTCGCCCAGCCTTGCTTAATACATTTAGATACACTCCAAGTAAAGGCTTGTTTGGCCCACCACCTTCAAGCTTCACCCGCTTACTATTTATCCACCTGTCCATTTGAACAATCGATTTAGCACATATGCTACAATTAGACTGAGATATAATCAGCAGGGCAAGGACTCTGTACACATTTGTTGGGTTCTATAAATCAATATGCTAGTTCAACATCCCAGATAAAAAGACTATACATGGTTTTTTCAGGACAAAATAAAAATATGGTCAGATGTGGTTTTTATTTGAATTTGCTCCCAGACTTCATCAATTGTTGCTTGGTCAAATTTGCTCAAAGCCTGCCTGACTGTAAAAATAATACTCCACTAATTAATTATTTAAACAAGTGCGAGTCTTCCCTTAAGCCAAATTTTCCAATTATAGTATGGGAATAATGATACCATGAGGTCTTCAAGGCAGGAGCTATGTCATATATTTATGCTACCAAAACTAGCAGATAGATGAACATAGGTGTCACATAAAGAGGTAAAATAACATCTGTTGAATTAATGATATACATCTTGAGATTGCCCTGAGGAATGACTCATAAAAATAATATTATCTAATATTAATTAAAAGTATACAAAATGCTAGATATTATGTTAAGTACTTTACATATATTATCTCCAATCATTAATTTTTTGAGGTAGGTACTATTATTTTCATCATTTTATAGATGAAAAAAAAGTTTTATAGTCTGGTGGCTTGTCCAAGATCACATGGCAAGTGCCAGAGTCAAGACCCAAACCAAATATCTGACAGGAAAGAAACAAATTTTCATCACAATGCTAGATGGGAAATGAAATAATAGAATCAAATTATTAATGCCCAAATTTAGAGCTCCATCCCATTAAGAGCTCCTCCCTTGAATTTCAGATTCACATAATTAGCCATACATCACTTCCACTTGCATATCTAAAAAGCATCTCAAAGTGGTATGTCTCAAAATCAACATTTGCTATTCCACACATCCATACCAACTCTCCCTTCGGTGTATGGCATTCCACTCCCACCATGTTCAGGCACAAAATGTGTATTTGTTATTTTCCTCTCTCAGTCCATAACCAAGTTATAAGTATCCCCAAATGGCTGCATCTTCAAAATTTTTCCTAATTTGACTACTTCTCATCACCTCCACCACTGCTACTCTACTCCAAGCTATTTTTCACATGACCTACTGCGATAGTCTTCTAACTGCCCTTGACCCCTTCTGCCCTTGACCCCTACGTGGCTTACAATATATTATCCTATCAAATTAGTAACTAACACCACCACTAAATCCATACTAATGGAATAACATGAAGCAGTAAAAGCGAGTAAAAATAATTTCATATACATTGAAATGAAATAATCTCTAAGATATATTGTTAAGTGAGAAAGGCAAATTACAGAATATAATATAGTGTTAAAAAAAGATGCCATGAATATGTATATGTGCTTCCTTATATCGGCAAAAGTAAACCCTGAGAGTATAAACAAGCAAAGAAAATGTTATCCAAAGGAATAGGAGGGATCAGCAATGGAAAAAATTCCTCTCAGTATACCTTGCTATATAGTTTTGATTTCAGACAAATCTAAAGGTAGCATGGTTTCAAAAATAAAATTAAACTGAGACATAAAAAAGTAATCTCTAAAAGTGAGAGCAAATAAATGAATGAACCTAACCGTATATCAAGTTGGTGACATAACTACCTAAAAAATACTTTTTCTAGTGACTTCAAAACACAATATTTTGACTACGTAGGAAAAATTGAATATATCCAAAGGACAAATAGAGCTGGGAAGAAATCTTAAGCTTCACTCAGTAGTCTTATTTTGAGTAG
This sequence comes from Balaenoptera acutorostrata, assembly GCF_949987535.1. Lineage (NCBI taxonomy): Eukaryota > Metazoa > Chordata > Mammalia > Artiodactyla > Balaenopteridae > Balaenoptera > Balaenoptera acutorostrata. The sequence continues at coordinate 69,831,552 of NC_080072.1, forward strand.
TAATGTTAACATTTCTATTTTGAAACTATTTCATACATTATAGAATAAAAAAAAAAAGATCATTATTTAATGTCATTTGGAACCAGTATTTCCCTGTTAAGAGAAAAGAGTTATAAGTATAGAATAAATAAATTTTAACTATTTTACATTTCATTTAGATATACAAGTATGAATTCTGATATTTTCCCTAAAATACTTATTTCCTTCTTCTAGCCATTGAAAATACCAAGAAGCAATAATGAAACCAGAGCAAAGAATACATCTACTGTTCTGATAGTGGTCTTCATCATTCCTCACTAAAAGAAAGTCAGTTTTTTGGTAGGATTGGCTAATTCCAGGATGAGACAGGAAAAATAGATGAGAAAGCACATCTTACTGTGTCACAAAACAAACTTTCAAAAAAGAATGAGGTTGTGTCAAAAGGACAAGAGTACAGATCCTAACTAAAGCGTTTCTTATTGGACAAAACAGAGAATTTGAGCATCAAAAACAATAATTATTATAATAGATTGAAGCATACTGAGTATATAAAATGAATTCATATTGATATTCCAAAGAGAGAAAGATACAGATAGAGAGGTAATAGACATTGCTGGTAAGTAGGAAACAAAGTCCTTTCTCTGAAAATGGCCATTCAAATAAAAGACTTCAACATATATATCACCTTTCCTGTGCAAACTGTATTTAGAGGGAACAATAGCACTTCGTATTTAGAGAAAATTCTTTTATACATGATAAATATGGAAAGACTGACAGAATTAGAAAATTGTCATTTAGTAAACCCTAATGAAATAATTGATTCAGGCAAAAATCATCAATCGTTGATAAGATAAAATGTTGATGGAAGATTTTACAACGGAAAGGTTAAGGCAGTCATGAACTCAAAACACAGATTAATCGTAGCCTAACTAATAGTGGAGCAGTCTGACACTTTGTGCTTCGTGCTGTGGCACAATCTGAAGTACACAGCCTCATTCTTTGGGAAAAAAAAATCCGATCAAGAATTCTCAGCTAACCTCCAGTTTATAAAAATTTTTTTAAAATTATTTTTAAAAATTTAAAAAGATAGAGAGAAAGGAGAAACATGTGACACCACAACAAAGCAAACAGAAAAATTCTTCCTATGAAACAATCTACAGTAAAAGTGACCACATGTATTCAAAAAATCAATGGGTATGGTGAAAATATGGTGGTGGTGGGAAAGAGAAGCACTGCTTCCAATTAAAGGAGATTTAAGGGCTTCCCTGGTGGCGCAGTGGTTGGGAGTCTGCCTGCTAATGCAGGGGACGCGGGTTCGGGCCCTGGTCTGGGAAGATCCCACATGCCGCGGAGCGGCTGGGCCCGTGAGCCACAACTGCTGAGCCTGCGCGTCTGGAGCCTGTGCCCCGCAGCGGGAGGGGCCGCGATGGTGAGAGGCCCGCGCACCGCGATGAAGAGCGGTCCCCGCACCGCGATGAAGAGTGGCCCCCGCTTGCCGCAACTAGAGAAAGCCCTCGCACGAACCGAAGACCCAACACAGCCAAAAATAAATAAATAAATAAATAAAGTAGCTATAAAAAAAAAAATAAAGGAGATTTAAGAGAAATAGTAATCAAATACAATGTGTATAATCAGTTTGAGGTCTTAGTCCAATATGGTAGCTGTAGGTGGCCATGTTTAAAGAAGAAATTTAAGTAAGGACTGAATAGTACATTTACAAGGAAACACTAATTTTGCTGAGTGGAATAATAACTTTTAGAGATACACATTCAGGAAGTAGAAGTGATATAATATGAGATCTGGGATTGGCATTTATCTCAGCAAAAAATAAATGCTTAAATAAAATAGCACCAAAAATAAGCTGGATAGGTAAAATTGTGAGCATGGCAGTTTCTTAATAATTATTGACTGTAAGTGATGGCTATATGTATTCAATGCACTATTCTCTCCACTTTTGTGTGTGTTTGAATGTTTTCACATAAAATATATAACAAAAATAAAATAAAATATGTAATAAAGTTATAGATTATTAAATATTTGATCATATCTCCACTTGCTCAAAACACCCCAATGACTTCCTGTTAGGATAAAAAACGAATCTCAAGTTCTTACTTGGCCTTATATGACCTGGACCCTGGCTTTATTCCCAAGAACATCTCCCACTCTACTCTATCCCCTGCTCCAGGCACTCTAGTCTACTTGTTTGTCATCAAACACAGCCTAGTGTGGATCCATCTAGTGTCTTTTTCACACTTTTCTTTCTTAAATATTCTTCCCCTAGTATATGTAGTACACTAGAGAAGAAGTTGAATGACAAACATTTAAATAAGCAAGTGAAATTGGTAGCAGATTTTGTTTTAACTAATAAGGTACACAGTATTTAAAAGGAGATTCCCAGAAGAATCAGATTCACTTTGTTCCTTATTTATTTCTTTCTATCCTTCATTGTCTCTAATTCCCAAGGCTTTTGCAATCCTTATTTCTTTCTGTCCTTCGTTGTCGCTCAGCTCCAAGAGGTGATGCCTCTTCTTCTCTTTAAAAGCACTGAATCACTAATCAAATTTTTTTCTAAAAAAAATCACAAACATAGTTAGGAAGAAAAAAGGTATATTTGCCAGTGACATAAAAATAACTCTCATCCAATTGAACTAGGTTAACATCTTGAAAAATGGACATTGTCTATTCTTGAGTTTTTGGCATTCTAATAAAAAAGTGTGATACACTTTTAAACATCTTTTTTTTAACATCTTTATTGGAGTATAATTGCTTTACAATGTTGTGTTAGTTTCTGCTGTATAACAAAGTGAGTCAGCTATACATATACATACATCCCCATATCCCCTCCCTCTTGCGTCTCCCTCCCCGCCTCCCTATCCCACACCTCTAGGTGGCCACAAAGGACAGAGCTGATCTCCCTGCGCAATGCAGCTGCTTCTCACTAGCTATCTATTTTATATTTGGTAGTGTATATATGTCATTGCTACGCTCTCACTTCGTCCCAACTTAAACTTCCCCTTCCCTGTGTCCTCAAATCCATCCTCTATGTCTGCATCCTTGTTCCTGTCCTGCCCCTAGGTTCTCCAGAACCGTTTTTTTTGTTTTTTTGATTCAATATATATGTGTTAACATATGGTATTTGTTTTTCTCTTCCTGACTTAACTTCACCCTGTATGACAGACACTAGGTTCATCCACCTCATTACAAATAATTCAATTTCATTTCTTTTTATAGCTGAGCAATATACTATTGTATATATATGCCAAATCTTCTTTATCCATTCATCTGTCGATGGACACTTAGGTTGCTTCCATGTCCTGGCTATTGTAAATAGAGCTGTGATGAAAATTGTGGTACATGATACTTTTGAATTATGGTTTTCTCAGGGTATATGCCCAGTAGTGGGATTGCTGGGTCATATGGCAGTTTTATTTTTAGTTTTTTAAGGAACCTCCATACTGTTCTCCATAGTGGCTGTATCAATTTATATTCCCACCAGCAGTGCAAGAGGGTTCCCTTTTCTCCACACCCTCTCCAGCATTTATTGTTGTAGATTTTTTGATGATGGCCATTCTGACCAGTGTGATACCTCACTGTAATTTTGATTTGCATTTCTCTAATGATTAGTGATGTTGAACATCCTTTCATGTGTTAGTTGGCAATCTGTATATCTTCTTTGGAGAAATGTCTATTTAGGTCTTCTGCCCATTTTTAAATTGGGTGGCTTGTTTTTTTTAATATTGGGCTGCATGAGCTGCTTGTAATTTTGGAGATTAATCCTTTGTCAGTTGCTTCATTTGCAAATATTTTCTCCCATTCTGAGGGCTGTCTTTTCATCTTGTTTATGGTTTCCTTTGCTGTGCAAAAGCTTTTAGTTTCATTAGGTCCCATTTGTTTATTATTGTTTTTATTTCCATTTCTCTAGGAGGTGGGTCAAAAAGGATCTTGCTGTGATTTATGTCATAGAGTGTTCTGCCTATGTTTTCCTCTAAGAGTTTTATAATGTCTGGTTTTACATTGAGATCTTTAATCCATTTTTAATTTATTTTTGTGTATGTTGTCAGGGAGTGTTATAATTTTATTCTTTTACATGTAGCTGTCCAGTTTTCCCAGCACCACTTATTGAAGAAGCTGCCTTTTCTCCATTGTATATTCTTGCCTCCTTTATCAAAAATAAGGTGACCATATGTGCCTGGGTTTATCTCTACTTTCTAACATGTTCCATTGATCTATATTTCTGTTAAGGTGACAGTACCATACAGTCTTCATTACTGTAGCTTTGTAGGATAGTCTGAAGTTGGGGAGCCTGATTCCCCCAGCTCAGTTTTTCTTTCTCAAGATTGCTTTGGCTATTCAGGGTCTTTTGTGTTTCCATACAAATTGTGAAATTTTTTGTTCTAGTTCTGTGAAAAATGCCATTGGTAGTTTGATAGGTATTACATTGAATCTGTAGATTGCTGTGGGTACTATAGTCGTTTTAACAATGTTGATTCTTCCAATCCAAGAACATGGTATATCTCTCCATCTGTTTGTATCATCTTTAATTTCTTTCATCAGTGCCTTATAGTTTTCTGCATATAGGTCTTTTGTCTCCCTAGGTAGGTTTATTCCTAGATATTTTATTCTTTTTGTTGCAATAGTAAATGGGAGTGTTTCCTTAATTTTACTTTCAGATTTTTCATCATCAGTGTATAGGAATGCAAGAGATTTCTGTGCATTAATTTTATATCCTGCTACTTTGCCAGATTCATTGATTAGCTCCCATAGTTTTCTGGTAGCATCTTTAGGATTTTCTATGTATAGTATCATGTCATCTGCAAACAGTGACAGATTTACTTCCTCTTTTCCGATTTGGATTCCTTTTATTTCTTTTTCTTCACTGATTGCTTTGGCTAAAACTTCCAAAATTATGTTGAATAATAGTGGTGAGAGTGGGCATGCTTCTCTTTCTCCTGATTTTAGAGGAAATGGTTTCTGTTTTTCACCATTGAGAATAATGTTGGCTGTAGGTTGTCATATATATCCTTTATTATGCTGAGGTAAGTTCCCTCTATGCCTACCTTCTGGACTGTTTTTATCATAAATCGGTGTTGAATTTTGTCAAAAGCGTTTTTTTGCATCTATTGATATGATCATATGTTTTTTATTTTTCAGGTTGTTAATGTGGTGTATCACATTGATTGATTTGCATATATTGAAGAATACTTGCATTCCTGGGATAAACCTCACTTGATCATGTTGTATGATCCTTTTAATGTGCTGTTGGATTCTATTTGCTACTATTTTGTTGAGGATTGTTGCATCTATGTTCATCTGTGATATTGTTCTGTAGTTATCTTTTTTTGTTTCATTTTTGTCTGGTTTTGGTGTCAGGGTGCCAGTAGAATGAGTTTAGGAGTGTTTCTCCCTCAGCTATATCTTGGAACAGCTTGAGAAGGATAGGTGTTAGCTCTTCTCTAAATGTTTGTTAGAATTCGCCTATGAAACCATCTGGTCCTGGGCTTTTGTTTGATGGAAGATTTTTAATCACAGTTTCAATGTCAGTGCTTATGATTGGTCTGTTTATATTTTCTATTTCTTCCTGGCTCAGTCTCAGAAGGTTGTGCTTTTCTAAGAATTTGTCCATTTCTTCCAGGTTGTCCATTTTATTGACATATAGTTGCTTGTAGTAATCTCACATGATCCTTTGTATTTCTGCAGTGTCAGTTGTTACTTCTCCTTTTTCATTTCAAATTCTGTTGATTTGAGTCTTCTCCCTTTTTTTCTTGATGAGACTGGCTAATGGTTTATCAATTTTGTTTATCTTCTCAAAGAACCAGCTTTTAGTTTTATTGATCTTTTCTATCATTACTTTCGTTTCTTTTTCATTTATTTCTGATCTGAACTTTATGATTTCTTTTCTTCTGATAACTTTGGGGTTTTTTTGCTCTTCTTTCTCTAATTGCTTTAGGTGAGAGGTTAGGTTGTTTATTTGAGACTTTTCTCGTTTCTTGAGGTAGGATTGCGCTGCTATAAACTTCCCTCTTAGAATGGATTTTGCTGCATCCCATTGGTTGCTCGTCACCGTGTTTTCATTGTCATTTGTTTCTAGGTTTTTTTTTTTGTTTCATCTTGAATTCTTCAATGATCCCTTGGTTATTTAGTAGCATACTGTTTGGATTCCACGTGTTTCTATTTTTTACATTTTTTTTCCTGTAACTGATATATGGTCTCCTAACGTTGTGGTCAGAAAAGATACTTGATATGATTTCAATTTTCTTAAATTTGCCAAGGCTTGATTTGTGATCCAAGATATGATCTATCCTGGAGAATGTTCCATGAGCACTTGAGAAGAAACAGCATTCTGTTGTTTTTGGATGGAATGTCCTATAAATATCAATTAAGTCCATCTTGTTTAATGTGTCATTTAAAGCTTGTGTTTCCTTATTTATTTTCATTTTGGGTGATCTGTCCATTGGTGAAAGTGGGGTGTTAAAGTTCCCTACTATGATTGTGTTACTGTCGATTTCCCCTTTTATGGCTTTTAGCATTTGCCTTATGTATTGAGGTACTCCTATTTTGCGTGCATAAATATTTGCAATTGTTATATCTTCTTAGATTGATCCCTTGATCATTATGTAGAGTCCTTCTTTGTCTCTTGTAATAGTCTTTATTCTAAATTCTATTTTGTCTGATGTGAGAATTGCTACTCCAGCTTTCTTTTGATTTCCATTTGCATGGAATATCTTTTTCCATCCCCTCACTTTCAGTCTGTATGTGTCCCTAGTTCTGAAGTGGGTTTCTTGTAAACGGCATATATCTACAGGTCTTGTTTTTGTATCCATTCAGCCAGTCTATGTCTTTTGGTTGGAGCATTTAATGCATTTATATATAAGGTAATTATCAATATATATGTATTTATTACCATTTTCTTAGTTGTTTTGGGTATGTTATTGTCGGTCTTTTCCTTCTCTTGTGTTTCCTGCCTAGAGAAGTTCCTTAAGTATTTGTTGTAAAGCTGGTTTTGTGGTGCAGAATTCTCTTAGCTTTTGCTTGTCTGTAAAGGTTTTAATTTCTCTATTGAATCTGAATGAGACCCTTGCTGAGTAGAGTAATCTTGGTTGTAGGTTTTTCCCTTTCATCACTTTAAATATGTCCTGCCACTGGCTTTTGCCTTTGGAGTTTCTGCTGAAAGATCAGCTGTTAATCTTATGGGGATTCCCTTGCATGTTATTTGTTGCTTTTCCCTTGCTGCTTTTAATATTTTTTCTCTGTATTTAATTTTTGATAGTTTTCTTAATATGTGTCTTGGCGTGTTTCACCTTGGAGTTTTCCTGTGTGGGACTCTGAGCTTTCTGGACTTGATTGACTATTTCCTTTCTCATTTTAGGGAATTTTTCCAGTATAATCTCTTCAAATATTTTCTCAGACCCTTTCTTTTTCTTTTCTTCTGGGACCCCTATAATTCGACTATTGGTGCATTTAATGTTGTCCCACACGTCTCTGAGACTGTCCTCAATTCTTTTCATTCTTTTTTCTTTATTCTGCTATGTGGTAGTTATTTCCACTATTTTATCTTCCAGGTCACTTATCCGTTCTTCTGCCTCAGTTATTCTGCTACTGATTCCTTCTAGAGAATTTATAATTTCATTTATTGTGTTGTTCATCATTGTTTGTTTGCTCTTTAGTTCTTCTAGCTCTTTGTTAAATGTTTCTTGTATTTTCTCCATTCTTTTTCTAAGATTTTGGATCATCTTTACTATCATTACTCTGAATTCTTTTTCAGGTAGACTGCTTATTTCCTCCTCATTTGTTTAGTCTGGTGGCTTTCTACCTTGCTCCTTCATCTACTGCATATTTTCCTGTCTTCTCATTTTGCTTAATTTACTGTGTTTGGGGTCTCCTTTTCACAGGCTTCAGGTTCGTTGTTCCCATTGTTTTTGGTGTCTGCCCCCAATGGGTGAGGTTTTTCAGTGGGTTGTGTAGGCTTCCTGGTGGAGGGTACTGGTGACTGTGTTCTGTTGGGTGGGTCCTGATTTTGTCTTTCTGGTGGGCAGTGCTGCGTCTGGTGGTGTGTTTTGGTGTGTCTGTGAACTTAGTATAATTTTAGGCACCCTTTCTGCTAATGGGTGGGGTTGTGTTCATGTCTTACTAGTTGTTTTGCATGGGGCATCCAGCACTGGAGCTTGCTGGCCATTGGGCAGAACTGGGTCCTAGCACTGAGATGGAGGTCTCTGGGAGAGCTCTCACCATTGATACTACTTGGGATGGAGAGGTCTCTGGTGGTCCAATGTCCTGAACTTGGCTCTCCCACCTCAGAGGCTCAGACCTGACACGAGACTGGAGCACCAAGACCCTGTCAGCCACACGGCTCAGAAGAAAAGGCAGGAAAAAAAAAAGAACAAAAATTTAAAAAGCAATAAAATAAAATAATTAAAATAAAAAAAATTAAAAAGCAATTAAAAAAAAAAAGAAGAGAGTAACCAAACCAATAAACAAATCCACCAATGATAACAAGTGCTAATAACTATACTAAGATAAACATAAAAATCAGAAACAAGTCTGTTGTTGACAGCAAACCTCAAGTCTACAGTTGCTTCCAAAATCTGCCACCTCAATTTTGGGTTGATTCATTGTCTCTTAAGGTATTCCACAGATGCAGCATATCTCAAGTTAATTGTGCGGATTTAATCTGCTGCTCCTGAAGCTGCATGGAGAAATTTCCCTTTGTCTTCTTTGTTCGTACAGCTCCTGGGGTTCAGCTTTGGTTTAGGCCCCACCTCTCGTGTAGGTTGTCCTCAGGCTTATGTTCCCACCCAGACAGGATGGAGTTAAAGCAGCGGCTGATTAGGGGGCTCTTGCTCACTCATGCCAGAGGGAGGGTGGGGTATGTTATTTATATTTGGAATGCAGGGCGAGCCTGCAGTGGCAGATGCTGGCGTGACATTGCAACTGCCTGAGGCATGCTGTGTGTTCTCCCAGGGAAGTTGTCCCTGGATCACGGGACCCTGGCAGTGGTGGGCTGCACAGGTTTGCGGGGGAGTGTGGATAGTGACCTGTGCTTGCACATAGGATTATTGGTGGCTGCAGCAGCAGCATTAGCATTTCATGCCTGTCTCTGGTGTCCGCGCTGATAGCCGCTGCTCATGCCAGTCTCTGGAGCTCATTTAGGAGGTGCTCTGCCTTCTGTGGGCTGACAGGTAAGGAATACCCTCTCCTTGCGCACACTGGAACAATGGTCTCTTGCCTCTTAGGCAGGTGCAGAGTTTTTTCCCAGACTCCCTCCTGGCTAGCTGTGGCACACTGGCCCCCTTCAGGCTGTGTTCATGCAGTCAACTCCAATTCTCTCCCTGGGATCTGATCTTTGAATCCCAAGCCTCAGCTCCCAGCCCCCACCCTCCCCAGTGGGTGAGCAGACAAGCCTCTCAGGCTGGTGAGTGCTGGTCAGCCCTGATCCTCTGTGCGGGAATCTCTCTGCTTTGCCCTCTGCACCCCTGTTGCTGCGCTCTCCTCCATGGCTCCAAAGCTTCCCTCCCACCCACCCACCGTCTCCGCCAGTGAAGGGGCTTTCTAGTGTGTGGAAACATTTCCTCCTTCACAGCTCCCTCCCAGAGGTTCAGGTCCCATCCCTATTCTTTTGTTTTTGTTTTTTTTTCTTTTTTTCTTTTGCCCTACCCAGGTACATGGGGATTTTCTTGCCTTTTGGGAAGTCTGAGGTCTTCTGCCAGCATTCAGTAGGTGTTCTGTAGGAGTTGTTCCACATGTAGATGTAGTTCTGACGTATTTGTGGGGAGGAAGGTGATCTCCCCGTCTTATTCCTCCACCATCTTGAAGGTCCAAACATCTTTTAAATGAAGACAGTATCAAACATTTTGAGCCCTTCACTCAGTGCATCTTCTCAAATGTACACCATTCGGAAGACTGCTGCCATCTATGTCAGTGCAGGTGTAAAATTGGACTCATAGCTGTATATATTGTACTCTCCAAGAAATGAAAACATATTGGAATTAAAATTGTGTGTGGCATTTAGAAGTTGTATCTGAAATACCCTAATCACTCTTAAAATGAATAGACTAGAAAGTTTGTGTAGCCATGAAACACAAGGATGAGCTCCCAGCTCTCAAGACCAACTGCTTTTAAGGTCTGATATTCCATATAACATTATGATTGCTTTGCATTTCTCCTCATTTGCCACATGCCCTATAAATCAATAGAAGAGATTTGCTATAACAGGGGTTAAGGAACTGGCTCTTACTGATTGAATTACTCTAAGAGAATCTACCCCCTTAAGCTATTATAAAACCAAGTTAATAATATTGACTAAATGACAACTGAATATGAGGCAACTTTGTGATTCATGTTATTATAGCCCACTTTTTTTGGGAAAAAATGCTTTTCAGCTCTTCTTTTATATTCTCTGAGAAGATAATACATTTTCTCAAATTAAAATGAATGTAAGATGTAGCTGTAACATTTCTCTCTCATTTTTTTTAAATTAAATTGTCACACTGCTAAAGTTCTAACTCCCTTTAATTAAGTAACCATTAAAAGGGTTCAAGTTGAGCATTCAAAAAAATGCTAACAGATATGAAACAGATTCATTAATCTGGAGATCAGTGCTAATGGTCATGTCGTTACTGTCATTTGTATTCATTTGCCATTTAAAATTAGAGGAATTAAGTTAAATTCTGACCCCACTTTATAGGCAACTGTGTAAGTGACAGTTGGAACTGCAGACTGCCAATTTTTCTTCTCTTTGACATCACTTAGCATATGGTACCCAAAGATTTTTATGGATTTTGTTTTCAACATCAAAAGTAGTAGTAAAGCTATAAAAATATTTATTTGCCCACTATTAAGTCTGTAATGGAGCCAAACAGCTTACCTGCTATAATTACCTAAAATCTGTTGGCAAGCAACCTGTGAACTAGCATGGCCCATTCTTCAAGCCTTTCAAGGCAACCTCATTCTTTGTGAATACAGCCAAAGTGGATTTATAGAAGGGGTCAGCATCCCCAGCAAGACTGAACTCTTACCTCTGGCAACACTTAAGTCATGGAGAAGGGAAAGACATCCAGAGTCCCATCAAAGTCCTGATTTCTGCTCTTCTATACAAGTTTAGCTGGAGACAGACAGGCAAATTATTTAATTTGGATCACAGAGCAGGATTAGAAATACAGATATTCAAATTTACTTTTATTGATTGTTGGTAGGTCAGGAGGTTTGAAATGAATTTACATGATGTCTGCCTAGATGGTCAATTGAGTTCATAATCATGAATTGATGCAGGGCTCCCACTTGCACTGAATTATGGGGATTTCCTTTCTCAGGTTCCAAATATGTACTTTTTACATGAAATCTAATGTACTTTATAAGAGTTAGACTTTAGAGTCAGAACTGGGTTTGAATCCTACTTCTACCATTTTCTAGTGGTAGGTTTTGGACCTTAACTTCTCCAAGCTGACATTTCCTCATTTACAAAATCAGCATGGTAAAAGCAGAGATAACTCTATAAGGTGTTGTAAAAATTAAGTAAAATTTGCCTATGAAATAGTTAAGCACATTGTTTGGTACATAATTATTCAATAAAACTAGCTTTTAAAAAATCACCCCATACTCATCTAATAAAAAAGAAGAAAATCTGCCTATCCATCAAAAAGCTGTGCCATGCCTCTTCCTCCACAATGTCTTCACTGACTATCTCAGGAATAAAGTAATCTCTCTTTTATCTGCAGGTATCTCTCAGTGTATATCTCTTTCCTTTTTTCGGCTAATACCTCAGTTTTTTTTTACCTCCCATAAACCTCAAGGACACATACCTCACTCCCAGCTCCAGAACTGGTCTGTCTGGTTTAAGGGTAGCATGACATGAAGTAATACAGTGTGTAGATTGAGTGCAGATTCAATGGCTTGACTTGGCTGACTCACATGCTCACTTCCTGACTTTGAGAAAAGTACTTAATCTCTCTCTTCCTTAGTTTCTACAACTTTAAAGTGGTGAATCATAATAATATGAATACCCATATCACAGAGCTTTTATGAACATGAAATGCAGGTGAAGCACATAGAACATTGTCTGCACCATAAATGCTCGATCAATGTTGCTATTATTATTAAGGGCAACCCGTTCCTCCTACTTATACATGATTCAGAAGTGGGCTCATGACCCACTTGTGGACAGTGAGACAAGAAGGAACATCTGGGAAGCCTGTAGCGTAAGCTTCTTTGCTAATAAGACAGATTCACATGAAGAAAGAATCTCTTTTTTCCACTGTATATTGTTGGGTCTGACTATGACCCTTGGTGCCGTCTTGCTCTTAGCCTGAGATCAAAGGCAACACTGAGAATGACTGGGCAGAGATGAAGACAAACAGTGTCTTTCATCACATAAATAAGCTGTTTGCTATAACTGTCCTGGATCTAATCCTACCGAAGATAGGGCATCTCCTTATACTTTAAGTCTGTTTCAGCAAGAGTGTCTATCCTAATTTAAATATTGGCAATGTGGACTTATTACATGCTGTCTTGTATTTTGTTATTTGTGGATAATTTCTACTTCTTCCATCCTCCCTCCCACCACCACCAGCTTGTAAAATCTTTGAGAAAAGGAAGAATGGGTTGATAAAATATGCATAGGCTTTAAAGTTGGATAGGTTTGGGTAAACATCCTGTCTCTATAGCTTCTATGCTATAAAATCTTGAAAAATTTTCTTGAGCCCCAGTTTCTTCACTTCTACACTGAGGAAAATAATATTCACTTTGCAAGGTTTTCTGATAATTAGATGATATCTATGCAAAACGTCTACCAGTGTTTAACCCTGAATTGGCACTCAGTAAATGTCACTTCTATTTTGCCTTGCCCCTTATAATTTGCATCACTTTATGCTTTACTTCTGGTAGATGATCAACAAATATTCCTTGAAACCACAATTTCTGTTTCTAATTTTGGCATTAGGACTGCAATAACTGCACCATGAATTTAAAAGCATCTTTCTGCAAGATGTGTGATGCTGGATATCACCTGGGTCAGTACAGACCAGAGTGAGGATGCAATTCCAGACCTTTCATAATGTCAAGCTTCCTCCTGTCCAAGTTTCTTAATCTTCCCTTGCAATCAAGGCCCAGTTCCAATATTTACTCCTTGGTGAAACTTTTCCTGGCTCCTAAATCCACAATCATCACCCCTGTCTTGGAATTCTGCAGTAAGTACATTCTCATTTACAATCTAGCAACATGTATATTAGCCATCTCTTAACATGAGTAACTTATACTCACAACAATAAAAATTTGAAAGCACATTTTCACTTTGCTTTCAATCTCCTGATTGTACTTAAACCAAGTGATAGCTATTTACTTATTCAGAAATAATAACTGCCATAGGTATAGAACTTTACTATTCATAAGGAATGACTGTGTCTATTAATCTGTATTGTACACTGAACTCCCCCTGTTGGAAAGTAGGCTGGTAGGGTTGTCACTATTGAGTAAATGAGGACACAGACTCAGAGGGAATAAGCAATCTGTCCATGGTTATATATCTAACTAGAATCCCAGTTGTTCTCCTGGGAACTTGGGCATAGACTTGGCTTCAGATATACTACATTCCCATGTACTCTTCATTCACACTCAAAGAAAATGACAGAATGCAAATTAAATCCAAGATAGATCACATCTTGGGTGACAAATCAAGCCTCAGTAAATTTAAGAAAATTGAAATAATAGCAAGCATCTTTTCTGACCACAGGGCTATGAGATTAGAAATCTATTAAAGGGAAAAAAATGTAAAAACTACAAACACATGGAGGCAAAATAATACATTATTAAATACCCAAGAGATCACTGAAGAAATCAAAGAGGAAATCAAAATATACCTAGAGACAAATGACAATGAAAACATGATGATCCAAAACCTATGGGATGTAGCAAAAGCAGTTCTAAGAGGGAAGTTTAGAGCAATACAAGCCTACCTCAAGAAACAAGAAAAATCTCAAATAAACAATCTAACCATACACCTAAAGGAACTAGAGACAGAAGAACAAACAAAACCCAAAGTTAGCAGAAGGAAAGATATCATAAAGTTCAGAGCAGAAATAAATGAAATAGAAACAAACAAAGAAAACAATAGCAAAGATCAATAAAACTAAAAGCTGGTTCTTTCAGAAGATAAACAAAATTGAAAAACCATTAGCCAGACTGAACAAGAAAAAGAGGGAGAGGACTCAAATCAATAAAATTAGAAATGAAACAGGAGAAGTTACAAAAGACACCACGAAAATACAAAGCATCCTAAGAGACTACTACAAGCAACTCTATGCCAATAAAATGAACAACCTGGCAGAAATGGACAAATTCTTAGAAAGGTATAACCTTCCAAGACCGAACTAGGAAGAAATAGAAAATATGAACAGACCAATCACAAGTAATGAAATTGAAACTGTGATTAAAAATCTTCCAACAAACAAAAGTCCAGGACCAGATGGCTTCACAGGTGAATTCTATCAAACATTTAGAGAAGAGCTAACACCCATCCTTCTCAAACTGTTCCAAAAATCTGTAGAAGAAGGAACACTCCCAAACTCATTCTATGAGGCCACCATCACCCTGATACCAAAACCAGACAAAGATACTACAAAAAAGAAAATTACAGACCAATATCACTGATGAATATAGATGCAAAAATCCTCAAAAAATACTAGCAAACAGAATCCAACAACACATTAAAAGGATCATACACCATGATCAAGTGGGATTTATCCCAAGGATGCAAGGATTCTTCAATATACACAAATCAATCAATGGGATACACCATATTAACAAATTGAAGAATAAAAACTGTAAGATCATCTCAATAGATGCAGAAAAAGCTTTTGACAAAATTCAACACCCATTTATGATAAAAACTCTCCAGAAAGTGGGCATAGAGGGAACCTACCTCAAAATAATAAAGGCCATATATGGCAATCCCACAGCAAACATCATTCTAAATGGTGAAAAACTGAAATCTCCTCTAAGATCAGGAACAAGTAAAGGATGTCCACTCTCGCCACTGTTATTCAACATAGTTTTGGAAGTCCTAGCCACGGCAGAGAAGAAAAAGAAATAAAAGGAATCCAAATTGGAAAAGAAGAAGTAAAACTGTCACTGTTTGCAGATGACATGACACTATACATAGAGAATCCTAAAGATGCTACCAGAAAACTACTGGAGCCAATCAATGAATTTGGCAAAGTTTCAGGATGCAAAATTAATGCACAGAAATCTCTTGCATTCCTATACACTAATGATGAAAAATCTGAAAGAGAAATTAAGGAAACACTCCCATTTACCACTGCAACTGAAAGAATATAATACCTAGGAAAAAAACCTACCTAGGGAGACAAAAGACCTGTATGCAGAAAGCTATAAGACCCTGATGAAAGAAATTAAATATGATACAAACAGATGGAGAAATATACCGTGTTCTTGGATTGGAAGAATCAATATTGTGAAAATGACTATAGTACCCACAGCAATCCACAGATTCAATGCAATCCCTATCAAATTACCAATGGCATTTTTTACAGAACTAGAACAAAAATTTTAAAATTTTTGTGGAGACACAAAAGACCCCGAATAGCCAAAGCAGACTTGAGGGAAAAAAGCAGAGCTGGAGGAATCAGACTCCCTGACTTCAGACTATACTAAAAAGCTATAGTAATCAAGACAGTATGGTACTGTCACAAAAACAGAAATATAGATCAATGGAAAAGGATAGAAAGCCCAGAGATAAACCCAGGCACCTATGGTCAACTAATCTATGACAATGGATGCAAGGATATACAATGGTGAAAAGACAGTCTCTTCAATAAGTGGTGCTGGGAAAACTGGACAGCTACATGTAAAAGAATGAAATTAGAACACTCCCTAACACCATACACAAAAATAAACTCAAAATGGATAAGAGACCTAAACCTAAGACCGGACATTGTAAACTCTTAGAGGAAAACATAGGAAGAACACTCTTTGACATAAATCACAGCAAGTTCTTTTTTGATCCACCTCCTAGAGTAATGGAAATAAAAACAAAAATAAACAAATGGGACCTAATGAAACTTAAAAGTTTTTGCAAAACAAAGAAAACTACAAACAAGACAAAAAGACAACCCTCAGGATGGGAGAAAATATTTGCAAATGAATCAATGGACAAAGAATTAATCTCCAAAATATATAAACAGCTCATGCAACTCAATATTAAAAAAAACAAACAACCCAATCCAAAAATGGGCAGAAGACCTAAATAGACATTTCTCCAAAGAAGACATACAGATGGCAAGAAGCACATGAAAAGCTGCTCAACATCACTAATCATTAGAGAAATGTAAATCAGAACTACAATGAGGTATCACCTCACACCAGTTAGAATGGGCATCATCAGAAAATCTACAAACAACAAATGCTAGAGAGGGTATGAAGAAAAGGGAACCCTCTTGCGCTGTTGGTGGGAATGTAAATTGACACAGCCACTATGGAGAACAGTATGGAGGTTCCTTAAAAAACTAAAAATAGAATTACCATATGACCCAGCAACCCCACTACTGGGCATATACCCAGAGAAAACCATAATTCAAAATGACACATGCACCCCAATGTTCTTTGCAGCACTATTTACAATAGCCAGGTCATGGAAGCAACCTAAATGTCCATCGACAGATGAATGGATAAAAAAGATGTGATACATATATACAATGGACTATTACTCGCCATAAAAAGGAACGAAATTGGGTCATTTGTAGAGACGTGGATGGATCTAGAGACTGTCATACAGAGTGAAGTAAGTCAGAAAGAGAAAAACAATTATCGTATATTAATGCGTATATGTGGAACCTAGAAAAATGGTACAGATGAACTGGTTTGCAGGGCAGAAATTGAGACACAGTTGTAGAGATCAAAGGTATGGACACCAAGAGGGGAAAGCGGCAGTGGGTGGCGGTGGTGGTAGTGTGATGAATTGGGAGATTGGGATTGACATATATACAGTAATATATATAAATGGATAACTAATAAGAACCTGCTGTATAAAATAGTAATAAAAAAAGAATGCAAGTTAAAGAGAATGGTGTTGAATCTATTTTAATTAAGTCAACAAATTACAAACTTCAGTACTGTACTATGCACAATACATTATTTATGATTTACCTTGCAAATAATTGCAATGTACCAATGCCACACCATTCCTGTTTTGAAAACCTTGGCTTTAGAGTATAAGTACAGGCAGGACACAAGTGTTTCTGTCTGCTGAATGAGGAGGAGGAATTAATTCTTGGCATCTAGAAGGCTATGCTTTTCCACTCTTAGCATTCCTTCCATTTAAGTGATTTTTTTGAAAGTCAATTTTCCAGTGGTAAGAATGCTGTGGATGTTATATTATAGGGGATAAAGTGATAATCAATTTTAACCAGGATTTGATGATCAAAATCCTTCTTGATGTAATAAGTGTAAACCTTTGCTGCAGCTCAAACAGAGGATTCTGCTCACCTTATTATTCATGGGCACAGGCTGATAGAAGACCCATTACTACACCGGCTTTCATAATTGCTGCAGCAGGGGAAGAGGACATGGCAAATTGTACTCTGGCTCTTCATGCATCTGCATAAGTGATGGCCACAGTCCTGCTCACATTGCATAGGCCAAAGGCCTCACCTAGGGTTCAGGGAAGCACAATCTTACATAGGACTGGAAGGAAACTAGTGTTTGTGAATAGCCCTAATGAACATCACAAAGACATGCCCAGTTTCAACACTATTCTAAGCTGTGCAGAAGTCAAGAAGGCCAGCATCCAAGGTTATAATGATAACCCTGTTTATAATAATAAATATTTGATGCACACACACACACACACACTTATATATACAAAAATATAACATATTATATTTATGTTATAGATATACAGTATCCTCTAGATACTCAAACACACACAGGTTACTAAAACACACACACACACAGAAACAGTATTTATCTGCTCTTTAGCTTTTTATAAATGGTACCCTTCTCTGCCTCACTCATTTTACATCACTTCTACTTCACTCAGTATTGGTAACTACAGCAACTTTCTTTTAGTCCCTTCTGTATATCCAACTACTTTCTATTTTAAAGCTTGTATGTATGATGTTGCCTCACCTATAATGCTCTCTGCACATACATTTACCGGATTCCTATTCATCCTTCAAGACAAACTTTAAGTTGATACCTTTAGCTTCCAAAACTAGATTATGTTGATTGGTTTAATCTTTTTATAGAAACATTTTTATGTCGCTTATCACAGCCATAATTATTTATATTCTTAAGCTCTCAGGATAGACATAACAGGATTGCATTCCCCTGTTCTTTTTTCGTTCTCCAAACATTTGGCAAAAAATTCAGCATATCACAGCAACTACCAACTCCCCTGTCTCTTTCTCGGCTGGGTGCTGAATTGTTGGGTTCACTTTAAAATCTAATCTCAGGATTTATACTGTCCCTGACCTCTTCATACACCTTTCATTCTGCTGATCTCACAAAATCCAGCTTGGTATGGGTTGCTTGGCTTCTTGATTTTCTTCTCTAGAAAATGTTCTGGTTATATTGCAACTTCCAAAACAGAGTACAGAGAGCTGGAATCTGTGTTTCCCTCTAAATTCTAAATTTATTATGCAAATTTGTATGCTAAACAAATTCAAAAGTAACAATGCAGCAAGACTTTATTAGATGGCACAGGACAGACAGTTCTACTTCTTCCCAACTTCCTCTGAAAAAGGCAAACAAATGAGAACTGTATTAATACGCTATGTTCCTGGCATTGATTTTCCCATCTAATCTACTTCTGTCTTCCTTTTCACTTTGCTATTTTACTTAACATCACTAAAATAGTTTCCCCTGGGTTGAATTTGTTAACCCAGTCACAAACAAGGAATAGCAGGAATTTGCCTGTGCATACAAATTAGGTAATGCAAACCTTATATTGTCCTCAAGTCCAAAATCTTACCTATTAGGTAAGATCGCAAGTCCCCAATTATAATGACTGCTTACCTTTGGCCACATGAAATTTGTCAGAGAGTATAGCTAATTACTTAGTTCCTCTCTAAAGACCTCATTCCTTTCTCTGTCACTAGCTTGGTTTTCTCCTCTGGTCCTCTGGACTGTGCCATGTCTCCAGAGATGAAATCTTAAGCCTGAATTTTAATTTATTCAATGAATATGAGAAAAAATGTATTATACAGAAAACACACATCCAATCTACTTTGGAGAGATAACTGTCTGGAGGCCAGGACCTCTCCTTGGAGAGGTCATGCCAGCTTTTGACTCTGTGGCTTCCCTGTACGTGAGCCTTGTGACTGCTAACCAACTATGTTCTCATGTACCTTTTTCCTTGAGATAATTTAATACCCCCAGTATGATAATAGCCAAGGGTTACTCTGGCTTTGCATATAACATTCTTTAAAGTGATTTGTATATAATAATTTATATTTGTTCTTATAGTTTACTTCCTTGAAACTATATTAGTTTTTCCACTTTTTAGGTTCTCATGGGGATAGAGATGAGGGTTGAAGTGAAGGCTGATGGGGATAAAATTGAAAGCCTCTGAATACTTGATTATATTTTTCCTTAATATTGTTAGAACCTTCAGTCTTGATGAATAAAATGGACATTATGATACGCACCTTGCAGATTGCTGTAAGAATTAATGAGGTAATTTTATAAAGCACCTGGAATAATATTTAGTACAAAGTAGTATTCAATAAAGGTGAATGTTATTATGCTGAAGCAAATTTTACCTATTATGAGCAACATGAAAACTATATACTGATACTAAAGTAGCAGGTACAAATTTTAAAGCCATGTACTTAAGCAAACAGTGGTAAAATTTCCTTTTATTTTTAATACTTAAATCATTTATTCTATAAATATATTTTGAGTGTCCTCTCTGTGCCATGAACTATATTCTATGTTGGAGATACAACAATGAATAAAGCAGATGAATATTCTTGCTCTCAAAGCAAGGAGACAGGTAATAAGCAACATTTTTCCATATACATATCTTCACATAGAGGCATGTATATATCTAATATACATATCTAATATTTATGTTATTGATTTTCTACTCCCTTGAGTCAGACTTACATGGCTTCCTGTCATGATTTGATGAAATAGCCCTTCCAAATACTAGAACGGATAGAGTAGAACTTAGAACATGTTAGTGAATAGACTGTTTTGATAACTTACATGGCAATAAAAATCAATTTTTAGTTAATCTAAATAAACCTTCAAAAGCTAAAGAGAAAAAGTAGGATAGAAAAGGAATATATGAAATTGTTGTATGTGGAAATGTAATTAAATTAGTTGTCTAAAGAAATACGCTTGATTCTTGTCTCCTATCAGAAATTTAGGTTAGGAGTCTTTAATCTGAGGTTCATGAACCTTTTAGAGAGTACATCAATAATTTTCAATAGTTTTGAGTCTCCTCTAAAATTAGATGCAGGATTTTGTTTTTTGTGTCTCATGCCCCTCCCCTGGTACTCCTTACCCTGCCCTGGGGAGAGATTCCACAGTTTTCCTGAGATATTCAAAAGGCTTGTGGTGGGAACATTTAAAATCTAGTCTCTTAGCAGCTTTCAAGTATATAATACAGCATCGTTGACTATAATCATGCACACTTCTGTGATGATTGTATCATAATATATACATGTATCAAATCAATACACTGTACACCTTAAACTTACATGATTTTATATGTCAATTATATCTCTTTTAAAAAAGAAAAAGACTCATTAAGAAGTATTCATTTAGTCAGTAGTTATAGATTCAGGTCTCCCTCAGAGTGTGAGTTATGAGGTTAATTCTTAGTTTAGTGGGCTGTATCTGATCATATAATAGACATCTTGCCCTGGACCCCAATCTTCGCCTTCCTCCAGAAGGGTTTACACCAACCAGGCATCAACTTACCTGTAAGAAGGGCTTACTAAATGCAGAGTTCTTGGGACACAAGAGACTTTAGTTTTGTCCTAGAAGGGACAGTGACACTCAAAAATAATTAGAATACAATGTATTTGGTGCTAGAGTAATACAATAAACAAGTTATAGGCTGTTTCTTTATTCCATTCAGATATGTTAACACATTTTTTCACAAGTTCTTAGGTGTACAATATGTATAAGTATTATTTATCTATAAAATCAAGGAGCCCAGATCAGTCTTGGACACAATCAAAACTTACATTTACTGTTAAAAAAGTTTACCTTACTGTTAAAAAAGTTTCTTTAGATATATTGCTTTATTCGGGATGAGGAAACCAAGATGCAGAAAAGTTTGCCGAAAGTCATATAATCAAGAAAATGTTGTAACCAGCGAAGTTTCCACAAAAAGCACTGTCCAAATCAAGAATTTAAGAAATAGAAAACACCTCTGAGATTATGTAGTTAATTCTGTTTATTAATAAAAAAAGGCTATTTAATTGCACTTTGTTGTTTCAGCATTTCCTCCTATGCATAGTAACTTTAAATGGTTAAACGCCTAATGAATTCTGCTGCTAGAATGATGTGATCAAAACAGTTTTCATATCTATTTACCAAATGCTCTGAAGTGAAAAGTACTATATTATTATTATTCAGGGTAGTTCCTCTTTTCATAAAGTCTTGTTCTCAAATGACTCTTATACATCTCCAGGGTATTCTCCTTCTGAAATCTCAGACATCCAAGGCACTGATTTCTTTTCTTTGATAATTTTCTGAATATTTTCTTTTATCCAGCTTGGTCTGTTTTTATTCCTGATGCAGTCACTATGAAGAGAGTCTTTAAACATATAATAATTTTTCTTTGAATAGCCTATGCCATCATCCATTCTAGTATCTCATCCTACTTAATTACATTTAAGAAAATCTGACAGTCTTTCAAGCTTAATATTTTAATCAAAATTCACAGTTTTATTCATTGCAGTCTTTCTTTCATTTTTTGAGGGAAGGAGGAGTGGTGGAGGGAAGGCCAGGGGTAAGATACCTGTGCCTTCTTCTAAGAGAATCTACCCAATCTTATTTATTGCTCATTTTGAATCCTGCTGAATTTTACAGGAACAGCAGGTTACATTAGGAGTGTATGCGTGAACCTCAGGCAAAACTCAGAAAAGCCAAAGTGAAAAGAAGAGTGAAGATTCTCTTACATGCCTTTACCAAGTTAATATTTTTTCTCTTTCCATTTCTCTGTAATTTCAAGAGCAGCATTTGGTTTTTTTAAGAGAAGATCCTGGTTCCCTTTGAATTTAATATTGGAATGTGGTGTTCAGAAAGACACTTAGAAACAAAGATTGATAACTCAAAAAATAATCCATCTAATCTAGTAATAATATTAGATAATTTTAGAGTAATGATAATTATATTGACAATAATAGTCATAGCATGCTATATGCCAACCACTGTGCGTCTGGTATGAAAACTATCTATTTAATCTTTGCAACAATAATATGAGGCAGAGAATATTAATAAATGCTATAACACTTAAACTTCTGAAATTTCAGGTTTTCTCATATACATAACCAAATCTGATCACAACTGATGCATTTTGCATTAATCCAGGTAGAGGTGAAAATACCTATACACAAGTTCCAGTCATTGGACATTGTAATATACACGCTAAATATTCCCCATCAGTTTGTTTCCATCACCATGAAATGTCTGATATCCACCCTTTTAAATTTCCAACTATCTTTCATTCGTAATTTAAAAATCAGAAAAATAATTTTTGTTGGTACAGATTATTTTTGTGATATATTGTTAGGGGAAATTCACACTGGATGTACGAAGCATATTAACATAAATATCCCTGAGGAACTGGAATCGTAGGGAGTTTATTTATTTGTATCTGTATTTTCTAATTTTTATATAATAAACATATATTACTGGTGTAAATTTAGGGTAGTTTAAAATATTGATTTATTTTAAAGAAAAATCTTGTAAGTAAGCAGAATCTAAGATACAAAGAGTTAGTACAATGCAGTAGTTATAAGTTCTGAAGCCAGACTGTCTGAATTTGAATTCCAGCTTTGCTTTGTGACTTGGGCTAGTCGTTTTACCTTTCTGTTTCTCGGTTGCATCTTCACTGGGGTTAATGAAACTACCTACCAGAGGATTAAATGAACTTTAAATGAGTTAATTAAGGGTGCATAGTATGTAATACCTCACAATTGTATTATAAAATCAACTACCATTATAAGATAAAAATAGTGACTGTGGTGTAAATAACACTATAAGTTGAATTCCTACTTCTTACTTCTTTCCATCTACCTCAAAGTAGCATCCGTGAAAGATTGTCAAAATATCTGAGATGTCCATTATTGCTGCATTATATTGGTATTAGGTGCTAAATCTTGAAGAAGTTCAGATGCAAGTATTTCTAAGGAGAAAATATTTCAAATTTCCAATTGTTTTATACGGTTAAAATATACCTGGGCTTATAAATAGAAGCTATAGACTTCAGTCCCGTGCCTGTCTCTGTTTAGTTATGAAATGGAAAACAAGTCACTTTATTTCATGATGCTTCAGTATTTTTATCACTCAGGAAAATAATTCCTAAGTCGTAGGGTTATTTTAATATCACTATGTACGTTTTTACAAGAGAAACCGTGGAAATTTTAGAAACTATGATAAACATATCTTCATGATTTCAGGATAGGAAAATATTTCTCTGAAAAAGACAAAAGTCACAAACCATAATAGAAAAAAGATTGGTATATCTGGCCATGTGAAAATGAAATATTATATCTGACAAAAGACATTAGAAGTGAAATAAAATATTAAGCTGCAGGTATGAGAAATCACATAGCCAACAAACATTCAATACAACCTACGTGAAGATTTCCTTTAAATAAATAATAAATAGATAAATAGCTCAGTTTTTTAAAATAAACAAAAGTTTCAAATAAGCATTCTGATAGGAACCCAACTAGTTAATAAAATGCAAATATTATTAGCAATCATAAGAATAATGCACATTTAAACATTAATAGAAAATAGTCTCATTTCCAGTGAATTTTTTAAATGAATTTAAGAAATCTGATAACACTAGATTTTAGTGAGGATATGGGGAAAAGGGATACTATTTATTGTTGTAAGAGTATCAATTGCTATAACTTGTAGAGTAAATTAGCAGCATACGAAGAGTTGAAAATCCCCATAAACCTTCCACCTAGCTATTCTACTTTGATAAAAACTGTGTATTAAGGGCATACACCCAAGGACACTCACTACATGCCTCTATAAGAAGCAAACAAACAAACAAACAAAAAGCCTACCTGCCCCTCAATAGAATTCATAAATATTCTATGTCTCGTTCATATAATGGAATAATATATTAATTAAAACAAATTAACTATACTACAGATACCAACATGGATAAATCCATAATATTAAAGGGGAAAAATAGCAAATTGCAAACAAATAAGTAAAATAGTGCCTTCTATGTAAAAAATTAACATAAAAACAACATTCTATCCTCTGTATAGACACACATTAAAAGTAGAGGTATAAAAACAGACCTAAGAATGATACACATCAACTTTATGATTGTAGATACTTCTGTAGATATCTGTGCCTAATTATTCCTGGCTTGCTGACAGATTTTTTGGTTTTGTTTGCTTTATCATGGGTGGATATTACATTATATCAAACACTTTTTTGGCAATAATCATGAAGATGATACAGTATTTTTTCCTCTCCATCTAAAACTGTGCCTAATCATCTGAAGATTAAATGTCCCTCACATTTTTATGTTAAACTCCACTTGGTACTGATGTTTATTTGTATGTGTATTTGAGTGATTGAACTATTAGCTTGTTTCTTCTGTTAGAGTCTATTGGCTTATATTTGCTAATATATTAATAGATATTTTTATACCAATATTAATAAGCCAGACTGATTTTTCTTTTTCAAATTGCTCTTTTGCAGCTGTGGTAACATATTTGAAATAGTTTATGTAAAATGAATATTATTTGTTCTTTGAATTTTTGATAGCCCTGGCCTATGAAACTCTAGTTTAAAAGAAAATGAATTAAAAAATTATAGTATACTCATACAATAAAATACTACTCAGAATAAAAAGAAATGAATAATGGATACAAGCAATAACATGGATGAATCTCAAATATATTTATAATAAGTGAAAGAATTCTTACACAACAGAATACATACAATGAGATTCCATTTATATAAAATATTCTATGGTGAGAAAAAATCAAGAAAGTTGTTTCCCCTGGGGAAGTGGCGGGGGGCTTTATTGGGAATGATCATAAAAGAACTTTCTGAAATAGTGGTAATGTGTTAATACTCTGTATCCTAATAAGTGCTAGATTTCACAGTTCTACACAATTGCCAAAACTCAGTTTAAATTTTATGCATTCCATTGTATGTAAATTTTACATAAAAAGAAAAATGCTGGAAGAAATGAATTCTAATTAATGATGTGTATCCTGAAATATTTAGGGTGAAGTATACTGATGTCTGCAATTTATTTTGGCATGCATCAAAAATAAGATGGAATGATGGATAGACGGAAGAATGGATAAATGGATGGATATGTAAAAAAAACAAATATTGTAAATGTTAATGGCAGAATCCAGGTGGTGAAAATATGAATGTTTCCTGTTCATTTTTTCTATGTTCAAAACCTTTCATTATAAAAATATTAAGGAAAAAAACACTGAATAGTTTAAAATTCGCCACTAAATAGAGCTTCAGTGGTAGTTTACCACTCTGGTTTCAGCTATCTTTTTCTGTGTTGGTCCCTAAAATTCCCTTTTCTTATTCCAAGAACAACTATATATTTAAAAAGTTCTTTTGAGCTTCTCAAACATGAAAAAAATATCTATAGTTTGAGAAATTTTCAGAGTATGTAATCATTCATATTTCTATAGAAGGGACAGTCTTTTAAAATATATATTTTTGCAATCTCCATTTGCTAAATTGATCATATGATACTGTATTCTTGAAAGTTAATACATCCATTCTCACCCTTTTTAAAATTATGGACTCATCTTTGTAGCCCTCCCTCTTTTCCCTTCCATGGACAAATTCTCTAGCAGGCTGAACTTTCAGTGTTTGTTTTTTTTTAATGTTTGCTTCTTTCAGACATCATAAGGATATCTCTGGTGTTTATGTTAATATTTATGTTAATCTGGGTCATTTGGAGAGTGTAAAACCCATGTGAAATACCTGCTTTTAATTTTGATTTCTCTGGGGGGATTAATTTTTGTCACACAAAAACAGCACTTTCTGAGATGCAGCCCTTCATGGGTACTAGATTTCTGCAAGTGTTTCAATATTATCTCACCAACTTGGAGACCCAATCCTTGTCCCTGTCTTTTCAATTCAAACCTTATGTTACTGGCAATTATTACCTTCCAAACGGCAACCACAGTATCAGTTCTTGTGCTGACCATTCTGTGATTCAGTTCTCAGTGCATCCCGGGCATTTATATGACTTCCGTCTTTTACGTTTAAAGTTTAAAACGTAGTTTTTAGGAAGTTAGGCATCTCTAAATGCTTTTCACCTTACCTTAATCTGTCAATTTTTCAGAGCTGCAAGCCCCAGTCACCCTTTAACCAGTTCCAATGTGGCCATTATCCCAATCACTCCCTAGAAAATGCTTTTTATTAAGGGTACCATATTGATGGATGTAATGGTCATTTTCTGCACACTTCTTACTTGACCCGCTGAGTAGCTTTCAACGGAGCTGACCACACCATCTTTCTTGAAACACTTTCATTTCCAGGTCTTTGTGATAGCCCTTCTCTTTGTTTTTCTTTCACTTCATTCTGACTGTTCTTTCTAAATATTCTTTGCTGACTCTTTTTCTCTGCTCCACCTCTGAATGCCGAATGGTTTATGACTCAATCTGGGATATTTTATTTTTGTCTATACTCTCACTAGGTTTTACATATGTTAGCTTGCACATTTTATATATAGCCTTGATCACTCCTCTTAGACCCAAATGATATGCAGCCATATAATTTACATTCAAATTTACTATAATTATGACTTCAACCTTAAGATACCCAAAGCCTATCATTTTACATTCTCACTAAAACTTTTGGTGGCCATGTGTTCTCAGTATATCACAACCCTTTAAAAGTCCCTCTTACTTCTTGGTTTTCTTATACTTTACACGTTCTATCCATCCATTGCCATCTCCTTTTTTGCTTACCTCCAAAATATTTTATATCTGTAATCTCACACTTCTCATATTCACAGACGCTATACGGGTCTAAGTATCAACACCTTTTATCTGAATTACTATAACGGCTTCCTAACTGCTTTATAGCCGTTTAGCTTTCCTCCAATCAACTACACAAAAGAGCAAGAATGAATATTTAAATCAGAAAATCAGATTATACCGTTCCAGTGTTGTTATGCCCTTCAATCATCATTTATTGAATTCAGGAGAAAATCCATGGCCCACTCTATCCTCTGATTCCATGTCATGCTATACCTCCTCCCTCTTCATTTATCATGTTCCAGCCACACTGGTCTAATGTCCCAGGAATATACCTAGCTTCTTTCTGCTTTCTAGTTTCACAGTTGATATTCCATTTGTCTGATGTGTTCTTCTCTGTTTCCATAAGTGGTTGGCTTTTTCTCATGATTTAGGTTTTAGTTCAACTGTAACCTATATGTTTCTATCTAAATTACAGCTCTACTAACTACTTGGCTTCTAAGGAAGGTTACCCACCGCCCCCCCGCCCCAACCCCACTCCTGAGGGATCAGTTCTGCATAATAATGGATTTGGGGAGGATCAAAATTTTATCAGGTCATAAAATATATAGCTGCATTTTTTTTTAAAGAGTTTTCTCACCTTAGACTTGCATAATTAAGAAAGTCCATTCTTCTGGTCCTTCCTTAAATGGAAAATAGCTACCCAAAGATGATTTGTCTTGTGTCACCTCCACCACAACACACACACACACTAGGAGCATTTAGTATTTGGGGTGGGACAATCCTTCCTTGTATGGGACTGTCACACACATGGCAGCATCTCTGGCCTCCTGTCACTAGTACCAGTAGTGCCCCCTTGTCATTGTGATAAACCAAAAAGACCCATACACATTTTCAACTATCCCTTAGAGAGATGGTATTGCACCTGGTTGAGAACCCAAACAAACAAACAAACAAAAAACAGCTAATAGATTCTGTTGAAAAAAAAATGAGTTTCATCTCTACAAGCACCCTATCATGGTTGATAATATTATACATGTAAGAAGATATGGAGGCTCAGAAAAAGAAAACAGTTTGCCTAATAAGTAAATGGTGAGTGAAATATCAAATGCGGATTTGCAGAACTCCAGAGTACACCCAACATTAGACTACCTCTGCCCACAACATAGAGCAAAGTTGTGGTAAGTGCCTTGGGTGTTACAATGAGTGAGATAACATCTGATTCTAGGGTTCAAGCAAGGCTTCTTAGACAAGAGAGAATTTAACCTGATATTTGAAAAATAGCTAACAGTTTAGCTTATAGAATGGTATCCTTCAAGCAGAGGGACTATCTTTAGCAAAAAAGAAATACGGGAAAGCACATAGCAGGTTATGAGAACAATAAAAAATCCAATTTGACTATTGCGTGCAGGGGAGCACTGGAAGCTTTTTGGAAACACAGGTTAGGGCCATATTATGGAAAACTTTAAGGAATTTGTACTTGATTCACTAGGCAATAGGGAACCTTCGAATGTTCTTGAGAATCAATAGGCTAACTGAATGGAAGAGGAGAGTCAGAAGAGAAAAGAATTATTTAACTCTTGACCACTAACCACTTTTAGTCCCCTAAGTACAGGCCAGCTTTCTTACTGCTATAAATGAGGTGGATAAGATATCAGGCTTTAGATTCAGGGAGTGTATGTTTGAAATCATGTTTACTCAGTTGCGTAATTCTAAGCAATTTATTTTTTTCTCAATCTTGATTTCTTTACCTGTAAAGTGGAATTCATAAGAATTTTGTGTACTGTTGCAGCATAGATATCACCCAGTAAACTACAGCTATTGCTATAAATATTATTGTTAGGTTATTTGTTTCCTGGAGAGCAAGCTGTCTTAGATGGCAGAATTCATTAATGTTTTAGGTCTGTGGTACACGTGAGGCTCTGCATATGAATTCTGTGATGCCATCTCAGAGAACAATTAGATGCTGCCAATAATTGAGACCTAACACTGTGTGTGTGTGTGTGTGTGTGTGTGTGAACATGAGTTGGAGTGCCAGCTATCAGTTCACTGTGGTACAATCTGGCTTTCTGATGCTCTTCAATGATGTTTGAATTGAAATAGACCAACAAAAACTTGAGAGTCTCCTTTTCAACCGTGAAACAATCCCAGTAGAACATTCTCTATATATTGCTTCCCTAAACCTTCTTGATAACCATGGGGACAGCTAGTGAAATAGAATTCACTGTTTGGATTTTCTTCATAGCCCTGCTTATAAGGCCCATATTTCATGCTAAGACATTTTAAGACAGAAGAAGAGAAGCTGAAGGTTAATCAATTGCATAGTAAGCTCAGGCTAAATATTTGTGAAAACTTTCTTTACCAATCAACTTTAGGGACTAAACTCTCTAGATTATACTCATTATCCAAATTCCACTTTAGTTTTGCTGGATAATCCTGGGCTAGGTTCTCCCTGGAATATATAATAAGGGAAGGATAATTAATAATTATTAAATATCAATTATATCCCATGCATTTTGCTTAAACATCTTCGTGTTCCCCATTTAATACTCAAATATTCCAGAAAAGCCCAATGTGATTAATCAACTTATAATATTCGTAGTAAGAATAATAAAAGTGATGGTGACTTCGGCGTAAGATTAATAATGATGGTGACTTCATTTGTGGCTCATTCTGTGCTAAGTGCTTCATGAGGTTATGAGACTATTGATCTTTACAGCTGTAGTTCAAACACACATCTGTTCAACCTCACTAGACCACACTGACTCTCCATTTTTCCTCAAGTGGAATTTCACTTATTCCTGATTTTAAAATCAAGAGATAAAATCAAATATCCCAGTGGGTATTTGAAAACTATGTAAGAAAATAAATGTGAACAAAGTAACATCTACACCTGACCTATACTGGAAAGTCAATAAATGATTTCTTTCTTATTTTTTTGCAAACTGTCATCTCTATAAATGGAAGATACTGATAATCCCATTTCTCAAAAACCATCACTACCTATTAATAATCAAGAACTAAACCACTATTTATTGAGCATCTACTATGTACCAAGGACTTGGACCGTGTTGTCTAAATCCTGCAAAATGAATGTTATTACTTTTGTTCAGATGAAGAAACTGAGTCTTGGGAGAAAATGCCATTCCTTACATAGCATAACTTGGGCTTGTCACTGGGTTTTTTTCTAGCTGCAAAGTTGAACTCTATTTTATTTGCTGCCTCGCCATATCTGTTTGACTTCCCTGCTTTTACAACCAGGACCTAACCTGACAAGTCTATTCAAGGATTCTTTGTATTATGCCAGGCTAGGCTTGGTACAGCTTGCTTTTCACTGTTTTAAGAGATGTTTTCCAGCCTTACAACTGAGATTATTGAGTTCTCAATGAAGAACTGAATGAGATCCAAAAATTAGAGCAGGAAATATTTCCTTCTTGTTATATCAGTGAGCTACATGTAAAGTGGTAGCAGTTGGTGGAGGGACATATCTTGAGAAAGCAGGGTAATTCTTCAAGGATTCTGACACAGCTATTTAATAGTTAAATAGTTAAAGCAAATAGACAAGTAATTAAGAACTTTTTCGAAGTATTTCTTTTGAAAAATAACTGACTGACTCATACTTATTCCCATAACTTTCCAATGCTGTCTATTCTTATATCCTGGATGGCCCATTGGATAATTAGATTAGCATTCCCTCCTAAGTGCACCCATAATAACTTATACTTCTCTCATTGTAGCGCTTATCACACTATTTATTGGAACTGCCTCCCGATTTGTCTGAATGAACCTCCATAATTTAAGCTCTGCAAAAACAATGTCCATATCTGTTTTATTTATATTATATTCCTAGGAACTCATGTCTTCTAACTCTTTTCTGATTTTGAAATAAATAATAATAATCTCACCAATCTCTAAAACCCCCAAATGGTGTTGGCATAGAGTGTTTCCTGATTCAAACCTACTAAATCCAGGTCACTAGTGTTTATGTATCTCACACGCTGAACTCCTTCCATCTGATGAATTATGGTTACAGCTAGGGTGATATCAAGGAGAGCATTCTATATCTCAATAGCCACATGTATTTTGTGACTCTTCTATCTGTTCTACCCTTTACACCTGTTGGGTGAAATTTTAATCATCCTAATGCATTAGACTTCAGAGAAGTCCAGCCAGTTGTAATCCAGGAGGTTTGAATTTTACACTAAGAAAACTTCATATCCCTTCAGATTTTCTACTAATACTACAGCCAAGGATTCTTTTTTGCTGCCATGCTGCATCAGGGACAGTCTTTAAAAGAAAGGAAACAGTAGAGTCAAGATATGGAGAGAAAGGGAGAGAAAGCTAATAACTTTCTTGAACCTATAGAATAGCCGTGTCTGAATCCAGACAGCAACATGAACAGCTTTTTGAACTAGCTAAAAAACACCTTTTTTTCTGCTTAACTTAGTTTAATTAGATTTCCATCAAAAAGTATAAATCTCCTGCCTCTTTTCTTCTGACCATACCTACATTAAAATGTTGATTAACTATTCAGCTTTATCTATCTTCCATGAATTTAGGTAAATACAGGATCCTGTCAAAGATAAAATGCATTAATTAAACTTGTCCCAGGACATGGGGCCAAGGAGGGTAAAGAGATCAGCAACAATAACCTCTAGCCTCAAAGAGCTTCAAAATGGAGAAGAAAATCATTCTTACAGATATAAACTAACCAGAGAAACACATGAGAAGTTTATGGGAATAAACTATAGATTCTACTGAATCTATTAACAGGAAGAGTGTCCATCACTCAACGTTCGGGAAGAATGATGAGCTTCATATCTTGTAAATATGTCACTACCACTTCCTTATCATATGATAATCATCTATAACTGATGCAGTGTTTTTTCCCAATAAATATTTAAAAGACCTCAAGAAAAAGATGTCATCTAGTAAGAAAGAGAAAAACAAATATTGTATATTAACGCATATATGTAGAATCTAGAAAAATGATATAGATGATCCTATTTGCAAAGCAGAAATAGAGACACAGACGTAGAGAACAAATGTATGGATACCAAGGGGGAAGGGGTAGGTGGGAGGAATTGGGAGATTGGGATTGACACATATACACTATTGATACTATGTATAAAATGGATAGCTAATGAGGGCATACTGTATAGCAGGGGTCCCTGACTCCTGGGTAGCAGACTGGTACCAGTGCCTGGCCTGTTAGGAAACAGGATTCACAGCAGGAGGTGAGTGGCGGCGACTGAGCAAAGCTTCATCTGCCACTCCCCATCACTCGCATTACACCTGAACTACACCCCATGGAAAAATTTTCTTGCACGACACTGGTCCCTGGTGCCAGAAAGGTTGGGGACCACTGCTGTATAGCACAGGGAACTTTGCTCAGTGCACTGTGGTGACCTGAATGGGAGGGAAGTCCAAAAGGGAGGGGACATATGTATACGTATGGCTGATTCAATTTGCTGTGCAGTAGAAACTAACACAATGTTGCAAAGCAACTATACTCCAATAAACACTCCCTGACACCATACAAAAAATAAACTCAACATGGATTAAAGGCCTAAATGTAAGGCCAGACACTATAAACCTCTTAGAGGAAAACATAGGCAGTACACTCTATGACATAAATCACAGCAAGATCCTTTTTGACTCACCTCCTAGAGAAATGGAAATAAAAACAAAAATAAACAAATGGGACCTAATGAAACTTAAAAGCTTTTGCACAGCAAAGGAAACCATAAACAAGATGAAAAGACAACCCGCTGAATGGGAGAAAATATTTGCAAATGAAGCAACTGACAAAGGATTAATCTCCAAAATTTACAAGCAGCTCATGCAGCTCAATATCAAAAAAACAAACAGCCCAATCCAAAAATGGGCAGAAGACCTAAACAGACATTTCTCCAAAGAAGATATACAGATTGCCAACAAACACATGAAAGGATGCTCAACATCACTAATCATTAGAGAAATGCAAATCAAAACTACAATGAGATATCACCTCACACCAGTCAGAATGGCCATCATCAAAAAATCTACAAACAATAAATGCTGGAGAGGGTGTGGAGAAAAGGGAACCCTCCTGCACTGTTGGTGGGAATGTAAATTGATACAGCCACTATGGAGAACAGTATGGAGGTTCCTTAAGAAACTAAAAGTAGAACTACCATACGACCCAGCAATCCCATTACTGGGCATATACCCTGAGAAAACCATAATTCAAAAAGAGTCATGTACCAAAATGTTCATTGCAGCTCTATTTACAATAGCCAGGACATGGAAGCAACCTAAGTGTCCACTGACAGATGAATGGATAAAGAAGATGTGGTACCTATATACAATGGTATATTGCTCAGCCATAAAAAGAAATTAAATTGAGTTACTTGTAATGAGGTGGATGGACCTAGAGTCTGTCATACAGAGTGAAGTAAGTCAGAAAGAGAAAAACAAATACCGTATGCTAACACATATATATGTAATCTAAAAAGAAAAAAAAAAGGTTCTGAAGAACCTAGGAGCAGGACAGGAATAAAGACGCAGACATAGAGAATGGATTTGAGGACATGGGAGGGGGAAGGGTAAGCTGGAACGAAGTAAGAGAGTGGCATGGACATATATACACTACCAAATGTAAAATAAATAGCTAGTGGGAAGCAGCAGCATAGCACAGGGAGATCAGCACCGTGCTTTGTGACCACCTAGAGGGCTGGGATAGGGAGGGTGGGAGGGGAATGCAAGAGGGAGGGCATATGGGGATATATGTATACGTATAGCTGATTCACTTTGTTATACAGCAGAAACTAACACAACATTGTAAAGCAATTATACTCCAATAAAGATGTCAAAAAAATTAATTAAAAAAATGTAAGCGTGTTTTAGTGCATGATTAGAAAATAGGTTTTCTCCTCAGCACCAACTATGAGCAGTTGATACATTTTGCCCGATGTAGTGAGTTGAAAGGGCTTTTTAGGACACAGCCAGTATGAGTGATAAAGATTATCAAGATTGATGATAATGTCTGGAAATGGGTAACAATGTTTAGGATACTATTTATTATTCTTGCCTTAGTGCGAATGTATTTGTCAACTTCTTTCCTGAGAGCAAGTTTTGATTAATG
Source organism: Balaenoptera acutorostrata (assembly GCF_949987535.1). Taxonomy (NCBI): domain Eukaryota; kingdom Metazoa; phylum Chordata; class Mammalia; order Artiodactyla; family Balaenopteridae; genus Balaenoptera; species Balaenoptera acutorostrata. Next base: position 69,865,842 of record NC_080072.1, read on the forward strand.
AAGTGGGAAAGAGGGTAAGAGGCCACTCAGGACAAGAGAGGCCTAATAGGGGAAAACACAGTAGAAAAACTTAAAGTGTATAAGTGAAGAACAACTTTGTTTCATGATTCCTTAGGCAAAATACTCATTTTCATTTCAGAATTCAGAAAAGGTAAAACATTCTTTAGAAGGTAAAGCAGTGAAAGAAGTTATATTTATATTTATATTTCCAAGTATAAGGGAAGGCGTGTGACCAACTTTGCCACATCATGTTTCCTCCCCGTTCCCCATCTCTCCCATCCTAATTTATTTATTTACTTATTTTTTTAGATTTAATTAATTAATTTATTTTTATTTTTGGCTGTGTTGGGTCTTTGTTTCTGTGCGAGGGCTTTCTCTAGCTGCGGCGAGCGGGGGCCACTCTTCATCGCGGTGCGCGGGCCTCTCACTGTCGCGGCCTCTCCCGTTGCGGAGCACAGGCTCCAGACGCGCAGGCTCAGTAGTTGTGGCTCACGGGCCTAGCTGCTCCGCGGCATGTGGGATCTTCCCAGACCAGGGCTCGAACCCGTGTCCCCTGCATTGGCAGGCAGACTCTCAACCACTGCGCCACCAGGGAAGCCCTCCCATCCTAATTTATGCCTCCCTCCTCTCTTTCAATTTCTGATGAACCTTCTGAAGAAAGCTTGTTCCTGATCAGAAGAAATTCCTCCAGCCAACCTGGCTTCCAAAGCAGAAAACCAGGAATTAGCAAGCTTTAGACTTCAGATATAAGGATAAAGTAAAATGGACCAGGACACATGATTGAATATAGTTATTTTATTGTAGTGCTACATTTCTCTTCTTTGCCAATAATTCCAACTTTTATAATACCAGTCATGTTGCGTTCATCTTTCAAACACAATTCCTTGTTGAGAGAGTCATAAAAGTTACAAAAGGAAATATCTGATGAGTTAATCAGAGCAATTTTTGTAATTAATTTTGTAAAGGTAAAATGATTACTCCCAATCAACTTTTCAAGTCAACAGTTAATCACCTTATAATCTGGTGCATCCTTGTCTGCTACAGAGGCAAGGTAAAAAATTAATACAGAACAACAATTATACACCTATATAGGAATTATATTAAAATACTGTTCTTACGACAGACAGGTTCTTTATATTTTCCAAAAAAATAGCTGTAGCAAATAAGTGCAATGAAAAAATTAGGTCATATACATCTTTCTAAAATCCTCTTTTGTGGCACTCTGCCAAAAAATCACATAAGTCACAAGAAGTCCTGAATTATCTTGGCAATATGTATTTTGTGTATACCTTTTCAGCCAAAGCCAAGCCAAAGTATCCCATCAAGACATTCTTCTCTAGCCCTTCCTGTTTAAAAATAGAAATATTAAGAAAGATAACAATACAAGTAATGATAGTAAGAGATGAAGAACTATGTCCAGCATCAAATTAAATTATTTTATTTGCCCATAATTAATTTCAAATCAACATAAATATAAAAATTAGGAGTACATAATTTGTTCTGGATAAAATATTTACTGCTTATTCAACTTGCTGTGATTCTTTTCAGCTCCTTGTTATATAAGTGTTTATTTATTAATATAGCATCCTCTTGATCTTCTGTATGGACCACCCCGGTGAAGCCAGTTTTGATTGCCTAAAATATATATGTAATTAATTTGCACATTCATTAAATAAAAATTATTGATTTCCTACTCTTATGACAGGTATCTTCTAGGTTCAGGAAATATGGCACTGAATATTAGAAAGCCTTATTCTGCAGGAGCATGCTTTCAAGTGAGAGATAATAGCAATAAGATGATGTAAAATTGTGATGAGTGCTATTAAGAAAAGCATTTTTAAAACTGATAATATTGATCTGATTTTAGGGGGCACAATGGGATCAAGGAAGAGCTCTTTAAGGAGGTTAGAGCTGAATGAGTTAAGAGGTAATCCATGAGAAGATCCAAAGTAAGACTATTCCAGGCAATGGTACAGCAGTTACAAAGATACTGTGCTTGTCCTATTCAAGGAAGAAAAATGAAGGCTAGGGTTAGTGACATGAAGTAGGTTAGAGTTATGCAAGGCAGACCTACACAGTTATGTGGGGCTAGGAAGATTATGAAAAGATGTTTTGATTTTCTTCTGCACATGATCGGAAGACATTAACATTTCAAATATATATCACTTTGACTGCTTGGTGGGCCAGTTAAGAGACTATTGTTATATTAAGAGCAATAAACAGCAGTGTACCTGAAACTAACACAACATTGTAAATCAACTATACTTCAATTAAAAAGTGTCTATTAAAAAATAAGCAGCAATAATCATTAAGACCTGATAGTCTCTGGATCAGAGATGTAGCTGTGAAAGTCATGAGAAACAGTCAGATTTGAAGTATACACAATATATATTGTTAAGTGGAAAAATGTAACTGGAATATCATATCTGTAACATGCTAACTTTAATATGAAGAAGAAGGTTAAATAAGAAAATACACATGTATCTGCTTATTAATGCAAAAAGGATAAAACGGCAGAAGTAAATCCAACCTTATCAGAGTGAATGGATTAAACAATCCAACCAAAGGAGAGTGTCAGACTAGATACAAACAAACAAATAAGTAAACAGCAATATCCAACTCTGTGCTCGCTATAGGAGACAAGTTGTATATTCAAAAATACAAAAGATTGAAAGTAAAAAATGGGATAAAGGTACTCTAAGCAAACAGCAACCATAAGAAATAAGATTGGCAGTACTCATATCAGAAAAAAAAAATAGACTTTACAACAAAAGAAAGATGTTACTAGAAATAAAGATGGGCATTTTATAATGATAAAAAGATGAACCCATAAATGTTATAATAATTATAAACATATATGTACCTAATAACAGAGCACCAGAATGCATGAAGTAAAAACCAAACAGAGAAAAGACACAGAAAATTCACAATAATAAAGATTTTAATATCACACTTTCAATAACAGATAAAACAACTAAGCAGAACATCAGCAATACTCTAGAGGACTTGATAACAGTATAAACCAGGTAGATCTAACAGACATCTGCAGAACACTCCCCCCAAACAGTAAAATCCATATTCTTCTCAGTAGATGTGTGATTAAAGAAATAACAAAACCAGGGACTTAAAATTTGTATAAATAATAGTACATTTATTGAGACTGGAAATACTGGAGGTGAAGAATGTTTGGAGGATAAAACAAATACTGGAATCTTCAGCAAGAAGGTGATACTTAAAACGACCGGACTAAGTGAGACCATTTAAGGAGAGTGTATAGAGACTGATGAAAAGTGGTTAAGAACTAAGTCTTAGGGAATAATGGCATTAAAAAGGTTAGAAAAAGGAGGAAGAACAATGGCTCCTACTGAGAGAGATTGGATGGTTAAGATGAGAAAATTCAGGAGAGGATAATATCTTAAGCCAAGAAAAAACATTTTCCCCCAGACAAGGGACTGATACAAAATGTTACGCATTACTGAGAAATTGAGTAAAATGAGGACTGAGATTAACCACTGGATATAGCAATATTGCATTCCTTGAAGACCTTGACAAATGAGGTTTCAGGGAAGTAGTGGGGTTGAAAGACTCACTGGTGTGGGTCCAAGCGAAAAGGCATGGAAACTGAAGAAGGAAAAACAGGAAAGAGAGAGAATTTTTGGAGGAGATTTCACTGAAAGAGAACTAGAAATGAAGCATAGTTACAGGGGAGGAGGTGTTAAGGAAACATTTTTTTTCTTGCTTTGTTTTTACCGTGGGTGTTATTCAAACTAATTTTTATGGTGATGGCAATGACTGAGGAAAGCAGAACGTTAATCATGCCGGACAGAAGAAGATAACTGAAATAAAGTCCTTCTCAAGGCAAGAAGGACTAAATTCAGTACAGAAGGGGAAGGTTTGAACTGTTGAAGAGTTCATCTCTTCTAATAGGAAGGAAAGCAGAGTTTTTGGAAACAGTTATAATATTTGATGCTGAGAAGATGAGGAGATTATCTTCTCACTGCTTGTATTTTTCTTCCTGAAATAAAAAGTTAGATCCTCAGCTGAGAATTAAGAAATCAACAAAAAAAAAATGAATGAAGTTGGAGAAGATGGAAGAAAGTGTAAAATAGCTTTCTCAGAAAGAACATAATAAAGTGGTTAGTGAAATGCGATAGTATTAAATAGTGCCAAGGCCGTCCTTCACTTTTATGGTCATAAATGTAAAGTGGTAAAGTCCGTAGGTATCCATATTCAGCTTCTTTGTACTGATGTGTAATATAATTGGGTTGAACCAAGTTGGCATTTTACAAAGGAAGAACCAAAGAAGGAGAGAAGTGAGTTGAAGATTATACTAGGGAGTAAATATAGTAATAGACAAATGGAGTTTGAGCTACATAAAATGAGAAGAACATGAGGAAGTAGACAGTAAAAACCTAAAAGGGACTAATTGATTGGAAGTCAAGTTGTGAGTCAAATAATTATTAGAATTGGAGAACTGTAAAGATAAGAGGTAAAGATCAGAGAATGGGAGACTAGAATATCAAGATTTGGGGGCAATGGTACAGATATTTTTAAGGATAAGAAGCAGGGACCAACCAGAGAGTGGAGGCTATGTAGAATGAACAAAGAGATTAGAAATTGGATGTCTAGGAGCTGAGAATCTAGAGTGTTGGATTAATGGATGTTGATATCACAATGGATATAGTGCTAAAGAGAAAACATCAAGTAAAGTATTGAAATTTTCATGAATAAGGAAGTAATTATGAGAATCATAGGTAACTAAAATATTTGATAGCATGAACTTCAAAGGAGCTAGTATTTTATGTATGTATGTGTGTATATATGTATGTATATATCTCCTTTTATTTGTTTATTTGTTTTTATAGAGAAGGTCAGTTGAAACAGCAAGGAAAAGCAATGTGAATAACCACCTTACCTCCAGGCCCTGTGCTGACATGGGACCTAAAGAGAATAAAAGAAAAAAACACCTCTCTTTTAAAAGAACTCCAGGGAAAACAGTGTTTTCTGGGGATGGCCAAGTTAGAATAAGAAGATGAAAGGAAGATATATGCTATCCTTAATCTCTGTGCTTTAGCTGAATTCTTAAAACTAAGATTTTTCAAGTTTTGGAAATCTGCCTATTTTCCAAATTGGAAATCAATGGACGTAGAAAGAGGACATTCTAACCAGTGCATTTTTGTTATGGAATATCCTTTTTCTTCTAACCAGGCAGAATGCAGAGGGTGACCCTACCTCAGCCCATTTGTCTTGCTCTGTGATGGAGAGTTCCCTCTCTAAAATTTAATTTGTGGGAGCTGCTTATAAATGTATCCTGGGAACAATTTTGATTAAATCCAAATAAATGATAAATAGCATGCTTAAGTCCATTTATATTTATTTCTCCTTTGTTAACTGTGTTGGCAACACCTCAAAATTTAGTGCTATCTGCAAATTTCATTAGCAGGCAATTTATTCCCCCCTGGAGATGATTAATAAAGATGGAAAATAAAGCCTGACCTCGTGCCAAAGCTCCTGCAGCCCCCCTACTATCCACTTCCTCACAACTGGACGTGCTCCCATTTATCACCACCTCCCTTTGCACTGGCTCAGCCAACATGCCAAATGATGTGACAGTGCTCACATCCAAGCCAACTTGAAACAGGTTGGAATACTAACTTTTCTGGGACACTCCATTAAAGGCTTCCACTATTGCCCCAATAAAACACAGATCATATTTCACAATGCTACTATCTTTGTCCTTCCACAAACACACACAATTTTTGGCATCATTAATTTTTTACAAGTCCATATAACCATATTACTTAGTCTATTTGTTCTCTGGGTGTTTATAGATTCCTTTTCAATATCTGGGACTTAAATTTAAAAAAAAAAGACATTACACATACGATATCACACTGATTACTGTCTTCTGTTTGAAGTTTTGTACCGTCTGTTTCTCCTCAATTGCTTGGCATTTATTCTAGTTCTTAATGATGTTTCAAATATTCTTCTAAGTAGTTTAACAAATGTTGGCCGATTTTTCCTACCCCTAAGTGATTGTGAGTTAGACAATTCTGATATTAATATTATCTGAGTTCAAGTTTAAACATAACCGTGGGATCAATTGGTTTTTGGTTGTTTTCTCTCCCCCTACCCCTGGTTAATATCTTTTGTTGAGGAATTCTTGCATAATTAATAGAATCACTTATGAAATTAGTCTGATTTGGTCATTAAGGCTTAGAATACTAGATTAATCTTTACTTTTCAAGTTTGTTATTTTTTTAAATTAAATAGCATAGTCTGTATTCTTTTTACACAAGTCAAAAGTTAATTTGAGCTATTACACTGCAAACCTGATTCAAAAATCAGTTCACCATAAAAAACACTTTAACTTCAATAGCTGGGATTTTTATGTTTTGGCTCGTTTTTTCTTTCTTTGTTTTGCTTATTTCAACATAAGAGTAAAATTTCACTATTACATATGTTCAAAAAAAGTCTGTCTGAGACCCAAACTGGTCTTTAAAAATGTTTGAAAACCTTATTAATTTTATGTAAACACTAAAACAAACCAATTCCTTCAATTCCTATTTTTTATTTTTAAAAATAATAATTCCTTCAGAATTATTTTATAAAACTCTCTAAAATATCTGCTTAAAGGAAAACATAGTAATTGGTAAATAGCTTTTACAAACTTTTATTGTTAGCATATATTTAATAATCTTGATAAAGACTGAAAGAAATTGAACATTGCATCAGCTCTGAAAACCAACTGTGAACTTTTAAATAAATTAAAGAATATCAGAGTGAATACTTTATATTCACCAGCAGCACTAGAGAACATCTTATTACACTATTAATGTATATATACTGAACATCCACAGCTTTTCTGATGTAACTGGTTGTTCTAAGTCCTTGAGACTTTTTGAAGAAGTGTCATTATAGTTAACAGGTTAGTAATTGAAATATTCATTATGTATCACATATTTTTATATATGTGTTTTAATATTTCCATTTCAATTTTATCATAGACTGAACTGCTAGTATAATGATGGAAATAACAGTATTAATTTGATTTTCATCATTCATTTCCCAAGAGTTACAAAATTACAAGGGGAAACGAAAACCACCATGACATGAAAAAATTTACTAAATAATTGATTATTTATAAAATTAGCTTTCAATGAATATACTTTCATACTTGAAAGAACACTGATGGTTGAGCTGCTATGATAGTTTCTATCTTTTTGTTTTTTTAGGCTATGGTGTCTTGTTTAGGTCTCATTAAAGTACATATAACATTTCCATGATCAGGTTTAGCTTAAAGACCTGCAATGAGAAATGAAAAAAGCAAAGAAAAATGCCAGGAAATAGGAATATTTAGAGATGAAGGGTCAGGCAGAGGTTATTGTAGGTGAATCACAGTAACTGAGACTGGAAAGAAAGCTTGGAAACCAAGTGTGAAGAGTGTTGAGTAGCACGCAAAGAAATTGAACTTCTTGTGATAGGAAATTTGAAGCTGTTAAAGGATTTAACCAAAATTATACAAATAAACTTGAGCTACAGAACAATTAGTCTGCCACAGAATGGAGGCTGGTTGAGAAAAGGAAGAGATATAAGGCAGGGAACTAGTTTTATAAATACTGCAAAAGGCCAGTCCAGAGTAATTAATATACTAAACAAATATTCACTGAACTTCTACTATCTGTCAGGCACTCTTCAAGGCAATCAGAATAGAGATGTAAACAAAACAGAACAAAATACCTGACCTCATGGAGCTTACATTCCAGCAGCAAGAGCCAGATAATAAACAAAACAGTAATAAATAAGTAAATAATTGTGTGAGAAGACATCAACCGATTTGGGAGCAAATAAAGAGGGAAAGGAACTCAGGAGCATGAGATGGGAAATGAGGGGGGAGTTATTTTAAATAAGTTACAATAGGCTTCACTGAGAAGGGACATTTGGGGAAAACTTGATTGAGTAGATATTTGATAGCTGGGAGAAACATGTTTCAGGCAGAAGCAAGTGCCAGGGGAAAGGCCTTAATGCAGAAGTGTATCAGAATATTCAAGGGAGAATCAGGAAGCCAGTGCAGCTGGAGTAAGTTGAGAAGAGTAGAAAGGGAGACATGGGAGGAGAACTGAGAACACTGAATAGGGTTTCGTGGGATGCTCTAAAGATTGCCTTTGCTCTGAGGGAAGTGGGAAGCTACTAGAAGGTTTGAAAGAGTGACATGATCTTATGGTTTAAGGAAATAAATAAATAAATATTTTAAATAAATAGTTATGTTTTAAAGAAATAACTATAACTGATCTGTTGAAAATAGACTGTCAGACAGGAGCAGGGCACAAATAGAAGCCAGGAGACTCAATGAAATAATAGAAGGTTAAAATAGAGGTGACTTGAACCAGAGTTTTAACAGTGGATGAGATGAGAAGTGGTAACAAGGACCTCAATTGAGATGGCATTAATAGAAAGGAAAGGGCTTCCCTGGTGGCGCAGTGGTTGAGAATCTGCCTGCTAATGCAGGGGACACGGGTTCGAGCCCTGGTCTGGGAAGATCCCACATGCCGCGGAGCAGCTGGGCCCGTGAGCCACAATTGCTGAGCCTGCGCGTCTGGAGCCTGTGCCCCGCGACGGGAGGGGCCGCGATAGAGAAAGGCCCGCGCACCGCGATGAAGAGCGGTCCCCGCACCGCGATGAAGAGTGGCCCCCGCTTGCCGCAACTGGAGAAAGCCCTCGCACAAACCGAAGACCCAACACAGCCAAAAATAAATAAATAAATAAATAAAATCAAGTAAAACTTAAAAAAAAAAAAAAATAGAAAGGAAAGGGTTTGAAATAAATGAAGATGGATATGGCTTATTAACTGTAAATATGGGATGCAGATGAGGGACTATTTAATCAATACTCTCAGTTTTTTACTTAGGATGACTGAGAACACTGCACTGACCTTAATAGAAACATGTAAGTCAGAAGAGGGGGCTAGCTTGAAGAAAGAACAGCTGGTTTTAATCATACTAAATAGGAGAAGTTAGTGAACTCTAACAGGGCATAGAACTCGAAAAGATGTTGGAACAAAAAGCTACATATACACATAAAATTATGGACAGATACAGGTGTTGTGGACCTGAAATTTACCAATTTGGGAGGAGGGCACCTTGAAGAAAAATAAAGGAACATTGCAAATACAAAATTCTGTTTGGGAGTTTGGAAATGACTCATGAAAGTGAGAGGCACAGAAGCTTAAACATCACTATGAATCCATCTCTGGTGATACCACAGAATGGCTGAAATCTCCAAAGGAGTGCATTAGAATTGAATATTACTTTTGGGAACAATCAAAGGAGACACTCTTGAAAAGAAGAGAAAGTGGAAGAAGAACCAAGATAAAGCACCATCATTGAAGTCCAGGTTTTGATTTTAGGAACTAAAATGGTGACTGGAATGGCCAAACATCTATAATTGTCTATTTGACAAACACCATGCTAAATGCTGGGAGCCCGTCACCATGGGATATGATGATTAGGGTCTATTTCAAGAGGCTCTAGTGAAAGCCAGATTGAAGAGGGTAGCAAATGATCCAGAAGATAAAAATGAGAGAGCACTCATTTAAGAAACATATCCACATGATTACCTGATTTTCTTATTTCTCATAAGTATAGCTTATCATAAGAAAATCACTGCTTTAATGGCTATGAAAATATACTGACTCTGTAAATACACTAAATTTCTTACCCCTGAGAGGCAACTTAGCATATCTGAGACCAAGGACTCTCTAATTCCCTCAGAGACTTTTGTGCTTAACTGATCTATGTGTCTTTGAATAATTCATTTGAATTTACTCATAGAGTTCGCCTCCTTTTTTTTTTTTTCCCCCCGGGCCAGCATGTTCCCTGCTCCCTGAGAGCTCAAGAAAGTTAAAAAAAATCTTCCATTGTTTCTTATTTACACAATTAAACAATTTTCATTGAAAGTTTTATTAATTTTCAAAACTCTAATTTTCTAAACTGTTAGGAAAAGTCAAATATGCTAAAATTACACTTTATTTTCATTGCTTTTCTTATATTTTAGTGATTTGATAACTTTATTGTCACTTTTGTCTGTTTTGTGTGAGGTAGGGCAATTTAATCAATATTTTACCATTTATGAATTAATCAAAATATTACTGAGTAATAAGGAATAAAGGCAAAATTGTTTTTCTTCTAGATACAATATGGACTTTAAAAATTGTTTATCACACACACACACACACACACACACACACACACACACACACACACACACATTCTCTCTAAATCTATGAGAACTGTGTTTTTGTTTTACCTGAATTTCTCTAAGGAAAAAAAAGCCTCAAACTCACTAAACAAGAAAACTCCTTTTTAAAAAGCATTTCACTTTCCCCAATGGCTTATAAAATCTCTATGTAATCTTAACTTCTCTATTTTCACCCTTAATCCCAAAGTTCAGAAATAAATCAACCAGTTACTCTTACATAATCATTGTCAAAGTTTACAAAGATTTTTCTTGAAACTAATATTTTGAGTCTTAAGGCACCCTCATTTTCTTGAAGCTGGGTACTATGTCAGGTCATATCTTTGGTATCACCAATAGCAACTACCTTTTTTTTTCCTTTTCTCTCTCACAAAACAGAAAAAATTCTATTATTTATTATTTAAAAAAAATTTTTGTATTGAAGTATAGTTGATTTAGAGTGTTGTGTTAGTTTCTGGTGAGCAAATTGATTCAGATACACATATATTGCTTTTCATATTCTTTTCCATTATGGTTTATTATAGGACACTAAATAAAGTTCCCTATGCTATAGAGTAGAACCTTGTTGTTTATCTATTTTATTTATTTTTTATCTTTTTTTTTTTGGCCCCACCACTTGGCATGCAGGATCTTAGTTCCATGACCAGGGATCGCACCCATGCCCCCTGCAGTAGTAGCACAGAGTCTTAACAACTGGACCACCAGGGAGGTCGCTGTTTATCTATTTTATACATAGTAGCTTGTATCTGCTAATACCAAACTCCTAACTTATTCCTCCCCTACCCCCTTTCCCCTTTGGTAACCATAAATTTGTTTTCTATGTCTGTGAGTCTGTTTCTGTTTTGTAAATAAGTTCATTTGTATCACATTTTAGATTCCATGTATAAGTGGTATCATATGTCTTTCTCCTTCTTACTTACTTCACTGAGTATGATAATCTCTAGGTTCATCCATGTTGCTGCAAATGGCATTATTTCATTCTTTTTTATGATTAATATCTCATTTTATATATGTATGTATATATATATAGGTATATATATATGTGTGTGTATATATAGGTATATATATATGTGTGTGTATATATATATATAATCACATCTTCTTTATCCATTCATCTGTCAATGGACATTTAGGTTGCTTCCATGCTTTGGCTATTGTCAATAATACTGCTATGAACATTGAGGTGACACTCAGATATAGAAAACAAACTTGTGAGAGAGAAAGAAATAAGATCATGTCATTGGGGGATGCCTGAGTTTGAATACGGACCCTTGACTACCTACATGGGTGACTTCAGTCATGGCATCTTATCTTTCATAATCCTATTTATACAATATTTAAAATAAGAATAACTATGCCTGCTTCAGAGAGGTTTGAGTTCATATATGCCCAGCTTTGGCGTATGAGTAGATTTGTTAGGATTTTTTGAAACCAGTAGGAATTAAATACTGAGGGAAAATTAGAATTTGTCTTTTAAATTTCTTAAAATTTTAGACAAAAGCAATATAAGCTATTTTGTACTTTTCCTCATATTTTTTCCTCTAGGCTTGACTTGCTATTTAAGTCCAAGATGGATGATCTTCCTACTGTGTGATCTGTAGGAAGAAATTGTCTTGAACATCTAGTTTATCACTTTTGTACCATTGTCTCCCCACTCAGAGGTCCTACTTTCATCATGAACCAAGTAATCTTCTTGATTAACCCTGATTAAAATCTTGATCTAATTATTAAACTAAATGTAAAAGACCAATATCTTTAAGTGATATCTCTTAACAGGTCTCCAAGATGTAAGCTAAATAATAAAATTCAAAATATTGGATTTCAAAAATGTAACACTTTGGGAGGAAACCCATAAGCAGATTTTTTTCTACTTTTGTGACAGAGTGGTAAAGTTAACTAACTTTTAGTTTTCTTTTTTTTTTTTGCTTGTTTTGTGATAAGTTAAGAGACTAGTGTGTATTCATTAATTTATTTGTTCATTATTTGCTTAGCAAATATTTATTAATACAAGCTACTGCTCTTCTCTTTGGGGATATAACAGTTACCAAAAAAATTTCATCCATCTTGGACTTAAATCATTAACAAAGAATAGGCATACACAAATAATTAATTGCATGCTTTATTTAACTTTAATAATATTCACTAAAGGCATTATTTACCCCCACTGTCAAGTGAAAAACTGAGAGATTAAATAATTTAATGATGAGTATGAGTTACAGTGTTTTAAACTAAACTTAGATGTATATGATTACAAAGACCATGATTTTTTAGCCACACCTTTCCACGTGGATGTTCTCATGATTGTCACTTCCTTCCCATGTCTTCAGTATGTCCCTTGAGGATCTTTTTTATCTGTATTTAACATGCTTACTTAAATCTCTCATTTAATGACAAAAATGCTCCTTTGACCCCATGTCACCTCTACCCACTATTCCATTTCTCTCTTTTCACAGCCAAGTTTGTTGAAGAGTTGTTTATTCTCACAGTCTCTACTTCCTTGTCTGATATTTATTCATGTACTGTATTACAGTCTGTTTTTTACTTCCCTCACTCAAATAAAACACTCTATTAGTTGATTCCATGATCACTTGTCAGTCCTTATTTACATGCCAGGGACAAAAAAATTGTCTTATCAATTAAATTATGTAATTACAATACAATTAGAATAAACAGTTTAGGGAGGAAATACAATCAACTCCTGGTAGGCATGCAAATCAACATTCAATATGCCATGGCCATAAATCACAATATTCCCTAGATGGTGAAATTTTGATAACAGAATAAGTCAGTTTAGAATATCTTACTTGTAAGTATTCCTATTTTTTCTTTCACAATTTTTCAGAAGTTAATGCTTGGGCTACTAGCTCACTGAACTAGGTATGAGATATTCATAGAAGCTCAGAAAGGCTAAAGCTATTTATATGAGTGGGCAAGAGAAACAGGTGAAAGTTTTTAGAGGAAAGAAAGGAAAGATGGATTAGGGGCAAAGAAATAGGTCAAGAGGACTTTTAGGAAGGTTAGATGCATGACATAGTTTATATATGCCCAACTCAGTGGCCATAGAAGATATAAAGATGTCAACATTTTCAAGATGTTTTAGAATGACACTGGGCTGCTTTTGTTATCATTTTACATGTTAAGGTGTCTCAGTTAAATTCAGGATGTATTTAATTATCGGGTAAATTTGACTATACTGACTGTAAACTGGTATAAAACATGTAATATTTTCTTTCATATTCAAGCCATTAAAAATGTTATTTGACCTGCCTGGACCACTATTCTCCCTCCTCCATCAAAATGGCTCTTTCTCACTTTTTCCCCAGGCCCTAACTTAATCTTTGAAAGCCCTCCCTAGCACCACCTACCCTCATAGTGCATGCGCATGCACACACACACACACACACACACACACACACACACACACACCAAATCTGGGTTAGGTATCTTCCCTTGTACTCAGAATACCCTATACTCACTATCTCCTCACTTCAGACCATTTATCACACTGCATTGTAATGCCTGGAAATCTATCTATGATACCTCAATTTCTCCCTCCTCTCAAGAATTCAAGATCTCCAAGGACAAAGATCATCTTCTCTCTTTCATTATTTTCACCGGAACCAAGCATAAACACACATGAGCATTTAGTAAATATTTGCTGAATGAATCAATAACTGAATGACTGAATGAACTAAACCGCATTTCCATGCCCACCCTAAGATGCCCTGGAGAACTGTTCACAGTTGAAGGGGTAGCATGTATCAAACTTACCCAAGAACATTTTCTCAATACAAAAGCTTGAGTATACTCCTTCTCCACCACAGTCTCTGACCTCTAGAGTATAATTAATTTCCTGGGAGTTAAAGGGCATGAAAATTTTGAAAAAAGGTGCTCAAAAAAGCAATCTAATCCACCTTCCATTGAACATCTGTGCTGTAGAAGGAAAACAGGGACTGTATGGTGATTGCAAAGATAGCATTGATGGACAGCCAGGTACAAATGAGCCGTGTCGCTACTCTCTGACTCTTGGCATGAGCAAATCCAAATGGATTCCCCAAATCAAATCACATTTTACTAGACATGGCCCTTTGTTGTAGATGAATTCTGTAATTTTAGGTTACAGCGGGCAGTTACACACACTGGTTTTCTTTGGTAAAGGTTTTCTTTACTTGACATTTTACTGCCTACAGGATTCCTGTCAAAAATGCTCATGCTACAACCATGATGTGCATTTACATGGTGGCCGACTGTTGTCTTTTTGCATTTGAGAAATTTGAGATAATTGAGGTAATTAAATACCTCATTTCTCTGAATTCTGAGTAATTAATGAAGTGTGTAGGAATTAGCAGCTGGAGGTAACACACTGATGTTTTCCTCAATCATTGTCCACAGTAAGTGTTTAAAATAAGCAAGTCATTCATTATTTACTCTACTTAACAGTTTTAATTTTTAAAAATGCAAGAGAAATAGGAAATTAAGATGGCCTAGTGGTGAGTTTCCTGTTTATATTTGGTTTTTCTTTTCGAATCTCTAGTTCAATAACAGTAAGCGTTATTGCAAGTTCCACATTGTTCCACAAGTTATGAGGAGTTTCACATTGGTGGGTACCTTAATAGGTGTCATCACCAGAGTGTGCTGTATTGACAGAATGTGTACCATAGGAAACTGAGAGAAGGTTTGCCTTGAACTTGCAATCAGAAACTAAAACTTTCTGTATCGAAGTTGCCAGCTGTCAAAATTCTGTGTATATGCTGGAAATAGAGGCAAAATCAAGTCAGAAAGCAAAAACACTATCCTAAAACAGATGTTTATGAATTTTTTTACCCTACAGGACCCCTGAATTTCCAGTGTGTCCAAAGTGCTTGATATTATAAAAGAATATATACCCATATCCTGCCTCTGTGTCTGCACAATTCCTATGTATTCCAAGTCTCACTCCTCATCAAGATTCCATACCTAGAATCCTAAATGAACCAATTTTCCCAGTCCTTGGCCAAAGAGTCTCTAACCATGAGATAATTGTTGCACAACTTCTTTCAGTGGTAATTTTAACCTTTTCTTTTTGTGGTGGGTTAACCATTGATCTCTATCCAAGGAGATATTTCTCATGAATATTCTCAAAGAAAATTTCACACTAGTGCACAGTTTTAAGGAAAACCATGAACTAGGCAATTTTCTACCATCCTCAGCAAACCAGTTTGAGCCTAGAAGAGTCACACTATCCTCTTAATCATATCACTGTCCAAAATGTATTCTAGCTCTTGTGAATTTTGAGTGCTCAAAGATATTTCTATGGGAAAGAACATTAAGGTTTGAAATCTCTCTTTCTTCCAAATGACAGTTGCCTAATTTACCTTCTTATACATGAGTGAAACAATATAGCAAAAAAAATAAAAGTTGAATTGAAGAGCACAGTGACCCAAAGATACCAGAAGTTCAATAAAACTGGGAAAGTGTTCTAATTGACACAAGGTGCCTAAACATTTATGTTAATATTAACCTCTTAGAATAAAACCTCAACTCTGCAAATGTCACTGCTTTCTAAGGTTCAGAGAAGTTCAATACAAAAAAAATAGATTCTCTTTAGAAATAAAAGGAATTATAAATTAACTTAGATTGAAGAACCTCTTCCCTGCCTTGAAAATTGTTGAAGCTCCTCCCTTCAAGGAACTGGAGTTGGCTTCCTGTCCTTCACTTGATGTGATGTTAATTATATACCTGTCAGCCTACCTACTCTATTTAGAAGGCAAGTTGCACATTTTCCAACAACCCACCACTTAGTTCTCTTCCAATTTTTAAATAGTGCTGACTGGTACTTTTTAATTAAGATTTGACAGTTGAAATTTGCATTCCAAAAGCTCATTGAATTCTATGGAATTAGATTGCCTATTTTGCTCTACACACACACACACACACACACACACACACACACCAATATTCCTAGGCCACTTTATTAAATGCACAAATAGGCTATCCTCTGCCTGGGTCTTCAATTACATAAGTTCTGCAGACTACAGGAAATTTGACCTTTAAACCATTGTAAATTGGCATTTGTAATTTTATGTTTTGTTAATGCAGTGTAATTTGGCATGCTAGGGAATTTGTGTAACTGTTAAAATACTTGTTCTTGTCATATTCATTATTAATTTATATTAGCTACAAGCAAAGGAATTTGTTGCAGCTTACTGGATTTTATTCCTCATAACTCTGTGGCTAATGCTGAGATTTTGATATGTACATATTAAGTGATACAGACTGCATAAATAGAGAGCTACATTTTTGGTTCACAGCAGAAAAATCTAGATTCATGGAAAATTATGTTAATGCTGGTTGTTATTATTTGCAATAACCAAAACTTACTTTATTAACATAAATGAACTGATTTTCTACATATTTTAACAGCAAGTAAAATAACCATCAATTTTCAAATATTGTACTTACCAGCTATGCTGATAGTAGAAATGACTTTTCACAGTCGATAGAATTTTAAAATATTTTCTGTTATATATCAAATAATATCATCTTACATATCATAAACATTGTGCTGCTACAAATGATAGAATAAAACATATTTTTTAGAAGCAAATTTGTGTTATTTACCCAGAAAAGGAGTTAGTCCTAAATTGTATATAAATATATAATTCTACTTACGCCTTAGAGAATGTGTATAAAAAGCATTAAATAATTAGTCAAAACAACTGATATTTCAAAGTTATTGTGGATTGGATAGATCTCAAATCACCAAAACGTCCTTTGGTCCCAATTTACTAGAAGCCAGTAACAGAAGCAAGGGTGGAATTGGATAGAGGAGGAGTTTTTGTTTCGTTAAATATCCATCTACTCCATTAAACCACATCAAGTAAAATTATACAATATAGGTTAAAGTATTGCTCCTATTGTGTGAACTTAATATCAAGACAAGTTCCTTAGGTGCCTCTTTCCAACATAATAATCAAACCTAAGTATACTCAACATTGAAATCCTTAAGAGGGTATTGAATGATGAAACTCTCCAGAGAATTTTGAAAGAATTCAGTGTATACACAACATAATGTTCAAAATATCCAAAATACATTACAAAAATTTTGACACACAAAGAACTAGAACATCTGATGCATTCTCAAGAAAAAAGTCAATCAACAGACTCTAACCTTGAGATAATGCAACTGGAGAATTATCAGTCTTATGGGGTTGCCATAACAAAATAATACAGCTCAGGTGGTTTAAACAACCTAAGTTTATAGTCTACAAGTCTAAGGTTTCATCTAGGTTGGTCGCTAGGCCTCTCTTCCTGGCTTGTAGACAGCCACCTTTCCACTCTGTCCTCACATGGCCTTTCTTCTTTTTTCATGAAGGGAGATAGAGATCTCTGGTGTTTCTTCCTCTTATTATCAGGACACCTGTCCTATCAGATAAAGTCCCCACACTTATGACCTCATTTAACTTTAATTATCTTCCTAAAAGCCTTATCTCCAAATAAAGTCACATTGGGATTAAGGCTTCAACTTATGAATTTTGGGAGAACACAATTCAGTCCTCAACAATTAGACAAAAATTTTAAAGCTTTTATAAAAGCTATGCTTCATGAAGTAAAGGTAAACATTTTGACATAATTGGAAAAATAGAAGCATGTAACAGAGAAATAAAAATTATTTTAAACAGAACCAAATGGACTTTGGGAACTGAAAAGCACAATTTCTAAAATCAAAACAATAAAAATAACAGAAAAGATTTAAGTAACAAAATGCGAATGGCAGAAGAAATAGTCTTTGACATTGAAGGTTAGTCAATAGAAATTATCCAATACGAAGAATAGAGAAAAAAAGATTGAAAAGTAAATAAACCTAAGAAAGGATGACATTTGTGTCATGAATGTCTCAGAATAAAAAGAGAAACAAATTGGTGTACAAAGAAATATTTGAAGAAACAATGTTTGAAAAGCATCTCAAACTTGGTGAAAAATTGAAATTTAAAGATTCAAGAAGTTTGACACATGAAAAATAGGATAAAATCAAAGTAAAATTTGCTCAGACACTCTAAATTCAAATGCCAAAAAACAAAAAGAGAAAGAAAAAATATTGAAAGCACTCATAATAAAGTGACATTACATACAGGGGGAAAATATGAATACTATGGATTTTTCACCAAAAACCTAGAAGTGGAATATTATCTTTATAAGTGTTGAAAAACAGACTTCTCAACCCAGAACTCTATACCCATAGAAAATATTGGGTTGGCCAAAAAGTGCCTTTGTTTTTTAAGTAAAAATAAAACACATATTTTTCATTTTCACCAAGAACTTTATTGAACAACGTATTTACCCTTTTGTCCCACTACCTTCTGCCATGTTTCAATCAACTTCATAATTCCTTCTCCCCAAAAACTTTTTATCTTTTTGAGCAAAAATCTCTTCTAGGTGTCTTTTGCAGTCTTCCAGGGAACTGAAATTTTTTCCATTAAGAGGATTTTGTAAAGACCAAAATAAATGGAAATCTGAAGGTGCAATGTCTGGTGAATACAGCAGATGAATCAGAACTTCCCAGCCAAGCTGTAACAGTTTTTGCCTGGTCATCAAAGAAACATGTGGTCTTGCGTTATCCTGATGGAAGATTATGCATTTTCTGTTGACTAATTCTGGACACTTTTCATTGAGTGCTGCTTTCAATTGGTCTAATTGGTAGCAGTACTTGTTGGAATTAATTGTTTGGTTTTCCGGAAGGAGCTCATAATAGAGGACTCCCAATCGCACTGTATACACATCACCTTCTTTGGATGAAGATCGGCCTTTGGTGTGGTTGGTGGTGGTTCATTTCACTTGTCCCTTGATCTCTTCCATTCCACATTATTGGACAGTATATTCTTTTCATCGTCCATCACAGTTTGTTTTAAAAACGGAATGTTTTTGTTACGTTTAAGTAGAGAGCCACATGCGGAAATATGGTCAAGGTTTCTTCCGCTTAACTTTATGGCATCCAAACATTAAAGTTATTAACATAAACAAGGTGGTGCAAATGATTTTCAGCGCTTGATTTGAATATTTTGAGTATGTCAGCTATCTCCTAGGTGGTATAATGTTGATTGTCCTCAATTAATGTGTCGATTTGATTACTATCAACTTCAATTGATCTACCCGACTGTGGAGCATCGTCCAGCGAGGAATCTCCAGCATGAAACATTGCAAACCACTTTTGACACATTCGATCAGTCACAGCACCTTCTCCATACACTGAACAAATCTTTTTTTTTTTTTTTTTTGCATTTCAGTTGTGTTTTTACCTTTCTTGAAATAATAAAGCATAATATGCCAAAATGTTGCTTTTTTTCTTCCACCTTCAGTATTAAAATGGCTACACAAAACTTCATCAATTTTGATAAGTTTTTGTTTTTTAAATTCATGCTGATATGACAGCTGTCACAATACAATCTAACAAAATTGTTTTGAATTAAGTTAAAGACAACTAAACACTACTAGAGCTATCTTACAGAAAAAAATGAATGAAACTTTTGGCCAACCCAATATCTTTTGGAAATGAAAGAAAAAACAAAGACATCCTTAGATAAAAGAAAATTAGGACAATTATTAGCCAGCTGGCCAGCTCTAAAAGAAATACTAAAGGAAGCTCTTCAGACTGAAGCTAGATGATACAGGAGGGGAACTTTGAATACTGAGAAGGAGAGAAGAGCAATAGAAATGCTACATATCTGAAAAAAATATAAAAGTTTAATTTTTTCTTAAGTCTGTTAAAATATATACGAGCTCAGAACGTATAAATTATAACCCTTTCTGGTAACATTTCCAAGGTATGCAGATGGAATACCTATGATAAAACATAAAGGAGAGGGGTTATATAGACCTAAGGATTAAAATATATCTACATTTTATTGATAAAATTGATGAAATTTTAACTCTAAATAGACTATAGACATTTAATACGTATACTGTAACTCCTTAATGACAGGAAAAAAAGAAATAGATGTAGCCGAAAAACAATAGATAAATTAAAATGTAATACTAGAGTACTCAAATTATCAAAAAGAAATGAGGAAAGGGAAAATAGAACAACTAAAATCAGAGAAAAGAGGAAAAAGTTAAAACTTTAAACCACATCAATAATTAAATTAAATGTAAACGTTCTAGACATAATTAAAATAGAGATTTTCAGGCTAGATTAAAAACTATATATGTGTAAATATATATATATATACTTTAAATAGATTAAAATTTAAGTAGCAAAGTGAACATATCATGAAAACAATAATCAAAGAAAGTTGGAGTGGCTAAATTAATATCATATAAAGTAAACCTTAGAACAAGGAAATAACCAGGTACATTGCATAATGATAAAAGGTTCCATACAATAAGAAGACATAGCAATCCTAAAGGTATGTGACCTAACAACAGAGCTTCAAAATATATGAAGCCAAAAGAACTCAAAGGAGAAATAGAAAAATCCACAAAAACAGGTGAAATTTTAACACTCCTCTCTCAGTAATAGAATAAGTAGACAGGACATCAGCAAGAATGAGAACACATGAACAGCCTTATCAACCATCTTGACCTCATTAATATTTCTAGAAAAACCCATCTACAGAATAAATTTTATTTTCAAGTGCACTTGGAATATTTACCAAAATGGACAATATTCTGGGCTATATTACAAACCTGAACAAATTCAAAAGAATGGATTTTATGCAAAATACTTTTTCTGACCATAAGGTTCCTTAACTAGAAATTGATAGCAGAAAAATACCTGAAAATTTCTCAAGTATTTGGAAATTTAAAAACCCTCATGAATAACACATCTGTCAAATAGGAAATCTCAAAGAAAATTAGAAAATATTTTGAACTGAACACAAATGAAAATACAACATATTAAAATTTGTTGGATGCAGCCAAAGCAGTGTTTAAAGTGATATTTATAGCATTGAGCACTTAGAAAAGAGGAAAGATTTTAAATCAATAATCTAAGCTTACAAAATTAGCAGAAGAGCAAGCTAATACCTATCCTTTCAGATTATTACAAAAAATAAAAGTAAAAAATTGAAGAAGAGGGACTACTCTCTAATTCATTCTATGAGGCCACCATTACCCTGATACCAATAGCAGAAACACACACACACACACACACACACACACACACACACAAATAAAATTACAGACCAATATCTCTGATGCATATAGATGCAAAAATCCTCAACAAAATATCAGCACACTAAATTCAACAGTTTTCAAAAGGGTCATACACCACGATCAAGTGGGATTTACTCCAGGGATTCAAGGATGGTTCAATATCTGCAACTCAATCAATGTGATATCCCATATTAACAAAAAGAAGGATAAAAATCACATGATCATCTCAATAGATGCAGAAAAAGCATCTGACAAAATTCAACATCCATTCATGATAAAAACTGTCATCAAAGTTGGTATAGAGGAAATATATTGCAACATAAATAAGGCCATTTGTGACAAATACACAGCAAACATCATACTCAACAGTGAAAGGTGGAAAAGAATAAAATATCTAGGAATAAACTTAACCAAGGAGGTGAAAAACTTATACTCTGAAAACTATAAAAAACTGATAAAGGAAGCTGAAAATGATACAAAGAAACAGAAAGATGTTCCATGTTTATGAATTAGAAGAATTAATATTGTTGAACTGTCCATACTACCCAAAGTAATCTCTAGATTTAATTCAATCCTTATCAAAATATTCATGACATTTTACACAGAACTAGAACAAATATCCTTAAATTTATGAAGAACCACAAAAGACCCTGAACTGACAAAACAGTATGGAAAAACAAAATGAATGAAGCTGGAGGTATCACACTCCCTGCCTTCAGACTATACTACAAAGCTACAGTAATCAAAACAGCATGATACTGTCACAAAAACAGACACATAGATGAATGAAACAGAATAGAGATCCCAGAAATGAACCCCACACTTATAGTCAATTAGTCTATGACAAAAGAGGCAAGTATATAACAATGGAGAAAAGACAATCTTTTCAATAAGTGGTGTTGGAAAAAATAGATGAAATTAGAACATTTTCTCACACCACATACAAAAATAAACTTAAAATGGATTAAAGACCTAAATGTAAGAACTAAAACCATAAAATTTCTAGAAGAGAACATAGGCAAAACACTCTCTGACATAAATCTTAGTAATATTATTTTGGATCTTTCTCCTAAGGCAAAAGAAACAAAAGCAAAAATAAACATTTAAATCTAATTAAACTTAAAAGCTTTTGCAGAGCAAGGGAAACCATCAACAAAACAAAAAGACAATCTACTGAGTGGAAGAAAAAATTTGCAAAGGATATGACTGATAAGGGATTAATATCCAAAATATACAAATAGCTCATTCAACTCAATATTATTAAAACAAACAACCCAATTTAAAAATGGGCAGGGACTTCCCTGGTGGTGCAGTGGTTAAGAATCTGCCTGTCAATGCAGGGGACACAGTTTCAAGCCCTGGTCCGAGAAGATCCCACATGCCATGGAGCAAATAAGCCATGTGCCACAACTACTGAAGCCCGCGAGCCTAGAGCCCATGCTCCGCAACAAGAGAAGCCACTGCAATAAGAAGCCTGTGCACCTCAATGAAGAGTAGCCCCCACTCACCACAACTAGAGAAAGCCCATGCACAGCAACAAAGACCCAACGCAGACAAAAATAAATAAATATATAAATAAATAATTTTTTAAAAAAATGGACAGAAGACATGAATACACATTTTCCCAAATAAGATATACAGATGGACAACAGGAACATGAGAAGATGCTCAACATTGCTAATAATCAGAGAAATGCAAATCAAAACCACAAGGAGATATCACCTCACACCTGTCAGAATGGCTATCATCAAAATGTCTGCAAAGAAAAAATGTTGGTGAGAATGTGGAGAAAAGGGAACCTGAGTAGACTGTCAGTGGGAACGTAAATTGGTGCAGCCACTATAGAAAATGGTATGGGGGTTCATCATAAAACTAAAAATAGAGCTACCATATAATCCAGCAATTCCACTCCTGGGAATATATCCAAAGGAAATGAAAACACTAATTTGAAAAGATACAGGCACACCAATGTTCATAGCAGGACTAATTACAATAGCCAAGATATGATAGCAACCTAAGGGTCCTTAAACAAATAAACACATAAAGAAATGTAGTATATATGCATATATATATATATATATATATACAATGTAATATTACTCAGCCATGAAAAGAATGAAATTCTGCCATTTGCAACAACCTGGCTGGACATTGAGGGTATTATGCTTAGTGAAATAAGTCAGACAGAGAGAGACAAATACTGTATGGTATCACGTATGTGGAATATAAAAAATAAAACAATTAAATGAATATTACAAAACAGAAATAGACACAGATTTAGAGAAATAGTGATTACCAGTGGGGAGAAAAGGAGGGGCAAGATATGTGTAGGAGATTAAGAGATACAAATTCCTATGTATAAAATAAATAAGCAATAAAGATATGTTGTACAGCACAGGAAAATATATCCATTATTTTGTAATATCTTAAAATAAGGTATAATCTGTAAAAACATTGAATCACTATGGCATACACCGGAAACTAATTTAATACTGTAAATCAACTACATGTCAATTAAAAAAAAGAAATCAGCAGAAGGCAAATTAAATGCAAAGCAAGCAGAAGGAAGGAAATAAAGACTAGAAAGTAATTAAAGTAATATAATTAAAAACTGAAAAACAGTAAAAAGTCAATAAAACCAAGCAGTTTTTGAAAAGTTTGATAAAATTCATAAACCTCTAGTCAGACTGACAAAGAAAAAAAAAGAAAAATGATGCAAATTATCAATTTTAGGAATGATAGAGGGGAAGTCAATACAGATCCTGAAGATATTACAAAGGTGATATGGGAATACTAAGAATATTGTATGAACATAAATACACGTAAATAAACTTAGTTAATTTCTTGAAGGATACAAGCTAAAAAAAAAACTCAAGGAAAGATTGATAATTTAGATAATATCATATTCATTAAATAAATTGAATTCATACTTTAAAATATTTCAATAAAGAAATCTCCAGACCCAGATGATTTTACCCATAAATTCTGCCAAACATTTAAGAAAGAAATATTACCAATTATGCCAAAACTCTTCCAGCAGACAGAAAGGAATCAAATATTTCCCAACTTATTTTTATGAGGCCAGCATTTTCCTGATACCAGAATCAGACAATGACATTACAAGGAAAGAACACTACGTACGGACTCAAATTCCTCATGAATATAAAGACAAATTTTTTCAACTTATTATTAGCAAACCAATCCAGGAAATATAAGTTTAATATAATGAACAAACAGTGTTTTTCTAAGAAAGCAAGACTGTTTCAAAATTCAAAAATCAACATAATTCATTGTATGAATAGATTAATATATAAATATATATGTATATATCGTATATATGATCATGTCATTGTGCGTAAATATCACTTAATAAAATTCAACATTCATTCGTGATAAAATACTCAGTAAAATAAGAAGAGAAGATATTTCCTTAATCTTATAAAACACATCCACAGTATCTTATTGCTAACATGATATTTGATGGTTAAATTCTGAATCCTAAAATGAGGAACAAGGCAAGGATATCCTTTTTTATTACCTCTGTTCAACATCTTACTAGAAGTCTTAACCAGTGGATTACAACAAGAAAAATAATTAAAATGCATACAGGTTAGAAAAGGAAGAATGAAACCATCATTATTCATACGTCACATGATTATCTACACAGACAATCCCTTGGAACCTACAATAACAACAAAAAAGCTCATGGAATTACTACATCTAGGTTGCAAGTTTCAAGGTCTATATGGATGAATCGTTTTTCTACATACTAGCAATAATAATTGAAAATTGAAATTAAGGAAAGCATATCATTTAAAATAGCATTAAAGTTGTGAAATACTTAGATATAAATCTAACAAACTATGTGCAAGATATGAATACTGGCAATTACAAAGCAAGGATAAAAAAATTCAAAGACTTAAATAAATTAAGAGAATGATAATGTTCCTGGTTTGGAAGATACAATATTTTTAAGATGTTAATCTCCTGTATTAGTCAAGATTCTCCAGGGAAACAGAACCGAGAACCAATAAGATGTGTGTGTGTGTGTGTGTGTGTGTGTGTGTGTGTGTGTGTGTGTGTGTGATGTGTGTATATATATTTATTTTAAAGAATTGACTCATGCAATTATTGAAGCTGACAAGTCCAAAATCTGCAGGCTGAAGATCCAGGGAATATCCAATGTTGCAGTTCCAGTCTAAAGACTGTCTATTGACAGAATTCTTTCTTACTTCAGGGAGCTTACTCTTTTGCTCTATTCAGACTTACAACTGATTAGATGAATCCCACACACAATTTAAATGTTGATCTGACCCAAAAATACTCTCACAGAAATATCCAGAATAATGTTTGATAAAATATCTGGGCACCGTGGCCTAGCCAAGGTGACATACATATTTAAGTATCAAATCACCCAAATTGGTCTATAGATTCATTACAATTCCAATCATTATCCAGGAAGCATTTCTTTTTAGGTCATAACATGATTATAAAATATATATGGAAAATCAAAGATCCTTGATTACTTAAAAGAAACTTTAAGTAATTATTTTGGGGGACTTAACTACTTTCCTTAGATGTTTAATATAAATCTATAGAGTAATTAAACCACTGTAGTATTTGCAGAAGGCTAGATATATACTTAAATGGACCAGAATAGAGTCAGGCCATAGATCCACAGATATACAGTTAATTGATTTTTAATAAAGGAGTAAAGACAATTCAATAGAGAAAGAATAATCTCTTCAACAAATTTCTCTGGGGCAATTTGACAGCTATATGCAAAAGAAAAAAAAAAGAAGAAAGAAGGATGAAGGAATGAAGAAAACGTCAATCCATACTGCTCATCTTATGCAAAATTAACTCAAAATCAATTATAGATCTAAGCATAAAACCTAAAAATCTCAAATGTCTGGAATAAAATATAGATAAAATATTTGTGACTTTGGATTAGGCAAATGCTTCTTGGATATTACACCATAATCATAATCCATAAAAGAAAAAAGTGTATAAACTGGACGTCATCAAAATTAAAAAGTACTCTGTGAAAACATAGTTACAGGAATGAAAAGGGAAGGCTACAAAATATAAGTAAATATTTGCAAAGCACATATCTGAAAAAGGACTTTTATCCATAATATACAAAAACACTTAAAATTCAATAATAAGAGAATTTTAAAAATTTTAAAACAGCAAAATATTTGAACAGACACTTCATCAAATAAAATATATAGATGCCACATCAGCACATGAAAAGATGCTCAACATCACTGGGCATTAAGGAAAAGCAAATTACATCCATAAAAATATGCTACTACACCTTATTAGAATGGGTAAAATTAAAGAAAAAAAAAAACTTGACAGTATAAAATGCTAGGGAAGAATCTCTCATCATATTGGTGCAAATACAAAATGCTCCAGACATTTTGGAAAACAATTTAGCATTTGGCATTGCCTTATAATGCTAAACCTTTACTTATTATAATGATCCAGCAATTCCACTCTACATATTTACCTAAGAGAAATGACTTGTACATGATTGTTTATCATGGGTTTATTCATAATCCCTCAAACTAGAAACAACCCAAATATCCTTCAACTATGAATGGATAAACAAAATGTAGTAGTCATACACATTCAGTAACAAAAAAGAAACTACTGAAACATTCAACAATATCTATGCATTGTTGCAAGTAAAGGAAGCCAGACTCAAAAGGCTACATACTGCACGATTCCACTTATATAACATCTGTAAAAGACAAATCTGTAGTAACAGAAAATAGATCTGTGATTTAGGGAATGGGTTTACTCAAAGGGACATCACAAGAGTTTATGGAAATAGTTACATCATTGGAAGAATTTGTCAAAACCATAAAACTCCACACAAAAAAATATAAATTTTATTCTTTTAAAATAAAATAATTAATTAAATATATATTACAATAAAAATAGATCAGTGACGGAATCTCTCGTACAGAAATTTCATTTTAATTTGTCTGAGTGTGTATTCCAGTCATTAGTAGTTTTCATTTTTTTGTTTGGTTTTTTAACTCTCTTCTCTTCTGGTTTTCACAAGTATGCAAGGGGGAGTTAATATCATTTAATTCTCTTTCATTGATGCTGAATTGGAATCCCCAAATCCCAATCTAAGAGTTAAAGAGCATAAATATAACAGGTTTAGGAAGGCAACTCCCCTGGGATACTAGAAATACCCCTGAACTGCAAGTCAGAAGACCTGTGTTTGTGATTCTGGCTCTGTCACCTACTTGCTGTCTTTTCTTGGGCAGGTAACATGGCAGATTGGTAGTGTACTTGCTGTTTGTTACATAAGAGGTTTGACCTCGTGAGCTCTACACTTTCTTCTACTCTGACATCCTAGGATACAGGAGCCCATGATTCCAGCCCTAGATTGGTCCTTAATTTGGTATATTGTTTTCAAAACTGTCGCTTTAATTCTTCTGAACCTCATATTCCTCACCTGTTAAGTTGGAAAAGAGCAACGTGATTTTTTAAAAAAAGACAGAATAAGAGAGTAGAGGGAAAACCTATACACTCCCTCTGTCTCTGATCTTACCACCCAGTAAAACATAAACTTCTATTCCCTTGAAAATCATCAGTAGAAGCCATTAACTACTCTCTCTACACATTTTACTGGCTTCTCCCCACAGGAGTAGGAATAATCTATCTAGTTGCTAAAATGTCAAGGGACTGACAGCCACCCATATTTTTTCTATTGTAGGGAGGGTAATATGCTAAACGTCATTTGCAAAGGGGAACCTTCCTCTTCTGGTCTCTCTGCTCTCACTAGATGTGCCTCAGATCACAATCTTCTCAGCTGGCTATTGACCCAACTCTCCCCACAGGCAGGTCCCAAGTACTAGGCTGGGAGCAGAGGTTAGGGAATATGAAGACCATTTCGGTCACAAAGAGTAGTGAAGAAATGAATGCTTTATAACTGGATTTTTGAGGACGACGTCGGGGGGAGCTCTGAATTGTAACATATTCTGATTTCTCCAGGGCAAGTAGTCCCACTGTGGCCTTTTTCAAGCTATGAAAATGATGTCACTGAATGTGAAGTCAGGAAGAGATGCATACTTGGCTTTTGCAAACCAGTATAGTGGCTTTAGCACAGCACTAGCTGTAGATTTGAGTTATATAATTCAATCAAATTTTACAAGCAATAAAGCTGATACTTGGAAACAAATTACATTGATACGATTTTTCTCCAATCAGATTCACAAAAATGCAAAAGCTTGATGATATACTCTAGTGGTAAGTTTATGCTCCTAATTGTTGCTAGGAGTGCAAAATTGTATTAACCAATACTGATGGGATTTTAACAATATCCATGAAGAATACATAGGTATTTATCCTTCAGTAACCAAGCTCCTTTACACTGGATGGAGGTTTGTTAGTGAACAAGATAGTCACACAGCTCAAAGTATCACAGTTCACTTTTTAAACTGTCAGTGGAAAAAGTTATCTTTGAAATGAAAAAAAAATGTATATATATATATATTAATCAGACACCACTTTAAGTGATCAAATTAATATTGTCCGTAATAGGAGAAATTGAAATCATATGTCTTCTGATATGCACTGAAAAGAACACAACATCTATCTATATAAAATTCCTGTTAAAGGGAGATTAATGTTTTCGACTATATCTAAATTTTTAAAGTCATTAAGGACCTTATTTGGACATTTGGTACGATTTTGTGAGTTAGCTTTGTGAATGTAATATTTGTATTGTCACGTAAGAGAATATTCTTGTTCTTAGGAGATACACACTAAAATAGAGGTGGGGAGTCGTGATGTCTGCACCTTGCTCTTAAGTGGTTCAGAAAAAACAGTATGAACATGTATAGATGAGAGTAATAAAATGAATGAGAGAGATAAAGCAAATACAGCAATTTATTAAGAATTAGTGAACTAAAGTAAAGGACAAACATACTAGTATTCATAGGACTATTCTTTTAATTGTTTGTAATTTTGACAGTTTTCAATATAAATATTTCCAAAATAAAAGTTGAGAAATAAAGTATACTTGAACATGAGGTCAAATATATATACATACATACATACAGGTATATTTGTTATAGTGTTGATGCAACAAAATGTTACAAGCAAACTCAGTTTCAATATTAGCAAAGTGATTGAATAAATTATGATTTCTATATGATGGACACAACTGTTAAAGTGATGATACAGATTTTTAAATTTACTGTAATGGCCTTTGGGTGTTGAGATTTCAATTTGAATGTTTTTTTTTTTCTGAAATGTTTGTTTTGCTGCAAAATTAAAACATTGAAATCTATAATTTCAGCAGACCTGAAAAATTATTTTAAAACACAAAAATAGGTTCTTAATATCTGTTAGATATATGAAAATATATTTCCTGATGGGGATTCCAGATCTCTTGAAGAAATATCCTATAACTTCTACAATGTGAATACTTCTCAGTGTGAATTTTTCTAGGAGTCTATTTATTGGAGAAAATTTCCTCTTATAGATACAATATTAACATGTTTGATATGTAAGTATTTTCCTAATTTTTTTTTTTTTTTTTTTTAGAAATTCACGTTCTTTTATTTATTTATTTATTTATTTATGACTGTGTTGAGTCTTCGTTTCTGTGCGAGGGCTTTCTCTAGTTGCGGCAAGTGGGGACCACTCTTCATCGCGGTGCGCGGGCCTCTCACCATCGCGGCCTCTCTTGTTGCGGAGCACAGGCTCCAGACGCGCAGGCTCAGTAATTGTGGCTCACGGGCCCAGTTGCTCCGTGGCATGTGGGATCTTCCCAGACGAGGGCTCGAACCCGTGTCCCCTGCATTGGCAGGCAGATTCTCAACCACTGCGCCACCAGGGAAGCCCCTCCTAATTTTTATTACCTGCTCCATACTTATTGTGTTCACCTAAAACCAAGTTTTTTAAGAAACATTTTCTGAAAACATGGTGGTATTTTACTAGTGCAAAGAGGATCCATGTCTTTTGTTAAAATAAAATTATTTTTAATAAATGCCTAAGTTTTTAATCAGAATATTTCTTATTTTTTCTTTTTCCATCTATATAAAAATTACACTTTTTTCTCTACAATATTTTTGTACATTGAATCTGAAATGTCATAAAGAGCCACATATAAACGCAACAATTCAAACAGTGCCTTATCAAGAGAAAAAACACTGATGAATATTAATTGCATAAAACTTACATTGACTAACGTTCCTCAGCAATTCATTCAAACCCACTACATGGATATTTTCTCATTATTCTTATCCTTAATAAGAGAATTGCCTATCACATTTTTTAATTGCAAAATACTATGAATTTGTTTTATTGCATATTATTTTACACAAAACATTAAACTGTCATTCACTGGCCTATAGAAGATCAAGTTTCTTTCTAAAAGTTTTCTCTCTTGTTTTTTTTTTTTTTTTAATGTAAGGATTCTGTGACACCAGACACTTCAAAAACCCCAACCATAAACTATCTTTGGTAGATCCAAATGTATACTTCGGAGGTGAGAATATGCCCTGACCTCTTGCTGTCTTTTGTGATAAATTGAGGACTTTGTGTACCATACTGTTAACTTGAGCACAACTCTGTTTTCAGACTTTCTAAATCCCTGGATTATTTTTAAAGCATCAGAATGTTTGAAACTCAAAATTTTTGAAATGGTAGAAAGGATATAGGGATAAGTTCTATATACCTTTAGTGCTTCATACAATAATCTCCCTTATGCTCTTTCGGCCCACTAGAAATAGAGTCATCATCATAATACAGCCTCTGAGATCAGGAGGCACAGTGTGAGAAAGAAGGCCATGAAAGCAGAGCTCGTGGGGCTCTCAATGACAGCTCTTATATAACTCTGTTTCACAGTCCCAAGCTGTAGGCATTGCAACAGCTGTTTTGCTTCCCTTGCTGGAAGCACTGAGCTCCAGCCTGACTCCCAGTGGCACCTTTTTAGAGCACAGTATGCATGTCTGTGCTTGCTAGTCTGAGCAGACAGGATCATTAAACTCTACTGGGAGCCACATGGTTTCTAGTAGACAAGAATTTCTCCATGGCATATGGAGGGTGAAACATCAGAACAAGAATTTGCAAGGTTGGGCCAATCTTCATTGTACTATTCAAGGCACTTTTAATGGTCAATTTCTTCTAAGATTCATCAGGGCATAGGGCAAAGAACTTTGGGTTTAGATTCAAAACATCAAGGGTCAAAAGGACTCAGACCCCAGTGGTTCTAGGAAAAATATTTAACATTTTGAAAAAATAATTTTAATCCTTAACTGACAGGTTTGTTGTGAAAATTATAAAAGGTAAAAAGAAGTTGGCAAAAACAAACAATCCGATTAAAAAATGGGCCAAAACTTTGACACCTCAACAAAGAAGATCTAGAGATGGCAGATGAGCATATGAAAAGCTATTCCACAGGGAAATAAAAAGCAAAACAACAATGAGATACTCCTACCCACCTATTAGAACGGCCAAATTCCAGAACACTGACAAAACCAAATGCAGGCAAGGATGTAGAGCAGCAAGAACTCTCGCTTGTTGCTAGTGAGAAAGTAAAATGGTATGGTACAGTTCTTCTGGAAAACAGTTTGGCAGCTTCTTAAAAGCTAAACATCTATACCATGAGGTCCAGCAATCCCTCTCCTTGTTATTTACCCAAAGAAATTGGAAACATGTCCACACAAAAAACATGCCACACATGTTTATACATAATTGCCAAAACTCGGAAGCAACCAAGATGTCCTTCAGTAGGTGAATGAATAAATAAACTGTGGTACACCCAGGCAATGGTATATCATCCAGCACTAAAAAGAAATAAGCTATTAAGCCATGAAAAGACATGGAGGAAACTTAAATGCGCATCATTAAGTGAAAGAAGCCAATCTTAAAAGGTTATATTCTGTATGATTCCAACTGTATGACATTCTGGAAAAGGTAAATCTATGGAGATAGTAAAATGATCAGTGGTTGCCAGGGTTTAAGGGGGTGGGGAAAGATGAATAGATGGATCACAGAGGATTTTTAGAACAGTACAATATCATACTCTGTATGATATTATAATGATGGTCATATATCTGAAATAAAAATGAAAATGATTAAAACAGCTCTATTCATTGGCACTTCATGTCTTCCTGATCCTATACTAGATTCAAGTACATTTTCTCATCATCATAACTCTAAAGGATAGGAATTGTCAAGCACCTTCAATGGAAGAAGAAACTGAAGTGGAGAAAATAACTTAATAAAACAACAGAATAATAAGTTCTGTTGTAGCACCATTTTTTCAAATTTTCTTCTCAATATTGATAGTTATTTCTGCAATATGTTATCATGTCCTCTTATTTTCATTAATTCTATTTTTAAAATAAATATATATTTTTTAATAAATTTATTTATGTATTTATTTATATTTTGCTGCATTGGGTCTTCGTTGGTGTGCACAGGCTTTCTGTAGTTGCGGTGAGTGGGGGCTACTCTTTGTTGCAGTGCGCGGGCTTCTCTTTGTGATGGCTTCTCCTGTTGCGGAGCACGGGCTCTAGGCATGTGGGCTTCAGTAGTTGTGGCACATGGGCTCAGTAGTTGTGGCACGTGGGCTTAGTTGCTCTGAGGCATGTGGGATCTTCCCAGACCAGGGCTCAAACCAGGGTTCCCTGCATTGGCAGGTGGATTCCTAACCACTGTGCCACCAGGGAAGTCCTAAAATATATTTTTAATTGTGGTTAAAAAATGTATGTTAAAATTTACCACCTTTAAGTGTACAATTCAGTAGTGTTATGTATATTCACATTTTTGTACAATCAATCTCTAGAATTTATTTATCTTGGAAAGCTGAGACTCCTTACTCATTTAAACAACAACTTTCCAATTCCCCCCTCTCTCCAGTCCCTAGCAACCAGTTTTTTGCTTTCTGTATCTATGAATTTGACTACTCCAGGTACCTCAAATAAATGGAATCATACAGTATTTGGCTTTTTGTGACTGGCTGATTTCACTTAGCATAATCTCTTCAAGGTTCATCCATGTTGTAGCATGTATCAGAACTTTCTTCCTTTTGAAAGATAAATAGTATACCTTCGTATGTATATATGGCATTTGTTTATCTCTTCATTGATAGATATGTGGTTATAACATGGGTGTGTTATTTTCATTCATTGTCTGAAGAATGAAAATTGCTTTCCCAAATATTTGTTTGCTGTGATGGCAAAATACAATGCAGAAGGCTGCAAATAAGAAAAGAGTTTATTTGGGGTCTTTAGAATTGCAGTTCAGAAAACACAGATTCAGGTAGAACTGAAAGAGTGTTCCAGGGAAGAGAAAGGGTTGGGAGTTATACAGACAAAAAGCCATGAGTTTGTTAAAAGTTGCCTGGGGAAAAATGTGATTGACTCTGAGAGTAGTCAGGAAATATTTGTCCTTAAGGAATCACGAGTTATTTTAGGGTAAGTGTCTGTTACGTAGGTAGGCTGTTACTAGTTATTTTAGGGTAAGGTCCAATAAGTATCTTGTGTTTCTGACAGATGTTCTGGATGACCTCATTAGAACAATAAGTGGTCAAAATATCCGATTCCATCCAGGCTGAGACATGCATAAGTCACACTTTCTTAATGGTGTCCTAGCTCCATTTTAGAGAGCATTCTTAGCAATATTAACTCCATTTTGATTTTGATTTTTGTTTCACTGGTAAAATGCTATAAAATATGCTCTCACATGCTCTAAATATATATATATATATATATATATATATATATATATATATATATAGCAAAAACTTTTTAATTTAATCTCATTTTTCTCCTGTTTGCTTATCTTTGAATAAGGACAGATCTACCTGACTTGCTATGTGACTGGACTCTCATAGGGTCCCTTCCTGAACAGCCTATAACACTTTCTTTAAAGAGTAAGCTGTAGCATCAGCTGATACAGGTTTGTAATACCAGTTCAGTTCCTCAATAATTTGAAGTTGCTGAGAGGAAAACACAGAAGTTTGTTGCCGTCAACTTTTCCCCTTTGTTTATTTAAACAGCTGAAGGAGAAACTTGCTCTCCCTATCTTTTTGCCTCTCTTCAGACATATGATATGGTTATGCCTAGTGTTCTTCCTAGAATTTATTTGTCCACATTTGAGGGATTGATCAAATTGTACATATATTGTGCAGTTTTAGAAGATGTTCCTTCTATTGAGGTTAAATAAAAATCACTTCTTATTTACATGATAATTAATCATGCCCACCTGAGCAGCACAGCTTAGTCGTTCCAAATTCCATGTTTGAAAAAAATTACATAAATATGAATGCTAGTTTTACCTGTTTAGGATGATAATGAAGTTCCATGGCATGAGAAAATTTTATGATGGGTAAGCTAGAACACCCAAACAACTAAGACCCTGTCCTAAATAGTTGAATATCTTGGAAACTGGTAAGAACTGCTTTACAGCTTTCAGGTGCAGATTTTTAATGATATCTTATTTTTTTATTTTATTTTATTTATTTATTTATTTATTTATTTATGGCGGTGTTGGGTCTTCGTTTCTGTGCGAGGGCTTTCTCTAGTTGTGGCAAGCGGGGGCCACTCTTCATCGCGGTGCGCGGGCCTCTCACTATTGTGGCCTCTCTTGTTGCGGAGCACAGACTCCAGACGTGCAGGCTCAGCAGTTGTGGCTCACGGGCCCAGTTGCTCCACGGCATGTGGGATCTTCCCAGACTGGGGCTCGAACCCGTGTCCCCTGCATTGGCAGGCGGATTCTCAACCACTGCGCCACCAGGGAAGCCCTGATATCTTATTTTTTGTCAAATTAAATTAAAATGGTCTAGAGAGCTCACTTGCCAAATTGAGAGAAGATGCATAGCCACATGGTGTCACTATAGAATGCTGGTCCTCCACCACCTGACCTGCTGGTTGATAAAAGTTGCAGCCAAGTCTTTCTGGCCTGGATCCCAGGATATACTGACAAGTCCATTACAGGCAGTTATTATATGGGGACTCTGCTCCCTGAGTGTCTGCTCACCCACCTGTCCCTGCTGCATTTTACAGTAACTAAGTTCAGTGTACACTTGTTAAACACAAAGCCATTCTCCTCATAGGTACTGGGTTAGATTAGATTGAGCACTTGCCCTTGAAGAACCTACATGATTCTCCACATCTCCAGGCTCTAAAAACTCAACCAGGATAGAGTTGACTGCTTTCCTTTTCAGACCCAGAAAATTAATAGGGGTGTTTCCATTTGCATCCTACCAATAGAGTGTTCCACACGCTGCTCCAAGGGAGTCTTAGAAGATTGTTTTCCAAGTTAATTAATCTCTTCCCAGTAACTCTTAATCAAAAAAAATTAATGTCCTTTGCAGAAGAGGATTGGATTGCCTCTAACAGTCATTCCCTGGAGGAAAAAAGACTCTATTTTTCTTTTGTTTTGCTTTTAGGGGTGATGTTGGTGGTGGAAGGATTGAGGGGATAATTTCCATGCCTTAACAGTGATTTTAGACAGATTGACTCCCTGTCACTTTTCCAGGTATAGCAGAGGGAAAAAAAATGTGTGAAATGATACTCTAATGCATACATACCTGTTCATTTAAGATGATCATCCTTATATGTAAATGAAGTACCAGACATGTTATTTGAGGGACATGGCAAAATTTTCCTTTCTAAATTTATCTCACTGATTAACTTCCTATAGAATGTTTGTGATTCTTTTACATTATTTAAAGCACAGTATCTCTTTAAAGAGATCTTCTTTAAAATAAAGGCACCCTGGGCAAACAATAGTGATACCAGTACTAGTAGAACAAAAGTATGATATTTTTTTCCTTTTAGGACAATAGAGATAAATTGTCTCCAATGGAACCATGCCCTAGAATCAAGGAAGTGTTGTTTAATATGCAGGAAGATATAAGGGTTACCTTCCTTTCCTCCACAAGGGGGCCAAGATATATTACTTTGATGCAGAATATAATATGTGCATATAATAAATGGAATTAGACACTTTTCATGCATAATTTCATTTAAACATCTTAATAATCTTATGGGGAAGATATTGGTATACAAATTCACGATAGGAAGGAGTCACAAAGACATTAAGTAACTTGTCATGGTTCACCCAACTTGTAATTGATGCAGACTGTGTTCAAACACTGGTCAAGCTGATGAACAGTCTCATGTCCTTCATCATATGCTATACACTTTACCATGAGAAATTTATTTCCCTTAAAAATAATAACTAATATTCTAATTCCTTTATGTTTTATAAACTGTTTTCTTACAAATCATTAAATTTTCACAACAATCTGTTGAAGTATCTAGGGCTATTACAATCTCCATTTTACAGGTGAAGAAAAAGAAATTTGAGATTAATTAATTAATTGACAGAGATCCCTCAGATAGTAAAGAGTAGAAGACCAAGATCTAGCTGCTTCCAAAGCCTCTGTATCAGCACATTTGGACAGACCTATTCTCACATGAGACTTCTTGAAAAAGAGGTAGCAGTGCCAGAGAATAGGGTACCTTAGACTAAGGTAACAAGAAAAAATCAAAGGGTAATTGCAGAAAATAAAATAACTGGGAAATCATTTAACTCTGCAGTTTATCTGGTCAACTGTCTAGTGCAACTTATATTTAAAACTAGACACATTACATGACTACACCATCAAATCAACTAAAAGAAATATTTGGGGACATAGAACAATCATAGTAAGTCTGCCAAATAAGAAAGGATAAGACAAAACATGAAACTGTTTCTTCAGACCTGTTTAGACTTGTAAAAACATAAAAGAACCATAAATATAAAATATACCCTAGTTTTTTTTCACAACTTCAATCACATTTCTGAGCCAGCACCATCATTCATCAATATTTTAGAACAGAGATATTGGGACAACATGGTTTTATCACTGACTCAGTTTTGTACACTAACTAGTCTTCTATAGAAATATTTTGATTTTATTTTTTTGATCTTGTGTAGCTAATTTCTTGTGTGACCCTGTCATACTTCAAAGCAATGACAATCCATTCAACTA
The DNA here is from genome assembly GCF_949987535.1 of Balaenoptera acutorostrata. Classification (NCBI taxonomy): domain Eukaryota; kingdom Metazoa; phylum Chordata; class Mammalia; order Artiodactyla; family Balaenopteridae; genus Balaenoptera; species Balaenoptera acutorostrata. Next base: position 69,903,247 of record NC_080072.1, read on the forward strand.
CAACTACGCAGGAGCTGTTTCCTAGTCCAGTACTGTGATTTGTAAAGAATACATATTTGAGACTGTTGTGGTTCTATTTTACCTTATGGTTGTTGTTTCATCTATATTTTTATTTTTATATTTTTTCTATCATAGCTCTTAGTTACCTAGTTTAATTTTATTTTTTGTTTTGTTATTGTTCTTTTTTTTTTTTTTCTTCCTGCCTTGCATGGCTTGCAAGATCTTGGTTCAAGAGCTGGGGGTTGTGCCAGAGCTCTGGCAGTGGAAGCGCCAAGTCTGAACCACTCTACTAACAGAGAACCTCAGACCCCAAGGAATATTCATCAGAGGGAAGACTCCCAGAGGTCCTCATCTAAGCACTAAGACTCAGCTGTAACCAACAGCCTAAAAACTTCAGTTTTGGAAACCTCAGGCCAAACAACCAGTAAGACAGGAACACAATCCCACTCATAAAAAAAAGGGGAAAACAATGAGACAGCAAAAAAATATGTCACAGATAAAGGAGCAAGATAAAAAGCTACAAGACCAAATAAATAGGAAGAGTAAATAAGCAATCTACCTGAAAAAGAATTCAGAGAAATGATAGTAAAGATGATGCAGAATCTTGGAAATATAATGGAGGCATGGATTGAGGAAACACAAGAAATGTTTAACAAAGATCGAGAAGTACTAAGGAACAAACAAACAGAGAAGAACAACACAATAACTGAAATGAAAAATACACTAAAGGAATCAATAACAGAATAACTGAGGCAGAAGAACCAATAAGTGAGCTGGAAGACAAAATGTTGGAAATATCTGCCAAGGAGCAGAAAGAAGAGAAAAGAATGAAAAGAATTGAAGACAATCTCAGAGACCTCTGGGACAACACTAAAGCACCAACATTCGAATTATATGGGTCCCAAAAGAAGAAGAGAAAAAGAAAGGGTCTCAGAAAATATTTGAAGAGATTATACTGGAAAACTTCCCTACATGGGAAAGGAAATAGTCACCCAAGTCCAGGAAGCACAGACGGTCCCATACAGGATAAACCCAAGGAGAAACAAACCAAGACAAAATATTAATCAAACTAGCAAATATTAAATTCAAAAAAAAATATTAAAAGCAGAAAGGGAAAAACAAAAAATAGCATACAAAGGAATTCCCATAAGGTTATCAGCTGATTTTTCAGCAGAAACTCTGCGGGCCAGAAAGGAGTGGCAGGATATACTTAAAGTGATGAAACAGAAAAACGTACCACCAAGATTACTCTATCCAGCAAGGATCTCATTCAGATTCGACAAAGAAATCAAAAGCTTTTCACACAAGCAAAAGATAATAGAATTCAGTACCAACAAACCAGCTTTACAACAAATGCTAAAGAAATTTCTCTAGGCGGAAAACATAAAAGAAAAAAAAGACCATAAAAACAAACCCAAAACAATTAAGAAAATGGTAATAGGAACATACATATCGATAATAATCTTGAATGTAAATAGATTAAATGTCCCAAACCAAAAGACACAGACTGGCTGAATAGATACAAAAACAAGACCCATATATGTGCTGTCTACAAGACACCCACATCAGACCTAGGGACACATACAGACTGAAAGTTAGAGGATGGAAAAAGATATTCTATGCAAATGGAATTCAAAAGAAAGATGGAGTAGCAATTCTCATTCAGACAAAATAGACTTTAAAATAAAGACTATTACAAGAGACAAAGAAGGACACTACATAATGATCAAGGGATCAATCCAAGAGGAAGATATAACAATTGTAAATATTTATGCACCAAACATAGGAGCACCTCAATACATAAGGCAAATACTAACAGCCATAAAAGGGGAAATCGACAGTAATACAATCATAATAGGGGACTTTAATACTCCACTTTCACCAATGGACAGATCATCCTAAATGAAAATAAATAAAGAAACAAAAGCTTTAAGCGATACATTAAACAAGATGGACTTAATTGATATTTATAGGACATTCCATCCCAAAACAACAGAATACAATTTCTTCTCAAGTGCTCATGGAACATTCTCCAGGATAGATCATATCTTGGGTCACAAATCAAGCCTTAGTAAATTTAAGAAAACTGAAATTGTATCAAGTATCTTTTCTGACCACAAGGCTATGAGACTAGATATCAATTACAGGAAAAAAAATACAAACACATGGAGGTTAAACATTACACTACTTAATAACCAAGAGATCACTGAAGAAATCAAAAAATACCTAGAAACAAATGACAATGAAAACACAACGATCCAAAACCTATGGGATGCACCAAAAGCAGTTCTAAGAGGGAAGTTTATAGCAACACAAGCCTACCTTAAGAAACAAGAAAAATCTCAAATAAACAACCTAACCTTACACCTAAAGCAATTAGAGAAAGAAGAAGAAAAAATCCCCAAAGTTAACAGAAGGAAAGAAATCATAAAGATCACATCAGAAATAAATGAAAAAGAAATGAAGGAAATGATAGCAAAGATCAATAAAATTAAAAGCTGGTTCTTTGAGAAGATAAACAAAATTGATAAACCACTAGCCAGACTTATCAAGAAACAAAGGGAGAAGACTCAAATCAAAAGAATTAGAAATGAAAAAGGAGAAGTAACAACTGACACTGCAGAAATACAAATGTTCATGAGAGATTAATACATGCAACTATATGCCAATAAAATGGACAACCTGGAAGAAATGGACAAATTCTTAGAAATGCAGAACCTTCCGAGACTGAAAGAGGAAGAAATAGAAAATATGAACAGACCATTCATAAGCACTGAAATTGAAACTGTGATTAAAAATCTTCCAACAAACAAAAGTCCAGGACCAGATGGCTTCACAGGCGAATTCTATCAAACATTTAGAGAAGAGCTAACACCTATCCTTCTCAAACTCTTCCAAAATATAACAGAGGGAGGAACACTACCAAACTCATTCTACGAGCCCACCGTTACCCTGATACCAAAACCAGACAAAGATGTCACAAAGAAAGAAAACTACAGGCCAATATCACTGATGAACACTGATGCCAAAATCCTCAAAAAAATACTAGCAAACAGAATCCAACAGCACATTAAAAGAATCATACACCATGATCAAGTGGGGTTTATCCCAGGAATGCAAGGATTCTGCAATATATGCAAATCAATCAATGTGATACACCATATTAAAAAACTGAAGGATAAAAACCATATGATCATCTCAATAGATGCAGAAAAAGCTTTCGACAAAATTCAACACCCATTTACAATAAAAACCCTCCAGAAAGTAGGCATAGAGGGAACTTACCTCAACATAATAAAGGCCATATATGACAAACCCACAGCCAACATTGTCCTCAATGGTGAAAAACTGAAACCGTTTCCACTAAGATCAGGAACAAGACAAGGTTGCCCACTCTCACCACTATTATTCAACATAGTTTTGGAAGTTTTAGCCACAGCAATCAGAGAAGAAAAATAAATAAAAGGAATCCATATTGGAAAAGAAGAAGTAAAGCTCTCACTGTTTGCAGATGACATAACACTATACATAGAGAATCCTAAAGATGCTACCAGAAAACTACTAGAGCTAATCAATGAATTTGGTAAAGTAACAGGATGCAAAATTAATGCACAGAAATCTCTTGCAATCCTATACACTAATGATGAAAAATCTGAAAGTGAAATTAAGAAAACACTCCCATTTACCACTGCACCAGAAATAATAAAATACCTAAGAATAAACCTACCTAAGGAGACAAAAGACCTGTATGCAGAAAATTATAAGACAGTGATGAAAGAAATTAAAGATGATACAAACAGATGGAGAGATATACCATGTTCTTGGATTGGAAGAATCAACATTGTGAAAATGACTCTACTACCCAAAGCAATCTACAGATTTAATACAATCCCTATCAAAGTACCACTGGCATTTTTCACAGAACTAGAACAAAAAATTTTGACAATTTGTATGGAAACACAAAAGACCCCGAATAGCCAAAGCAATCTTGAGAAAGAAAAACGGAGGTGGAGGAATCAGGCTCCCTGACTTCAGACTATACTACAAAGCTACAGTAATCAAGAGAGTATGGTACTGGCACAAAAACAGAAATATAGATCAATGGAACAGGATAGAAAGCCCAGAGATAAACCCACACACATATGGTCACCTTTTCTTTGATAAAGGAGGCAAGACTATACAGTGCAGAAAAGACAGCCTCTTCAATAAGTGGTGCTGGGAAAACAGGACAACTACATGTAAAAGAATGAAATTAGAACACTCCCTAACACCATACACAGAAATAAACTCAAAATGGATTAAAGACCTAAATGTAAGGCCAGACACAATCAAACTCTTAGAGGAAAACATAGGCAGAACACTCTATGACATAAATCACAGCAAGATCCTTTTTGACCCACCTCCTAGAGTAATGGAAATAAAATCAAAAATAAGCAAATGGGACCTAATTAAACTTCAAAGCTTTTGTACAGCAAAGGAAACTATAAACAAGATGAAATGACAACCCTCAGAATGGGGAAAAAATATTTTCAAATGAAACAACAGACAAAGGATTAATGTCCAAAATATACAAACAGCTCATGGAGCTCAATATCAGGAAAACAAACAATTCAATTAAAAAATGGGCAGAAGCCCTAAATAGACATTTCACCAAAGAAGACATACAGATGGCCAAGAGACATATGAAAAGATGTTCAACATCACTAATTATTAGAGAAATGCCAATCAAAACTACAATGAGGTATCACCTCACACCGGTCAGAATGGCCATTATCAAAAAAGCTAGAAACAATAAATGTTGGAAAGGATGTGTTGAAAAGGAACCTTCCGGCACTGTTGGTGGGAATGTAAATTGATACAGCCACTATGGAGAACAGTATGGAGGTTCCTTAAAAAACTATAAATAGAACTACCATAAGACCCAGCAATCCCACTACTGGGCATATACCCTGAGAAAACCATAATTCAAAAAGAGACATGTACCACAATGTTCATTGCATCACTATTTACAACAGCCAGGACATGGAAGCAACGTAAGTGTCCATCAACAGATGAATAGATAAAGAAGATGTGGCACATATATACAGTGGAATATTACTCAGCCATAAAAAGAAACAAAATTGAGTTATTTGTAGTGAGGTGTTTGGACCTAGCGTCTGTCATTCAGAGTGAAGTAAGTCAGAAAGAGAAAAACAAATACCATATGCTAACACATATATACTGAATCTAAAAAAAAAAGAAAAAAAAAAGAAGAAAAAAATGGTACTGATGAACCTAGTGGCAGGGCAGGAATAAAGACGTAGACACAGAGAATGGACTTGAGGACCTGGGGTGGGTGCAGGTTGGGGGAAGCTTCGGCAAAGTGAGAGTAGCATTGACTTGTATATACTACTGAATGTAAAATATTTAGCTAGTGGGAAGCAGTATCATAGCAGAGGAAGATCAGCTCTGTGCTTTGCGATGACCTAGAGACATGGGTTATGGAGGGTGGGAGTGAGGCTCAAGGGGGTGGGATATGGGGATATATGTATGCATATGGCTGATTCACTTTGTTGTACAACAGAAACTAACACAGTATTGTGAAGCAATTATACTCCAATAAAGATCTATAAAAAAAAGAATACATATTTGGTAATTCAGGTAACCAAATTATATTTGTCATATATTTGATCTTCATCCTAGGTTCCTGGCTCAAAGCTCGCAAAACCCTTGGAATTTCCTGAGTAATAAGAGCATTAAAAACATATTTTGTTATAATATTTGTTCTCTTGTCTTCAGTTCCTGAAAATCCTTCAGAGCCATAAAGGTAAATTTTGTGTTTTGTTATTCATAAAAGCCCCTTTTTACCGCAATTGTGTTTATGTTAATGAGGTAACTTTGGGAAAGCACCTAAAGAGGTGTACTGGTTGCCAGGGAACCAACCAGGAATAGAGGATTGAAACTTTCAGTTCCATCCCCTGGTTTGCAGGAGGGGAGAAAAGCTAGAGGTTGAATCAATCACCAGTGGTTGATGATTTAATCAATCATGCCTATATAATGAAGCCTCCATAACAACCCCAAAGGAGGGGGTGCAAAGAGCTTCCAGGCTGGGGAACCAGAACACTTCCATGTGTCGCCATGTGGTTCCCAACTTCCATGAGGACAGAAACTCCTTTAATTTTAACCTCACCCTATGTAATTCTTCATCTGGATGTTGATTCCTATCCTTTAACATCCTTTGTAATAAACTGGTAATCTAGTCTGTGAACAGGTTTCCTGAGTTTTGTGAACCACTCTAGGAAATTAATCAAACCCAAAGAGGGGGTTCATGGGAACTTCTGATGTATAGCCAGTCAATCAGAAGCACAGGTAACAACCTGGGATTGCAACTGGGTCCGAAGTGGAGGGCCGTCTTGGGCTGAGCCCTTTGCCTATGGAATCTGATGCTATTTCTGGGTTGATACAGTCAGAGTACAGTTGAATTCTTGGACAGCCAACTGGTTGTAATTGGTGACCATAATCCAAAGGCCTACTTTAGAGAGGAGGACAGTGGCTTGCTTTTCTTGAAGTCATATAATGTGCTTCATCAACTTCGAGAAGGGTAGGCACTTTAATGCTCCCACTCAGCCTTCTGAGCAAATTAAGGGAAGAAATGAAGCATATGTTTTTTTCTATGGTTGAAAAATAGCTGGACAAATGGGACAACATGGATATGAGACCCAGAAATATCCAGTTTACTTTTACTGGGACTTAGTATACATTTAACAAGCTGTATCACCTTTCCAACCCTCCACTAATTTCTTATATACAAAGAGAAACAAAAATTAGCACGTGTGTTTTGACAAATACAACTGTATTTAAAGAAAGTACAGGGCTTCCCTGGTGGCGCAGTGGTTGAGAATCTGCCTGCCAATGCAGGGGACACGGGTTCAAGCCCTGGTCTGGGAAGATCCCACATGCCGCGAAGCGACTAAGCCCGTGAGCCACAATTGCTGAGCCTGCGCGTCTGGAGCCTGTGCTCCGCAATGGGAGAGGCCACGATAGTGAGAGGCCCGCGCACCGCGATGAAGAGTGGCCCCCACTTGCCGCAACTAGAGAAAGCCCTCACACAGAAACGAAGACCCAACACAGCCATAAATAAATAAATAAATAAAATTTAAAAAAAAAAAAAAGAAAGTACAGAAAAAAATCAGAAAAAAAAATACACACACATATATATTTATATATACATACATAACTGAATCACTTTGCTGTATACCTGAAACTAACACAACATTGTTAATCAACCATACTTCAATATAAAATTAAAAGTTAAAAAAAAAAGAAGAGAAAATATAAAATGGAGATGGTCCTTGATCCTTCAGGATATATTATCCCACTCAATGAATCCAGTCCATACATTTATGAAGTGTCTGAGTTTCCTTTTTAATTCATAATTTTCCTCAATGAAAGAATCAGAAAGAAGTTGGTGTTAGCAGTGCAGCTTCCAAAACTCCAGTCTTTAAGACTACTGGTTTCCTTCTCCACCACTCAACCAATCAACCCCCTGTGAAATAAAATTCATATTTTATGTCAAGAAAAATTTAAACATAAAAAATTTTCTCTTCCTTTTGACCTTCTCTTTCCCCTCTACTGTGCATTGTGTACCTGTATTATGCATCAACCAGACCTCCCCATTGGCAGAAATATCTGCTCAACCATAAAGAGCAACATTCTCCTACCATCAACAAGACAACTCCTTAAAAGGTAACATTCCTTCTTCATCTTGTAAGGGGTCACGATGACCCACCACTTTGTACTTGCAGATCTGGATTGTGTAAACTATTAATAATAATACATCATTTAATGTACAGCCCTCTGTACATTAGAATGGGCATTAGAATTGCCATTAGAAAGGGCAAAACAGTTCTTGGAGCTTTCCGAGATGCTGTTCCCGGATTATACTCCTCAATTTGGCTCGAATAAAATTTTCCACTTCTTTTTTAGATCGACTGATTAATTTTTCACTGACATCCCCATAAAACCACTCTTGACTTCAACGTTGCCAAGTCCAATTAACACTGTTCTGTTCTTGTGTTGTAGTCTTAGCACCATGCCATTATCCTGGTTTTCCTCCATTTCTTCTAATGGTTCATTCTCAATTGCCTTTACCAACTCTTCTCAACTCGAATAATAAATACTAGAATTACTCAGGTGTATTCATGGCCTCAAAATTTCATGTTGTCACCCATATTAGCCCCTGAGAGCCAAAGAATATTTGTCCTGATTTATCTCTGTTTGTTTCAAAAGCACTGGTATTTGACGGAGATGTTTGCAGCTGTGCTTTAAGAGATTTGCCATGGTCAATGGCCCTGAAATGACTCTGAGTTGACCACAGGAACGTGCCTGCACAGATGAGAGCTAGAGGTGTCTGAAAGTTACCTTTGCTTCATTAACATGCTAAGGTCTTGAATTCGTACTCTGCTGGGCACAATTTCTGCCATGTGCAAAGGCCTGGAAGATTGTACATGCCCTATCTGCCCCAGGCTGCCCCTGGAAATCTCCACCTCTTTCCTAGAGCCCTGGTGACAGGTCTGCCTCCTACCCCTTAAAACTCCCTTACTTCCCTTCCTTTGAGTAGAAGGTGTTTTCAGAGCACAAGCTCTCCCTTCTCCATTCCTTGATCAATGAATAAAGTTCATGTTCTACTCTACCGAACCTGGTTTCTTTGATTGGCATTTGTGACTCTGGGCAAACGACCCACTGAGAGGTCACAGACTCATCAGGGATAAGTAACAATCTACAACTCTGTCTCTCCTCCATACATCTAAATCCATCATTTGTATGATTCACAGCCCTTTCAAACAAAATTCTTGATCTACCAAAACCTCCCCTTTCTGTTTTCCTCCTATTTTGATTATCTCAGTAAGTGGCAAGTTAATCTATCCATTGCTGAATTGTGAAATCTGGGTGTTATTCCTAACATACTTCCCTCTCTGTATCCCACATACATTCCATTGCATGTCTCTTCATTTCTACATGTAAAATATTTCTTGAATCTAACTGGTTGTCTTCACCTCCATTGCACCTACACTGTTTATACTTCTAATCTAGATGATTGGAAAAGCCTCCTATTTGGACATATTGCTTAAATTCCCTTTCCATTTATCAGCCTGAGTTATTTTTACAAATTACCATTCATATCACTCTTTCCTCCCACATTACAACTCCCCTGTGCAGTCAACCTTCTCTTCCCATTCTTTCCCTAGATAACTCCAAATCACCTTTCATCTCTCAAATCAAATGTTATTTCTTTAGAAAGACTTTTGCTGGCCTCACAATGTAAATTAAATCTTTCTCATTATAATATTTCACAGAACCTTTGTGACACATAAATATAATATAAAATGATGTTGAATGGTACTTACCATGAAATTTCAGCTGAAGACTGAATCTGAGCATAGGTAACTGTATCCTCCCATTCTAATAGGAGTTACAGGACTTATTAAAAGATATTAATGTTAATTCTTCAACCATCAACCTTTATCACCAAACCCTCAGGGTGAAAAGAAGAGAAAGACAAGAAATAAAGGGGAAAAAAAGATTTTAAGGCTCACTGAGCAGAGATTTCCTTCCTCTTTGTAAAGGAGTGGAGTTTGTTCCATAGTTCCAAGTCAAATGAGGAGTAAAAACACCATGTGATGACTTCCAAGATTAATGAGATTAGGTACTCTGAAGGCACCAAGTACTGCAACACAACTGGATCATGAATAAAATACATTTTAAAATGGCTTTTCTCTTAGAAATAAGACATATATCTAATGGTAAACAAATGAAACAAACAGAAAATAATGTGAGCTAAGATCAGAGTTATAGGTGGTGTTTAGAAAGCCATAGTGAAAATATGTGTTTCCATAAGAATGCTGGGTCCTAGACAATAAGGACAGTAAGACCTGTGGCCTCTGAAAGCCAAAGGAGATAAACCTGACACGTTTGACATGAGGGGAGCTCAAGAGTTCATGTATTGGTTGTATCTCCCTGGAAGAAGCAAACAAAATCTTCTTTGGGGAAAAGTATCTCCATAACAGAGGACCCCAGAGGCTCAATTACAATAATCTTAGTCACTGAAGATATTAATCTTCCCCTTCAAATTCTCTCTTCCACAGCTCAGACTTGGGAGAATCCAGAAGCAGAAGAGGAAATTGAAAAAAATGTATGAGTGAATAAAAAGGGAGAGATATTTTATTGCATATAAGATTAGATATGAGAGCTTGAAGTGGATTTGAGATTTTGACAGGACTAGATTTTCTGATGTCTGAAATGAGACTATTCTAGCTTAAAAAGACCTGAAATTTATGGATCTTCCTGAGATGTTCTTATCAATGACTGAGGAAGTGTGATTCATCAGAGTATGTTTAATGCCAGTAGTGGGAAAAAAAAATAAAGCTGTACTTTAATTGTGTCCAGCTAAGATCTGTCCATTCAATAAATTGTTGCATATATTTCTAAGTATTTTTCTTTAATATCCATCTCTTTTGTTAGATTACAAATTCCTGTAAGGGCAGGAGCCATGTCTGACACCTTCATCAACAAATGTTGCATTGGTAACCATTTTTTGAATAATGCTTTCAACTCAGATTTCAAAACCTAGATAAATGTCTCAGGAAAACCATCATTAAAAAAAAAAAAACCTGACCCCAAGTTAAGTTCTTATAGAAGTGCCTTTCACATTTCTATTTCTCCAAACAGTTAAAGAAGAATGGGCATGATAAAACAGTGATATAACTTAAAGACAAGGTAATTCAGACCCAGCTTTGTTTCCTCCTTCATCTGTTAAGTGTAAAGCCATAATCCTGGCTTACTCACAGAAGTTAAGTCATTTGATCTAGGTTTCAGCTTTAGTTATATATTGCTGCATGTTAAACTAGCTCCAAACATTGTGGCTTAAAATAACAATTATTTATTTATTTATTTAATAGATCTTTATTGGAGTATCATTGCTTCACAATACTGTGTTAGTTTACATTGTACACCAAAGTGAATCAGCCATATGCATACATATGTCCCCATATCCCCTCCCTCTTGAGCCTCCCCCCCACCCTCCCCATCCCACCCCTCTAGGTGGTCACAAAGCACAAAGCTGATCTCCCTGTGCTATGCGGCTGCTTCCCACTAGCTATCTATTTTACATTCTGCGGTATATATATGTCGATGCTACTCTAACTTCGCCCCAGCTTCCGCCTCCTACCCTGTGTCCTCAAGTCCAGTATGGAGGTTCCTTAAAAAACTAAAAATAGAATTACCATATTACCCAACAATTATTTACTAATGCTCATGCTTCTGTGCTTTGGGAAAGGCTCACCTGGATAGTTTCTTCTGCTGTTCTCCTTTGGGGTCTCATGTTTGTAGTCAGATAGCGGCTGGGGTTGAGTATCCACATGGTTTCCCCATATGTCTAGATCTGGGCTTCTTTACAGGGAAGGTGTATTTCAGAGGGGACAAGCCCCAGTGTTCAAGTGTTTATGAAAACCCTTCTCGTGTCACACTTGTTAATATTCCACTGGCCAAGGCAAGTCACATGAACAAGCCCAGAGGTAATGTAATTAGGGACTACACAAGGATGTGAATATCAGAATAGCATGTTCATTGGGGATCTCCAATGAGACATTATACCACAGTCACACAAAGAGCTCGGGTTGCACTCAGATTTGTCTGATTCCAGGGTTATCGCATCACCACAGTACAATGACTTCTCAGTCATTATGTAGTGCTTTTCTCATTGTAACTTGAAAATCTAGTAATATAAGGGAGAAGAGAAGGATAAGAAAAAAATTCCCTAACTACCACTATTTCTTTGTCTCCTACAGTTCTGTTTTCTTTACTAGTGCTTGAATATACTATTCATACCAGAGGTAGCCAGAGCAGCCTTGAGTCATCTTTCTTTAAAATTCTATTGACTGTGCTCTCTTTTCCTGTATTTTTCTTGACTCTATTTCTGTTACCTAAAATCTGTTGATAGAACAGATGAGGAGTGAGATTTCCCCTGGTGCAGGCCCCTTCTTATTCATCTCCCCTAAGTTACAGAAACTTGTGTACACGCACACACACAAACACACACACAAACACACTCTATAGTGTTTGGTACCCAAAGAACCATTTTATTAGATATTTTATACATTTTTGACTACATGATTGTAATATATCCTCTCTATAGAGGCCTTAGAAATGTTAAACCTAATGCTTATAATACTACTGCAAAATGTTACTTCTAAGACTAGCCTTAGTTAAAGTAGCCTTATTGAAATGACTTAAATGTACTATGTTTAATATTCTTGTAAGTGATAGCAAATTTTCCCAAAAAGTAGTAGGACATCTTAAAGCCAAAGGCACTATCTACACATGAAATAATGAAGAAAGGAAATGGTGTGGGATGAATTTCAGTAAAAGCTAGCCAATGACATGATCTGTTCTGGCAAACCCAAAGTTTAGAAAATGAGTACATGAGGCAGAATTCTGGCAAGATTAGGTAGTATTTGACATTTTTTTTTCAAGTGTGAAAGATATTAATGGAAGTAAGATATGGACCAACTTCTAACCTTGTGATAAAACTTTGAACTTTAGGAATGTGTCATATTAGAAATAGTAAAACTTTGCTCTAATTTTTATGCACTTAGCCTTAGTACCCCTTGAAATTACAGAAATATAAAGAGTTTTACCTATTCATTTTCATTTCTCTAACACTCATATTCCCACTGTGTCACTAATTATAATAATTACATAGATTCATATTTTAACCCATGACCTTTGCATATCAAGATCATGCAATATGCTTCTCGGGATAATAATCACATGATATTGAAATCTGATACTACACATTTAAGTTGTATGATAGGTGGTTGTTTCTAATAAAGAAATTAACATTATAGCTTCTCCCTCACTACATAACATTGAGTTAACAAACCAGTTCACTTAGTCTCCCATGTTGCAGATATAAAATTTATATTTGTAAACAGAGTATCTGCTAGGCAAGGTTAATGTATTAGTTTCTCTCTATCCCCAGCTCTGAGAATGCTCCTGACACTTGTTAGGAAGTTAGCAAACAAAACTAGGTGATCTATTTTTTTGTTGTCATTGAGCTTGTTTAATATCCCTGGAAATAATCAGCTCAATGCTAGGGAATAGACAAAGTATCTACACACTCCATAGATGGTCCGGCTACATTATATATGACACAGAGAATTCCAATAATTAATCAGGAAATGAGCCACATGGCCTTTCTTGATTATACACAACTTGGTTTTGGAAAAGCCAAAAAGAAAACAAGCTATTGTTTATCCTTGAAGCCATTTTGTGTTATCAGTTGGCTCATTTGGCATGAGATAGTATTGATTACAAATGGCACTGCCTAAATTGTAATTGTGCTTGTTGGTTTTGTGATCTTGCTTCTACTAGTAACACCTAGCAAACAGATATGCTACAAGCTTAAATTCCCAAGAAAGTGAGAAACTAGTTAAAGGCAGAAGGCTATGAATCCTTGTCTTAGAGACAACTGAATCTCTCTGGTTAAGAGACTAAAAAGACTTCACCAACCGCTTTGAAAGAAATTACGTACATTAGTGACAGACAAAATGGTTAAAACTAAAGGCCAGTTAACCTATCTATCAGGAATTACTTATGTCCATGGGCAATCTATTAAATTAAAATATCTGCTATCTGGAACATACAACGTTAGGAAACTAAGTTTTCCTGGACCTATTTAAGTGTCTGTCAATTTATTAAAAACATTTAAAGATTTTTGCTTTTGATCCTTTGCCTCCAGACGCTAAAATGATATTTTGACCTTGAGACACATTTTTCCCTCTACTTTAGATTTTTCTCCCAAGGTAATTAGTGATGGGTGGATTGGTTTTACACAAATATATCTAGTCAGTGTTTCCTTCAACTTTAAACCTGGTTATTTTAAAAATCATTTCCCGAATGAAAAAAAATCCTTTAGAAAGTCCTTGAAAAAAATACTTTAAAAAAATCCCTAACACCTTAAATCTCTCATGACAAATTAGATTTTAACATAGTTTTAAAGGTATATTTCACTTTCTTACAAACTTCTTTTTGATTTCTCACTTAGATAAAGTCTTGGGATTTTTTAAATTTTACGTTCTATGTTTATTCTGTTCGATCATCACTAAAGAATGTTAGATAATATTTTATCACATTTCATTCAAAGCATGTCAACATGGCATTGGTATATTTTGACTTCTGGATTAAAAATTGATGATAAGTAAATTTCTGCTCTTCTACAAACATATGCATGAGCTCAGGGCAGAACCCTTTTCTTTCACCTTGTCCCCTGACCACATTCCCATTCTCTTCCCTATTTCATTCCATCTGGAGGTGAAATCTCTAGTTTTCCTCATACCCCAACATGTATTCCTTTATCATACTGTGTCCCTCCTTTGTGGATTTAGCATACCAATTTAAAGGGTGTGTTTGCTGGTTGACTATAGCTGCCACAAGAGCAGCGAAAGTTCCATACTTGTCAATTGCCTGGGGGAACAGATTTTTTTAAATGTGTTTATTGCCTGTGACCAACACTGGGAAGGATGGGATAACATAACAAAATTTATCTTCAAGACACTTCTTTTATGCTTTCTATTGCACCTCTCTTCAGACAACCTGGAATGCAAATTAATGAGGTAGATGTGACATCATCCTGCTGTTTCTCTTGCCACCTGAGAATCCAGCTCCCCAGTAGGAAAATGGTTGATTAAGGAATTTGGCCACCTGACAGATTAAGATTAATTACACAAAATGCAAAGTGTTTGTTACCAGGCAAACAGGCTTCCTCAGGCAACAATTTATTTTATATTAAGCTAGGGAAAACCTTGTTGTTTAGGTTTTTTTTTTTTCAGTAGACAGTGAACAAAGGGATAATAATTTACTAAATCAAGGGGGAAAGTTCCTTGAAAATACTTTCTTAATAGTCTGTTTTCTATAAAATAGTCTTTCTCTAATTAACATGCTGTTGTTTTTAAACTCTATGACTATTATTTATTTTTTAATAATGAGTGACATTTCCCATCTCAATAGTAATATGAT
The DNA here is from genome assembly GCF_949987535.1 of Balaenoptera acutorostrata. Classification (NCBI taxonomy): domain Eukaryota; kingdom Metazoa; phylum Chordata; class Mammalia; order Artiodactyla; family Balaenopteridae; genus Balaenoptera; species Balaenoptera acutorostrata. The sequence goes on from NC_080072.1 coordinate 69,918,301, forward strand.
TACAATGCTTTAAGGAAACCTCTCTGTGCTTCATCATTATTGTTATTTTTAAAATCTCAGTCTTGAAAGGATAGTGGTTTAAATAACTTTACCATTTATTTGGGAATAATGAATATAATAAGATGGGTCATTCTCTGAACAAGCAAACATGATTATCTTCATATGCATTTTCAAGCTTCTTTTCAAGTGAAAGAATTGCTCTCTGATCAGATTAATTATTATATTTCAGCTTAGGAGTATACTGTCCACTTTTTATTCAGATAAGTACTGAGCTGTTGAACTCATATGTAGAAAATAACTAAGTTTCTTATTTGCCATCTTAATATACTGGAGAATGTGCCAGAGTAAATATTAGGAAGAACTTCAGCTTTCCAATCTCTTGCTACTTTGCTCCACTTATGAGAAAAGTCTCCAGACATAGCCAGTGGATTTATGAACTCAGTCATTTGCTATCTGAGCTCCCCAAAGACCTGCAGGCTATTTGTTTGCCCATTGGAAGGAACTTCAGTTTTCCATCATTTCACTTGCAAAAAAAACAAATACATCTACATCAAAATAACTGACCAGTGCTCTTCAAGATTGTAAAGATCATGAAAGATATGGAAAGTCTAAACCTATACAGATTAGAGGTGATTAAATGCAAGATGTGTTTCTGGGACCAAAAAAAAAATCCTCAGTAGAGATTTTTGCTTAAAAAAAAAAAAAAAACTAGTGAAATTAGAGTAAATTATGTAGTTAATAAGCATTATACAGATGACAATTACTAGCTTTTATAATTGTAAGGTGGCTATGTAAAATGTTCACATCAGGAAAAGCTGGGTGGGGGAATACAAGAACTCTGTATGATTTTGTCACTTTTGTATAAATCTAAAATTCATTCAAAATGGAAGGGTAAAAATAATTTTAAAAAAAATGGGTATGATCTCCTTTCTTTAAATGGGCATTTCCCAATACTGTAATGACATATCAAAATTTGTTTAAAGTCAGTCTATATTATTTTTTTAAATGCCAAAATCACAATACAAAATGCTATTTTATTCTTCATGCAAATGCTTTATTTACCAGAATGCGTAATTTAGAGGAGATCTTATTCAACAATGCAACATAAAATGATTAGTGATTTTATTTTTTGTTTTAATTTTAGACGTTATTGAAAATCCAGTTCCAAATATGTTGAAAAACATGGAATTGTCATTCTTAAAGTCTGTTCATTCAATACAGAATATACTAGAAACTAAGGAACAAACAGTAACAAAGACTCCCAGGTCTCTGACTGCCTTTGCAAACTTCTCTCAGTAAGACAGGGGAGACTGTGTAGTAATTGGCCAGTTGATTGAGCAACACTTCATCAAGGAAGAAAGCTGGAGGGGATATCCTGCTGACAGTGAGTCTCGCTGGGGATGGGCTGTAAGAATTTTTGTTCCTCAAGATGTAGCAGTAAGATCTTCTCCAAAGAAGACATACAGATGGCCAAAAAGCGCATGAAAAGATGTTTAACATCACTAATTATCAGAGAAGTGTAAATCAAAACTTCAATGAGGTATCACCTCACACCAGTCAGAATGGCCATCATCAAATGGTCCACAAAAAATAAATGCTGGAGAGGGTCTAGAGAAAAGGGAACACTCCTACACTGTTGGTGAGCATGTAAATTGGTACAACCACTATGGACAACAGTATGGAGGTTCCTGAAAAAACTAAAAATAGAACTACCATATGATCCAGCAATCCCACTCCTGAACATGTATCTGGGGAAAACCATAATTTGAAAAGATGCATGCACACCAATGTTCGTTGCAGCACTATTTACAATAGCCAAGACATGGAAGTAACCTAAATATCCATCAACAGAGGAATGGATAAAGAAGATGTGGTACATATATACAATGGAATATTACTCAACAATAAAAAAGAATGAAATAATGCCATTGCAGTAACATGGATGGACTTAGACATTATCATACTAAGTGAAGTAAGTCAGACAGAGAAAGACAAATACCATATGATATCACTCACATGTGAAATCTAATTTTTAAAAAATGATACAAATGAACTTATTTACAAAACAGAAACAGACTTGCAGATATCAAAAACAAACTTGTGGTTACCAAAGGGGAAACATGGGGTGGGGGATAAATCAGGAATTTGGGATGAACATATACACACTACTATATATAAGATAGATAACCTATGAGGACATACTGCATAGCACAGGGAATTCTCCTGAATATACTGTGATAACCTGTAAGAGAAAAGAATCTGAAAAAGAATGAATATATGTATATGTATAACTGAATCACTTTGCTGTACACCTGAAACTAACACAACATTGTAAATCAACTATACTCCAATAAAATTTAAAAAAAAAAAAAGATGTAGCATTATGGAAATTACTTAATTAATCCTCCAGACTTGGGGATCAGCACAGATCTGACATCTTGCATTTGAGACCCACTAAGACCTTACAGAAGTAAGATCCTCTGCAGGTATTATCAACTTTTTCTGTTAAAAAAAAAAGTAAATGTTTTAGGCTTACAGGCTATAGGGTCTTTTTTCACAGCTACTGATGTCTGCCATTGTCTACTGAAAGCAGTCATAGACAATAAGAAAACAAGCATGCCTGTGTTCCAATAACAGTGTATTTACAAAAGCATGTGATGGGCTGATTTCTGGCCCATTGATTATAGTTAGTGGACCTCTGCCCTATTTCTTAGTCTCTTTTATAAAAAGAATGACTTACCACCTAAAAGTTCTAAGCTATAAAATCAACAAACTTTTTGGAGATGCTTAGCCATGAAAGTGGCCTATAGAATCCTCTGAGACATACTTAGACCAAAGGTCATGGAAACTGTATTTGAGCACTTGTTTGTACATCCTCCATTATAATGTACCTTTGTTACACCATAAACAAGGTTATAGAGTAGTTTTGTGTACAAGCAAAATCATTGACTTTTGAAACAGGCCAAGTTGGGCTCTAGTTTTGAATATCACTTGCTAGTTGGACAATTTTTTTTAAATTCTTGACCTTTAGTTCCTTCATCTATAAAACAAAAATAAAATACATTCCTTAAAAGCTAAGAATGTTGACAATGTGTAAGTAGATTGTACATGAAATAGGGTCCTCCATTTTCCTGTAATTAATGTGAGATAACTTTCAAGGAAGATTATTCCAACATTTCAAAGGTCATAAAATAACTGAAATCTTGAATTTAATCTCTCAGAGAGAATTTCAGGCAATTCCAGTACATAATATCCAGCTACTCTTCCTAACAGTCTCTGTTTTCTTTTCCACAAATTCTTTACATCCCTCAATAGCTGAAGAACCTCCCTCATAATAAATCTCCAATCTTCTCAGGCAATTCTTCCTTTTTATCCCTTCTTTGCCAACTGTTTATTAAGGATGTTGATCTGACATCTCTGGCTTTTCTTTATTTCTCTCTGATCTACACATTTCCTTCCACTATGATCGACAATTTACTTATTTTCTTTGTTAATAAATTAATGTTATTTGCTCTAACATTAATTTATTAATGTTATTTATTAATTTTATTCAGAGTTTTTCTCTGAATAAAAGCTCTATGAGGGCAGGAATGTTTTCTCTTTTGTTCACTTGATATGTTTCACATACCCAGAACGGGGTCTAGCTCAGAACAGGTACTTCATAAATATTGTTGAACAAATGAATGAATGAATTCTTCCAATTTTATATTACAGAGGTCCTAGGAACCAGTCTAGCAGAGACAAAATTCTTCTTGTGTTAGAAGGAAAATAGGAAAGAAGAGAAATTGTGATGGAAAATTCAAATTTATTTTGAGGCCAGGGGCTACTGAAACAACTTACATGTTAGGATATGCTGACCTCAGTTTTAACATATATTGCTTGACAACAATAAGCCTCATAACAAGTAGTTTTTCTACTTAGCCTGTATAATAATATTTTATTATACAGATTTATGACATATTAAAATCTTTTCACAAAAAATCTTACTACCTAAAATAAATAAAAAACAAGACTGACTTTACGAAACAATAGATTTTAAGACATTGAGTATAAGGTAATAAAGGACAGTGATCTCTAAAAGACAGGACATGCAAAGGTAAGTCCTAGGATTGCCTTGACTTACTGCCTAGAGACAGTTTCCAAGTAATAGCATGTAGAAGGAGAGCTCAGTTGGAGCCATGAGTCAGGAAACCTGCTGGAACCCAGCAGTCAGTCTCCCTGAGTTTAGGATACTGAGCTAGGAGTCCAAGGAGAACAAACAGGCAAGAGTTAAAGGGCAGAGTAACAGGGAAGAGACAAGAGTACAGAGTGAGAACTCTGGAGATCTGCAGAACCTTCCTCTGAAGACTAATCAGTGCATTCGTGCGAGGAATCTACCCAAGAAAGAGTCACTTGAAAAGATTAGAGGAAACCATTTCCAGCACTCACATATGACTGGTAATAGTGCCTGATCACACCAGTAGTGGAAAATCATATAATTCGTGAGACATTGGGTTTAGTACTCAGAAAGGTTTTGCCTCAGTAGCGGCACAGAATTAGCCCTAACTAAATGTTCCCCTGGTTCTCCCTAGAATACTAAAAAGCAAGACCAAAGAAGATCAAACTGTCTCTAAGTAACTAAACTCTATCCCAAAGAACATTTTCAAGAATATTTAGAGGAATACAAAGATATACAGCACCCCGAAATTTAAAATTTACAATATTTAGCAAATAAAAATTATGAGGTATGCAGAGATGCATGAAAATACAACACAAAAATAAGAGAAAAATCAATCAAAACCTATACACAAATGACACAGATGCTATGACAGGTAGAAAAAGGCATTAAAATAGTTATTATAACTCTATTCCATTTGCTCAAGAAGCTAGATGAAAGGTTGAGACATGGAAGATACTAAAATAAGATCCAAATAGAACTTCAAGAAAATACAAACTAAAATGTCTGAGATGAAAAATGTACTAAATGGGATTAATAGCAGATTAGATGTTACAAGTGTTAGTGAATGAAAAGACATGGCAATGAAAAATTAAAAGAAACACAGAGATTTAAAAAAAAAAGAATTAAAAGAAATGAATAGAACATCAGTTAGCTGTGAGACAACTTTAAGCATCTTATTATATGTATAATTAGAGTCTCTGAAAGGCGAGAAAAAAAGGGGATAGAAAAATATGAAAAGAAATAATAGCTGGAAACTTTTAAAATTTGATGAAAATTATAAATCCATAGATATAAGAAGTTCAACCAACCCAAAGTAAAGGAAAATATGAAGAAAATTACACAAAAGCCAAATTACTTAAAACCAGAGAAGATACTAAAAGAAAACTTAAAATTAAGAATTTTTCATATATACAAAAGCTGAAAAAATTTATCACTGGCAGAATTACAGTATAATCAGTATTAAAGGGAGCCCCTCAAACAGAAGGAAAATCATACCAGGTAGCAATCTGGATCTGCAAAAAGAGAACCAAGAGTGGCAGATATGGTAACTACTGGGTAAATATAAAATACTTTTCTCTTCTAATTTTAATCTCTTCAACCAAAACTTCACAAATGCTCTGTTTATTTGGATTCTGCTTCCTAACATTTCTTTTTTTTTGTTCTTTTTTATCTATCTTTAAAACTATGAGTCAGAAAATAACTCAATAGTAAGATTGTTCTAACTGGTATAACTAAGAAGTGCCTGGAAAAATGCTTTGTGGATGCAACATGAATGCAATTTATTAGCTTGAATACAAATGAGACATGGCCCTCTGCATCCCTAAGGTCACCTTGATTGTTACCCAGACTTACTGTCTTCTTTCCAATAAATACAATTACTCCATGTTTACCTTATTAGATTACTTTAGGTTCATGAATTTCTTCAGAGAGTAGCTTTATCTCTACTTGTTTTATTAATACTGGTGCTGATTATACATCCTAAATTAGAGAAAGGGTGAAACTAATCAACATTCTACTCACCTTCCTCATTCTGATGATAACTCAGGTGGTCATACCGAACTAGACAACAACATTGACATCTGAAGTTTTTCCTCTGGGCCCCATTCCCACACTCAGTCTCTCCACTTTTCATTATCTTTCTATTTACATCGTAAAGACACTTTCATATCTCTCTGACAGGTTCCACTGAAAGTCAGTTTACATTTTATTTTTAGCATTTTTTTCAATCAATCAGAAAAAAAAAAACAAACACAGTATGGAAATGACACAAAAGCGTAGATGAGAGCTGATTTCTAATAAGGCAACAAGACATTAAGGTCATGGAAATATTTAGACTTCCAGTCTCTGAATAACACATAGTATCTTTTTCAAATTGCCTAAGGCATTGAAACTCTGGGGACTGTACAATCTGCAGCAATCAGCAAAAAAGTCATTAAACAAAGCATTATCCAAGACCCATATGAAGCATTCTTCCAGAGGTATTTTTACAAATACATTTACATAATTTGCTAATTATCATTCATTTAACAAAGCATTTTGAGCACCAACTCCGTGTTGGTCTTTGTTTTCAGCATTATAGATTCAAGCATAAATGAGATATGATTTTGCTCTAAGGGAGCTCACAGTCATGGGGGAAACACACAAGTTGGACAATTAAAACAAATTTGTAAGTTTTATAAATGGTATCAATTCATGCAATCACTGATTTGACAAACATCTATTATGGTGTCGTGTTTAATTGTACCCCACCAAATTTCGTATGTTGAAATCCTAAATCCCCAGTATTTCAGAATGTGACCTTATTTGGAGAGAAGGTCTTTATGGAGATAATCAAGTTAAAGTGAGGTCATAAGGGTTGACCCTAATCCAACATGACTGATGTCTTTATGAAAAGGAGATACTTGGTCACAGAGATATGTACAGAGGACAATGATGTGAAGATACAGGAAGAACACTATGTGAAAATGATGATGGCCATTTACAAGCCAACTTCCCTCAAAGTACTCAGAAAGAACCAAATCTGCCAAGTCCTTGATCTCAGATTTCTAGCCTCCAAAACTGAGACAATAAATTTTTGTTGTTTAAGCCAGCCAGTTTGTGGTACTTTGTTATGGCAGCCCTGGGAAATTAACACATATGGGTTAGGTACTTTACTATGTGTTATGAATACCTGAAATGGTGATGTGAGAAGACAACTTGCCTTTAGGAACTTTAGATCTAAGGATAAATCAGTTAATCTGTATTATGATTAAGTAATCATAATACAGAATAATACCTGCTGTAATAAATCAGCAGAGAGTGCTACTGGAGCACAGGGTAAACTAAATCAGGCTAACATCTAGAGTGAGATATCAAAAATCAGTTGTAGTCAACTTAGAAAAGGACAGGAAAATGATATCACATGTTTAAAGGTAGCGGGGACTGTCTTCATATTAATATAAAAGGCATGAACTCCCATTTGGTGGTTGGGTCTGTACATCTTCTCTTCCTTGTTGTATTTTTTGTCTAAATTTTAAGCTTAGAAATGTATGATAAAAGTCTTTGCAGAACCTGTGGCAATTGAGTTATGTGTGTATATTTGTGCAGTATCAATCTATCAGATTATATTATTGATCTACATTATGGTCTACGATTTCTACTCAAAACTCAGTTGCAACCAATTCTACAATATTACCTCCTGATACCTTCTTAAAGAACTCCATTTCTATAGAGCCACTCTATTTTTCCTACACCTTATCATTCCTGTATTTTTGTTTATGGTATCATGCCTAAAGTGCTTTTTCTCCTCTCTGTTATTCAAATTGAGCTCAGCTCCTTTAGTTTAATCTTGTTTCTGACCTCTCCAAAAACATCTATCTACAATGATCATTCCCTCCAGTGGATCCCTGAAGAACTTAAAATAACACAGAACTTACAATGAATCCATACAGTTTACTTGGTATTTAGTACTATTACCTCAGATATAGGGCAGTAGATATAGAAGTAGACATATAGATACACATATAGACATAGAAGTAGAGGTATAGATACATATACATCTGTTGATATATCACCTTGTAATTCTAACTAGATTGCAAATTCCTTGAAATTATATCTGCTTATTCTTCGTAACTTTTATATACTTAGGCCATCTTTCTTTGATGATGATGATTTTCTATGGTCTAATGGTCAACAAAAGTTATATATATATAACTTTTACATATGTACCACAAATTTATATTTTTAATTTAAAATTAAATTAAATTAATTTTATTTAAATTAATTAACATTTTGTTTGTCATGCACATTTTTTACCAAAAGTAACGCAAATCTATTTGCTGATAATATTTAAAGCTGTTTAATTTACCTCCTAATGACTTATGAAAAGTCTGGATTATTTAAATGATAAGTGGTTCTTCATAGACAAAAGTAATCTGCCCATCCCAGAAAAAAAAAATACAGGAAAATAATATGTAATATCATTAGCCAAGTTCAATCTGCATGAACTATTGTAACTAGGAAGAACACCTCTTGTATTCTACAGAGAACAGTCTTCTAAAAGAGAACTTCATAGGATTTAGTTTGTGAGATGTATCAAGTTTTATGACATAAGATATTATGCTTAAAGACACATAAAATAATTTTAATATCAGTGTATCAGTCTCCAAAAGAGATCTTTCCATAGTTATGTATCAGGAGACCGCTCCTGAAAATATTTTGGTTTTTCATTATTTTTATTGTTTACTGTAAAGTCAATGTCAAGTTACTTGAAAAGAATCAAAAACTAATAAATGTAATTTTCATACCATAAAGCATATTTGGTGTCTATAATAGGGAAAAATATCCAAATCAGACTCTGTATAATAGAGACTGAAGTTAATTTTTGACCTAACTGTAACTGAATAAGAAAATCACTAAAAATGATGAGACTAACAGAGGAAATTTCAGTTTAGTATTTATATATGTATATTATTACAAGAATTTCCTATTTTTACTTTGCTCTTTTCAATATGATGGATCACATAGAATGTGGCTCATTCTTTCAGATACTTTCTTTGAATTTATTTGAGTAGAACAAATAGAATTGTGGGATAAGGAAATGGATAGACTTCTGCCAGTCTAAATAAACTAGCCAGGACTAGCACTAGGCATTGCTAGTAGTAGATAGTGTATCATTGTCTCTTTAATTGAAACTTTTCTACTTAATTTTCTTAGGCAGCTTTTTCTGGATATTTAAGACTGTTGCCATCTGAAAGATGCAAACCTCTTTAATAAGGGCCTGTTGAGAAGAGCCTGAACAGTCTATGTTCATGCTAGGCAAGTGCAAGACAAATTTTGCTTCATCCGAGGAACAGGAATACGCACTTCTTGGATAATGAGAACCAAGTAAATTTCTATGTGACTTCCAGACTTCTCAGGTGGCTCAATAAAGCTTTATCAAGTGCACTCTATGTGAGCCACTGCGTTAGATTCTAGGGATACTGAAGGTCAGCGAGCATCCTCCTGGACTCCTAGAGTTAATTATCGTGTAAGGAAACAAACAAGCTAACATAAGACTGTAAGAGTGTGTTTTAAAATCAATAGTGCTTCACTTCATCTGCTTTTGAGTTCTTCCTTGTGGAAGTAAGTATGAGAAGGACAAAATAAAGCTGAGCCTGAGAGAATGAGAAAAAAATTTCAGCAGGAACTGTACAGAAACTGAGCAATATATTTAAAGAGTTTTGACTATTAGATTATCCAAAATGTTCTCCAGAGACCTCTGCTCATTTAGAGGGCTGAGAGTGGAAATGACTAAATTCCAAGAAGCTGAACAGAGGGAGATATAATTAACTTTTCCCTCCCCTTTCTCTCTTATTTTTGATGAACCCATTTTCACCCATGATTAATCCTACTACTATAATTCATTTCATTGAATTCTTATGGTCCCTTTATCATTTTATGGAATAAAACTGGACCATGTGCTTAAATAGCATTGCTAGCTATGCCATCAAAAAGATTTTGACTTAAATTTTAGAACAGTTATTGCATTTCCACCCATTGATGAACCCAAATGATTTCATAAGAAATGCTTCACGTTACACCACCAATCAATGGCAGGCTTTTATTTAAAAAATAGAAGTCTATTCTTTCATTTGCGTATTTCCAAAGAATCAAGCTCATCCAGGGCAGCCTGCATGGCGGCTGTCCAGAGCGACAGCCACACACACCTGAGACCCATTCTGTAGGTGACCTTTTAATTTTTTTGACAGTTCCTTTGCTGTTGCAGGAGCATTTTAGTTTGATGTAGTCCCACTTATTTATTTTTTGCTTTGTTTCCTTTGCTTTCGGTGTCAAATCCAAAAAATCTTTGCCGATACAAATGTCAAAAATCTCACCCCCTATGTTTTCTTCTGGGAGTTTTATGGTTTCCATTCTTACATCCAAGTCTTTAATATATTTTAAGTTGACTTTTTTGTGTTGTGTAAGATAGGGACCCAGTTTTGTTCTTTTCCTTATTGCTTTTAAAAATGCTTAAATCTATAATATATTTATAATATATTGAAAAGCATAATATCAGATTTTAATTAGATATAATTTTTTTCATAATGATAGCCATATTTTCCTTATATGATTTACTAAATACTTGTTTTAAATGTTTGTCAAAAACAAACTGACATAATGATTACAAGTTTAGTACCTGTGGGTTAGAGAAACATGTCTGCTTTGAATTTCTGTTTTACTCCTTGCTAGCTAGGCAAACTTGGGTGAATCACTTAAATTCTTTAAGTCTCATGTATAAATGGAGAAAATAATAGTACTGGCTTAATAGGATTGTTAAGAGAATTAGAGGAGATGGCACTTACAATGTGCTTAGGACAGTGCGTGTCTGTAAGAGTTCAGTACGTGTTAGTGGTTATCCCTGCCTCAGCACCATCAGATATGACCTCAACAAAGTGCAATAAAGTATTAGCTTTTAAAGGTGTTTTTCAATTATATTTCCATCATATTTCATATGTTTTAACACAATATGGATTATTCTGTATGACTTATTTTTGAATTTACTGTTGTTTCTTTACAATATGGATTTTTTATATCATTTTTTAATTGAAATATAGTTGATGTACAATGTTGTGCCAATCTCTACTATACAGCAAAGTGGCTCAGTCATACAAATTCTTTTTTTTATATTCTTTTCCATTATGGTTTATCACAGGATATTGAATATAGTTCCCTGTGATAGTAGGACCTTGCTGTTTATCCATTCTAAACATAATAGTTTACATCTACCAACCCCAAACTCCCAGTGCATACCTCTCCCTCCCCTCCCTACCCCTTGGGAGAGAACAAGTCTGTTTTCTATGTCTATGCAAATGTAAGTTGATACAGCCACTATGGAAAACAGTATGGATGTTCCTCAGAAAACTAAAAATAGAATTACCATATGATCCAGCAATCCCACTCCTAGGAATAAACCCAGACAAAACTATAATTCAAAAAGATACATGCACCCCTATGTTCATAGCAGCACTGTTTACAATAGCCAAAACCTGAAAACAACCTAAATGTCCATTGACAGATGAATGGATAAAGAAGATGTGGCACGTATATACAATGGAATATTACTCAGCCATAAAAAGAAACGAAATTGAGTTATTTGTAGTGAGGTGGATGGACTTATAGACTGTCATACAGAGTGAAGTAAGTCAGAAAAAGAAAAAGAAATACCGTATGCTAACACATATACATGGAATCTAAAAAAAAAAAAGGAATGGTTCTGAAGAATCTAAGAGCAGGACAGGAATAAAGATGCAGACATAGAGAATGGACTTGAGGACACGGGGAGGGGGAAGGGTAAGCTGGGACGAAGTGAGAGAGTGGCATGGACATATATACACTACCAAATGTAAAACAGATAGCTAGTGGGAAGCAGCCACATAGCACAGGGAGATCAGCTCAGTGCTTTGTGACCACATAGAGGGGTGGGATAGGGAGGGTGGGAGGGAGATGCAAGAGAGAGGAGATATGAGGATATATGTATATGTATAGTTGATTCACTTTGTTATACAGCAGAAAGTAGCACACCATTTTAAAGCAATTATACTCCAATAAAGATGTTAAAAATAAATAAATAATAAAAATTTTAAAAAAGATGTGGTACATATATACAAAGGAATACTACTCAGCAAGAAGAAAGAACAAAATAATGCCATTTGCAACACCATGGATGCAACTAGAGGTTATCATACTAAGTGAAGTAAGTCAGAAAGAGAAAGACAAATACCACATGATATCACTTATATGTGAAATCCAAAAAATGGCATAAATGAACCTATCTACAAAACAGATAACAGAAACAGACTCATAAACATATATCATTATTTCATAAAAATCATTTTCATACCTATGTAATGATTGATCACCTATATGCCCAATAAATTGGGTAAGCATTACTTAATTTTTGAACATTTAAGTTGTCCAGTTGTTCACTATTATGAATAAATCTTCAGTGATACTTCTGGCATACACATCCTTGTCTATATCTCATATTACTCCCCTTTGGATAAATTGCTAAAAGGAGCATTATTGAGTTTGATCTCCTTATACTTACTGTGTTGCTTTTCATAAAAGTTGATCTAATTCATGATACAAACAGCAGTTCCTGTCTCACTACTACCTTGCCAACATTAAGTGTATTTTTAAAACCTTTGCCAGCTTGATGATATAAAAATGGTATCTCATTGATGTTTCAATTTGAATTTGATTCCTAGTGAGTATCAACATTAGATACGCTTATTAGCCATTTGAGTTTTCTCTTGCAGAGTTCCTATAGGCAAATAAGACCTTCTTGTTTATTTATCTATGTAAGGTCTTATGTTTTCCTTATTCTTTTATAATAATTCTTTAAATTTAAAACATTTTCTAGAGTTTACTTTTAATTAATTTTATGCTGTTTCTTAACATACAGATATTTCACCCATCTCAAAATATTTTGAGGGTTTTCCATCAATTGATTTATGATTTTAATATCCTGTTACATCCACAAGTCTTTCAACTGTGCCTTCAACTGGTTGCTACATTTAAATTTCTACATTTACAATTATCTTAATAGGGCAATTTTTTGTATATTGTTTAATATGAAGATCTAACAAATTTTCCCTTTAGACAACAAATTGTTCCTCTCATTATTGACTGAATGCTTCTTTTACTACTTTCTTTTTTTGATGATACTACTTTCATAATGTAGAAATTTATTTTTATAACTATTTTCTCTTAATAATAATATCACATACATTAATCATAAAAATATTGGCAAATACCATTAGGAACAAAATCAAATTACCAGTAACTTTACAAAACCCAGAGATAGTCTCTCTAAAAATGCTAGTACATATTTTTCTAAAGATATAGATTAATCATAGACCAATTTAGTTTAGAAATACAATATAATACTGTACACTTTTAAGCCTTTATTCTTTATTGAACAAATATTGATTTTCCTCCTAATCTGTTTCAGGCATTTAGGTAAGTGTTAGGAATACAGTGGTGGAGTTGACAGAGACTGCAGTCATACAGCTTTTCAGTAAAAGTTAATAGTAAAAAATAAAATAAAATCACATGAGCAGTGCATTGTTCCATTTATAAGTGTGACAAGGGAGCAAAGGAGAATGCTTCAAAAGAATGTAACAGAAGAACCTTAGATTGTCTAAGTATTCTGGAAAGATGCCTCCTTGTTTTAAGCTCTCAAGGGTGACCAAAATTGAATAAACCTTTCTATACTGTGGTGGTTTCTCTAAAACTATCAAGGAAAAAAAAAACTCAATTTGAACTTTTGTCAGAACTCTTGCAGGGAATGTTGATCCACAGATCGAGATCCAGGATGCCATTTCTAGTTATTAGATTTATTTGAGGATATACCCGAAAAGAAACTGATTTCTAGATTACTACACTTGCTAAACGATTGGAAAGATACATTTTTAGTACTTAGTTTAAAATGTGGAGAAAGGATAGTTGCTTTACAAAACCATTTTAAGAAAGGTTTCCTCAAAAATAGTTTTATGACCTCTAGAAGCATTCAAAGCAGAATTTGATATACAAAAATGTAATTTATTTGCAGTTCCTGAAAACCATAATTCTAAGGTAAAATAAGATTAAATCTATTTCAAACAGTTGTAAAAAATGTCCTTTTCATTGGTTTTTATCTCATTCCACTGTATTTGGCATTCTAAATTGTGTTCATGTTTTCATGAACACCAGTACCTGCAGAGTAACCTGCAGAGCCAGAACGCTGATGTCTCAATAAAGGTGTCCTCTAGCAATATGTGGCCAAAATTTATGTGGTAGGAGAAAAGGCAGTAGCCTTGACGTTAAGTGATCCAGGTTTGAGCCTCTGCCTTGATACTTATTAGTCAAGTGACCTTAAGGAAGTCATTTTACTTTTCTGAATGGATTTCTTCTTCTGTAAATTAAAGTACTGGCCTAATTCACAGCACCATTGTGAATCTTACATGAGATTTGTGAAAGCAATTTGAAAAGCAATGAGCCCTTTGTCCTTTTATGTTCTTCATGGTTTATGGATAGCTTTAATAGCCATATTTAGCAAAATTATCTGTTTTGCAAATTATTTAGGAATTTGATCATTGGGAGTGTTATCTTCAGTGAGTTGGATAACTATAAAGTGCGAATTCAAGGCTTATCTTTACGTCCTATAAATAAAATCCACATCACCCTTTGGTAAATTTTAACTGTTATTGGCAACTATGTATACAACCTTAGCTCTACTTCAGTAGAAAGAGACTGTGAAGGCAATGGAACACAATAGTTATGTCCCCCATGGTTCACAATTACGGAAACACCTGGGCCAAATAAAAGAGAGATTTCTGTTGATTCACTATGATAATTCATGAGACTCAAGGGCCCTCCACACATTTCAATCCTTGCCAGAAAGTAGGATAATGGTTTTCAAATGCCTGCAGAGTGAAGCAAGAAGGAACTCACTCAAAAAATACCTCTTAAAATGACTGTTTCAAAAGAAGCACTGCTTGTAATGAACACCTGTGCCACTTGACTTTAAAACAATTTTATGTGTTCTATTAAAACACTTGCTTTAAAAGTTTCAGTGTGGAGCTATGAGCATGCTGGGAAACTGAGAGCAGCTTCTGCTACATTGATATGTTTTTCTATGATTCCAGGAAATTGTTTTCCATATAAGAAAAAATATTTTTCCTTATTAAACATCACAATGAAAGTCCATGCTCAGTTTCCTACATTGTTGTTATTTAAAATAATCTGACCACACAAGCAGATAATGAAAGTCTTACAGGTTTATCTAAATCCCAAATATGTTAAACCCCACAAATAATGTGTCATAAAGTTTTGCTTATGTATATTAGATTTCTGGACCATGAGCATTCTAATCTTCAAATAGTACCTTGCAAGATTTAGACATTTCAAGATTTAGAAAAAAATTCAATATTAGTTACTTCTATTTTAGATATTCTTCAAAGTGGTTAGAGGACCAAACTCTCAAAAACATTCTTTAAGTCCAATTCATTTCTAATTCTGCTTAGAATGTTAATCACAAACATTTTTTTTCGAGTTATTAGGTACTGTGCACCTCTGTTCTGAGTGCTTTAATTTAGTGTCTTTTACATCCAGGTACAATCAGGATATTCATTTCACAGATGAAGCATTAAGGTTTATAAAAGTTAAATAATTACGCAGGTTGTAAAAATAGGATCCATACCCAGGTCTGACTCACAATCTAAGGTATTCTGTCTAGAAGTGAGGCTCAAGGAGAGAAATGAGAAATAGAAATACAACTTACTAATGATATAGAAAAAGAGAACCTCTAACGGTTTCTGGGATTAACTATATTTCAGATCAGTCATTTTACTAGTAAGTAATTAGAGTTGCTCAAAAGGCCGAAGAGTTGTTATTACTAGCTATCATGCTTAGAAGATATACAATAGTAATATTTGCAGATAAAGAAATTAAATTAATCTGAGATTCTCAGGCCCAATACAATTATTAGTAGAAAGCATTCATTCTTGATTAAAATCTATAAAATAGTTTATCCTGAACTATATCCTGGGGTTTTATTTTAGTGAATGGTACCTCTCATGAAAGCTGGTGGCAGACTCCAACACTGTTTTGCCATTAGGGTTTTAATTGTCATGGAAGTCACCCAGTAGAGCTTTTATTTTGCTCCATGAAGGAAGAAGTAGAAGTAGCAAGATCCTTTTCCATCCACCGCCTAGAGAAATGGAAATAAAAGCAAAAATAAACAAATGGGACCTAATGAAACTTAAAAGCTTTTGCACAGCAAAGGAAACCATAAACAAGATGAAAAGACAACCCTCAGAATGGGAGAAAATATTTGCAAATGAAGCAACTCACAAAGGATTAATCTCCAAAATTTACAGGCAGCTCATGCAGCTCAATATCAAAAAAAGAAACAACCCAATCCAAAAATGGGCAGAAGACCTAAATAGACATTTCTCCAAAGAAGATATACAGATTGCCAACTAACACATGAAGTAATGCTCAACATCATTAATCATTATAGAAATGCAAATCAAAACTACAATGAGATATCATCTCACACTGGTCAGAATGGCCATCATCAAAAATCCACAAACAATAAATGCTGGAGTGGGTGTGGAGAAAAGGGAGCCCTCCTACACTGTTGGTGGGAATGTAAATTGATACAGCCACTATGGAGAACAGTATGGAGGTTCCTTAAAAAACTAAAAATAGAACTACCATACGACCCAGAAATCCCACTACTGGGCATATACCCTGAGAAAACCATAATTCAAAAAGAGTCATGTACCACAATGTTCATTGCAGCTCTATTTACAATAGCCAGGACATGGAAGCAACCTAAGTGTCCATCGACAGATGAATGGATAAAGAAGACGTGGAACATATATTCAATGGAATATTACTCAGCCATAAAAAGAAACGAAATTGAGTTATTTGTAGTGAGGTGGATGGACCTAGAGTCTGTCATACAGAGTGAAGTAAGTCAGAAAGAGAAAAACAAAAACTGTATGCTCACCCATACATATGGAATCTAAAAAAAAAAATGGTCATGAAGAACCTAGGGGCAAGATGGGAATAAAGATGCAGACCTACTAGAGAATGAACTTGGGGATATGGGGAGGGGGAAGGGTAAGCTGGGATAAAGTGAGAGAGTGGCATGGACATATATACAGTACCAAACGTAAAATAGATAGCTAGTGGGAAGCAGCCGCATAGCACAGGGAGATCAGCTCGGTGCTTTGTGACCACCTAGAGGGGTGGGATAGGGAGGGTGGGAGGGTGGGAGGGAGGGAGATGCAAGAGGGAAGAGACATGGGGACATATGTATATGTATAACGGATTCATTTTGTTATAAAGCAGAAACTAACACACCATTGTAAAGCAATTATACTCCAATAAAGATGTTAAAAAAAAAAAAGCAGCTGCCAAATTGTTTCTCAGGTTATTGTGCTATTTTTATTTCAACCAGCAATATCTGAGCACTTTAAATTTGTGCCAACACTTGGTATTGTCAATGTTTTGTTTATTTTTGCCTTTCTAGTGGGTAAAGATTTTCCATATACTCTGGACACAAATCCTTTGTCTGATAGATACATTTATTATTCATATTTTCTCCCAGTCTATGGCTTCTCTTTTTATTGGGTTGGTCAAAAAGTTCGTTCTGATTTTTAACATCTTATGGGAAAACTGGAATGAAGGTTTTGGCCTACCTGGTATGTTCTTAACACTGTTTTGAAGAACATAAGGGTTTAATTAAGATGAAGTCCAATTTACTGTTTTTTACTTACGTGATTAGTGCTTTTTTGTGCCTATATAACAAATTTTGATTGCCATAAGATTCTTAAGAACTTTCTAGGTGAATAATCATGTCTTCAGCAACAGTATTACTTCTTTCTAATGTAAATGGTATATCTTCGTTTTTCTTACCTTTTGCACTGGCTAGGACATTCAGTGTAATTTTGAATAGAAATGTTGATAGCAGACGCTCTTGTTTTGTTCCTGAAGTTATCGGGGCAGCATTTGGCTTTCACTGTAAAAAAATGATGTTAAATGTAGCTTCTTCATAGATGTTCATTATCAGGTCATGGAAATGTATTACTATTCCTGCTTTGCTGAGAACAATATAAAGTTCAGAAAAATATTTTATTAATACATCATTTTCTGTGTAATCTCCTTTTTTATCCTAAAATTGATAATTTATGTTTTTCTCTTTTTTCCTTGTTAGTTTCCCAAGGCTAATCAATTCTATTTAAACTCTCAAGTACCAACTTTTGCTTTCCTATATCCTTCTGTTTTGTTTTTTTTTAAGTTCATTGATTTTATGCTCTGATCATGGTAAAATATTTTCTCTTACTTGCTCTAGTTTAAGTTGCTTTTCTTTTCCTGGCTTTTAAGGTAGAAAATTAAATCACTAAATTTAGCTTTTTTTCTACTATAGGAATTAACACTACAGATTTCTTTGTATACACTGTATTAGCTGCATCCCACCAATTTTGATATGTCTTATTATCAGGAAAAATATTTTCTAATTTCCCATGTAGTTTGTTTTTGATCCATAGGTCATTTAGAAATCTGTTACCTAATGTCCAAATACTTTGTGCATTTCTAAGTATTTTATTCTTATTAATTTCCAGTTTCATTCTGTTGTCAGAGAATTGACTCTAGAATTTTAATTGTTTAAAAATAATTATGAAAAATTATGGCTTAATCTACATTACACAAATATAATGTGCATTTTGAAATTGTTGGATGTAAAGTTGTATAAACATCAAGTATACAAAGCTGGTCGATTGTGTTGTTCAGATCTATATCTTTACTGTTTCTTTTTCTGCTTGATCCATCAATGAGTAAGAAAATGTTATTAAAATCCTCAAATATAACTGATCCTCTGTCAATTCTATTAGTTTTTGATTTGTGAATTTTGAAGTTCTATTATTATGTGTATAAATATTTGTGCTTTTTATATCTTCCTGATTCACTGTACCTTGTGCCAGAATGAACAGTCCCCTTTTACTTCTTATAATATTTTTTACTGAGATCTTCTTTTTCTGATATAAAAATAATCATGCCAGGGGTTTTTTTGCATGTATTTGCACATATTTTTCCATCCCTTAAGTTCCAGGTTATGTGTATCTTTAAATTTAAAGTGCTTCCTATTATAGCATATATAGTGGCCTTTATTTTTATCTGACAATATGTGCCCTTTAATTAGGAACGTTTTATAGTGACTGTAATGATTGGTTTGGTTGGATTTAAATCTACCAGATTATTAGTTGTTTTCTATTTTGTTGTTTAAAAGTTATTTTTAGCAGTTCCTGTAGGGTCCAGAGTGTTCAGCCTAAATCTAATTAACATTTATTTGAAATCAGTACTTTACCAGTTCACTTTTCTCGCCTCCTGTCTCACCCTTTACTCTTTGTACTTTCTTTCTACTTCCTACCTCTCAATTCATACCTGATATTTTAGAGTTCTCAATTCCAACTTCCCACTTCACAAGTATAATAAACTTACAAGAGTAAACTCTATTTAACCATCATTTCCTTTTGTTCTATTATTGTCTTATTTTAACTTCTGCATATGTTAAAGCAGCATTTTACAATATTATTGTTTTTGTTTTAAACAATGTGTTATCTTTCCAGGAAAATTATTAGAAGAAAAGCATAATATTTTATGTTTACCCACCTAATTAATATTTCTTATGCCCCTCTCTCCTTAGTGTATATCCAAGTTTTCGTCTAATAAAATTTCCCTTTTTCATGAAAAATAGATTTTAACATTCTTGTAGTTTAGGAATGCTGGTGAAGAATTCGTTGGATAGGTATATCTTTATGTTAATAGATTATTATTTCTTTCAACACTACAACTGTACTTCTGCCTTTGGGTTCCCAATATTTCTGATAAGAAGTCAGCCATATTTGTTTATTATTGTTTTCTGTATTTAATGTGCATGTAATGCATATAAGGATTTTCTTTTTATTTTGATCTTTAGTAGTGTAATTTTGATGTGCAAGTGTGTGATTTTTCTTTTTATGTATCTGGATTAGGTTTTGTTCAGAGCCTTGGAATATGTATGTCAAAAATTTTTATTAAACTTGAAAAAATTTGGGACATTATTGCTCAAAATTTGATTCTCTCCACTTAACACTTTCTTCTCTTTTTTAAACTTCTTTTATACATAGGTTATAACATTTGACATTGCTTCACAGGTCCCTGAAACTCCAACTGTTAGATAATTTCTATTGATCTACCATAAAATTTACTGATCCATTTTTTCCTGCCATTTTTAGCCTGCTGTTAATCTTGTCTATTTTTTAGAAACATAACTCACTGTAATTTTTAGTTCTAGAATATCCATTTAATTTTTTTAATAGTTCTCTCTACTCAAGATTCCTAACTGTTCACTTATTTAGATCAAATTTCTATTCAATTTTTTTAACATATATTCATTTGTCTCTTTGCACATCATTCTACCAGCTGCTTTAAAGTCTATATTTAATTAATCTAACCTCTTTTGGTGGATTTGAGTCCTCTCAGGATAAATATCTATGGATTTTTTTCTTTTTTTTACAATGAGTTCTATTTTCCTTTTTATTTACATGACTAGTAATTTTTTATTGTGTTCTGGACATTGTTGGTAGGACATTTTAAAGACTTTGAGTTCTGTAAATTCCCCCTGAAGGGTATATATTTTTGTTCTAGTAAATAGTATAATTATTGGCTCTCTATCTTGAATTTAGGCTTGGTTTCATGGCCCGTTAGGGTGAATTTGTTGAAAGACCAAAGAGTTTCTCAAGTTTCACTAAATTTGGGTGATTTAACCAACAAAATTTGCCTCCCTTTTTATCTCTTAGGGTTTATTTTGAGGCATTGTTAGGATAAGCATAGAATAAGCCCTTCTTTAAGACATAGTCTTTACTTCTATGGCATGGTCTTTCTGATTTCTCAGCCAGGTGCAATGTGTGATAAAAAAGTCTCTTTAGCCTGGCTGAGACAGGAAAACAATGTCTCCAACTTTGTTTGACATGAATATTTCTGTTTCTTTTTCAACCCTGCATAATCCACTCTCTGGTAAACCTAATACAGTCTCTACCTAGGCATGTGTAGCCCAGCTGTCTGCCAAGAAATTGGGGAAAATCCCCAAGCCCCTCTGCCCTACAGATTCCAGCTATTTCAGCTACCACAAACTCTGATCCCTGCCACCTCAGCTCAATGGGATCACCATGCTTTGCTTGGATTTCAGATCACTGTTCCATAGTTGGAATAGTTTTGTACAAAGTCAGAGAGTCAGCGTGATTTGAGATCATACCTTACAAGTTTCCTTTTCTAAAGAATTGAGGTTTTATGCTGCCTGTTGTCCTATGCCTGAAAATAGTTGTCTCCTATATTTTGGCGAGTCTTATTGTTTCTTATAACAAGGGACCTAGTCTGGTACCATTTACTTAGTCAGAGCTTAAATGGAAATTCAGCATAGGATTTTAAAAAAATTAACTTGCAAATATTTTCAAATTGGGAGTTTTAAAATAAAAATCTGGATTTCTGCCTTCTTTTTAAAACTCTAGGGAAAAAAAATGTTTATAGCAATCAGTAGCTAGGCAAAAGTATCAGTGTCCTCTCTTTAGGAAGGCGTGATCCCTGCAGCTTATTACAACTCCAAACACTACCTATGTTCTCCTGTATAGAGATTGAGTGTGAGTTCTACCCATTTTGGGTTTGTATTATTGTTTTATTTTCATCTGCCTCATTTCACTCTTTTTCTCTACCTAATTTGCAAACCTTGTCACAAAGCAAGTGGTGTCTTTTGGTAGTCTAGTTTGTATTACTCCTATACCAATATGTTTTTCTATTACCTTATATTGTCTTCTTCATCTGAGTTTTACTATATATGACGCCAGACAGAACCCCATGATGCTTTCCATGAGAAAGAAATGTATTGTTCCTAAGCAAAAGTTAAGAGTATAATTTGCCAAGCTAATTGTTTTTAGTTATACTTAAATGTACTTCTTTTTAAACATTTTAGGCTTTGGACATATCACCGTGCTATATAAAATTCTGTTACTTTCCTAATCCCTAGGTTAAAATAATTGGTAGATGTGAGTTAAACAAAGTAAAGAAAACTATTATTTAATTTTAATATTGCAATAGAGTTTGGAAGATATTTACTTGATTTTTCTAGCTGAAAACAGTACCAATACGCCTTACTATGTTGCTTTGCTACTGTGATAAGATCAAAATTAAAACAAGTATTTAACAGTCTCACACTGAATTTATACAGTTTTAAATTTTGAAGAACTTATAAGGTTTGACATGCCTCTTCTTTCACTCCTGATGTCAACCTCAAATTTTTCCTCATAATGAAAGGAAGATATTCCCACATATAAAATATAATCACTAACTGAGTCAAATATATACAGGGAGAATTTTGGTTTGCAGTTACCATGAGGTTTTCATATAGCAGTCTATATATACACATGATTGTTTTAAATTGCCAATCTCTTAATGTCACATGCATTTTAAAAACCCTGCATTTTTACTCTCCTCCCCTCATAATTACTGCTTTTGATTTTACTTCTAATTGTTTTCTGTATCCCTTAACTGCTTATTGTGGATATAGATGATTTTACTACTTTTGTCTTTTAACCTCCCAACTAGCTTTGTGTGTGGATAATTTCCTACCTTTACTGTATGTTTGCCTTTATCCGTGAGCTTTTACGTTTCTTTTTTTTTTTTTTTTTTTTTTTTTTTTTTTTTTTTTTTTTATTTCAGCTTACTTTTTTTTTTTTTTTTTTTTTTTTTTTAACTTTTGGGTTTATTTTATTTATTTATTTATTTATTTATGGCTGTGTTGGGTCTTCGTTTCTGTGCTAGGGCTTTCTCTAGTTGCGGCAAGTGGGGGCCACTCTTCATCGCGGTGCGCGGGCCTCTCACTCTCGCGGCCTCTCTTGTTGCGGAGCACAGGCTCCAGACGCGCAGGCTCAGTAATTGCGGCTCACGGGCCTAGTTGCTCCGTGGCATGTGGGATCTTCCCAGACCAGGGCTCGAACCCGTGTCCTCTGCATTGGCAGGCAGACTCTCAACCACTGCGCCACCAGGGAAGCCCGCTTTTACGTTTCTTAACTCTCTTGTTTCTAGTTGTGGCCTTTTCTTTTTCACCTGGAGAAGTTTCTTTAACATTTGTTGTAAAGCTGGTTTGGTGGTGCTGAGCTCTTTTAGCTTTTGCTTGTCAAGCTTTTGATCTCTCCATCAAATCTAAATGAGAGGCTTGGCTGGGTGGAGTATTCTTGGTTGTAAGTTTTTCCCTTTCATCACTTTAAATATATCGTGCCACTCCCTTCTGTTTTAAACTGTATGTTGTCTTTCCTGGAAAATTATAAGAAGAAAAACATAATCTTTTATGTTTACCCACTTAATATTTCTGGTCCTTTCTCAATGAATTCAGTGAATCTAAATTTATATGTGATATATATATATTTATATATATAATACTACATATTATATATAGTGTGAATCTAAATATATATGTATAATATATATGTTCATATATGTATATATTTGAATTTGTCAGTGTGTATCTATGTGAATAATGTATGATATATAACTATATAGATATAGTAAATAATATAAAATACCTAACTATATAAAATAATATAAAATTAAAAGATCAGTGCAGCCAAGGCAAATAGCTTGACTGCAACCTCATGCAAGACCTTGACCAGGAATCACCCAGTTAAGCTGCTTCCAGATTCCTAACCTACAGAAACTGTGAGATTATAAATATTTATTGTTTTAAGCCATGAAGTCTGTTGTAATTTGTTATACATGACTAGATAACTAGAATTTCCTCTACCTAATTAAGGGCATCTATGAAAAGCATACAAGTAATAGCATACTTACAGGTGAAATATTGAATGCCTTCCCCCTACACATGAGGAACAAAGCAAGTGTGACTGCTGTCACTTTCTATTCAACTTAGTTTACAAGTAAGGCAATAAGGCACAAAAAAGAAATAAAAGCAGACTGATCGCAAAGGAAGAAGTCAATCTCTATCTGCAGTTTTTATTTTCTATGTAGAAAATGCTATGAAATCCATAAATAAGCCAGGAGACTTAATAAGTGAGTTTATCAAGATTGCAAGATATGAGATCAATCTATAAAAGTAAACTGTATTTCTATTACTAGCAAGAACAATCAAAACCTGACACTTAAAAATATCATTTACAAGAGCATCATCAATATCCAATATTTAGGGATAAATGTGACACAAGGTGTGCATACTAATACACTGTAAACTACAAAACATTTCTGAGAGAAATTGAAATATATATAAATAAGTGGAGAGAGCTATAGAATTCATGGATTGAAAGACTTACTATTGTTAAGATATTAATATGTTAATTCTTCCCAAATTTATCTATAAAGGTGATGGTTTTCCAGTCAAATTTGCAACAGAATTTTTTTGTAGACACTGAAAAGCTGATTCCAAAATTCATATGGAAATGGAAAGGACCAAAACAATTTTGTAAAAGATAAATAACGCTGGGAGATTTCACAACCCAACTACAAGACTTACCAAGAGATACCAAATTCCAATCAGTGTGGTATTGGCATGTAGATAAAAATAGATCAATGAAACAGAATAGAAGTGTGCACACACATACACACACACACACTTAATTGCAAAGGTGCCAAACTAATTCAGTGGAAAATAGTCGTTTAAACAAATGGTGTCAGCATTATTGGATATCAATGTACAAAAAAGGAACTTAAATTCATACCTCACATGGTATGCAAAATTAGCTCAAAATGAAAGTGGATTAAAGACCTATATGGAAATCTTAAAGCTAAAAATCTTCTGAAGTAAAACACAAGAGAAAAACTTTGTGATCATGAGTTAGGCAATGATTTCTTAGGTAAGACATTAAAAGCATGATCCATATAAGAAAAAAAATTATAAATCAAACTTCATCAAAATCAGGAAATTCTGTTCTTCAGCAGACACTATTAAGAGAACAAAAAGACAAACTACAAACAGAGAAACAAATATTGCAAACTTCATATTTGATAAAATTCCTATATCATGAATATTTATAGAACCATTGAAACTTATGAATAAGGAAATAAACATCCCTATAAAATTTGGGTAGAAGATTTGAAGAGACACTTTACTAAAGAAGATATACAAATGGCCCATATACACATGAAAATATCCTCAACATTTTTAATCATTAGGGAAATTAAAATTAAAACACAAGAAGAGAATACTACAAACTTATCAGAATACCTAAAGTTAAAAAGACTGGCTGGACCAAGTGTTGGAGATAGAGTGGACTTCAAAGTCTCAAACACTATGGGCTGAAATAAAAATGATACAAATACTTTGGAAAACAGCAGTTTCTTAAAAATCAAAACTTACACATACCATAGGATACACATACTGTCACTTACCAATGCCACTTCTGGATACGTATACAGTAAAAAAGAAAAATACAAAGGGCACAAATAGTAATGTTCATAGCAGCAAGATTCAAAGAAGCCAAGAAATAGAAACAACTCAAATGTCCAACAGGATAATGGATATGAAAATTTTGTTTATTAATGTAATCAAATAAAATACATCCATGAGAATTAACAAATGTAACACATAGATGAATCTTTCAACCATAATGTTGAGCAAAATAAAACAGACAAAAATGCACTTATTGTATAATTCCATTTATATAAATCTCAAAAATAGATATAACTGATCTATGGAGTTAAAAATCCAGATATAGTTGCTCTTGATGACATGGGGGAA